>NW_022900940.1:36263207-36354309 GCF_012274545.1 Fukomys damarensis
CTATCTTCTATCTTACCATCTCATGATTCCTTCTCTTCCTCGTCAGACAGCGAGGAGACCCTGTCCTCTAGTGATGATGATCGTCATTCGAATGATGCCTTCTTCCAAAATGTGTTTCCATTATGGCGGCCCCCACCATGCACGCTACCATCTTACTATCTTACCATCTCATGATTCCTTCTCTTCCTCGTCAGACAGCGAGGAGACCCTGTCCTCTAGTGATGATGATCGTCATTCGAATGATGCCTTCTTCCAAAATGTGTTTTAAAAAATCTAAGAAAAGGACCCCACCTCTCCAAGCCTATCCTGTCACGGTGGGCGGCCTGGTGGGTGGCACCCTGGGTCCCCCATTCCCCCAAGGTTTGGAAAGACTTCTGTCATGCAGTTCAAGACCACGGGCCCCAAAGCCCCTTTGCTCTACAATTGCTAAAAATTTTTAATGCAATGTTAATTGCCCCAAAGACTGGTTAGATCTTGCCCATGCCTGTTTGTCCCCAGGGGACTGTCTTATGTTTAAAGCCATGTATAAAGATCAGTGTGAACAACAAGAATGCCACAATATTGCCAATGGTGTCCCCATAACCCTGGCTATGCTCAGGGGGACTGGGCCTACACAGATGTCACCAGACAAGCCCAGCGATTATTATCAAGTGCATAATTGTGCTCTTGCTTAAGGCCCTCTGTACTCAAGCACAGGGTCTTGCAACCCCTGGAACACTAAGCCAGCCTCTGGACCCATGTTAGTAGTCCTCCTTTGTGCTGCACTCACTCCCAACTCAGGACAAACTACACCCGATCCCTCTTCTGCCACACAAGTATGGGCCCTTGTCCCTAATGCCCCTATTTTTGTTACAATGGATTGGAATTCTACTTTTCCCCATGTATTTGGCAGTGATTCCAACTTTCACCCTTCCTTGATTGAGGATAATTTTTCTCTTCTAGATTCATCGGACGGAAGTGACCCATGGGCTTCAGTCCACTGTCCCTCGCTTTAAATGCCAATGCCTCCTTCAATGCTAATGCTTCCTTCTCTCCTACTAATACCTCTGCTTCCTTCCTCCCCAACAGTACCGTTTTACCATTCACAGCCTGTCTTCCGTCACCGTTTTTCTTCACTGTAACAATTTCTCTCTCAAGCTCAATGATACTGTCCGTGTCCCCAAGTGTGTCAATCCAGCCATGTTTGCTAATAAAACCTGGCACCTCTGTTTTGGCCGCACCCCCCAGCAATTTGGTTACCCATATATCTTACAGGTGAATGGCGAGAATCCGACCCCCTCTTCGACGTAATGCTTCACCCACAACATCAGCGAGATCTAGGTGTAGCTGCCATCGCTCTAACTGCTGCAGCCACCGCCTCCGTCACCCTAAGTAACCAGATTACGACTGCTGCCGCCATTGGCCGACTCGCCCATAACATCCCTTGCTCTAGGACAAAGTGCAGCCCTATTTCAAGATGTACGAACTGCCGTTCTTAACATGCAAACTCAATTGGACATGGTTTGGGAAGAACTACAAATATTAGAAACTAAAGTTCTAAGCAGGTGCCATGCAAATTACTGATGTGTGTCACCCCATATGTCTGTAAAGCTGTCACGCTATCCTCCCCTTACATGCTTACTATATGTAGACTGATATTATTTTATTTCATCCTCAAGATAAGCCAGAGGGCTTCCCATTGGTATAAACAAACCGATGCTAATGTAGTACTTTTGGCCGAGGCGATGGAATCAAAAGAAAAAGGGGGAAATGTGAGAGAAATTCAAGCATGTCTGAGCCAAGTGTGCCACAGGCACATCTCCTAGCAGGCTAGGGGATCCTCAGGAGTTTAAGCATGCTCACTCTCCTGCATTGAGACTGGCTCAGAGCTGGCTGAAGGACATCCTGTTCCTCCTATCCACTGCCTCCATCACTGGCCCAAAAGATCAACCAATCATGTTATGCCTCATATGCAGTGTCCCTCCTTGACTATATAAGTGATTGCTCTACCTATTAAAAATGGAAGTGTCCCAGAAACCTCCCCGGAGTCCACTTGGTGATTCCACACCCCACCCTCCCCAACTGAGTTTCAGAACCAGAGTACAAACAGACAAACAACACTGTGGAGAGCTTCCTTTTTCATCATAATTATTTGGCATTTTATAAGCCTTGCTTGCCTGTATGTTGAATTATTTTCCCATACTTAAAAAGGTATTTGCTTTGATTTCTGTAAACAGATTTTTTTATTTCATGTGTTGTCTTCTAATTTCTCTCTAACTTCAATTAGGTTTAGGTTAGTCATCTTAACATCATCTAGTATCTGTTGGATGAATTTTTCTTCCTGTCTTATCATTTTCTGAGTATATCATTGTGTGATGCCATTTGGTTCCTGATTTCTGAAACCCTATATTCATACAAGTTGTTTCTGCTATTTATGAATTGAATAGAATTCTTCATCTCAGGATTTCCATTTGGCATCTTTTCACGGTCTGTTTTTTTATTTTTATTTTTTGAGACAGAGTTTCACTATGTAGTTCAAGCTGGCCATGAACTCACTATGTAGCCCAGACTAGCCTCAAACTCATGGCAACCCTCCTGCCTCAGCCTCCTGAATGTTTGGATTATGGCATGTGCCACCATGTCTGGCAGCATAAAGTCTCTTACTTTGATAAGTTTGTCATTCATGTTTTGAGCCATTTTTGTCAGCTCTTCCCTTTTTTTTTTTTTTTTTTTTTTTTTTTTTTTTTTTTCCTTTTTTTTTTTTTTTTTTTTTTTTGGTTGTTCGTTTGTTTCTCCCATGACCACATTGGTCAGACTGCTCCACTATCTTTTGGGTTACTGTCATCTTTGAGCTCACCAAGTTTCTTTGCTTCATCTTTGATCATTTTATTTAACTCAAGTTTTTGGTGTTTGCTTTCCTCTCCACCAGTGCTCCTTGGATCTGCTTTGACAGAGTTGGGAGTCTTTGGAAGCATTTTCTTGCCTCATTTTCTCCCGTTCTGTGTACAGCACGCACACATGCAGGTTAAAGCTAAACAGAGAGAAGATAATTTGCTCTTGGTATAAAAAATCTAGTTAAATTCTTTTTTCCAGTGATGTATTCTTGACCTTATTTGTCAAGAGGTACTGTTTACCACTTCAACCCATTTAATTGGATTGGACCCTGTCACTGTGTAATAAGGAGTGAATTTCTATTGGTTATACAGCATCAATGAATTCAACACATGCAACAATCACTAACATTAAACTTTTTTTTTTGATAATTTTTTTTTTTTTTTTTGTACTAGGGATCGAACTGAGGCCCTTGTGCCTTCAAGGCAAGTGGTGGAACCACTGAGCTAAATCCCCAGCCCTGTTTTGATAATTTCACCTTTTTGTCAATACTCTATAGATTACAATATACTACTATTTGTGGTTCATCCAAGGTTTGGAGGGTAGGGATAAGGAGAGAGGTAGAGGAAAAGGAAGGCCATATGTCAGTGGGAAGAGAGGGAGATAGGAGAGGAGGGAGGTTGGACTTGGAATTATTTGTGTAACTGGGGTAAAGAGCTAGCACAGAGGAGGGTTGTGAGAGTATTTGTGAAGGCAGGAGGAGGGATGCAGATGGGTGGAAGAGTATTTAGAGACTGAGGAAGGCTGCAAGATTGCCAGAACATGTTAATAAATTTGTAGGCAGTTTTGCTTGGATCCTCTTAACCCGGTCTTGTTAAGGATTACCTTGACATGCCCTTGAATGGTACATTTAATTTGTAATACTGGTTAATTCTTATTTTTTCTTTTTTTGGTACCAGGAATTGAACCCAGGTCCTTGTGCTTGCAAGGCAGGCAGGGAACCACTGAGCTAAATCCCTGGCCCATTAATTCTTATTCTTTAAGGTGCTTATACAGCCCCTATTGTATTTTCGTTCTTAGATAACTGGAAAGGGGGAGGGGAAACGCAAGGAGTAAACATAACTAGGAAGAAAGGAGAAAAGAGAATAGGAAGGAAAGAGAGTCAAAAAATAGAAAAGCACTAAAAATGAGAGCTGGTCAAAAGGAAAAACTTTGAAGAATAAAGTATAATAACCAAACAATACCAGTAAAGAAGCAAGAACCATAAGGGAAAAAAATAAAGAAAAAAGGAAAGTGAGAAAACACCCAAGATGACCCAAATCAAACAAAAAGCAAGGAAACAATAACTGCAACTGAAATAAAAATAAAAACCATCACACAGCTGCTATAGACTAAGCCAGGGCGTCCACACTGCTCTCTCTCCTCTGAAGTCACAGTCCCACTGTGAGCAGCCAAGCCATTTACCCCTGTGGGCCAGACAGTTGTCTGTGTGAAGCCACGAAGGCCGTTTCTCCCTCTGAACACTTGGCCTGGGGAGGTCATTGCTGTGGCTGTCTCTGCCACAGGCTTTCCTTGCCTAACATAGGGCCAAAAGGCCACTGGCCCAGGTACCATTTACCATGCTCTGCTCGCAGAAGTCTTTCTCGGTCCTGCCTGGGGAACCTACTCCTGCCCCCAGGCTCAGCTGAGGACCCCTTTGCCAGCACGTGGTGGTCGGCAGGACCTAACGCCTTCTCAGATCTTTCTGGGTTTTGGAGAAAGTTAGGAGTACACCTGCTCTGTTCTGGCTCTGACGAGTCACCCTCCAACCTGAGTACCAGTGTTTCTCTCCTCACACATGTCCCCCACTGCACTCTGCTTGCATATTTTTTCACAGAGCCATTTTCCCCTGACCTCTGCAGCCTCTAGTCAGGAGGTGCTGGGACTTCCGGAGGGAGTCTGCCAGCAACTGCGGATACGGCACTGCTGGTGTACATGGGAGAACGAGTGATTAGTGCTTTCTGTGTTGGGTGAGGCTTCTCTCCCAGCAGTCCGTCCTCTTACAAGTGCTGGTGCACTGCCATTTATAAGGCACAGGTACATGGCAATTTGTTTTGTCCCATCCTCCTGTTTTGGGTTTCTTTGAATTGCAGGATTGCTATGATTTATGCTGCACCTGGTTGAGAGGTCAGAGTGATTGTGAGTCTATTCCAGTGATGGTGAACCTTTTAGAGCTTTTGATGGGTGACTAACAGCCTGCTGTGGCATGCGTGCCATAGGTTCGCCATCACCAGTCTATTCTGAAGGGCCAGCTCCCTCCCTCTGTCCGATCCTCTCCTAAGATGGCATGTCCACTGAGTCTGGGCTGGGAGGTCCAGTTTCCCCTTACACCCTCCCTAGACACTGGATTTTAGTCCAGCCAGATTTTCTTTTTATGTATCCTCCTGTATCAGACTTTTATCTTTCACCCTTACTTCAGGATACCTGCCCATTCAGAGGCACTCGTCCTTACGTTGTCAGGTAATTCCTTTAGAAAATGCTTGCCAGTTAGAAACATTCAAGTCCTTCTTGCCTCAAAGAATTGGATGAGACAAGCTGAACATGGTGCCAAAAGTTTATGTGAAAAGGGAGTGGGGTATAAAAGGGGTAAGGGAAGAACTAGCTCTGGAGAGTAAACTTGGGCCAAGGAGAGGAAAGGATAAAAGCAAAAAGAAAAGTACACTCTGAGAGATGCAGAGTGGGCTATGGTGAGGAATCGTGACAGAGGGCTCCTTGTGGTGATTTGTCTTTTCTATGCCATCCACATCTTGTGGGATCCCCAAAAAGTTCCACATACAGGGTCCTGGGAAATATTTGCCACTGTCTTGGGACCTTGTAATTGACAAGTCCCACTCATTTTCCCAGCCAGCTTTGCCCCGCTTCACCTGCTGTATCACTTATTGTCACCTCCTGGGCAGCCATCTTCTCTCCTGCTATATGTCTGTGCACTGCTAATATGTACAGGACAGCCACTCAATAAAGCGTTGGTTGAACGTTTGCTTCTTGACAAAGTTCAAGGCTTCTCTCAGTGACATATGTTTAAGGAGATGGTAAATGCAGGTCTTTGTGCTTTGGAACATAAACCCTTCGGTACATTTAGATGATATTTGGAGCAGTCCATCCTGTATTAGTGTCATGGAACTAGAGATGCAAGAGGGCTATGTTGCCTTCTTCCAGGGACAAACCCACCACATTCCTAAGATGTCATTCCAGGACTATTTTAATGGACTTGGAAAAATAATCCTTTCAGGGTAACCCCTAGTCAGGGTAACCTCTGCCATTAACCTGGAAAGTTTTCTTTTCAGTCTTTAAGGACATACAACCTCTTACACACTGGGCCATCTCACAAAAGGCTGAGCAACAGGACAGCAGATTTTTAAAGGGGGTTTTCTCTCTTGCTGTCTAGTAAGGATTAGAAAAACCAATTGCTGTCTCTTAATGCTGATGCATTTAGTGAGAAGGAAATATGGCATAGAAGAGAGTCTAGTCTTATCAGATTAGTTAGTATCTCTATGCCTAGTGGGTTAAGGATTTTTTTTTTTTCCTCCAGAGGATTAGGTATGAAAGAAGACATCTCCAGATTCCATTTCCAGGGCCCTCTGGCTACATTCCCATAGTCAATAGTTTTCTCCAAGAAGCTGGGCCAGACATCTGGATTTATACATCACTTTAAAAGCCAAAAAGATTTGAGGGAAGGGAAGTGTTTCAATTACCTCTTATGCTTTATAAACCACCACAAAACTTAGTGACTTAAAACAGCAGTAAATATTCTTTTTGGTAACTATATGGCTGATTAGGATCAGCTGAGTTCTGTTTCTGACCTTGCGCTTGCGAGGCAGGCGTGGTGCCACTGAGCTAAATCCCCAGCCCTGAACTTCAATGTTTTATAGGCAACTGCAGTGCGTGGTCAGAGCTCCTCTCACTTTCCCAGGAAGTTGAGGGAGAACTGAAAGGGTAAGAAAGAACCTATTTGGTTGTAATAAAATAGCACAGGCTGTACAGATTAAACAGTGGGAATATATTTTCTCAGACTTCTGGAGACGAGACACCCAAGACCAAGATGCTGTCATGAGTAGTGGCTTGGCCTGTCTTCCTGTCTTGTGGACAGCCACTTTCGTTCTCTGTCCTCATATGGCCATTCTTCTGTGCATGCAGAGATTTCCCAGGTGTCGCTTCCTCTTCTATAAGGACATCAGATAATCCCACCCACTCTGAAGGCTCATCTCTAGATACAGATGCCTCGAGGATTAAAATGTAAACATCAATTGGGGATGCGGAGTATATTTTCTACTTTCCAAGCACTGGGACACAATACCAAAAACTCACAACTTTAAGGAAGAAATGTTTGATTTAGTTCACAGTTCCACAGGATTTAGTTCATGGCCAGCAGGAGCAACATAGCAGAAAGGGCATGGCGGAGGAAAGCTGCTCAGTTAATGATGGCCAGGAAGTAGAGCAGGGGACAGTGACAGGGGATAGGCCCCACGGCCAGGCCTCCATGACCCATGCAGAAGTTTGCTCCACCAATCTCCTGGGTGGACACAAAGCCATTCAATGTCACACTCCACCCTAACCACGACAAGGGATAAAATTCAATTTGTGATGTGACCCTTGTGGGTCAAGCAGACTCCCTTTGCCTTACTTTAGAACTGTCACTAAAAGATTTCTTTCTGAGCAAGCTGTATGACTGGACAATAACATAAACTAATGGCATGAAATTATGGTGTTATGGTTTGCATCTAAAATGTTCTCCAAAACGCTCATGTGTTGAAAACTTTGTCCCCAACGAAGCAATGTTCATAGGTGGAACTTTTGGGAGGTACCGTGTCATGAGAGGTCTGATCTGATCAATGGATTCATTCAGTGATGGGTTCGTAATTGTATGGACTGTTCAGAGGTGACAGAAACGGGAAGAGGTGGGACCTACTTGGCGGAAGTATGTCACCGGGGCACACTTGGAAGGGTTTACCTTGTCTTGTCTCCATCCTCTTTGTTCTCTAATTCCCTTCCCCTTCCTTCCCTTCCCTTCTCTTTCCTTTTTCTCTTCTCTCCTCCTTCTTCTCACCCTCCCTCTCCCCTCCTCCTCTTCGTCCTTCCTCTCTCTCTACCCCCTCTCTTCTACCCTCCCTCCCTTTCTGCTTTTGGCAGCCATGAGGGTGAGCAACTTTGCTGCACCACATTCTGCCTCACACAGGTCCAGAAACAATAGCCAGCAATCATCGATTGAGGCAGAGACAAATAAGTATTTTTCCTTTAAGTTGATTTTTTTTCCCCTTAGGTATTTTCTCACAGCAACAGAAAGCTAATATACATGCTTTCCTCCATTACAGTGAAGAGCAGAGAGAGGTAGTTTACAGAAAGATAGAGATAGGTAGAAAGAAGAGTACGGAAAAAGTGTGGTACAAAATGAGCCTAGATTTCATTATACACCCAAAATAATTGATAAAACGAAGACGACAAGAGTAAATACTAGTAAAGCTATGAAAGAAGTGAAACTCACATCCCCCTCTGGTAGCAGTATGAAACGGTACAACTGCTTCTGAAAAGTTTGAGTTTCTTATAAAATTAAGCATATACTTCCATATTTCCTAGCAATTTTATTCCTTAGGTAGTCTTTCTGTGCATGTTGTGTGTGCTTGTGCACACACACACACACACACACACACACTAGGTATACACCAAGAGACGTACATGGATGCTCACCGAAGTATTATTTATAATAATAACAAACTAGAAACAACCCAAACGTCCATCAACAGTGGTACAGATGAATAAATTGGGGCATAGTCACACCATGGAATATTCTACAGAAATGAGAATTATTACTGCTATATGCAACAATATGAATGAATCTCACAGATGAAACATCAAATGAAAGCAACCAATGTAAAAACGTGTGAAATTAATCTATGGTGCTGAGTGTCAGGGTGTTAGACATGGACGGTGAGTAGAAGGAGTACATGGGGCTTCTGGGATGCTGACGATATTCCTTTTCTTGAGCTGGTGCCAAATATATGGGTGTGTTTAATTTGTGAAATTTATCCAGCTGTGCACTTTGGACACGCACACATTTCCATGTGTATGTTATGCTCCAATAAAAAGTTTTAAGCACATAAAAATATCATTTAAAAAGTTTAAAGGAGCATAGGTACAGCAATGGGTGGCTGCTGATGTCAGCGGTATTACTTAGGTTTTCCTTTGTTGGACTGAAGCACTCTTGAGTGGGTTTCTTCAGCCTCGGGGACAGTCAGGGCCCTGAGTCCCTTCTACCTAGTAAGAGCCCTCCCCACTGGCAGACTGAGGTCCAAACTCCCCAGTCCCAGTCATCTTCAAAGTAGTTCAAAGTGAAGTAGATAATCTTCAAGTTGTCAGTCTCCACTCTTCCATTAAGTTCAAACTCAATGTTTATCAAATTCTGCTAAAATCCTTGAGTTTTTTAAGAAACACTGACCTCACTGGCTAAATCACCAGTGACTTTCTTGTCCATAAGCAACTCAAAACAGAGGCAGGATCTAAGTTTGTGGACATTTTTATCTGCGCAAGACACAAATGCTTCACTTCTCAGACAGAGCAGTGCTGCTCACGTGCCTGGGCCATGAGGTGGGAATGCTTGTGGCTGGGTCATTAGCCAACACAGACTCAGGACACGCGATGCAAGATGTCTCATCGTCAGCCCAGACACTTTGTACCATAGTTAAGTTGTGCTTCAGAAATTTGGTGATTTATCCCACAGCTCATTCCCTGAAACTAATTCAGAGTCCAGCTCCTCCCACACAATCCAAGAGCACAGAAACCAGCTCATAAAAATAGGGGTGGCCAAGCAATGAGATGCTTGCAACTGAGAGGCAATCAGATTCTTGGTCCCAGTCCCTAAATCTTTCTAGATGTTTGGCTTCCCAGATCTCCCAAATTTAGACAACCCAAGTAGCACCTTCTATAGACAGGCTTGAATTTATTCAGCCTTGTCCCATACAGTAAATAATCTTGTAAAGCCAAAGCTATGGAAACTCAACTCCATACCTGATCTTCATGCATCTTGTACCTTCTTTTTAGGTTTAATGAGCAACCTCATTTGTCACCAGTCATGGTGACTAAATCTAAAAGGTCATGTCTCATTAGAAATAAAACTTGGCTTTAGTAGCACCCTTCTGCCTTTGTGTGGATTGTACATTTCCACTTCTCCTTGTACTGCCTAGTAGTCAGGGGAAGTTTTGAGACTGAGTACTTCTAAAAAGTCTACTCCATGTCAAGGCAGAGTGAGAGCATTTATTTGCTCAACAAATTTTTACTGTGTGCCTATTCTGTGCCATGAACTGTCCCATACAGAACAAAATAGACAAAGCCCCTTCTCTCATGGGCTATAAATTCTACAGGGAAAGCAATAGACAATGAACAAGATACATTTTAAAAGGTGATTTCACATAGAGATAAGGGCCATGACACAATGCAATACACAGAGGCTAAGGTGTGACTGAGCTGCTGTGGGAGGGTAGTAGGAGAAGACCTCTCTAAGGAACATCACATTCAGGTTCTGATGTGAATAACTAGAAGGTGAGTCCTGAAAAAATAATCTGGAGGAAGGGAATTCCAGGCAGAAGGGACCGCAAGCACAAGGACTTTAACACTTACTCAGATGCCAGTTCCTACCCAGCAGGCAAATGGACCCATACATCCTCAATCTTGACGCTTTTTTCTCTGAATTACACTCTGTGACCCATCTTTACTCTCACTTCCTGGCAACTTCCCCTTTCCCTCTTCCCTCTCTCCTTTCCACCTGCTCACGTGGTTAATCCCTGAATCATATTAAGTCTAATAATTCACGCACTTCATCCCTCCACCTGAGTAGTATCATCCTGCCGGAGGAAAACACATAACACGAGTTTCAGATAGCCCTACCTGGAGAGCTACTGCACTGTCAAGGTCAGATCCGTCAATCTATAATGCAACCACTGAAGACTTTCCTATCCCCAAACGGACTGCACCTCCTCTCTTGTTTTGCTCTCAAATGCACATCTTATCTAATGTTATACTGAGAAAACAGAAGAAAAAGTCAGAGACTTTCTCATCTTTCCACCATTCGATCGTCCAATTTGCCTGCATCTGTCCCCAAGCCCTCTGCCTTCTCTCCTGCAAAAATGGATAACATATTCATGCTTCCATATACAGAAACACCTCTCTCTCCTCTGTTCTCAGATTGTTACCACATATCATTCCTTCTCCATAACTCCTTGGACAAGGTCAAACACGTGTTAGGACTTGTATCTTGGTACCCCCACACACACATACCAAAGCATCTTGCTGTTATAGGTAGGACTTTTCAGAAGTGACTGATCTAGAGAGTGTGAATTGGAGTTAAGGATGTGATGCTGGAATTAAAGGTGTGTGGTACTGGTAGTCCACTAATTGGTTTATCGTAGTTCTGAGTATGGGTAATGGGAAGCCCAATCCCTGGGTGTGGGTTGCATCAACCAAAAGGCTTGCTGCCTGGATGGGATAAAAAGGAAAGGAAGGCTGTTTGGTATTTGCTGCTTACTGCCTTCTGCTTGCCATGCCATGGGCTGTTTCTCCTCTGTGATGCTCCTCTGCCATGCCACCCTGCCTTGAAACCAGTTGACTATGAAACTTCTACACACTGTGAGCTGAAATAAACCTCTCCTCCTTTAACGTTGAGTGTCTAGTATTTTGTCTCATCAATGAGAAAAATAACGAAGACAACATGCACCCAGGTGTCTCCCAGAACTTCCATTATTTCATCATCTTTGGGCAAGGCCAGGACTGCAGCAAGAAGACACGCGAGCACCCCAGGGTCTCTCCCACCTCACCCCAGGCATATAGCCTTATCTCTGGGTTCTCCAAAGCAAATTCCTTTGCAAGAGTGGCCTGTATCTGTTCTTGTCATTCCCAAGTCTCTATCTATGCCTCTAAGATAGACTACAGCAAACTCCTACCTCCTTTAAAACATGCATTACGACTATAATTAAATAACTGTGCAATCATTTGTTTGCTGCCTATATCTATTATTAGGATATAAACTCTCGAGGGAACAACCTACTCCATTTACAGCCACACACTTCTCTATTCCTCAGTCTCCCTGTCTACACAAGGAGAGTAACTATGCCCCCAATACACATTCATTCTTCTGATTAATAATATCCCTATAATATTGTCCTATATTATCCCTGGCAAGTTCTCAGCACATAATTATTGAATGAATAAATATTTCATGAATCAATAAATGAAGGAATATTTCTATACTGACGTATAAATGAGATCCAACAGAATTGGATATTTTCCTACTATTAAGCGTAATAGGGCCAGGGATTTAGCTCAGTGGTGCCCGCCTTGTAAGCACAAGGTCCTGAGTTTGATCCCCAGTACCAAAAAGAGATAAGAAGTGCAATAAAGTATAAAAAGTGACAGTAGTGACCTCTATCTCTATCTCTCTACTCTCTCGTTCTTTCTTTGTTCTTTTGTTGGTATTGAAAACTATTCCATATCTTCTGCCATATTTTTTGTTACCTTCATTCTGGTGCCCGTAGTGTCTATTCCCAAGTCAGTCCTCATGTGCCTTTTCCTTTCCATCCCAAGAGAGACCCAGAGGGTGAAATCTGTGGCAAAACAAAATGATTAGCTCAGCTTTGGGCTGGCACACTGGAAAGCTTACCATGGCTCTACAGGGAGGCTTAAAGGCAGGAAGCAGGTTCTGTTGTTGCTATGACAAATGCGTTACCAGGGAAACAGCCCTTCCCCCATCTTAACACTTTTCCAATTCTCCCAGGGTTCACCAGACTTTCCTAAGCAGGTCCCTGGAACGCTGCCCTACTGTCTCCTCCCTGTCCTTGGAACAAAATAAGAGGAGCCAAGTGATGCAGGCCAGAGAGACACAAGGACACCCTGCAGATAGCCTTCCGGGTCCCTCCAGGCCCATCTGCTGTCACAGGCCTTGGGATGGGAATTAGTTCCTCTCTGAATCTCACCCCTCCATGTCCCTCCCTAAACCCTCAACCAGTGCTATGGCTGAGATGTGAGCTTTGTCTTGCCCCTGCTGGGCTGTTGCAGAATCTCTTGGCATTTGCCTGGAGGGTTGTTATAGCTACCACTTATTCCTGGTACCAAGAAGCAAGTGGCATTTAGAGGCAGCTACTTGGTCTTTGGCTTGGTTGTCCCCCCAGTTTGGTGATGGGAAGTATGGGTGTGTGGAATGGTTTCAGCCCTGCCCTCAGCTGCCGTCATTGCCTCTGCAGCAGTTATTTCCTTTATGGCTTCCCTTGCCCTGTTTCCCATGTCTTTGACAATTTTCTTCAGGTTTCTTTTGGGACCAGGCTGTTGAACGCTTTGTTTCACTTCCAACCTGCCTTCCCTGTTTCTCTCTCTTGAAGGGTAATCCAGACCCATGAGGCTACTGAACTGGCAGTGGGAAAAACTACCCATGGCCCCAGCTTTCTAGAACTGCCCCAAGTCTCTCTTGTTCTACCCATCAGCCCTTGACATGACTTCAAACCACCAGACGTGCCAGATGTCTATTTGTCTTAGCTCCCCAAAGAAGACCTGTGGCTTTTCTGAGAGGAAAGCTCTTTTAACAAAACATGCTACAAATATGAAGCTCTTTAAATATTTGTTTTAAAATAGAAATTCATTTTTAAAAAAAAACCATAGACTCCTTCCAAACTGTATTTCCCTTGTATTATTCTTGAGAGATACTCCCTCTTCAAAAGAGATACAAGCTTTTCATTGGGAGCAATTCCTGAATGACTTGATTTCAGTCAAGAAATATAGGGGTGTGGAGGGGGTGCAAAATTCAGTGTTGGCTTTAGCAGGACATTTAAAACTCACATTAACAGTGGTAGCTCGTGTCTTTCTATCATTTGTTCTTTTTAGAGACTCCCACCCTTCCTAGGATACTGGGCCTTTTGGCAGACAAAATCCACAACTGCTTCAAGCACCATGTTTGGGTCAAAAACATACTTGTTGGGCCGAGGATTTAGCTCAGTGGTGCCACTTGCCTGCCTTGCAAGTGCAAGGTCCTGAGTTCAATCCCTGGTACCAAAAAAAAAAAAAAACAAAGACATACTTGTTGAGTAATTTATTCTGTGATCACATGAATTGTGCCAATGAGGTGAGGAAGAATTAATTCCAGTAGTACTTTTCCCCTTTTCCCCTTACTAGCTGTGTGATCTTAGGTAAATCTCTGCCTCTCTCTGAGCTTTCGTTTCTTCATCTTCGTGATGAGGATAATACTGACTTCCTCACACTATTATGTTCAGAATTATATTGGAGAGAGTTTCTGCACAGCCCTTAGCCTGATGCCTGGCACACAGCAAGCAAGCAGTCAATGAGCACGAGTTATAACAAGGGATGCAGAATGGTGGCCCAGGAGCAGGTTCTGACTGGGGTGCCATGGGGGGAAGTTGGGAGAGAGACATCTTACCACACAGAGCACCAGACTCCTTACCATAAAATCATGCTCAGGCCCTCTGCTCAGTGTCTTTAATACTGAGGAGGTTTACTTACTAGTGGCTTTATTACAATAAGTGTGGGTTTGTCAAGGGATGTCTAAACTCAAAAAATGGAATTGAAACTATATTCAGTTTATTGTGGTCAATTAAAATTTACCCAGAATAGCCCACCAGGGATTTCCACCCTCTCATTCAGCAAAAGAAGCTGTCAAGTTGGCAAATCTTCAAGGCCATTCCTTGCTATGGGGACATAAGCCAGGGATACCGCTGCCATGAGGGGAAACCAAAGGTGCTTTCATTTGACCAGGAGGCACTGCTCCTGCCGTGGCATGCCAAGGCTCAAGGAAGATTTGCACAGTTTATGTAAGAATCCCAGGGGTCTCCTGGGAGAGAAAAGATCGATTAACCTCACCACAGCAGTCATGGCCAGCATCATACCAGCCGTCACCATGCCAGTGACGCTTCTACCATCACCACCACGCTGACCGTGACCCACACCATCGCCCCACCCCAAACCGCCCCCACTTCTGTCACACAACCCACCACCACGCCTCCCCCTCCAGCACCAGGGCAGTGGCCACCCTGACACAATCAGTGACACAAGGGTCCCCCAGCACACTTGTTGTATCCCGAAGGCCCACCCACCTGGGTCTTGCATGTTAAGCTCAAACTTGCTTTTAGTTTATAAAACACTCCATCTCTAATATCAAAACCATCCACTTAAAACCCTAGACTGAAAGAGAGTCCAATTACGAAACATACTAGTTGAGATTTTTTTATAGGTTTTCACATTTTTTTTAAGTTATAAAGCCTAGCAAAAATCTCTGTTGTGATTATGTAGATTTTATGTGCAATATAAATACACATACTGTGATCTGAACATTTTTGTTTTGGGACAAATAAGCATATGAGAAATAATGCAGCAAAGATAAGATCCCTAAGCAGCCAGCCATGCAGTAAAACTGAGGATAAAATAAAAGGTTCTCATGTATCCCTTTCCGGTTCCAGCTGGGTCTTCCTGGGGTGGGAGCAGAAGGAGAGAGAGGGAGAAGAGGGAATGTGTAGGGGTTTAAATGTGACTTGTGAGTATCAGTGCAAGTGTGAATATGTGTGTGAATAAAAATATAAGTGTGTGAGTAAAAATGTGAATGAGAATGTGTGTGTGCTTGTTGCATCTAAGTACAGGTGGATTTGTATGCAAATGTAAGTTGTATGTCTGTGTGTGTAAATATGAGCACATAATGGGTGTGGGTAAATGAATGTGTGTAACTGAGGACATGACTGAGTACACATTGTGTGAGTGCTTGTGAGTGTGAATGTGACTGGGTGTGAACCTCAGTGAGTATAAACACGCATGCAATGTGCACTGCATGAGCGGGAATGTGAGAGAGTGGCTATAATTGTGTGTGAGAACCTGTGCGTATGTGACCGAGACTACATAAATGTACATGAGAGTGCAAGTTGGGTGGAGGTGACAATGAGTATAGCTGAATGTACGGTGTGTGAGCGTGAGGGTTTACTAAGGCAGATGATCCAAAGATGCAATTTCGTGAGATCTTGACATTGAAAGCCAATCATCTCTGAGCATAAATACCTCTTAGCTCAGCCCTGGTAAGGGCAGCATAGCTAGGGTGATAATATGTTCCAATTTGCTCAAAATAGAACATGTTCATGACTATTGTCTTGGCATAATTATTATTTTGTACCCAGACTGATATTGTGGTCGAGGTAAACCTTACACCCATAAAGCACACACCTTTTCAGAGTACTACACAATGACTTTTTACATGTGTACAATCCCATGTAACTATCCTCCGGATCAAAATATAGAATATTTCTAGCATGCTCCTCCTCCAGCAAAATTATTAATGGCATCACTTTTCACTACCAAAAGTATCTTGATTTTGACAATGAACTCTTCAGTTCTAGTAGGTTCTCAGTGGGGTTTCTTCTTGGTCCACCTGAAGGAGAATGGATTTCGTTGTCCATTAATATCACAGAGTCCTGGGGCCTTTGAGTAATATTTTATACATGCTGGAGAATCAAAGTAAATGTATTACAGCTGTTTGGAAACCAGAGCAATGTTTTCAATTACATCCACTTGACTTGATGGACTTTAAGAATGTGTGGATTCTGGAAGGTGGAAATTATTAGAACAAGGACCTTCACGGAAATTACCACTAATTCAAAGTGAACTTCCCCTTAACCCCATCTCCACCACTCCAGCCTCCTGCCAAACGTTCCTTTCATTAAAGGAATGAGTCATTCCTGTCGGAACTATGGGAAGAGTATGAGATCTAGAGTCAGCCAGGCTTGGACTTACAACTTGATTCTACCATTTGCTAGCTCTGTGGTTTTTGGCAATTTAGTTAAATTCTCCAGACCTCCATTTCCTAATCTATAAAAGGCATAACATGATATACTTTGTTAGGTACCTGGAACATGGGTGCCAAATATAGGATGAATTTAAATATAAGTCAAATCGAAACAAAGCAAGATGTGACAGGTTAGATTTCTCAAAAATTGGTCAAACCAATAGTTCGAGTCCTACTCATTCTTCTCAAATGCTATTATTTTCTGTCAAGAAATAGAATCTCTATCTCCTTGTCTTGAACCTCAGCAGGACTTTGTATGACTACATGAATGAATAAAATGTGGGATAGACAATGCTACGTGACTTCTGCGGGTAGGTGAAAACATGACTTCTGACTCACTTTCTTTCTCTCTCACCACTGGAACACAGACACTCTGTTCATAAGAAATCCAGTCCGGCCCACACAGATGACCCACTCAAGGACTTGTGAAGGAATATGCTTTCAGATGATCCCAACCTTCAAGTATTGAGGCTTCCAATGAGGCCCTAGAAACTGAGAAACAAGTACAAGCCATAGCTGCTGTGCCCGGTTTGAATTCCTGGATCATAAATCTGTGATATAATACATGGCTACTTAAGCTACTAAGTTCACTGATGATTTGTTACACAACCATAGCAACTAGAACTCAGTGTGATTGGGCGTTTGTAAACAGGACTGATGTTTCACACATCTGTAACAGGCAGAGTAAATGTGAGCTATATATATATGTATATGTGTGTATGTATATATGTATATGTATATGTGTATATGTGTGTATATATGTGTATATGTGTGTGTGTGTGTATATATTTGTCCTGTTGCTTCTGAGGAGTGCTTTGCATATATCTGTGTTCACAAAACAAATATGCTTCCACTACTTGAATCCCAAGCAATGTCCTGTATCCAGACTCTTAGAACCTGTCCTTTAACATTGGCCATTTACTAACCTATGGGAAAAAGAAGCATAAAATAGCTGTTTACAAGATGCCTCAAGTTGTATCTGCAAACTGCTACCATCCTCTTCAGACAGTAGTTGTGGAAGCTCTTGTCCCACTTCTTTATTCTCCATTTCACAAGGGTGGAAATCTTATCCAGTGCTGTGAGAGTGATACAGGGGGAAGAGATGTAACCCCAGATATCCAAAACACAAGTTCATATTCTCTAAAACTGAAGAATGAATTCTAGGGACACTGGCTATTAAGAGTAAGACAATTTTTTGAAAGAAATAAAGCTTCTGTCTAAGAGAGACAGTAGGGGGACCAGAAAGTGGGTTGCCCGGGACACTATTTCCAAGGGGATTTTTATGGAGCAAAGCCACAAGGTGAGGTGGGTTCAAGGTGGGACAAAACTATAAGACCCAGTGGAAAATTACAAGGTGGGCATGAGGTGGGGCAAAACTATGACCAACCAATAAGTACAGTCACCCGGGTCATACTGATTACAGTATAGCACATCCAGATAATATTGATCAAATAGGAAAACAAGTCACATACAAGGAATTTCCCATTTAGAATATCAATCGCTGCTATCTGTCTCTAAGGGAAGTAATACCCCTTTCCCTTTTTATGATGCTAACTAGTAAATGTCCTTAATTGTTCTTCATGTTGACTCCTAGCTGTGTTGGCTGTATGAGGGCTGGAGCTTCGAGGGCAGCCCTGTCTAACAGCCTACAAGATAATCTAATTAATTTACCTATCTGCAATAAGAGTATCTGGAGGAGAGAGTTACGGCAAACTATCAAGACCTAAGTCATGGCCAAGCACTACGAGGAAAATCAGATCAGGAAGTTAGGGCAGGGGCTGGGGATTTAGCTCAGTGGTTCCAGCACCTGCCTCACAAGAACAAGGGCCCAAGTTCAATCCCTGGTACCAAAAAAAACAAAGAAAGTTAAGGCAGCATCAAGACCAGCTTTCCAGAATGGTCAAACTAGGAGAAGGCATTTAATAGGCACATTACACACTAAGAGACCAACCACGACCTGGAAGCTGCCGCAAGGTCATAGCAAAAACGTTAGTTAGTGTGACAGTGCGAGCTTTGGACCAAACAAACCACACAGTAGCTATGTGCCTTTGGGTAAGTACCTTAACCTCTCAGTTTGCCACATATAAAAATAGCACAACTCAGAGCAGAGGCAGCTGTGGTCCACTAAAGGTGTGTATCCTGTCTGACCAGTGCAATCGTGGCGGGGGAGTGGCTGCCCAGCACCTAAGCTGGTGTGTGCGCCTAGCTGGACCGACGTGACCGGCGGGATGTGAGCAGAGGTCGTGTGTGTTAACCGTCTGCCAGGCTAAGGAGGTTAAGTATCCAGTGTGCCTTGCCCACGCTATTATGCCTTTTCCTGGTGACCTTAGAGGCCACGAGTCGAAGATGATGCCATCGTAGGGTCGAATGAATGTGTCTTGTGGCACCACTTAGAAGAGTCAGTTAACCAGGAACATGCCTAGTACATTTCATGTAAGTGAGAAATAAACTTCTATTCCACAGAGACACTGAAAATCGTGTTTGTTACAATAGTTAACCCACCCTGACTCATACAGTTTTAGAGAATTGTTACATGAAAAACTGTGGATAATTAAATAGGGTTGTTTCTTCTCTATCTTCTCCTTAGGACTGGGTGCTCATCTTAATCTGGGTGACCCCTATTGACCTGATCCCTAATATATACCTATAAATAAAATAACAAGTCAATTTGAATCGGTTATCTGCAGCTAGATTAAAAGAAGAAAATTAGAGTCTGGATTCTTTAGCAATGTGGGGGGGTATGATCTTTAAAAAGAATATTATGTCAATATTTCATTACCAAAATTGGTTAAACAGCTATCAAAATACAAAAAAGAACACATACCTTACAATAAAGTTGTAACTTGGCAACTCTGATGCCAGATGGGACTAAAGAAATGACTTTTCCTATTAGAACGGAAAACAAAGTTTAGTATTATATTTTTTCTAAAGTTCCACAAAGCTTTTTATAAGTTAATGATCAGCTTAACCACTGGTTTATGTTTCTAGCAGTTTGAGTGGTTTTATCGAGGGAGGGAAACCATGGTGTAAATACAAACTTGGTACAAAAGTATTCTACCTGAAATACAGTAATATCTGAGCTAGTTCCTTGAATTATCAATGTGATCAACACACTTCTTTTTATTGAAATTATACAGCACCCTTCTTTTTATTTCTCCAGTGTGTTCTCACAACAATCCTAAGAGTTAGGGCACATTTTATTGTCATTATTTCACAAATGGAAAACCCATGAAACAGAGTTGTTCCTGGCCAACACCTCATGGCTCATGTGAGAATCAGAAGCCAGGTCCCCTGACTCTCAGCACAGGACTTTTCTCCAGCAGACCACCCAGGCAAATACGCACTCAGTGTGGGCCATAGCTCAGTGGGAACCAACTTAACAATCTGTTACTGAGCCTACTCTGGGAAAAGTCTTATGCTTGGGTTCTTACTGGAAGAAAAGTAAATTAAGACATTCCTACAGTCAAAAACAAAAACCACACTAAGGAGAGAATAAATAGGTGATCAGTTAGAAGATAAATAAAATACTAAAGTAGTGATACTTTTTCATAACAGAAAATGTAAGGCAGGGTGTGACTGAATGTCAAATAAATAGCATATCCAAGAAATGTGATAGCCACTCAGAGGAAGGAAAGAATACATAAGACTGGACTTCCAGAAAAGCCTGTACAGAGGAATTAGGGATTGATTAAAAAAAACCTAAAATGGTGGTGTACACACTGTCTGACCTGCTCAGTGCTTCTCATTTATTCTTCTGGAAACACATCCCCTTTCTTGGGAATGTCTCCTTATTTTAATCATCTAAGATCAGTTCTAGAAGAGGTTACCAATGTTAGCATCCTGTACCTTGGCCACTAGACCACTAGGATATTTTTTAGGATTCTTTCAAAAAAAAAAAAAAAAAAAACCTGGAGGCCACGGATTTAGCTTTGTGGTGCCGCTGCCTGCCAGCTCGAGGTCCCAAGTTTGATCCCCTGTATCAAAAAACAAACCAAAAAGCTAGAACTAAAAAAACAAAACTAGAACTAAAGAAAGAAACTCCCTCTTGCCTAAGATGTGAGGGAAAGCTGCAGGTGGTCGTTGGGTCCTGCTCAAGAGCAGACTGGGCTGAGAAAAGGCAGTTGCGACTGGAGAGACAGTGAGAGAGTGCTGGTGATGTTGGAAAACTTGGTCCCAGTTGTTCTAGAAGCTCAATGGACTGCCTTCCTGCAAGGTTTTTTTTGTTTTTTGTTTTTTGTTTTTTTGGTACTGGGGATTGAACTCGGGTCCTTGTGCTTTCAAGGTAGGTGCTGGAACCACTGAGCTAAATGCCCAGCCCCTTCCTACAAGTTTTGCACTGAGCCAATCGTTTTCTCCCTTTCCCAAGTGGTGATCCAGTGGTGCTTGTGCTGCTTGTGAACGTAGTACTAAGGGAATAGGTGAGAGGGGAGGGGAGGCTGCCCAGGCAGAAGCTACAAAACAAGCCTATATTAGCCACTGTCTTTCACTAGGACCAAATACTCAATGCTGACAACTAAAGGAGAGGTTCATTTTGGCTCATGGTTCCAGGGGTTTTAGTCCACAATTGGCAGCAGATTTCAAGGCAGAAACATCCCGGCAGGAAGGCGTGGCAGAGGAAAGCCGCTGACTGTGGTGACCAGGAAGCAGAGAGAGAAGGGAGGAGCTGGAGAGGAGAGGGCACCTCTGGTCTTGCCCCCCGTGACTCTCCTCTTCCAATGAGGCCCCACTTCCAAACACATGAGACTTCTGGGACACATATGAGAGCCAAATTATAACAAAGCCTAAATGGGAAAGGGAAGGCACAATATTCTGGGGGTGGGGATGACAAAGAAACCAAACGTCACTAAAGCTGAAGACTGACATTCTCCAGCCTCAAAGCTTTGAGTGCACTGAAGTGAAGACTAAAGCAGAACGTATCAATAAGGACACAGAGAAGGCAGCCAAGATGTGAAAGTAGGTTCTCAAAGAGAAATTGTGATTGATACAACTATAGCAAAACAACACTAGCCTCAGAGTGAAAAAGATCCCAAGGAGAAAGGGCTTTTTATGAATTAAAAAAGTGCATGAATTTAAGAGAATATTATTCATTTGAGAGCCATCTGCATGGAGGTGACTATTGAAATCGTGGGTATAGAAAGTTACTGAGGAAAAGAAGAGAACATTGGAAACTGCTCACAATTGGTCAAAGACAATAGGGATTTTAAAAAATCAAGGTGACAAAAACCAAGTAAGCAAACAGTCTGAAGAGAGTGGATGGGCAACAATTAAAAGAACAAGGGGAGATGCTCTGGTTTGTCCCCTCTGAAACTCATGTTGACATCTGATTGTGGCAGTGCTGGGGGGGTGGCAGGGCAAAGTATTTGGGTTTTGGGAAAGGGCCCTCATGAGTGGATGAATGTCTTTCTCACTCAAGTGAATTCCCACTCTTGGAGGACTGGCTTCTAGACCTATGAGCCAAAATAAACCTCTTACCTTTATAAATTACACAGTTTCACATATCCTATGACAGCCAACAGAAAGTGAACTAAAATCAAAGCTACTGAGAAAGAGAAACTCTACAGACCTGAGGAACAGAAAGTTACTGGTGAACTTGCAGACAGCAGAATGCCTGCCAAATGATAGAGCGAAGGGAGTTACAAGTATGGCGACCCAGCAGACGCACCAGCACCCACCCATATTCCTCAGACTTTCTGGTGAGCTCCTGCTGTCTTTCCAGAGAGGGGGCTGCTTCTTTGTGCATGTGATTCTTTTCCAGGAACCACAAAAGGCCATTGTGTCCTGGAGGTGAACCAGAAGTGGTAGGGAATTAATAACTCCCAGAAGCAGCTCTTTGACTCATGAGCTGGTATATAATTACCCCAGATCCCTTGTCATGCCTTTGTAGCAGGAAATTCAGGGACATAAGTTTCATGCCACTTCCCAGAGTTTACCCTGGACCTGGCCTCAGCTGCCCACAAAGGTAGCTGTCTGAATAGCAGCCCTTTTTCCAAGCCGTAGCCCTTTCCCTGTCCCATTTGACTTGTCTCACAGCAGCGTGTTTTCCGCACTTCCCAAATAACCCTTGAACCCTTGCCTCAGTGTCTGCTCAAAGGGAACCCACAATGAGACAGTTGATTGTCTAATTTGTGGCCCAAACTAGGATACACATGAGAGTGCAAAGGGAAGATGTTAATAATTACACCAGAGACAACTGGCACGAAAGCAGGACTTGCATACTCGAAGGCATGGCCTTGCTAGTTATAGGCTTCTCCATTTAAAAGATCAGGCAGGATCAGCTGGAGACTGGATTAAGAGGATGTGGGATATATATGTTGGAATACTACTCAGCCATAAAGAATGTGAAACTAGAGACATTTATAGCTAAATGGATGCACATGGAGGCCATACTCTTAAGTGAAATAAATAGGATGCACATGTGTGTAAATTCCAACTAGTTTCTCTGGAGTGAGAAACTTAAAGTGTAAATAAGGATTAAAATGTATAATTGATAATGTGAAATAGAAAGAAAAGGTCTAAAGAAGTAGGGGAAGTGGGGGGGAGGGGAAAGAAAAAAATATGAGAAATGAAAACAAAGTCTTTGTAAGTAGGTAAGGGTGGAAGGGGTGAAGGGAGGGCAGGGGAATGGGGAAAAAATAAGAACCAAGATATATCATGTAAAAGTACCAGATCCCAATGATGGATGTAACTGTACCGTATACGTAAAATGTACCAATAAAAGAATTTGAGAGAAAAAAAAGAAAAGATGGGGCAGAACCAGAGGAGAGAGAGAGAGGAAATTCAAACACCAATGTCTTATAGTAACAGAGAAAAGATGTGCAGAGTGAAGATGCATTTTACTTCGTGAGCATTTGCATCCTATGCACCATTACTTGGGGGCCTCTGGGAAGGAGTATGTCAGCTTAAGAGCAGGCAACTATCTCAGGAGGAAATAGACCAGAAGCAGATCAGTGTTCAGCCCCCAGGCAAATGAAGCTCACGTGTTTCTGAAGTTTCGTGATTCTAGGAGAGTGTGGTCAATGAAACAGCCTCCTTGGAGCATTACGGGGCACCCCCTTCTTGCTTTCTCTCACTTTCCATGGGCGATGTTGAGCTTTCCGCTCTGCAGCTGCTCGAGCAGATAAACCTCCTTTGACAGCACATTCAGACCCTTTCAGGGCCGCCGTGCGGAAACCTCCATCCTCTGCTGCCCACGGCCTTTCCACTTTGGACGCTTCCAAAGGACGTGTTTCTTTTCAGGAAAGTCTTTCATCTGAGTGGAGAATCGCTGCAGCTGTGAGAAGAAGAGCTTTCTGGATGTCACGATGCTGGGAAGGGCCAAGGTGGTAACGTTTTTTCCTTCCGTGTGCACATATCAACCTCACCCCTGGATTCAAGGTGGGAGCTGCTGTGTGAGGTGGGTGGTGTGTCCTCAGGTCTCTGCCGAGGAAGGGACCTCTGCTCTCCAGCACCAGGTATCCAAGCTGGTCTGTGGTCCTGGCCGTTCCCAGTGGCCCCAGAATGCTCCTTCCTAGGAATGTGTCTCGTGCTCCGACTCCCCACTCTCTACATTATGGCTTGCAGTTGCCTCCAGTCTGGAGTTGATATAGAAACAAAGAGATCAGCATGTGCTGTGATGAGCATCCGCATACTGAGGCATTTCATCCTTACAACCGTGCTATGAGGTGGATCCCATTATTATCTCTGTGTTATAGGTGAGAGACTGAGATACAGAGAAGCTGCGAAGCTTGCATGAGTTTTCTCAGATCATAGAGTTTGCATTTTAAGACATTAAAAACAGAAGGGCCTAGGATCTAGGTAAGACCTCCAGGCTGGCTGAGAAAGTACATGCTCTGAAGGGTCTCAATACCACAGGGTGTTCATTAGCTTTAACGGATTAATGTTCACTGGTTTCACTCTTATCCTAGGCCTTGACCCCCGGGAGAGGATCACCCATGGATGACCCAGGGAGAGCTTCTCAGGACACCAGGTTGTCCTGGCTGGATTCCGGGCCTAGCCCCTTCCTATGCTCTCAGCTTTGTCTAGGTCTTATCACCTGCTGTTAGAAGCATTTCTAACAATGTCCCAGCCTCAGAGGCCAAATTCACTCCTGCCTCAGGAAAGACCCTAAAGGCTCCTCCCCGCTTCCACTGCCCCAGATCTCAGGATCGCACACTCCCGAGCCCTTCTCTGCTTGGACTTTGCTTGGCTTCCATCTTAGTGACAGCAGAGAGGTGGGCACAGATCTTTGTCAGCTGGAAAGCAGCAGGAGAGCAAGAGGCTGTAGGCTGTTGGTCTCTACCTCCCTCAGATAGTACCCGTGTTTCATTCTTCTTTGACATATGCATTTTCATGTTCACATTTTCTTTTCTAGTCTGTGAGTTTATCAAATGCTGAGTCAAAGTAATTCAACTCTGTGTCATCAATTGGCTTAGCATAGAGCTGGGTGTGTGAGTTGCATTTGAATGAAAGGAGGGTGTGCTTACACAAACAGGAGAAAAAGGCAACATTTAGTAAGTGAATCTTTGGGAAATTCAGATAACATATATGCGGGATAGATAATGTACTTAATACAGCCAATAAAATTATATTCAGTGTCTGTCCTTCCTTGAGAATTCAAACAGATCAACTCTCCACTTAAAAGAAAAAAGTCTATAATTTAATTATTTATGGGAGGAAGCGCGAAAGAGGTTGTGTCAGAGCCAAAGATTCCCCAGCTTCTCTTCTCACTTGCATTTTACTTTCTTACTAAAAAATCAGTAAATATGGAGAGCCCGACTCCAAGGGTTTCACACTTGCCCTGTAATTTCTCTTTATAAAAGCAGTCTGCTCTTGAGCTGACTACCTAAGACTTACAGAGTGTTCGTCTTCTCTCATTCTTTACGAGCCATGCACCTTCTGAACAGACTTCGGGAGTACTGGCTAACAACAGTAATAGTAATCCTGTCGGTAATAATAATGGTAATAATAACCACCACGCCCTCCAAATGCATTAGCGAGGACTCTTTGATCACAAGAAACAGAAACTAACACTGGCTAATTTAAGCAGAAAAAGGAGACATGGGGAATTGTAATAGATGCCGTCATTGCTCTACCCAGCTCCACTTTCCTTTAGTCACACTCACTGCCAGCCACTGAGTGTCAGGGCAAACAACACAGCTGCCCCCTTCTACAGAAAACTGCCCTCCTCCACAACTGCCCTGAGCCCCCAGCTCTCACCTAACTGATGCGGGAGTCAGTAAAGGCCAGCCACCATGGCTATAGGCAAACTCGCAATTCATAACCCACAGCCTCCTCCCGGAAGCCACCCCAGCTAAGACAGCATCTTTCCTGCTTCACTCCATTCCCCGGAATTTCTTCTGAGGTCCTCAATTAATTACATGCCAAGAATCCCCACTCTGGGCTCTGTGTCTAGGAATTCGAACAGAGGACAAAAGGACAATGGGAAGCGTACTGAGGGAGGACAACTGAGGGAGAACAAGACCTACAGTGACCTGGGAGACCCCAAGAGGAACTGAGGGGGATGACTGTTTAGCGCCTCTCTCTCTCTCTCTCCCTCCCTTCTTCCCTCCCTCCCTCCCTCCCTCTCTCCCTCTTCCATTAAAGGGATATAACTGGCTTGTCCTGGGCTACAGGTAAGGGGCAAGGCATCTCCTCCAATAATCCTATCAAACTGTCCAGTTTCCTTGAGGTAACCTTGGGGACTTTAACAAAGAAATAACAAATATCACCTAGACCAGTGGAGGCAAACCTACGGCACATGTGTTGTTTTAAGAAAAAAAGATGTTAATGTATGAGTTGCTTTTCTCAACTAAAACCTCAGTATTCAGGTTTAATTGCAGTGTTGGCACTTGGCAATAAGTAAGTGGGCTTTGGGTTGCAGTTCGTGCACTTGTCTCTAAAAGGTTCCTCATCACAGATTCTAGACCAGTACCTACCATCCAACCCTCTGGACAGCCTGTGAAGTCGATGTTGCTGTAGTTGTCATGCACACGAAGAACCTGGGGTACAATTCAAGAAAGTCCAAGTAGCTAGCTCAGCGTCCCTCCCTTCCTGCCTGCTCACTTTCTTATCTTAAAGATTCTACTTTATAAGGCTGACTCCCCAACATCCCACTGCGGCAACCTCACGCCTGTCTTAGTCTATTTTGTGCTGCTATAGCAGAATATCACAGACTGAGTTATTTATAACGAATAGAAATTTATTTCTTCTCATTCTAAAAGCTAATAAAGTATTCTCTAAAAAATGAAAAAAAGAGAATAAGACTACAAGAGCAAGAAGCAACTTAAATATGTTCAAGGACCATTTTCATCTTCAGAATTAAGGATTATTTTAATTTTACATCATTGCCTTTTCTCTTTTACTTTCCTTTTTAGTTTTATTTTAGGATTCCCTATTTTTAATGTTCATATAGAGATCTCTTTAACTGAAATACCGAATAGTTTCTCTGGTGTGAAAAACTATAATAGTACACAAGATCCTAATGAGATAATTAATAATGTGAAATAGGAAGTAAAGGGCTAAAGGTGTAGGGAAAGTGGGAAGGGTGGGGGAAAGGCAATAAAGGAGAGGAAAAAATATGAGAAAATGAAAAAATGGAAATAAAGTGTTTGTAAATGGGGAAGGGAGGAGGGGGTGAAGGGAGGGCAGGGACAAGGGGAAAAAATGAGAATCAAGACCTATCATGTAAAGGTACAGGATCCCAATAATGAATGTAAATGTATTGTATACCTAGATTGTACCAATAAACTCAATAAAAATTTAAAAATAAATAAATAAAAGCTGGGAAGTCCAAGACTCAGGAGTTCCCTTCTTCTACATTACACCATAGTAGGAGGCATCATTTGGTGAAAGGGCAGAGAGAGTGTGTTCGGACAAAAGGGTGTGGAATTCCTACTTTCATAATGAATTCAATGAACCTACTCTTTTTTTTTTTTTTTTTTTTTTTTCGTACCAGGGATTGAACTCGGGTCCTTGTGCTTGCAAGGTGGAGGAACCACTGAGCTAAATCCCCTGGTCCCCTACTCTTGTGATAATGACATTGAGCCCGTCACTTCACCCTCTCATTAAGC
Source organism: Fukomys damarensis (assembly GCF_012274545.1). Taxonomy (NCBI): domain Eukaryota; kingdom Metazoa; phylum Chordata; class Mammalia; order Rodentia; family Bathyergidae; genus Fukomys; species Fukomys damarensis. The sequence continues at coordinate 36,290,916 of NW_022900940.1, forward strand.
TCTACTTCCTGATGCCATGGCAGTGATGATTATTTTCATGACATGGTGAGGGGTCATTTGCAAACCATACTACATGCCCCTTCACAGTTTCTGGTTCAGGAATGGTCATGTGTCCATATTCTTGCCTTTTAGACATAAGAGGAATTTCCTGGGCCTTCTGGATACTGTTTTCCTGTTTCTAAGAAGGAAACCCAGGGCCAGGGATTTAGCTCAGTGGTGCCACCACCTGCCTGGCAAACACAGGGTCCCGAGTTCGATCCCCGGAACCGGAAAAAAAAAAAAAAAAAGAAAAAAAAGAAAGAAAGAAACCTGAGAAGGGACCATCCCCAACTCTTTCTCTAGACATTACTAAGTCTGAGTTTGACTTTAACAAAAATCTGCCTCAGATCTCTGCTGGGCCCTGGGGTTAATGCCAGCAGGAAAGTGGGCAGGCTTAAGAGAAACCCAGAAAAATGGACAGTGCCCTAGTCCTGCACAATGTCCACCATGACTCTGACCTCTCTAATGGGACAAAATCCTATTCTTATTACAGCTCAGGCTGGGGATCACTGTCAGTTTGAGCCCAAAGCAGCTAATGTGACGCCTCTTTTCTCTGGGTTGAAAAAGGTGCTAAAGAAATAAGGACACTCAAAGATAAGTCCCAGGACAGCTCATGGTTTTGAAAATTGTCATATGCTTGCTGTGTATACTCAGACAAGTCATCTAATCTCTCCTTCACACAGCTTGCTTATAAGTAAAATAGAAATGCTACCTGTATCTACTCCACAGTGTGGTGATAAGGATTAAATAAGATTAAGCTTTTTTTTTTTTTTTTTGGTACTGGGGATTGAACTCAGGTCCTTTCACTTGTGAAGCAGGCAGCAAAACCACTGAGCCAAATCCCCAGCCCAAGACCAAGCTTTTATAACAAACAACCCACCATCTGGTACATAGTAAGTGCCCAATAATCGTTCACTACCAGATATTTCTCTTGAGAAAAAAAACTGAAATAGAATCAAATCATGTATTTCTACTGCTTTTACAGTTAGTGATTTTAAAACAATTTTCCCTGTACCCTTCATGTCATTTTTTATATTCATCCATATGTGTGCCTAATTCAGCTATTATGTCATCCTCTGCCCTGTGGTATGATTCCGTAAGGGCACCTGCTTCCAAGTTTGATCACATTTAAATTATGAACTTCTAAAAGGCAGCTTCCTTGGCTTGTGCCAAGGCCTGATTCCAGGAACACATGGGCATTTAATGTAATCTTAGCCCGGTGGCTTTTAACCATAGAACAAAATTCAAATTCAACTGAAGACATTTTAAATGTCTTGAGGTCATGAACCCTTTTGAGAATCAAATGAATTTTGTGGACCAATTCCCAGATGAATGCCCAGCCAAGTAAAATGTCCCTGTACTGGGTCCTCCTCCACCCCCATATGAGACTCTTTGAATTAAAGTCTCTAAAATAAGCCCAAGTCAAAACAGTTGCTAAGTACCTCCATATATCAGGCAGCTTCCGAAAATACATTTCAATTAATCTTTACAAATATACCCTTGCCTGTTGTGTCAGTTTCAAGATGTTAAGTATCATCCATGAAGTCACAGGGTAAAGTGGTTTCACTATCCTAGCTTATAAGCCCTCTCTGTTCCTTCATGACCCACCAACCAAGGCCATGGGCAAGAGCAAGCATTTTCATGTCAGTTCTGCCAGTGAGGAAACAGGCCCTGTGAGGAGAAGGTGCCCGAGTAAGTAGAGAGGGTAAAATAAAGTCAACCCCCGTATCCAGGAGAAGCCTTCATTTATTCATTCTGCCTTTATTTCCTTTATTTGGATCTGAATTCTAGCTCCTTTAGTTAGCTTCTGCTCTGTGCCCTTGAGCCTTGATTTGCCTATATGGATACTGAGGTTAGTTGAACAGTCACAGTGGGATTGTCCTACAGGTAAGATGGGCCTGTGTGACAACAGCACTCTATTCAGGGCCAGCACAAAATGGGCACTGGACAGGGGTCAGCTGCTGACAGATGTGATATACTTTAGGTCATAAAATGAGAATCCTTTAGGAGAAAAATAAATAAAGTCCTGCCCAGGGAAAAGGGCAGCCCAGGGTCCTGGGCTAATGCAGAGAACCTGCTCTGCTCTCCTCTTCCGACCACTCACCTGACACTTCTCCTTGTTTTCATGTTGAAAAGGGAAAAATACTTTCCTGGCAGTTGGAAGCAGAGCTTTTCCATTAATCTTCCCTTGGTATGTTTCACTGAAGTCTAAAATGACACAAAACTAACTCCAGAACCTCACACCAGGGAGGGTGGAAAGTACAGCCACAACACAGCCATTTCATCAGGGGACACCTAGGCACAATCACAGCTGTCCTCCAAAAGTACACAAAAAAGTAGCTCCCAGATGTAGCTGAACATAATCCTGAAAGTGAACTACAAGTTCTGGACTTCCAAGCAGAAGTGATAGGAAATGTGAAGGCTGCACTGGGGCTGCCTGAGCACATGAGCCCCATCTTCTGCCCCTAAAGTCCCCTTCAGGGGCTAGACCTCCGTTTTGTCTTTCAGTTTCCTTCCAGCCATGAAGGAAACTCTTCAAGAGGATTCCTTCTATTGGCCCAGCCTAATAACCCAGATATGAATACCTAGATTTGGAATGGGCCCCTCCACATTTATAGAACCAAATAAACATCAAGGGGAGAACCAAGCCAGTCCTGCTGGCCCAAAATCCAGCCAACACTGACTGGACTATGCCTTGAAGCAATCCCAGTATTTGGCAGAAAATCAGAGTCCATGATCAATGAGCTGGTTGCATTGCTGCCGGAGAATGAGCTACTGAGTGTGCCAGCCAGCCTCTCCTTTCACACCAGGTTGGAGTGGGGACGGCAGGGTCAGTCAGCCATTTGGAAGTTAAATCTTAGCTCTGAATACTGTTCCTGCTGTCTCAGAGGTGCTGGGCCAGCAAGAAAAGAAGACTGGGAGTAAAATGCTCTTAACCTGTGATCTCTCCTCCAAGAGCCTGGGCAAAGGGAGGATGGGCTGGCCCCACTCCCGGCTCTGCAATTCACATCACCCCAGCCTCTCCTTCACTGATTTCCATTCCCTTTCCCAACCCAAACCCCCAAAAAACGATCTTTCCTACTTAAGCCAAAGAGCAGAAATTCCCATGCCTTGACTCAAGGATAGGAACCCAAGAAGTCACAGACACTAAATCCTACTTTGGTGCTCCCCCACCCCACCTCTCCACAATCTGCTATTTCCCACTGGCTGTATGAACAAGTGGCCCCTGTAAAATGTAGTTTTATCATTGAAAAATGAGTTGTTCGGCAGTTTGCATGAATTAATGTTTGCAAGCAGCATCCTGACGCTTGACACACTGTAGACCTTTTCTTCCAGTCAATTAGATCTTTGAGAAGTGATGACAGTTGTATGTTGAGATGTTAGAGAGTAAGAAATATAATCTCTGTGCCCCTAGCCTTCTCCTGTTGAACACATTTATTGGGCCCCTTCACTGCACATCACCTTCTACTTCTCAGTCTTCTCCTGTACCCCATCTCCTGTCACAGAGGGAAATAGCTTAGATGTTAATCCTACTGGAATACTGGAAAATGAAGCTGTTTATCCTTCCTGGGGCATGGGTATTTTCTAAGAGGCCGTGGGGAGAGAAATGCTGGGTCTCAAGGATGTAATTACTTATAGTTGGATTCCAGTCACTAAAGCGTTTGGGGTTCTGTCATTTAGATGATCTATTCATAAAGTTAGTTCCAAGACAGTCATAAGCCAGATGCATCACTAGCCAAAAATTAGCAATGACCCACTGATGAGCAGCACAAGTTCAAACAGAAGTAAGAAAGAGTCCAGGTAGAAAAGGGTATGTAGGCTCTGTATTCCAAAGACGCCCTACTATCAGTAAAGATGCCAGGAGGAGACAATGAAGTGGGAACCATTCTGGCCATGAAGCAGAGGACTTTACATCCCCTATGCTTCATCCAAATGTGGCCCGAGTCCAGCACTCACTCTGGCTTGCCAGGCTTTCCATACAAGGGCCCACGAACAACTCTCTCCCAACAGTGTTTCCATCCAGCTACACCTCACCTCAAACCTTCCTCTCCTCTGCCATTACTCCCCATGAGACTGATCTGGAAGCCCTCCATTGTCCACGGCTCCTCTGTGTCCTCTACCTCCGCATCTTCTATCCATTGTGACCCTGCCAAGGACAGCATTCTGTCATCCATTCGGTCCACAAACATTTAAAGAAACTTGACTGCGGCAATGAGTGAGACCAATGAGACCCTGCTCACGACCTCTGCATTCTGGCTGCTGCCCTTGCACCCCTCCACCCCTATCTCGCCTGGACTGTCAGCATCCTAACAGTTCTCTTCACCAGCAATTTTTCTCTCCTCCCTCTAATCTATCCCCAAAGCTATTTTGATCACATTACTACCTAATTCTTCATTCCATTAGAGTAAAAACAAGGATAAATGACCTCAAAGAGTTGAGATAAGGATTAAAAGAGACCGTATTCTGTGAAAAATCTTGGCTAGACAATAAGTATTCAAGAACAATTTGTTTAATTCACCTGATTTGTTTGGCTTTTGCCAGGTTTTTTAGAAACCAGTTACCAATGATTCCCTGGATTCCAAGTATTCTTATATATCACCCCTTTTTATCTTCTTATCAGTGGTTCTTCATTATACTCACTTTTACCTAAGGAAACTGCAGTCAAGATCTAAAGTAATCTGTTCCTGATCCCTTGAAGAGAAACAGCATAGCTAAGACTCAGATCCAAGTCCTTCTGAATTCAAATTCTATGTAAAGTGTCAATACATTATATAATAATGAATGGATAAGGCCATAGAACTTCTCTCAGAAAGAAAGTGATTTCTTTCTGTCAACATAATGTTGGGTGGGAGGAGCTCCTCTCTTCACAAAACCAAATGAGAATCAAATGAGTTGTACCCCCAAATGGTAAGCTTGGGGTGAGGGATTGGAGATTACTGTGTCCAACCTCTTCACTTTATAGATGAGAACACTGAAGTCCAGAGAGACAATTTACTCAAATCCTGACAGTTAGTGACAGAATCTGGAACTACAAGCTTAATACCTCCTTGTTTTATTATTGAAAAAAAATAGGATCGATGCAGAAAATATAATGGCTTAATGGAATATCAAAACCGAACATTCTTGTAATGACTAATTCACCATATTTAAAAAAATTCAAATATTCCAGAAACATGCTGTCATGTTACTTTGTCTGTTCCCTTCTGAAGGGAACTGCTACCTCAACTCTATGGCAATCATTTATCCCTTTTCATTATATTATCACAAAAGCATGCATCCCTGGAACCATAGTTCAGTTTTTCCTGATTTTGAATTTTATAAATAATAACTTTCTTAGTTATTTTCTTTGTTGCTGAAACAAAATACTGGACACCCACAAGTTAAAGGAGGAAAGATTTATTTTTAGCTCACAGTTTGTAGAGGTTTCAGTCCATAGTCAGCTGGGTCCAAGGTAGGACAGCATGACAGAGGGACATTGCAGCAGAGAAACAGTTCATGGTATGGTAGGCAGAAGGCGGCAGCAGCAAGCCTGCCTTTCCCTTTTATCCTATCCAGGCTACAAGCCTACTGATTTGTGCTACCTATACCCAGGGCGGGGCTTCCATTTCCACACCCTTAATCCCAGTTATCATATTTTAAATCCACATTCACACATCCTATCCAGCCACCTCCAAAAATCCCTGCCTATAGCTGCCTAAGGCCATGGGGGAAAATCTAGATACAAGCCATAACAGTAACACTACACTACACATGCTTTTGTGCCTTACTTCTTTCACTAATTATTGTGTTTGTGAGTTTCATTCATGTTTTGTTTTGTTTTTGTAAGGGGGATCAAACTCAGGCCCTTGCGCTTGCGAGGCAGGTGGTGGAACCACTGAGCTAAATCCCCTGGCTTCACTCATGTTTTCATTGTAGCTACTATTCATTCATTTCCACTGTTGTATATTACTGTGCTGTGTTGAAGGGTCTCCCCAAAATTCGTATCAAACCAAAACCTCTTTCCTTTGCAGATGTGATCAGCCAAATTAGGGTGTGGTCCTAATCCACTGACTGGTGTCCCAAGAAGGCTAAGGCAGGAGGATCAAAATTTCAAGCCCAACCTGGGCAATTTAATGACTTAGCAAGACCCTGTCTCAAAATTTAAAAAGTGGTGGAGCTATATTATAAAGCAAAGCACCCAGATTCAATTCTGATTACTTAAAGCCATACAAATAGAGAACACCACGTGAGGTCAGAGGCAGATACTGCCAAGGGTTGTTGCCAACCCCAAGAGGTGAGAAAGGAATGGACCAGACTGCACCTCAGAGATTCTAGAAGGAACCAATCCTGCTGGCACTTTGATTTTAGACTTCTCATCTCCTCAATTGTGAAAGAATAAATTTCCATTAGTTTAAGCCACCGGGTTTGTGGCCTTAGGAAACTAATACAGAATTCCATCATTTAAATCAGCAACAATTTTCTTATAAATATATAATCAAGTACCTGATCCATGCTGCACTACTGGTAGTTTGGTCACTTCCATTCTTGGAGTATCACTGTGAGCTCTGTGTCCCGGTTCGCGAAAATATATATTTCTCTGGATGTCACATCTCCTTTACTACACTGCTTCCTAGCTGTTCCAGTAATGAAACACACTCTGAGGGAGGAGAAAGGACAATGATGCAATCAGCCAGAGCCTAAGTTTCTCCTTCCCCGGCTCTCCTGCACACATCCATCGCAGGCCCTGCAGTGACAAACCCAGCCATCACTTCCTGTTTACAGAATCCTCTTACTGCCTATGGCTCTGCCCCTGCCTCCAGTCAGGGCCTCTGACCTCTTTTTCAGACCTTTTCTTCCTTTGCTGGTTGCCTGAGTTTGAGGCTGAGTTGGATATTTCTTCTGTGATTATTCCTTTTTGCTCTCTGGACTCAGCCATAGCATCTCAGACCTCAAGTCCCTAACAGGAGCCTTTATTGCATGGGACCTTTCCTCACAAATTTTCCTCTCCACCTACCAGGAAATGCACTAGTTTTAGAGAATGGTTACCCCAGAAAACAGTGTGAGGCTGGGGACAGAGAAGACAAGGCATCGTGGGGGTAGGAGAAGCTAAGGTCTATGCTGGCACAACAGTGCAGAGGATTGCAATAGCATCTCCCAGTGGCCAAGTCACAAGGGGGAAAAAAAGAGAAAAGAATGTTTATGTCAACTGCCAAAGGGCTGAGGTAAATGGCTGTCTTCACTCCACGCTAGTTCTTGGAGATGAGTCACTTCCTAAACTTCCAGCACTGTGACTGCAATTGTTTATCTGACTTGAACACTGAGCTTGTTTTCATTGCTGCAATACCATCCCGAAGTGTACTGGGCTGCCTTTCTTCTGAGTTACAACATCCTCTTATTTTGATTCTGTAGTTCATGTGGATCCACTTTCCTAGCATTTGTATTACTCTGTACAACTTGTACTGGGAAATTTTGAAAATAGCAATATTGAAGTAAATAGAGTTATTTTTCTCTTTTATTTTTAGGGAAATCCTACTGCTTGGAATTTAAAATCAGATGACAAATCTCTGGTTAGCCCCACCTATTGGTGCTCTGTAGCCAGGAGCTGGATATTTCCTCTATGATGATTTTAGCAGTTGATGCTCCCTTTTGTGCAAACTCCTTGCACAGAGAAATTTTGGGAAGATAGTGGGGGAAGGAAAATGGGGTTTAAGAGTCAAAATGCTTAGAATTATGGTAAATGTAAAAATTGTACAGAGCCCTGAGCCATCAGTGATACCAGTCTTTTCTCCCAACTCACAGGTAACCAGGGGAGGGAAAATATCAGTCAGGATTCAGTCCAGGGACTATCAGTATGATGCGTGATACAGAAAAAGATTCACTGCGAGAATGAAACCTTAGTAACGGGGGAGCTGGTGAAGCCATCCATACGGTACTGTCACTTCCGCATTTGATGGGGGTCAGAAGTTGCTGTAGTTCTGTAGGCCTGAAAGTTGGGGAGAAAAGCTGGACATGAAATGGAGAAGAGCAAAGAAAACTGTCATCTACCAGGACAAATGGGAATTTGGGAGTGCAAACTGAAATACACAGCGAACAAGTGTGACGCAAATCAGTCTCTTGCCATCTGCAGACTCAATTGTGCGGGTTACCTGTTATCCGGGCTCCTTACCACAGGGATGCACAGGCGCTTGGTCAGGGTTCGGAGGAGCTTCATGAGGAAGCCAGGGGGAAGTTGAGAAGATACGAGCCCAGCTGCTGCCTTGCACCAACAGGCCAGTTCTAGGCCAGCTTTGGTTAGTTATTGCTATGTAAGAATTCACCCCAAAATGTAGTGGTTTAAAGGACATTGATTCTCATTTGTGTAGAGTTTGCTGTCATCCTGCTAATCTAGTCTGGTATCAGTTAGATGGCTTTGTTTCAAGATGAATATCCAGGTAAGCATGACTGCTCATTGATCTGGGACTAGAATCTGCTATATCTATGTTCATTGTTGCTAGGAGGTGACAGCCGCCTCAGACAACCTCTTCTCATGATAACGGCAAAAGTGCAAGAGTAGCAAACAGAATCAGGTATTGTCCCTTAAGACCAGGGCTCAAATCTGCCATATCATCACTTCTACCCATATTCCACTGGCCAAAGTCTAGGTTAGAGAAGTACAGGGCCAGGGATTTAGTTCAGTGGTTCCTTCGCCCGCCTTGCAAGCGCAAGGACCCGAGTTCGATCCCTGGTATCAAAAAAATAAATAAATGGGGCCTTCCTGGTCTGTTGTCGCGCAGGCCAGGAGAATGGAAAGATATCCCCTGCTCCTGGGTAGGAAGAATCAACATAGTGAAAATGGCCATACTACCAAAACTACTATATACATTCAATGCAATGCCAATTGAAATTCCAACACTATATTTCACAGAACTAGAAAAAAGAATCCAAAAATTCATTTGGAACCACAAGAGACCTAGAATAGCAAAAGCCATTATAGGCAACAGTCACATGGCACCAGGTGTAACAATTCCCAATTTGAAACTATACTACAAAGCCACTGTGATAAAATCAGCATGGTACTGGCAAAGAAATAGGCCTGAGGATCAATGGAACAGACTGGAAGACACAAAAACAAATGCAGATGTACTCAGCTACCTCATCTTCGACAAAGGAGCTCACCATCCTCAGTGGAGGAAAGATAGCCTCTTTAATAAATGGTGTTGGAAAAACTGGATATCAACCTGTCACAGATTAAAATTAGACCCTTATCTTTCGCCATGCACTAAATTAAAATCCAAATGGATTAAAGATCTAAATATTAAAACAGAAACATTAAACTTGCTGGAAAGTAAGTTAGGCAGAACTCTGGAAGACATTGGTATAGGAAAAGACTTTATGAACAAATCCTCAGTAGCACGGGAACTAGCAGAAAGAATCAACAACTGGGATCTCATCTTACTAAAAAGCTTCTGTACTTCAAAAGAAACCATTAGCAGAACTAAGAGACAATCTACAATGTGGGAAAAAATTTTTACCAGCTGTACCTCAGACAAAGGACTATTATCAAGGATATATAAAGAACTCAAAACAATCAGTCCCCCCAAATATAAAGACCCGATCCAAAAATGGGCATCCGAAATGAACAGACATTTCTCATACAAAGAAGTGAAAGCAGCAAGAAAATATATGAAAAAATGTTCCACATCACTGGTCATTCGAGAGATGCAGATGAAAACAACACTGAGATTCCACCTCACCCCACAAAGAATGGCTGCTATCAAGAAATCACACAATAACAAATGTTGGCGGGGTTGTGGGGAGAAAGGAACCCTCCTCCATTGTTGGTGGGAGTGCAGACTAGTGCAACCACTATGGAAATCAATATGGAGATACCTCAAAGAGCTTGGACTGGAGGTTCCATTTGACCCAGCCATCCCTCTGTTGGGTATCTTTCCAAGAGAACTAAAAGAATCATATCACAGAGAAGTATGTGCACCCATGTTTATAGCGGCACAGTTTGTAATAGCTAAATCTTGGAAACAACCTATTTGCCCATCCGTTGGAAACTGGATAAAGAAGTTGTGGTTTTTCTATAAAATGGAATATTACTCAGCCATAAAGAGCGAGAGAATAGATTCATTCATAGGAAAATGGATACATATTGAAGATATACTCCTAAGTGAAATAAATAAGTCCCACATGTGTAAATACCAAATAGTTTCCCTGGTGTGAATATTCTGCAACAATGCATAAGATTCTAATAAGATTACTGACATTTAGAAATGGGAGGAAAGGAGCTAAAGGTGTAGGGAAGGTGTGATACGTAGGGGAAGAACAAAAAGGGAAAAGAAAAAAATGTGAGAGAATGAAAAGATGAAAATAAAGTGTTTGTAGATGGGGAGGGGAGGAGGGGGTGAAGGGAGGGCAGAGGTAAGGGGAAAAAATGAGAATCAAGACTTGCCATGTAAAGTTACATGATCCCAACAATGAATGTAACTGTACTGTATCCCTAAAATGTACCAATAAACTCAATAAAATTTAAAAAAATAAAATAAAATAAATAAATAAATGAATAGATTAGGGAAGTACAAATATACATAGGAAATATAGATGGCAAAAGGGAAAGAATCGGAATCAATAATTTATATCATCATCTTATTATTATTATTAAGCAAATAACTGTCTTCAGGTTCTCCCTTATATTTCTGAAGCTCAGGATTTAAATTTTTCAGAAGAAATGCAGAAATGATTGGCTATTTCAGAGGTGAGCAGTTGACTGAGCAGATGGCACTCAAAGGTAAATTTCTGATGTATTTCTCTGCTCTCCTAATGCCTGTAAGTCACACCCTGCCCATAATATCGACCCTCAATCGCTCTGAGCCAGTGATATACATCCATTTACTGGTCTCCTTTCCAGCAGCAACTCCACGCCTCAAACATGAGTTGGTGTACCTAAAGTCTAACCTATGGGGCCAAAGGCCCACTCTGAATTCTGTCTTCTGTTCCCTAACTGAGCATCTTGCCTGAGGACATTTTATCTCCATACACAGAATTTGGACTATAATTCTTAAGGATGTTAGGGACAGACCATGCCTCCAGGGAGAAAGGTCCACTCTCTTTTGTGTCTCAGGGATGTCAGAAGCCTGCAGTTTAAATTTCCTTAAGTGTCTGCATCCTATGTCTCTTATTTGTTCATGTGTCATTTTGTAAAGGGTTTTGTTCCTATGATGGGAGGTATCATCCATATTTACTCTCTTGGGTGAGCTTTAAGCATTGTTTTTTTCTTTGGGAAAAAAAAATTAAAAATATTTTTTGGAACAGAAGTTAACATTAGTCAACTGAACTCCCAGTAAGTGGGACAATCCTCCAGCCCTTCCCTAAAAGAACCTTTTACTTCCAGAATCTTAACACAACAATAGCTTCAAATCCAAACCAAATTCCATTAACATTTCTCCACCCCAGAACAAACTTCTTTAGGAAAACAAGTCCTGTAGACTTCATGTGTAAATATGCATAGGGCCTGGCCCAGTTGAAGCTCAAAATATCTTTGTTAATTAAATGAGTAAATTCTAAACCTCCCTGACAGAGTCCATGGTGGTAACATTTCTAAAACCAAAAACACTATTAGGCTAAGTTGCTGTGGTTTAGGTTCTCATGGAAACCTACTTTACAGGGCTCAATTAATTCTATGCAAAATTATGACATGGCCAACAATTCTGGAGGTCTAAGGGTCTCAACTCTGGATACTTGCCCTGGAACTCTCTTGACCTGTTTTTGTAACTTCTCCTCATGATGAAAAATGTAGATGGAGTTTTAGGGTATTTTTTTGGTTCACAATGATTTTTTTTTCACAATTATTTACTGAACATCTTTTATAAGGCAGGGATTATGTGTTAGGTGTTAAAATTTTAAATTTTAAAAAGCATGATAACTGTCCTTAGGGAATTCACAGTCTAGTGGTGGAGATGCACATAAAAACTGATGACTCTTGCACAGCATGACAAATTCCAAAATGCCTTGGAAATCCAGAGGCAGTACCCCTTGTTCTTCCTGGAAGAGGTAACATCTGAGATGATTGGTAGTGGACAAACAAAAGCTGGCAGTGAGGTGCAGTTCCACCAGAGGGAACAGCACGTACAAAGACTTAGTCTGGACATCAGGGGACCGTCTTACATCATGGAGCTATGTGGCTGGGGAAGAAGATGTGAGCCTGGGTGTGGACAGAGATGTAGCCAGAGAGATAATGGGAGCTGGACTGTGCCTGTCAACTCTGAAGTCCAGTTGAGAAGTGCTGATTTATCCTGAGAGCAGTGGAAAGACATGTTTGCGAAGGAGGAAATGAACTGATCAGATTTGTGATTTAAAATGATACAGGAAATAATACACAGAATCAACAACTGGGGTCTCATCTTATTAAAAAGGTTTTGCATAGCAAAAGAAACCACCAACAGGGTGAAAAGACAACCCACAGGGAGGGGGCATCAAGATATATTATACACAAGTACAAATTCGCTAAGATGAATATGATTATATATCTAAAATGTACCAATACAGTTAAGCAAAAAATGATATGGACTCAAATTAGGGAGATCAGTTATGAGACCAGCACAGTTATCCAACCAAGAGAGAAGGGAGATGTCCAGACATGAGCTATAGAGATCTAGAGGTCCTGCTCAGTGACAAGGTATTTGTTGGGCAGGGATTCAAGTGCCAGTGCCCCACACCAGCATCGGTTTATGAGCCTTTATCATTTTCCAAGCTCGGGCTACTTTCATCCTCAACTTAAATTTCCTCCTTTGGTGATTGTTTTATCCAGCCAAGTTTGAAGCTTTTTGATAGCTTTCCAGTACATCATTTTCAGGTTCTTATTTCTTTTTAAGTGGAAAACTGGGGATTTTTCATACTTGAAACTCAAGTTTGGATGAATGATCTTGTTGAAACTTCTCCCAAAATATTGACTTTGGGTAAAGACCAAATCTGAATTTTAGGCTGAAGTTCAACAACAGTTTTGGACATCTTTGTTGTTTCTTCTCTTTACAAAGAAAAAAAAAAATACTGTGAGCTAAGCAAAGAAGAGCAGAAAGTAGAAGAGAAGAAGCAGGAAGGGGAGACAGAGGGTACCTGAATAATAAAACAGCATCAAGTGAAACTCCCTCATCCTGTAGGAAACAGCAGTATCAAATTCTGACCCCCAGATCAAAATGTGAAAGATTCAGTATTCCCATTTGCACTTGAATCCACTTCTGCTCTCTCCCTTCCCTTGGCTTCTTGCCACTAGCCTAGAAAGGTGATCATGAATCATTCCCCATGGAGAAGCAATCATTATGTAAAATGAACATTTTTCTTTGGTCTGTGCAGGTCTACAGCCCTAACTGTCTAGGTCTGATTCTGAAGCTCTGGAAGGCCTAGTGTAACTCATGAACATAGCTTATTTATTTTCCCCTTGTAAGACTATTAGTGCACCATACCACTGTAAAACTGAGGGATATAAAAGAGAATAGTTCTATTCCTCATAATTATGTGGGCTCACCAGGTGCTCTAATACCTCTTTGGTGTTGGCTGGGTACTGAAATGATTTTAAAGTCCTCACCAGCTTTACTTACATGGCTGTCAGCCGGGAGCAGGGCTGGGTTGCTGGCTGCAGGCCTCCATGATCCTCCTCCACTCAGGCTTCTCATGTTAGGAAGCTAATTGAGCTTCTTCACAGCATGGAGGCTGGGTTCTAAGACGGTTTCAATAGCTGAAAGTGAAAGACAGAGTTCAACACGTAAAGTACTTGTGCTGTGTTCTATGTGTTAAGGCCAGTCACATAGCCTTTCCAGAGTCGAAGGGGGAGGAAGTAGCAAGAAGACACTGCATATAAGGGCATCTTGGATGCAAGGTGTAACTGTGACCATCAATGGCAGAAAGAAGAAAAACAGTCAGAAGAGGCTGGATCCAGATGTTAAAAGGTCATACTCAGTGATCCCTGAGGAAGTTTCCATAAGGAGGCAAGAACCAAGCCTTTTAAGAAGCCCATTGGTCTTGATCCCTGAGAGTGATCATAAATATCCTCACTGTAAAAATTCTCTTTAATTTCGGCTCAGCACACAAGCTGACTCTGAGGAAAGCAGTCATTCTAGTTTTCAGCAAAATAAGTTGCCAAGTTCTAGGTCATGAAAGCCTGACCACATCTGAACCAGTATCCCTGAACTGGCAGCGACGGAGAACACCTAGCATGAAACCCTGTCCTGCAGGACCATGTCCTACTGAGCACTGAATAACCAACACTCGCAGAGCCTCACTTTTGCAGATGTTTAATACAGAATAAACTGAGAGACAGATGGAGAAGCAGAAAGATGCTCATGACAAAGCAAGCAGAGAGAAACTCTTAAGGAAAAAAAAAACAACAACCGTGTTATGAGGATGACGGAGTCAATGAAATAGAAAGAAACAAATTTGGAAGAACAAAGTGTTGGGACACCAGAGCAACTGCTGGGTTGAGTGGTGAGCGCACTGAATTGTTTTCTATCTGACCTCATCTCCTAGAACTCACCCCAGCTTCCTGTGCTTCTTCTTTGTGTTCCTGAGATGTACCTAAGTTCTCAGTTAGGGGCGTTGCACTATTCGATCGCATGTGTGTAAGATTCTGTTCTCAGACCCTCTCCTATCTGGTTTCTTGAGAATTCTCAAGGCTTAGTTATAATGCTGTCTCCTCAGAGGTCCTCCAGAACAAGGCTTCCCATCGCTGGCCCTTAACCATCTGTGACTATTAATCATGATATGTCAACTTGAGTGGATTAAGATTAGTGAAGCACAGTTCTAGATGTGTCGGTGGATGACTGACATGTAGGTCAGCACACTGAGGGAGAAGACCCACATCCACCCCATTATGGGTGGCACTAAACAATAGGCTTATAACTTGAATGGAATAAAAAGGGAAAGAAAGAAATGTGCTTATTTTGAAGAGCTCAACTCTTCCTGAGCAAGTGTGTCCTTTATTGCTCTTGCCTTTGGACATCAGTCTCCGTATCTCCAGTTTCCTAAGCCTTCTGATGTAGATTTGCACCTGAGACGCTCCAGTAAGTTTCCCTTGATCTTGGACTGCTGCTGCACCCTTGATCCATCCTGTTCTGTGCCTTCCATCTTCTTGGGCTGAACAGTTACTGGACTTCGACTCTGGAAAGGCTATGTGACTGGCCTTAACACATAGAACAGATGGCCATTGTGGGATCTCCCACCTCTGATCCTGTAAGTCTACCTAATAAATTCCCTTGCACAATTATACATATATCTTCTACTGATTTTGTTCCTCTAGAGAATGCTAATACATCCTCTTTCTCATACCATTGGGTACTTTCTTCATAGCACTTACCACCATCTGAAATCGCTTTGTTCATTTTACCCTTTATTATTATCAACCCTCACTTATGTGGAAGTACCATGTGAGCAGGGACCCTATAAATCTTGTTCACCACTGGAGTCCCCAGAGTTTAGAATACAGTCTTGTACACGAGGGAGGTGGTTTTACTACATTTGGGGTGATGGGGATTGTTATGGCTTTTATCTAAAGTCCCCCAAAGACTCATGTGCTCAAAAGTGGGGTCTTGGAAGGTGATTGGGATTATGGGGGCTTACAGGTCACTTGCTGTCAGGACGTAGGATCTGGTCATAAGAGGTGGGTCACTGGGGCAGTGTGGCCTGCGATTGTCTCTCCTCTGCTCCTCCCTTCATCCTCAATAAATGTTCATTGAGTAGATAATAATGTACTTGCGGAGGCTATTATCTGTCTTCCCACTTTCCTTGTGTCTGTACAATGAATCTCCATAATCAAAGTTTATCTTGGTATTTACCTCCATTCTTCACAAATTGAGAGTCTCACACCAACAGTGAGGACCTTGAAAACCTTCATGGTAGGAGACTTTGTGATAAAGAAGCCATATTACCAATGGTTGGGAAACTGAGGTCATAGCATCCATCAATTATGGAAGGACTAATGATGTTTAAAAACAAAATAAATGCCTTTATTCCCTAAATAAAGGCAAACCTAAGGACATTTGCTCCCCTCAATTAATAGTACATTCACAAACTTAATTTGTTCTGTGATTTTGGAAAAGACGGCCCTGTTTGTGTTTGTGTGGGAAAGTTGACTATGGTCATGTTTGTCACCCAATGCAGAGTTTACAAACAAAATCAAAAGTTTGCCAAATGCTTCTGTTTGTGGACCAAATTGTTTGCAAACAAAAGCGTCCATGAATGACCCAAGGTACTACTGTATTTTCCATTCAAACAAAAGACACTTAGACTAAATCAAGTCATTTCTGCTCACTGAAAACTGTTGAGGATCTTCCTTCCCTTATCAGCTCACAACCTGACCCCATCCCTCCCCACTACCTCAAACATGAATTTCAAGGTAATGCTCAAGAATGTATTGGGGTTTATAGAGGCTAGGCATGGTGTGTATGCATGGTTTTCCATGCCTGGTCCTCTAGGCCAATATTTGTTTCCAAGGACATTTTATCCACTGGATCCTTTAGGCAGAGTGTCTGAGGCCAAAAGCTTTTGATACCCTAAAAAATGTTTTAGACCTGAAAAATATCTATTCTCTCTCAAACAGAATGAATATAACAATAAATCTTGAAATTAAATGTATTCTGAACATGACATGCAATCTACTCATCAGTGACAACATTCATGTACTCCTTCCTAAGGGAGGTGGTTTTGCTACATTTGGGGTGATGGGGATTGTTATGGCTTTTATCTAAAGTCCCCCAAAGACTCATGTGCTCAAAAGTGGGGTCTTGGAAGGTGATTGGGATTATGGGGGCTTACAGGTCACTTGCTGTCAGGACGTAGGATCTGGTCATAAGAGGTGGGTCACTGGGGCAGTGTGGCCTGCGTCTGTCTCTCCTCTGCTCCTCCCTTCATCCTCGATGCTCCCTGCCTGCCATTCCATGAGCTGGTTCTCCTCTTCCATGCCCCTTTGTTGGGCTGCCTTGCCTTGGAGCTAGTCAACTATGAACAGAAACCACTGCAAAGAGCCGAAATAAACCTCTCCTTTCCTAGGTTGTGGATGTTTAGTATTTTGTCCAAGCAATGAAGAAAGTAGCTAAGGCTACTGAGGGATTTAAGAGGCAAGAGAAACCACTGGGAAAGAGGAGGATTTTATTCTAGGCTTAGGTAAACACCAGCTCAACAGACTAATATCCAAAGGAAGAGGCTTGAACAAGGAAAAGTTCTAGTTTTTATACACTTGGTTGAAGATGGCCTTTCTAGTGACATAGCAAGCAAATTTATAGAAACGGGACAAGGGCAGGAAAGTTTTGTAATTTAGCCTTGAAAGAAGGCAGAGCCTTGTGAATCTCGTGAAACAAGATGATGAAAATTTTGTTTATAGGTCATAGTTACCAATTTTATTTTTATCAGAACAAGGAGTTACAGCTACAGGCTAGGGGGAGGTGATCTGAGGGCTGGGAAAGACTGCCCAAGGCTGAGAAAAACTTATTTTTCTTTAAGTTCTGCTCAAAGCAGGGATGACAGCAATGGTAGCATGCCTAGGGCTCTGAGCAGTTTAAAATGCCTTTCACAGTATTGGTGTCCTTATGGGCTCAGGTACACATGAAATCACTGTAAGTAAAGCTCCTGCCACACTGACAAGGTCTAGAGAGTTAACTGCCATATACCTAGGTTTTGAGCTACAAGCTTAATGTATAACCCACGATGAGGATCAGTTCCCTGAGACATAACCAGTCTCAAGTACATTGCATCCTGTCTTGGCCATAAGCATACTTGCCCTTATTAGATCCCATTTCTTTTACTTTTTTCCCAGAAAACCTTGCTAAGTATTAAGGACCAAGTTCTAAAGGTGTGATTGGGAGAAGGCAGAGGGAAGGGAAGGAAAGGGAAGGATATCTGGGGGTCAGAGTTCTCCTGGCTGCCTCTTTCCTCTCTCCTCCCTCTACATCTTCCAGCTAAAGTAGTAACTGAGTACAAATGACCCAACCAGAGAATCTTCGGGAAGTCTTGGGAACTGGCTGAGGAAGGAAGTTAAGAAGTAATGAAGGAGCCTTGGGAGAGGGCACAGATGTTATAAATCCCCTCATAGAATTACATAGAGGTGAGAGGTTACTTAAAAGGGGAAACTGCTGTGGGTGAGTTTTGAACCTCCATTTGTGTTGTGGACATAATTTGTCAAGCAAGTTGTCTCTCTGGGATTGCCTGTCAAATATTACTGTCATTCCTCTACACTGGGGCTTTAGTATGTTGCAAAGCCATCTTCAATATGTGTTTAATATTGTGCAGGCAATAGAAGAATGTAGGAATTTGTAACAATCCTAAAACAAGCCAGGCGTGGTGGAGCACGCCTGTAATCCCAGCACTCGAGAGGCGAGGCAGGAGGATTGAGCTGGAGACCAGCCTGGGCCACATAGTGAGTTCCAGGTCAGTCTCAACTACATAGTGAGACCCTGTCTCAAAAAAAAAAAAAAAAAAAAGCAAACAAATCTAAAACAGCTTAAAATCAAGGGTTGATGTAAATAAAAAGCTTTGCGTTGCCATGTTTTCAGGTTTTTTTTATAAATGGGATGTCATTCCAGACAATTTCAGAGTATAGAGAAGTTGTTCTATTTTTAAAGACCTCCAAAGTAGATTCCACGGTGTTTCTTTGCAGCTTGTTGTTATCTATGAGATCTCAATGTTGGGAAGTTGTCATTGGGACCTAAATTCTGCCTAGAGAAGCCCAGGCCACCCAGATGTGGGAGCAAGAGAAACCTCCACCATCTTCTCTGTAATCTTCCTCAGTTTTTCAAGATGGTCTGCAAGCCTTTAGAGCCTTGATAATTCTAATTTCCACCACCTTATTTGGGGTTTGGAGTATGATGTTACAGAAGTTCAATGCTAAATGGTCCCAACACAAGAGACCCTTCACCCACCAAGGAGGCAGGGAGTCACCTCCAAGCAGCAATTCAAGCCATGCCAGTTTAGCAGGTGAGCAGGCAAGTAGGCAACCAGTCCTAGGCTAACAGGTACCTGCCTGTTCATACTCCAAGGGCTACCAGTAGCAGCTCCTGCCACACTGCTAGAGGGTCTGGCTCTCCCCTGCCCCAACAGTGTCTTCTGCCCTTCAAGAAATAGAGGCCAGAGAGTCAAGAAAGCACAGCTTCACCCAAGAGAAAAAGGAAGCTCAAAGGCTAAGGCAGAAGGTGAGAATCGGGGAATAGGGTGTATCTGGCCTCAGTTGGTGGAGCAAGGGAGGAAGGAAATCAAAGTTAAGTGGCTTTCTGTAAGCTGCCTAACTTCTGATTTTTTTTTGCCACATGCCTCTGATTGCCCAGACTGAGGTTCAAAAGTGGCTCAGAAATCTCTTTCAGTTCTCATTCTGATTACAATATAAAGGCAAAACAAGAAAGAGAATGCAAATGGTAACCAGGCAGGACCCAAAACACAAATATTTGGGCAGAAGCTGAGCTGTACTGCCTGAAATGGGAGTCGCCCAGATACATGCAGTTAAAAATTGGCGTGGGGTCTTCCCAGGGAACTGGAGGTGCACACTCCTGGGTGTGTCTGGGAGGTCACGGAGATGTGACCTTGGGCACCACCTCCAGCGCCTGCCGTTGCTCTCTGCTCCATTTCTTTGCTCTGCTTCCAGGCTGCCATGAACTAAACAGCTTTGCTCTTCCATGCCCTTCTGCCATGGGGCTTAGGAGCTCATGGATTCTCCTTGGTGGAGAAAGGCATGCTAACTTGCACAGAAGTAGGGGAAGGAATATTGGACTTGAAATGAGAGATGTTGGTTCCACCTCAATCTCTGAGAGCCACTACAAATCTTCAGGCTAGCTTAGTGGTTTCCACTGAAGTTTCGTACTTTGTGCTAAAAAAAATCTCACATACCATCCACTTGTGGAGTAGCATCTTCCATGGTGAGTTAAGTTCTAGAGGTAAAATGTAAGACAAAAAGTTTACCTGCATAAAAATTTTCCTTCAAAACCCCTTGAATTACTCATTAGCATAAAAATATAATTTATAAGATCTGACTCCCACCAAGGGGAAGCAGTTGCATTAACCGATTAAATGGTTGTGGGTTTATTTTTGTTTTTTACTTGCGATTTTGTTTGGCTTTGTTTTGCTTTGTTTTTGTTAAGCCCATAGTCACATTTGTCTAGCATCGATACCCATGTAATCCAATTCTATCCTAAATGTATTCTTCAGTATTTGTTGATTAAAATGCTTTCTAATGTGATTAGACACCTGAAAATATTACATATGAATTTGTTTATTCAACAGCATCATGTATATTTTTTGGTGAGACATGTTAATTATCCAAGTTCAGATGATGAGAGATGCAGGTGGATCATTTGGCTCAATGTAGCTAAGATGGGAAATTTGTTATGATGTACAATTGTCAGATTTTGAAATTATGCCTCCAAAATCCAAGGAGTGATTTTGAGATCAGGCACAACTAGCTAATATTACAGCCAGAGCCAGGATACTAGTTTTCTGTCTTCAAGTCCATCTAGGTTCAAAAATATATTTTTAAAAGAATTTTAACACTGTCATTGTGCTTACCCGGAAGGATTCACTTACTCGTCTATGTAAAACAGCAGCTTAGGTGACCAATGAACTTCCCTTCCAGCCTTAGAATCCTGTGACTCTTTGGATTCACACCCCAGAGTTCTTCCAGTTGGGTGCTGTTCAGGAGACCCTGTTCGTCTGCCCCCCTCTGGTGGCCGTTGTACAAATAACAGATCATAGAGCAACTCCTAGGGCAGCAGGTGCTTTCTTCTGTCAATCGTTCATTCATGCAAACTACCTACTATGTACCGGGCTCTCCCAAGGATGTATAAAAATAAAGAAGAGTACTGCCCTCATGGGTGGTGAATAAACTAACAAGTGAATAATGATTACAACATTGTGGGACAAGTGTCATGGAAAAATATGAAAAAATGCATGGACTCAATACCTGGGCTGGTCTTGTGAGGGGAAAAGACAGATACCTAGGAAAGGGAAGGCAGTGACTGAGCTAAGTTCTGAAGGACCGATAGGACCAGGGGCTGGCAGGGGGCATTAGAAATGTGGGGAGCTGCTGGAATGGTAGGTCAGGGTGTGGAATTCAGAACACAGATTTAAAGGGGGAAAGCAAGAAGGCTCAGAAAGATTTGTTGGATCAGATCCTGAAAGGCTTATTGCAGTCAAATTTGAGCTAATGCTCCTAAACCTTTTTAATCACCTTTCCATCAATAAAATTATTTGAGGATGCAGCCATAATATATAGGAATTTATTTATTCATTTGTATACTGTATACCCATGCAGTAGAGCATAATGGTTTAGAATTTAGGCTGTGGAGCTGGACTATGTCCAAATCCTGTCTTCACTATTTATTAGCTGACTCTGAGCAAATAATTTCTCTGTACTTCAGCTTCCTTGGCTGTAAACTGAGGATAACAATAGCTCCACCTCCTAGGGGGAAAGAGGATTAAATAATTAACTCACAGGGAGAATTTAGGATAGCACCTGGCACACAGTAAATGTCATATGTTAGCTCATGCACTGGTCTTTTTCTCACTACTGTAAAACATACCAGAGGTAAGCAAACTTTATAAAGAGGGTATTTCACTCCCAGTTTGGAGGCTGAGATTCCAAACACAATAGCAGCAACTCTGGCTGCCCCATGGCAGTTGGTGATGGTGCAGACAATGTGGGAAGAAGAGATGACCTCTAGAAACAGGAAGCCAGGCAGACAAGGCAGCACCAGCTCGGGCTTTTATAACAACCATCTTGTGAGAACTAATCAGAATCCTACAAGAAATACCTTCATAGAGCTCTGTCTGCTATTTGGTGCTTTTATAAAGCAGAGTTTGGGAATTACATGAAGCAGGTCTTCATCTACTCCTGACAACTGTTTTAATATTAATATGCATTCAAAATGTCCCAAATGACTCGTCTTTGAAATCTCCAACAGACCACTCCCAACCCCGTCAACTGCCCACCCACCAAATTGAAAAGTGGCACCGATGGTGCTTGTGCCAGTGCGCATCAGTGCAAGTGATGCCTCAAAGCAGTTTGGTGGGGGCTGTGATGCAGTTGCAGGAGAGTCTGCACTTCTCCAGCTCCCGCGGGATAATGCTGATGCTGCCAGTCCAATTCCACACTGCAGAATTTTAAAAGGAAAATTTAAATATCAAGTAAACCCTATTAAACTTCATTGTCAGGGTACAGGGTATTTTTTTTTCTCACTTAAAATTGTTTTAACAAAGATAAATGTTTGTTTATTTTTTTGTTTTACAGTCTTGACTCCATGCTTTGTAATACTCATCCTCTCCCAATTCTCCTTTTAAACTCAGATTATTCCAGTAATTGGTTTTGAAATAAGTGAAAAGCAGCTTCACCATCATGCAAGACACCAAATGAAAGCAGCACTTTACAGACTATGCTCCAGTAATAGTGATATTCATTGGCAGTTTTGTTCACCGATATGCAAATGTCTTTGGTGAGATTCAGCTAACGATTTCCATTACTCCTGATGGCAACTAGTTGTTTCTGCCAAATAACTGGAAGCTTTTATCTTTTCACATTGTTAGCAAGTTGGTTTATTTTAGAAGTTTTTATACAGTAGAACATTCTATTTCCAAGTTTTTTAAGTAAGCAGACATGTTTTTTTATAGATTGTTCACTTACTTCATTTCAGCCTCAAAAATCACACAACTCTGGAGGTATTTCTTCTGCCCATTTCCAGTATACCGTCTCCAATGCATGAGTTTCTCTTGAGAGGCTATTATTCTCACATTCTTTGTTACAACATAATTTGGGCCTTGAAAAGACAAACATTTTTTTCTAAATAATTTTAAGTGCATTTTCCTAACTCTACTTTCATTATGGAAAAGATGAGCAGACTGAAAACACTGTCTTTTATAAAAGAAAAATGCACAACATGTTTAAGGGTGATAACTTTTAAGTTCTTTGCCATAAAGAATCCCTTTCTGTCTTATCTAATACTGATTATGAAACAAGTTGTATTCGTCGTCCTCGTTTATTCCACTTTTAAGTAGGGAGCTGAGATATGATTTTCTTCCTCTTGTTGAACCACATGCACACACACACACACACACACACACACAAAATACATATGACTCCTGGTATTGTGACTTTAACTAGTGGTAAGCTGTTCAGTGTTTAACAACCGGCTCTGCAAAGACCATGATCGGTAGCATTTACCAGTGCTGCTGTTTGGATCTGGAACGGCCTCCACAAGCCCACGTGTTAAAGGCTTGGGCCTCTGCTTGGTGCTGCTGGGAGGTGGTGGAGACTTTAAGAAGTGGGTCTTGAGAGAAGGTCTTCAGGTCTGCAGGGGTGTGAGGAACTGATGGGGATTGTGGGAAACTGAAGTTTCCTGCTTTCCAGGCGTGCGTCAAGTGTTTTTTGTCCACCTCAGGATCCCTCTATGATGTGCCATCACAGGCTTAAAGCAAAAGGGCCATCTGATCCTGGGCTAAAACCTCCGAAGCTGTAAGCCAAATAAATGTTTCTCTTTAGAAACTGATTATTCTAGCCATTTGTTATAGTAACAGAAAGCTGACAAACACAGCCACCTTCCACGGTGGAAGTATTCCCACCATAGTCAATATTAAGCCGCTAACATGATGTCACTGCTCACAGAGTTGGGAAGAGAACAGCAGCAGACCATTGTATAGCATGTCCATCATCCAGACAAAATAGGTGTAAAGTGCCTTAGACGCACACATAATTAACATAATTTAATAAACTAATTAGGAAGAAATGAACTTTGAGAATTTTTTTTTCATTGAATTTACTGGTACTTTTTAAGCAGACAGTACACTTACATTCATCACTGGAATCTAAGAATGTTTTACTTATGCTTTTTAAATAACTTACTGTTAATTTGTATAATATGATCTTAATATTGCCTACATTTATCAACCAGTTCACAAAATTCCTAAAAATGTAGTAATATGCCCTCATGACCTACTATAAGCCACTGCATGCATGTCTTTTGTCCTTATTATGCTAGAAGAGCAGGATTCTTGGGGGGGCTTCAAATGACAATGTTTACTTCTGGAGGAAATGTTTTATGTGACACCTTTCTGATTTGTTTAATACAATTATCTTTAGAAATTAAATATTTTTCTTAAAAAAAGTAACTTGGTCAAGTTCTGACAAAACTGCTAATTTGTTTGGAATGTGTATTTGTGGGTTGGTTTGAGTGAAACTGAAATATGTTCAATACTGACTTCTGAGTTACAAATGGGCATGTCTCTCTGTGTATCCAAGTTTTCTCTTTGTCTCTCAGGAAAGTTTTGAAGTTTTTTCACTGACATTTTTTAAGTGTGCTGTTAACATAATTCTGGTTGCCATGGTGCGTAGAATGTAATCTTCCACGATACTTCCAAATTAGCTTTTGATATTCTATATAAACACCACTGCTTTAAAATGTTTATTATATCTTTTCATCTATTATAGTTGACTTATTAAAAGATACCCTGTGGCATTTAAACAGTGTGCATTAGGGCTGCAGAACCATAAGCAGGCTCCAGATTCAGACCTCAGGTTAAACCCGGGCTCAGCTGTCTCGCCACTCACTGCCTCCTTAACCCTTAAGGAACATAGCTTTCCTTATCTCTTGAATATAAACAATGATAAATGTGCCTCTTAGAGTTCTTGGGAATTAAATGAGACCATGCCTATGAAGACTGAGCAGAGGGTTGGCAGGCAGGAAGACCTTGGCATATGCAAGTGCTTTTTCATTGTTGAACCTCTTGGGTTTTCCATGGAGATTATCATACCTGTAAATGGTAACAATTTTATATTCCTTCTTAACACATTAATACCCCTTTCCTCTCTCCTGCTTTTTTTTTTCTTTTCCTATTGAATTGAATTGAACAAAATGGTTAAGTGTTCAATAATTATATCACGGACCTCCAAATCCATCTGCCTGACTTTATTAGGTACCACTTTAACTCCCCACTATTCAGTATGATGAGAGTCATTGTCTTCATATTCTTGATCTTACTTTAAAAGTTTCTTTTTTTTCTTAAGATTAGTTTTAAAAAGAATTAGCAGGAGACAGTAGCTTTTCTGGAAACCCTTCCTCTTTTGATTATTAATGGAATTAATTATTACAAAATATATTGACTCTCTTTACTAGTATAGCTACACAAGTAATATTTGAGCATAGCCTCATTGTAAAAATATGAAAAAATACAGAGCTATACAGAAAAAAAGTGCCATCTCTTTGGTACCCAGTACCATCTCATCAATCCCATTCTTACCTCTTATCTTCTTGGGTTTTTTTTTTTGTTTTTTTTGTTTTTTTTTTTTTTTTTTTTTGTTTTTGAGACAGGGTCTCACTATGTAATTGAGACTGACTTGGAACAGACTTAAGCAGCCCAGGCTAGTCTCGAACTCACAGCGATCCTCCTGCCTCAGCCTCCCGAGCGCTGGGATTACAGGCGTGCGCCACCACGCCTGGCCTTTGAGTATCTTGTATAGATACAGCTTCTTTGTCTTCATTTATATGCACTCAGGTGAGTGCACAAGTTTGTGGCTCTACAGGGTTTTGTTTTTTTTTTTTTTTAGATTAATAGGATCATTCTATAATATGATTTAGTTCATATATTTGGGGTTTGTATGGAGGCCACCCTATTGATTATGCCCAAAGCAGGATGTAAGCAGTGCAAGCTATAAAGGGTTAACCCCTCAACTGGCTCATTTTAAGAAGCAAGTTGGACAGAAGCTTATGTGATTCATAGAAGCATCTCATAAGCACTGCAGTAGCGCACAGGTTAGCATGACCTTCCCACTAATAGCCACAGCAGAGAGCAGAGAAGTGGCCTGCGAAGATGTGGGACTCAATATGAGATAATATAGTAGCTGAGGTCAGAGCAACTTGCCCCCAAATTCCATTTCCATGACTAAAACCTTCTTAACCAGAAGGACAAGGTACTAATTACAACCCTATATTTTGTCTGTTCTGATCCTAGTTTGAGAATGCTTTCTTTTCCTTTACAAGCCTTACCTGCATTAGTATCCATAGCAACTGCACAACTGTACATCCTCACACACAGTTACCCTTTACCCCAATGTGAATACCAATAAAAATCAGTGACTTGGACTGGCCAAGGCCTTTGCCCATTGCTCAGCTCTGGCTGTCCTGACTCTCCACTTTTTTTTTTCTTTAATTCTATTTTTGAGTCTTTCTTCAGCTCTGCATTGTATACTGGGCAGGAGACTGGAACCTACTGAGAGGTCTCCAATAATGGTTTGGTTTTGTTCTCTTGTTTACATAATGTATCAGAGGTTTTTCTGTTTCTGTAAACACAGAGTAACTGGTTCTTTTAAAATACTACCTTGTAGTTTTTAGTGTAACACTGTGACTTAGTCTTTTTTTAACTAATGGATATTTAAGTTGTTCTCTCTCTCTCTCTCTCTCTCTCTCTCTCTTTATAAAGAAAAAAAGATAGAGTGTTCTTGTACAAACATCTTGTACCCATATTTCTTTAGGATACAGGTAAACTATAAGGGGACTTGCTAAGTCACAGATTCAATGCATTCCTAAATTTGATAGAATTTAATCAAACTACCCTCCCAAAAAGGGTGCATCAATTTATTTTCCACTAATAATATTTGAGATTATCCATTATTGAACTATGCCTCCATTCACAGAAAAACTTTACTGATATTACATTATTCTTTTGTTGTACTATTGATTTGATGTGCCAATATTTTACTTAGAATTCTTGAAATTATATTCACATCTGAGATTACAGTAGATTCCTGCTACAGAGATAGAGATCAAGACTATGCTAGTTTAGTAAAATTCTGCAACAGTTTAAATTCTATGACAATTATATTCTCAGTGAAGTTATACTGGATCTAGCTTGTAAAATCTATGCAAATTTCTGGAAAGCTCTTTAAAAAGTTTCTTCTGTGATCATAAGTATATTTACATTTTATTCCTTAACAAATTCTAATAATTTATTTTATTGAAGTATTATTCATTTTCCCAGACTTCATGTTTTAGTAGAGTTCAACATAATTATCTACATTAATAATAAAACTTATAATCTCTCCTCTGTGGTTATGTATGTCCTCACTCCAGTTGCTTGTTTTTTCCCCTTGCCTTTCTTGATTGGCTTTGCAAAAAGTTTTTCTTTTTTATCTAGTGCTTTAAGAACCATTTTACTTATTTACCTGTAGAATTTACCAGCTTTCTTCTAACTGCTAATTTCTACTTTAGTCTTTATCAATTTTCTTTTATTTTCCATAGCCACATTTTTGGCTCTGTTTTTAGCTTTTACTTGAACAGTTTATTTGTATTTTTTCTTTGTTTAATTACAAAAGCCTCTAAAACTAATTTTTCCTGTGCACAATCTTGGCCTTCTCACTTATGTAATATTCATATTGTTTTCTAAATAATCTGCAATCACTGTTTTGATTTCCCTTTGATCCAAAAGCTATGTAAGAATGCGTTGGGGTTTCATTCTTTTAAGTTTGGGCATTAATGTTAAATTTCTCTGCATAGTGATGCAAGATTGTGGCCTGAATGATTTCTTATCTTTGGAATGTATTACACTTTTTTATTGTGGCTTAATACTGATCATCCTTAGGTAATGTTTTATGGGCCTAGAACAGAAGATAAGTTCTCAGCTGGGAAAAAGAGTGTGATATATGTCTGAAGTTCAAAAAATATTTTTATATATCCTGGTTCAAATAAGGCAACTGGATTGATGAATGGAATTTTTAACTCACAATAGACAGTGTTTTCTTATTACAAGGACCAGGCTTTGTTGAGTCTCAGAAGTCAAGGTGGAAGACAAGAGGAAGGAAGAGGATGAGGAGAAGTGAAAGGAAGGAAGCTAGATTGCTGAGAGTTCCAGAAACCAGGGTTTAAATATCTAAAGCAAGTGTTAGAGGACTAGCTAATTTCAGGATTTATACTTTGAACCATAGACTTGAGACGGCACAGATACAATGTTAAAGTAATTTTCAGACTTGGAGAGGTAGGTCCTTAACACAAGAAGGAGAAAGACTGGAGAGAGTAATAATGTTAGATAGATGTGGGTGAGTGTTTCTGAGTGAGGGCTCTGGTCTTGATCTTCCTAGTGTTGAACCTTTAAAAGCAAGAAGGAGGGACTTGAGAATCTGAGATAGAAGGCCATGCTTTTCCCTGGGAGCCCTAGAAAGAAGGAAACTCTCCAGGTGTGGGCCAGAGTGGCTCTGAACTCTGAATTCCTGGCGCCTATGCTATGAGTCAGTTTCCACATGAACCACTGGATAATGTTGCTGCATAAAGCTCTGCAGACGTGAAAGGCAGACCCACACTCAGAATAGGTGTCCACTGATAAGAGAACAAATTGCCAAGGAAGCATATTGGGGTTCAGGATTGGCCAGTTGTCAGCAGTTTCAGAGAAGGCAGTATCTGCATCACTCTTCTTCAGTGGAAGTCTGCATTTGGGTCCATATGGAACCTCTTTTTCTGCCAGTATGGCCATGTCTTTTGATGGTCTATCAAGACAGTTCTGAGGGAACTAACGATGAAGGCCAGCTAATGTAAACTGTCCAATGTCGCTTCTGTGGTCACACAAACATGCTCATACTTTATGTCCACTCCCGTAGGTCTGACCGCATGCCTCCACCCCAGACCTCTTTGTCTCCAATTTTCCAGTCATTTTCCTTCTAGAGCTCTAACCAATCCATTAAGTCACACTCATCTTGGACCACTTGTCTTTCCATCAAATTAATTGGTCGGATGCTCTAATTATAGTCCACTCAACAATAAGATTTTCATCTTTTTCCCCCATTTTCTTTCAGAGCCCCCGCTTTTTTTTTTTTTTTTTTTTTTTTTTTTTGGTACTGGGATCAAACTCAGGCCTTTGTGTTTGCGAAGCAAGCTGCAGAACCACTGAGCCAAATCCCCGGCCCAAGAGTCAATCTTGAGTGTGGTTGTTATATGGTGGTTTTTCATTTTCAGGCTGTATTTGCACACTGATCCAACTCAAATGTAAATCACCCTAAACCATTTTTTTCTTCTCTTTCCACTGGTCTTATGTCTGCTAAAGAAGATACACTGTTAACTGTGGTGGGTGCCAGGTGTGATCTGAGCTCCCCACTTGCTCAGTCTAAACAGGCCTACTAGCCTTGAGTGTTGGTTGAGCCCCTGATGCCTCACTTTCATCTTACAATGGGCTGCTGCTTGCCTTACCCAGATTTATGACATGGCAGATTCATCAGTTTCCTATGGAAATAATTTCAATGTCAAAATTAAGTCAGTAGAAGCTAGTCAGTGGGAGCCAGACTGTCTCCTTCTTTGGATTTACAATACTATAAAATTTAAAAAGACATTTCACACATTAATAATATTTTTAAAAAATAAAATTAAAAAACCAATAGCTGTCCCAAGTCTCCAAGGTCCCAGGAGAAGCATAAACAGTGGGGATAGGGAGAGTTTGGTTTGAAGAAATCCATGGTGTTTAGGATCTAGGATTTGAGGAGCAACTTCCGTGGACAGACTGGTTCCAAACAGCAGTCAAACACGTTCAGGGACAGAGTTGGTAACAGAAAAAATCCTACAGTGTTTGACCAAAGTGAGAGCATTTATAAATAATGGAGATGCATATTTTGAGCACTCCTATGCTCAAGGCTCTTGGATACAACTTTTTAAATTTCTCATTTACCTGTTCTATTAAGCAGAGAGATGAGCCAAAGTATGATATAAAATAAGGACTGACTACATGCATTTGGTTGTAATGGATTAAATACAGTCACAAATTCTTTGTCATGCCTCTCAATGAGAATCTACTCTGTTTGAATACAGCTGGTTCCTTGTTCTATTTTCACCAAGAGAACATGGTACAAATGTCAGGGTTAAGGAACTTGCAATTCTGAGTCTTAAGATCACCATACTTTGAGGAAGCCCACAAGCCTGGAGAAAGGAAAACCACACAGAGGACAATTAAGGCCCTAGAGATGTGAACAAAATCAGATTTAAAGCTGGACCCAGCCACCAGCTGCATACAGCCAATGAATGATCACAGTAGACATTTCCCAGAACAGGAAGACCACCCAGCTGAACTCTAAATTACAGAGGCAAAGAACTGTGAGCAAATTAAACAGTTGCCGTTTTAACGTACTAAATTTTGGGGTAATTTATTTACCTATCCAGCAAAAGAGAACTACAACAGGTTACTTCAGTGTTAGTGATAGAGGACCCAATGGAAATTAATCATGATGATGACTCATAAACCCCTGTTAGATAATTAGGAGTAAAATCATCAGCAGTCCAAGTGAGAAGTACAGAGAAGGGATTCAGATCATGACTCAGTAGATCTGTCTCTTTAAAGGAAAGCAATTTTCTATTTGGTTTTCCAGAGCTCCTTGTCATAAAGGAGGCACTGATTTTATTAATAGAGTCGTTCACATGATTAAGCTAATGTTTCTATATTCCTCCTCCACAATTGCACCTCCTTCTCTCCACCTCCACAGCCACCACTACTAACAACAAAAATTCCTTGCTTGAGAGTTATTCTGCAAGTATTGGCATATAAAATCATCCAAATACATGGACATTTTCGAGAAAATATATTAATCTGAAAAAAATTACATTGAGTGTTCATATGGCATTCTTGACCTTGATGAACAAGTCAATATTAAAAAGAACATCTATCTGCTCAGCTCCATACTGAACTCTCCGGAATTTTCCCCTAAATCCAGTTGTTGATAAAAGGAAATGGGGATTAGATGATGGACGTGGGTTCTTGCATGGAGAAAGCTGATTTTTAGTGCCAGATGCCTCCACAATGTTTATAACTTTGAGGTACCCCAGATTCCTCGATTTAAGAAGTATACGTCATACAGTAAATATTTGGGGAGCTTTTCTTATCTGTCATGTTTTAGACATTTTTGAGATACATCAACAAACAAAAAGGACATAATTCTGTGCTCTCTTAAAGTTTACATTTATACTGGGGAGAGAAAACCTATGAACAGATTCACAATGTGTAAGTTAGGTTATGCTGGGAGATGATAAATCCCATGGGAATGACAGAACAGGGTGATGAGGGAAAGCTAAGTACTCCTATGCACATCATGATAGACTTCATTGAAAATGTGAGGTTCACAGAGTACAGGAAGTGAGGGAGGAGCCTTGTAGCTAGCTGAGAAATGAATGTCCCAGGCAGAAGGAGCAATGAAAGTAAAGGTTCTAGGGTGGAGGGGTGATGAGTACAAGAAACAAGACTATTGAGGCTGCTGAGAAGGAACTAGTAAGAAATCAGATTCACAAAACTTGGGATTCACGTGTGAGAAGAATTCAAGCATGGCTGAGGCAAGTGCGCCACACCCACATCTCCTAGCAGGCTAGGGGATACTCAGAAGTTTGAGCATGCTCACTCTCACGCGTTGAGACTGGTTTAAGGCCAGCTGAAGGACATCCATTCCTCCTATTCGCTGCCTCCATCGCTCGCCCAAAAGATCAACCAATCATGTTATGCCCAGCATACAGTGTCCCGCCCCTTGCTCCTTGACCTTATAAGCGATTGCTCTGTCTATTAATAATGGAAGAGTTCCAGAAACCTTCCTGAGTCAGCCTGGTGATCCAGCACCTCACCCTCCCGATCGGAACTTCAGAACCAGAGTAACTGTACGACAACAGACAAATAAGTGGCGCCCAAACGTGGGGCTCACCTATATCGGGTAAATATTGAAGTCAGGTGAGTGATCTCCACGGGAGGACGTGATGGGTAATCTTCCAAGTCATGATAAGCCAGCTCAGGTTACCTTATTGAAAGCCTTCTTAAGAACGCGGGGTATGAAGGTCTCCCGCGAAAGGCTCTTAGAATTTTGGGACTTGGTCCTTCAGGACTCCCCATGGATGGAGTCAGCCGACGCGGACGACCAAGAGGTCTGGGAGCTTGCTGCGTGTAATGCGCAGGGAGCCGAAAAGCACAGTGAGGTTCGCCTCCCCCTGGACTTCTTTCCCAAAACCTTAGCAATAATTCAGTGTTTGGACCCCCATGCAAGCAAAGCCTCAGAAGCGTGGGTCTGCAGGCCCCCTCTAATGACAAACAAAGGAAAGAAAGACTCACTTCAGGGACGAAGCCTAGATGGCGCTCTTCCTCCCTGCGGCAAAACGTAGGCTTTTGTTCCCCACTTCCGCTTTCTGTTTACGAGGCAGCCTCGCCTGTCTGGCCCGAAGATGAAGACTCTACCGCCCCACCCAAACCCCCGCCTCCCAAGGAAGCCGCCTCTTCCGGTCCATTATGGCGGCCCCGCCATGCGCACTGCGATTTTACTAATCTCATGATTCCTCCTCTTCCTCCTCAGGTAACAAGGAGGCCCTATCCTCCAGTGATGATGATCCTCATTTGAATGACTCCTTCTTCCAAAACATGTTTAAAAAAATCTAAAAAAAGGACCCTACCTCTCTGGGCCTATGCCGTCATGGTGGGCAACCTTAGATCCCCCTTCTGTCACGCAAGTATGGGCCCTTGTCCCTAACTCTCCTATTTTTGTTACAGTGGATTGGAATTCTACTCTTCCCTGTGTGTTTGGCAAAGATTCCAACTTTTACCCTTCCTTGAGGGTAATTTTTCTCTTCTAGACTCATCAGACGTAAGCACCCCTAGGCTTCAGTCCGCTGCTCCTCACTTTAGATGCCAATGCTTCCTTTAATGCTAATGCTTCCTTCTCTCCTACTAATACCACTGCTTCCTTCCTCCCCAACAGTACCGTTTTACCATTCACAGCCTGTCTTCCGTCACCGTTTTTCTTCATTGTAACAATTTCTCTCAAGCTCAATGATACTGTCCATGTCCCCAAGTGTGTCAGTCCAGCCATGTTTGCTAATAAAACCTGGTGCCTGTTTTGGCCACACCCCCCAGCAATTTGGTTACCCATAAATCTTACAGGTGAATGGCGAGAATCCGACCCCCTCTTCGACGTAATGCTTCACCCACGACATCAGCGAGATCTAGGTGTAGCTGCCATCGCTCTAACTGCTGCAGCCACCGCCTCCGTTACCCTAAGTAACCAGATTACGACTGCTGCCGCCATTGGCCGACTCGCCCATAACACATCCCTTGCTCTAGGACAAAGTGCAGCCCTATTTCAAGATGTACCAACTGCCGTTCTTAACATGCAAACTCAATTGGACCTGGTTTGGGAAGAACTACAAATATTAGAAACTAAAGTTCTAAGCAGGTGCCGTGCAAATTATACTGATGTGTGTCACCCCATATGTCTGTAAAGCTGTCACTCTATCTTCCCCTTACATGTTTACTATGTGTAGATTGATATTATTTTATTTCATCCTCAAGATAAGCCAGAGGGCTTCCCATTGGTATAAACAAACCCATGCTAATGTAGTACTTTTGGCCAAGGCAATGGAATCAAAAGAAAAAGGGGGAAATGTGAGAGAAATTCACATCTTGAGTAATATGATTACCTGGTGACTTGTTCCTCTAAACCCTAGGTCATTTCCAAACAAATCCAGTTCATCACTGTTGTGGTATAATCAGCCAAAACTCACTGCAGTTTATACAGACTTCAGGAACCCTAAATAAAATTAAATATCAAAATGTGGTTTATACTATTGTAACTTGCACGACAAAATGGAACTTTAAATTATGAATTTTTTAATTTTAGAGATAAGCAACTTTTCTACCCTTCTCCTATTGAGCACATAGCCAACACACTCTTCTCTCTTCAGCCCTCCAACAGTGACAAAATTGCAGATGCTGGGTCCCATGAAGGCCGGGGACCAGTTTTCTCTCTACGAGAGAGAAGGGGCTGAAGATGCCTGAAGTGACAAAGCCAGTGAAGATGTGTGTTATCTCTGTGTTCCCTCTCCCCTCTGTCCCTTCACACCTGTACACAGTGAGGTTGGGGTTTGAGGCAAAAGGGCACCTCCACTTCCTTAGTGCTAGCTTTGAATAAATCCTTTTTCTTTTTTACCAAAATAAATGGCCTCCTTTGATTGGTCGGCAGTGAATAAACAAACCTGAGTATGTCAACCTAAATGGCCAGTAGCAGTACTGTCCACTGTCCTTTTGATGTGTGCATGACCACTTCCTTTCCTCTTTCTCCCCACTTCCGCTCAAGGCTCTTGCTGTCTCTTTCAACCCACACCTTTTGGACAACTCCTAGGCATCAAGCATTGAACTCAGTTCTAGATTGTTCAGAGCTGAATATTCAAGGTCCCTGCTCTTCTGCTCTACTTATTCTAGAAAAGTACAGGGAACTGTGCAAAACCTAATGCACTGGTAACAAGGGCTGCCACACAGGGATAGATAAGACTTGGAATTAGGTCTTAGAAGACAAAGTAAAGAAGGAAGGATATTAATAGCAAAGGAAATAATAGCTAATAATTACCCCCTCAAAAAAGTGTGAGTATATATGTTTACATAAATTTTACTGATAAAAAGATATGTCACACATAATTTACTACTAATAATGAGATATGCAATGTTCATTATTGTAAATTCCATTCAGCCAATTCTCACAAAATGCTTTCAAGGAATCGCTGAACTGCTGTATCCTCAGCAAACCTATGGCTGCAAATGACAAATGAGTACAGCTGTGAAACGTTGTTTGATATTTTTATTAACATTCAAAGGATAAAAGTGAGATAAAAATGTTTGTCAGAATTTCAGTCATGGATCAATGACATGAACAACTACCCTTCTTTGCAAGATCAAGAAGTAAGTTTCAAGCCAGGCATGGTGGCATGTGCCTGTAATCCCAGTACTCGGGAGGCTGAGGCAGGAGGATCGCTGTGAGTTCGAGACCAGCCTAGGCTCTATAGTGAGATCCAGGTCAGTCTCAACTACATAGACCCTGTCTCAAAAAACAAAACAAAACAAAACAAAAAAAATGTTTTCAAATACTATGAGAATATTTTCTAAAATTTTTGTAACCGATAATGTATCAGCTGCAAATGGATACTTTGAAATTTAATCTGTATTATTAACATTTTTCCACTGTTGTCATTAGTTTGAACAATGAACAAAACTTTAAAAACAGGCCCAGATTTGTAACATTTGCTAGTTCCTTCCACTATGGCCAATTTTCACAGAGATGCACAGTAGCAAGTTACTACACAGTATTTCCATCCTACAGATACAAATAACTTCATGAGCACAACTAACAGTACAATGTGGTACAATAATTACAATGTGATGAGTTTTGAGTATTACCTCTGTTCTAACACAGTTTAATTATATGTTAGTATAAATTAATTTTTAATAATGGCTTGTGTTAACAGTCATCTTACAGCATTCCTGGAAATGGTACAGTTGGTTCTCATGAGCTTGTCCAAGCCATCTCTTGCATACTACCAATCCTAGCCCACAAAAAATTCAATAAATGACAGTTGCCTTTCTTTTATTAAGAAACAAAAACTAGAGATGAATTAGCTAAGGTAAGTAAAGTAATGATTGGCACGAATCCACGAAGAAAGCGCTTTTCAGGGGGCTTTGGTAATGCTTGCCTGGCCTTTGTCTGATTGCTTTCAGTGTCATTTTCTTCCGGGAATGTCAGGGCCGCTTTGCTCTGCCAGGAAGAAAAGGCTCCGTGCAATGACCCACATGTGTCAGTCTCCCTCCTGAGCTGGCTGAGCATGATGTGCCTCCCCACAGAGCAGATAATGCTCCACCTTTGTGTCCAGCCAACAGTGTTCACCCCTGCCTGACCTCACACGCTGTGTCAAATGACACTGATAGAATGACTCCAGCAGCTCAGCCATCTCCGTGCCCAGCAAGATCTGGAAATATTTGTGATTTTGCCACAAAGATTATTTCTGAGGTGTCAATCAGGAAAACACTCCCTCCCTTTGAAATTTATATGTCAAAACCCATGGAGAGAAAGCTGCTAAGATGGAAATAACAAAATCCATATGTTTCCTGATGGCAGTTTGGGTTCTAAAATACACCTCACTATCTCTGCAAGCTGGTGCTTAACTCCTCAAGACACCTCCGTGTACTTGCTCACAGATGGCAAAGGACCAAAGTGTCCTGAGTACTGGTCCTGAAGGTTTTGTAAAATGGGACAGCACCTTTCACGTAGGAACTTCAGCAAAGTTCCTTTGTCTATAGGCTGGAGACAGAAAGAGGAACAAAGAGTTCAAAGGAAGGCATGTCTACAAGCAAGGTAAAGCAGTGGCTAAACTGGTAATCCGTTCTCACTTCCTCGAATGAATGCTCAGGGAACCTGTTCCATCTTCTTTCTCAGAGGCCGTGAAAAAAAGGCAAAGAGGACTGACCACACCGAACTCTTACATTGTCAGTCCCAGCATCATCCCTGCTTTTCTAGATCTTGCCTTCCTGTTGTCGAAAAATCGAGCCACATAGTTTGTACAGTGTTGTCCTGTTCTTCTAGCTACAAGCTATCAATTCAGAAAGCACTGTCCCAATTTAGGCTAATCGATCTTATCCCCTTGGAAGTTTTGATGTTGGGCTTTGGAAGAGGGATAGGTCTCTTTCCCAGGATTTGAACTTTCACATTTAAAATTTTGTGTCCAGCTGGTGGCGTGTTCCTCTATGTAGACTAAGAAGCAGAAAAAACCAGTCATTGCAAAGAGAGGAAGGGGAACACAGGGAGGAGCACAGTAATCCATGGCAAGAGTCATGACTGTTTTCAAGTCCATGGTTCTGTTGGAATCCTGAGCTCAAATACACTACTCTCTGTAGGTCCATAGTACTTTTATTAGGATTTAAAAATCCTAAAGAAAGGATGAAGAGCTGCCTTCTCCAGAAAATTCTGTGATGGCTAAAGTGTCATCCTGTCAGTGCCAACTGATCTGCCATCTACCCAATACGACTGAGTCTAGCAGGGCACTGCTGGGCCATCCTTGCCCAGATAACAAAAACACTTCAAGGCTTCCAACCTTCTGGACCATATCCATGCCACTGCCACCCGTGCCAGAATATTCTGACGCTCCTACCCAGCTGTGAACAGCTCAGAGGCTTTAGGGGCAAGACCTCACACTCATCCGCTCAGACATTTCTTCTGACGTGTGAAGGAAAGTCCCCAGGTGCCCCTGAACTTCCAGACTGTCTCCAGGGATGTGGCACACAGGCTCCGCTCTGCATGATTTGATGTCTCTGTCACTGTCTCCCACGGACCTCACTCTGCTGGAAGAGAATCCAGGGTGCAAGACTGTCAAGTGTCCTGCCAGGGCCTATGCTCTCTGTTTCCTTATCTCACTCCTGATTTCTAACATTACTGATCAGTTTTCCCTGGTGTAAAACCTAATACAAATGGAATCATATAGTAAACAACTCTTAAGAATCTTCTTCCTTTCATTCAACGTTGTATTTGTAAGGTTCATCTGTTGTTCCGTGTAGCGCTAATTCATTATCTGTCACTATCATCTAACGTTCCTTTCTTCCACCACTGCATTTTCTATAACATGCGAGACTAACAAAGACGGGTAGAGTCACAGCGTGACTCTCAACCCACAAACTCGTCTGCATTTAAAAACTATTTTTGCAAAACTACTTGAATCCCTACTTGAAGCTTTCATTTCACCAAATGATAAGAGCAATATTGCACACTCAGGTCCTCTCTTCCACCCTCTGAGACACATGTCATTTCTGAGAAAAAGCTTCTTACGGACAGTTGCATTTGAACATTCCTTCAATTTCCCATCAAGTATAGTACTTTTTTTTGAAGCATGAGTAATTATACAATGTATATTATTATATGTATTATAAAATAAACAGCTGTTCCAAAACACATAGAATCACATTCAGTATAGCAAATGACTTAAACCTCTTAAGTGATGACTTGGAATTTAGGTTGACTAACAGTAGATTTTTGTTGTTGTTGTTTGTTTGTTTAGCTTTTGGTTTTTTGAGACAAGGTCATTCTATGTATCCCAGGCTGGCCTCAGACTTGCAGTGATCCTCCTGCCTCACCCAAGTGCTGGGATCATAGGCCTGGGCCACCACACCAAGCTGTTAACAACAGATTCTTACCTCCAGTAGCCACACACACACACATTTCACTTTGATCCCAGGTAAAAATTACCATCATTGTCTCCTGTCTCCTCTCCCCCCGTTAAACACACACACACACACACACGGATGATTAATTGACATAAGTAAATCATGCCAAGAACATAGTTGCCCTCTGCTTGGGTAGTACCTCATTGTCCCTCCAAGGTCATGACTGCGTGTACTATGTGTCCAGCACCCCTGCCTTTCTCAGGAATTGCCCCCGCTCACTCACGTAATGGTGACAGTAATGTCTTCATTCTATGTCACTTCATGGACACATTTTATTGGCTTACTTCCATGAAACTATGGCAGGCTAACCTGCTGACTTACAGTTAGGGATAGATCAATCAGAGCCCGTTGCTGAAACCAGACACTAATTGTCCCCATCCCTCTTGGGCAGTGAAAACATAAGATGGAAAACAGTTGCTATAAATGGCCATTGTATTAGTCAGCTATTACTGCATAACAGTCACAAGAGCTCAGTGGAATGTAGGTAAGGGTTTATTTAGTTCAAGCTACTTTGAGTCATTTGAGAATCAGTTGCTCTTGTCTAATAGGTGAAAAGTTCTGTTCCGTGTGTCCATCACCCACCTTCTGGGATAAGTGGCTAGCCCTGGGGTGCTCTTCATGGAGGCAGGTAGGAGAGAAGGCAAGTAGAAGCATGTGAAGCTGTTCAGAATAGGTATAAAGAGAAAAGAGATTAGTGTTTGCCAAAGGTACTTTAGGCCAGATAGGGTAAGGGAGGCAGAATATAGTTATTAAAAATTAATTGTATTTCAGAGTGATGAAGACAGTATTCTAAGATCAGATAATGGCAATGGTTGTACAACTCCAAAAATACTAAAATCCACTGAGCACTACATTTTAAAAGGATAAATTTTATTATTATATGAGTTATATCTCAATAAAGTTATTATAAAAAGACAACTCAGCTTTGTATTAGGGATTAACAATAAAGGGTATGACTAGCATTTAAAAAAGAAACTGTCATAACAGAAGGTTGGAGATGCCTAGTCAGCACTTCAAAATAGGGCTAAGTGTGCTTGCACAACACTCTGCAGATAAAAATCATTAAATATTTATGGTCAAGGCTCTGTGTGTAATTCATCTTGACCTAAGACAATAGATGAAGAAGGCTATATAGCTGAGGGTCATGCTGCAGCTCATGTAAACAGCACAGCACTCCTTTTATGAAAAACAGAAGGAAGATCTTGACACAGCTAGAATGCAGATAGGACAGGAATATCCCAGAGTTTTGGGCCATATGTAGTTGCTATAAAACACACCCACAAACAAACAAATGACATTTTCTAGCATCACTAGCTTTCTCAGGCTACTTTTTCTTTTATTTTCCTCCAACAACAGGGAATAGTTGTAGGGGTTTTAATTAATTAGTTAATGGTAATTGATAGGTAATAATTGTACAAACAATATTTTTGAGGTACATTGTAATATTTCTGTACATGTGAATATTGTGATCAATTTAAAATATTTAATTTATCCACCATTTCAAACATTTATCTTTTCTTTTGCTAAGAATATTCACAATCCTCTTTTAGCCATTCCATATTGTTAACTTTAATTAATAATAATATGATTCCATAATGTTAACTTTAATTAATTTTTCACATGACAATACACCAGAACTTATTCCTCCTATCTAGTCTTTGTACCTGTTAACCAATTTTTTTCCAGCCCTCCCATTCTAGTACCCTTTAATAGTGCTAATTTTGTTAATCAGTGTCTGCTAAAGGATAAGTCAAAATTAGCCAAAATTATTGGTACAACCAGCAATTTCTCCTTTGTAAATTAGTCAAGTGACTCATCGGCTGTAAATAAAATTTCTAGTTGATGTTTTTAACATCTTGGCTAATACCTATTTTTCCTTTTAAAAACACTGCTCAGCCAAAAAAATTAGAAACAGCATTTTTGTACTTTTTACATGCTTTAAGCATCTATTTATCTTTCAGACTTAGAGGATGTTTCTTTTAAGAAGCTAATGAATGGGCTCTAAAGGAATTTGCAACTTTCAGGTCCTTGCATTTCTTTACAAAATGCATAAACACACATAGCAACATCTCTACAAGAGTTAGAAATGCTTGGAATCCCAGAATCTGTGTTGGTCTAGCTCTTCCTTTCTTGAATATTCTTCCCATTTTCTCTGGTCCCAGTGACACAGACACTTTGACTACTTGAGAAAACCAAACAGAAACAAAAACTTACTGGAAGAGACATATGTCAACATTATTATAGGGCACAAGTTACTTCGAAATATTAGTCCAATATTATTGAAATATTACTCCAATTTGTCATTCTCTTTTAATAGAAGTATCTACCATCTTACTAAAGCTTCATAGAAGTAGATTATAGCTATCTCCTGACTTTAGGCTATGCCATATGACATGAACAAAGGCTTGAAATATGCTGTTAAGACTAGGCTGCTTCTTTGTGTTCTGATAATTTACCATAAGAAGAATATACTGCCACTTTGACATGAGCCACTGAATAAAATATTCGGAGCGGACTTGAATCCAATCTGTAAGTTGTCAATGACCCAAAGGACCATGAATGCAGAATAAAAGATTATTGTTTTAATCCATTTCCTGCATCAAGGTCAACCTAGAGTATGGTGGATCTAACATGACTGGGTCCTTTAACAAAGGGGGAATAGGCACACATCTGCACACAAGGAGAATGCTCTGAGGACGCGATGGAAGAAATTGGGGTCGTGCATCTATAAGCCAAGGAATGCCAAAGATTGCCAACAAACCACTAGAACCTAGGAGAAGGACTTGGAACAGATTCTCACAATCCACAAACGCAGCCAACTTTGCTGGTTCCTTGATCTTGGACAATAAACTCCTGTTTTTTAACAAACCCAGTTTATAGTTCTTTGCTATGGCAGCCCTAGCAGACTCATATAGTCACTGTCCCCCACTGCACACCAAAGACAACAAATACAAACGGTGGGTAGTGTTTTGCCTGCACATACCAGTACACGCGCCCGGTGGGGCAGGAGGGACTTTACCAGCGCTTGTCTTTGGGCCACCTAGTGCACGCTCTCTCTTCTACTTCTGACACACTGCCTACCCAGTGAATGTGTGGCAATATGTCTGCCCTGCTGCTCGTCATCATGTCCACCACCCAGAAGGTCACCACCATGGTTATTTTCCTTCATGGATTGGGAGATACAGTAATACTTTGGTTCACGAACACTTCTCTTCATGAATAATTCAGTTCACAAACAGAAGCGTTCAGCAAAATGTTGCTCCTGTTCACGAACTCCACATCAGGTAAAAAACACAAATGCAGACATCCCCCCCCGCAAATTATGAACGAATTAAGTTCATGAACCGAGGTACCACTTCACTGGGCATAGGTGGACAGAAGCCTTTGCAGGTATCAGAAGTTCACATATCAGTGCTTGCTTTGGCAGCACCTGTAGTAAAATTGGAACGATAAAGAGGAGATTAGCATAACCCCTGCACAAGGACGACACCCAAATTTGCGCAGCATTCCATATTTTTGCGGGCAACCCACTTTCCAGTCCTCTTTCTGTCTCTCTTAGACAGAAGCTTTCTTTCCCTCAATAAATTTTTCCTACTCTTAAAAAAGAAAAAAGAAGTTCACATATCACATATATCTGCCCACATGTGCCAGTTATACCTATAACATTAAATATGAACATGGCTACGATGCATAGGTCATGTCAATAGGAAATAACAGATGTCAAGCAATTCATTGATAAACTTCTATCTCAAATCGGGCGACATCACTAAGAGGCCTTGTTTGGAAGTACACCAGTGGCATATTGTAGTAGAGTATAAACTGTTTCCCATGTCCAGTCTTAAAATGTCTAATGTTTGAAGTGTTAAAACAGTGTTAAAATATTTTCCAAATACATATCAATGATGTATATTAAATAACATTTTCATGTGGGAAATGTATGATCTTTTAAGTTGCTATACATGTATTTGTATAATGTGACAGAACATACTAGTATTAAAATAGGTGATGCAACTAGGTTCTTTTTCCTCAAACATAACTTCAGCAAAATAACAAAATACTGCAACTAGATTTTTTTATTACATCATTTGAAAATTACCAGTGTGCTTAATGAAAATTTGTTTGGGTAGAATGAGCAGTTTGGGTATAAATTATTCATGCATGCTATGACTTAGTCTAAGGATTTATTCCAAAACTGCTTACTCACCGTCTGTATTTTTAT
Organism: Fukomys damarensis; assembly: GCF_012274545.1. Taxonomy (NCBI): domain Eukaryota; kingdom Metazoa; phylum Chordata; class Mammalia; order Rodentia; family Bathyergidae; genus Fukomys; species Fukomys damarensis. The sequence goes on from NW_022900940.1 coordinate 36,333,124, forward strand.
ATATGTATTCATTATAAATGATAGTAATACATAAGAGTTATTATTATATTGTTTTTGATAATACAAAAAATGCTTTCGTCAATAAAGAGTAACATTGCTCTCTTTATTTAATAGCCCTTTTTGGGGGGGACCAGGTTTTTCTTTTCCCTGACATTATTTCTATTTGATATTTTCACCTCTCGAGGAAAAAAAGTTTTATTCGATCCCCAGTACCAAAAAAGAAAAAGAAAAAAAGTTTTCTTTCGTGATTACCCTTCATAGCCAACTGCACATAAGCCTCCCTGCCATAGACATCTACTGTCAATACATGCTATAATTTGACATTCTGAATAACAGACATGGTATTTGAAATTTGCATCACTTTAAAAGAAACTAAAATTACTTAAACTTATTATATTATGAATTTCAAATAACAGTACTTTGGCCCCAATTTAGATTTATTTAGTTATTTAAAATCTTCAATTCAAGCAACAATAAAACCTGTTGTTATTTTTCTATAAGCAAATGAAAAATAATTAGATCATATTTTGATAGGTACAAAAATGTTTAAGACTGAACTTAAAAACTAATTTCTAAAAGTACTGAATCTCTTTGCCCCAGTAAGTTTACTTTTTCTGTACATGTTTGAAACCAACTACTGCAGAAAACAATCCATTAGAAAAATTTGCTCTATTTTTATCTGCCAATGGTCTTATTTGAAATTTTCAAATTAATTTTTGTGATTAATCTTTTGTGCAAACATAAAAACCACTCATTTGATTTTAAATAGTCAATATTTCCAGATTAATAGTAAAAAATTATTTGAAAACAACTCTATGGGTAGTAAAATGTTAAAACTCCATAAACAGGGTATAGTTACCACACAGTTTAAAATGTATGCTTGATACTTTTGAACTGTTAATTTTTTGCTGTAGTTCAATTGACCAAAACAATGTTAGGAATGCATCTTAATGGGGCTAGGTGATCATGGAAGTAATATAGTAATGGGCTACCTAGGATATTTATAATGAAGCCATGTGTTTATTTCTGGATTTTAAAATTTTAAACAATCATTTACTATGTCATTTTGCTTTACCTTGAAGAACGTAGACTTATTTCAGTTATACAAATCAGTAAAATTTTATTAATAGCAAAAATTATTCCAGTGAAATGTTGTGCTGTAATGTGAGAAAATGTAATTGTTTTTCATGGTATCTGTCAATGTGAAAAAAAAATTAATTCTAGAAAAAAAAACAAATATAAATGGGTCAAGTCACAATTCTTAGGAGTAAAGAGTCAAAAGTTTAAATAAATATTGGTGCTTCCACCAAAAGAAGACATATCTCTGTTGAATTTGACTCTTTACAATGGGCTCATCTTACTTCCCTTGGGGATAGGGAAACAAGAAAGACCTGTGCCTGCATAGTGACCTGTCATCCCTTTGGATCCAAGTTCACTACTGCTTGCCCATCAACCCTGCAGAAGGCAGGTCCATTGGAAAAATTACTCAAAACACACTTCTGCCTTGGGAAGTAACATCAGCTACACACAGTGCAATGAGCAAGAGTTTGTCCATATGTTCAGCTGAAACACACAAGCCTTTAAAATGAGGGTGGGCTGCATTAGAAGCTTAAAGTCTCCATCTCCTCTAAAATGTCAGCTCTGTCACATTTTTGTTGCCTCATTTCACGTTATTATTCAAGGGCTCATGCATATTACTTTTATCTCTACAAGCCCTCATTAGCTCCTGAAGCACAAAGGCCATGAATTCTATGGACTAGGTTACTCTCATCTCTCTCTACTTCTTTCTTACCAACAGAACCCTAATTTTGTTCCAGTTGGCAAGGAGAGTGAAATCAACCTATATGTCTGTTGTGAGGACTTCTAGGAAAGCTTTCACCTTCCTGATCAAAATAAGCAGGCATAATTGCTGCTGTTCCCCATTTCTACTTTGTTTTTGTTTTGTGTTACCTTGAATACTGATGTAATAGCTATACCTTCCAGAATAGCCTTGTAACCATTAAGGAAAGTCCAAAAGAATTGCACATATACTAATCCTGATTGATTCTGATATTGGCAAACTGGTAAACCAATGCAGTGATTACCTCTGTTCAAACCTCTTGATATATAAGGAAAATATGCTCCTTTTTGTTTAAGCCATTTAGGTGGGTTTTCTACTGATCAAAATTGAACAACCATGCTTGCCAGACAAAACACCACGAATGAAAGGAAAACAACCTCCATCTCACTATGTTAATTTCTGCCTCCCGAATCCCACACAAGTACATCTGCTTGGCAAAACCTGTGTGTTCTGTAAAACATGAAGTAAAAATGGATGTCCAGGAAATTAAAAAATATTGGCTTTCTACAAATTAACTTCCTTGCCGCAGACGGATTGGAATAGAGTTCAGTATACTGGCCTGCAATCTCTGCATAATATGCATGACAAGTATGTACTGTGGAAGTGTCCCTGAGTCCATTGTGTTCACTAAGGTAACTAAACCAATTAAAAAACAAAGATTGTTATAGTAGATTGAAAAACAAGGCCTAACTATATGCTGTCTACAAGAAACTAACTTTAAATATAAAGACATATAGATTAAAAGTAAAAGAATGGAAAAAGAGAAACTATACTAATATCAATCAAAAGAAAACAAGTATATTTACATTAATTTCAGGCAGAACACTTCTCAGAGAAAGGGAAATTATCCAGGGATAGCATATGAGAGCACAAGCTCAATTCTCCAAGAAGACATAACAATCGTTTATGTGCATGCATCCCAAAACATCAAAATACATGAGGCAAAAACTGATAGAAGTACAAGGAAAAAATAGATTAATCCACTATTATAGTTGGAGGTGATAAGGAATAGATCCAGTAAGCAGAAAATTAGTAAGGAAAGAGTTCAACTCAAAAACACTAATCAGTCAACTAGCTATAATACCTAAGTATAGATTATTTTATCCAACATCTGAATATGATGTGTACAAGAAGCCCACAAGAAGTACATAATTTGAAATTTAAAATACAATAGCATTTATGTTAGCACCCCTCAGTGAAACACTTAGATATAAAGGTAACAAAGTACATGCAAGAGTAAGAGAAGCTCAACTAACTTGGCTTAGCAATTCCACCTGCTAGGGCTCCGCTTCTGTTTCTTCAGAGGAGCTCCAGCCTTCGCCTTTACCTGGGAAGTCATCTCCTGGCTTCCAGCGCAGACCCTCAGCCTTCCAGAGTAGACTCTTCTGCTGTCTATCACAGGCCCACTGGCCTCCTGATATAGACTCACGTGGGACACTAGAGCGAGCTCCTGACCTGACCCTGGACTGGATCCTTCAGTCTCCAGTGTGTAGTGAGACCCTCTGCACTCTTCCACATCCAGCTCTGTGGGTGACCACTGTGAGCCAATCCTGTAACTTTTTGTGTATGTGTATATCTTGCATTATATGTTTCTCTAGTAAACACTGATACAATGTCTATAGAAATGATTATTTTCATAAGAATCATTTTAATTCTTGTCTTCTGAAGCAAGGGCAATGTTTATGACAACCTTGAATATCTTTTTAAATCCAGCTTATGACACTGGTAAATAATAGTAGACAAGAGATTCTGTTGTTCAGCCCCTGGATAGCCTTGGCCAACCTAGCGTCTCTCCCTCACCACCCTCTACCTACTTCTTCATGCCTACAGTTCTCAAAGTGACTGTAGAATGCACTGGAAGTCCACTTCCCTGAGGCAGCGGAGAGCTGACTGACACAGCCCAGGCCTTGATCCTTTCTCCTCCTGGAAGGAGGATGTCCTTCAGAGCTTTTCCCAGACAGCAATGTTGCCCTGAGGTGTATAACACAGGGTGATCTGTCTTCTGCAGGGTCGGGTGGCAGCGGTGGCAGCGGTGGTGGTGGTGGTGGTGGTGTCCCGCATCTGCAGTGCAAGTGAGTCACATGGAATCCAGACTCCATTCACCCCAGGCAGCTTTTGTGAGTCTTGGGGACTGGCTCACTATGGATCCTAGGCTTCTTTTTCTTTTGCTGCCTATCTCTAAGTAATAAATTTGTTTTCTATAACTTGCCATATATGAACAAGATTCACCAGATTCAGTTGGGAAAACTGCAGCCCAAATCCCAGTGGGGCAAAATGTTTGGGTTCCTATCCCTGATGGTCATCATAGTGAAAATCTCTGCTATCTCCACACAGTGCGAATCCTCCCTTGGGATTAGCAAACCTGCTTCATAAGGTCTTAACCTGGGAGACTGCTTAGAAGGCAGGAAATCTATAAACATGAACAGGGAAAAAAATCCCAACCTTTATTTTCACTGGCCACTAACAGGTTAATTTTGCATTTCCTTCTATTATGATGGTAGGTGACACACTAGAGTTCTGGTGCCTGTGACTGTCACCAAGAGAAATCACAGAAAATATTTTGTATGACATTATAGTCTTGTAGATATCTATGCTCATCATTAGTCTGACATGATTCTAGTCGTTGAAGTTTGATAATTAGTTAATAAAGAAGCACATTTGTCATTATATTATACTTTAAATATTTTTATAATTGTGTTTTAATATGCTATATGCTGTGTTTTATACATTTACATTTTTATTCTGAAAAGGAGCCCATAAAATGGTCAGTGATGATCAGGGAAGATGAAGCTCAAGGATGAGAAGGCTACTACTAGTGATTTTTCACCGTTCTTTTAAGTAATCATTGTCTGTTTCCTTTTCCCTTCCCCCAGTCCCCACGCCTATCCCCCTTCTCCCAGATTATTTGGGCCTTGGGTTGTCCTGGTCTCTTCTCTCAGAGGTTAGGGGAGGCCCTGAAATTGTACATTCAGAACTCATCACAACCTAGGGCTGGGCAGTGCTCCAAAGGAAGGGGAAACAGAGATACTTATTTTCTTCTGATTCCTACTCTCACACCAAATTGTTCCTCAAGCCTGACCTGAGTGGATGGACACTTTTTCAAATGCCTGAGAGCACCAGCTGCATTCTGCCCTCCCAGTAGCCACAGTGTTTTCGCCAGACCAGACGGGCTTCTGCAACAAAGCGCACAAGCGTGGCTTTCCTCGCCTGCAAGTGCTTACAGCTTCTCCTCACAAGGTTTCAGGAGACGTTAATAAACACTATTAATTGGTGCCTAATTTGCATACCTTATGTATTATTTGTGGTTTGTAACTAGTGGGGATCAAAGCTTGCATATGCAACTCCACGTACCCCTGCAGGGGCCTGGATTACCTCATCCTGCCCCTCCGTGCTTAAGGAGAGCAGGAGAATAACAGGTTTATCATGCTAGGGCCCCAGGCTCCCCTGGAAATGGAACTGACACACTGCCCCCAAATCCTGTACCACACAAAGAAAGCCTTGCTCCTGCTCAGTGCATGATTGGAAGGGTGGTTGCACGATACAGGATGCTGTGTGATTTAGTCAGCACTGAGAGACTTTTTTTTTTTCCTAGCACCTCTGCTCCTGAGCCAACACTCACAAGCATGCCCGCATTAGAATTCTGAAGAGGTATTTTTTTTCTTGGGGGTTGGGATTTATTGCAACCTTTAAGCGCTTTGTATTTATAATTAGTCACAAGCCTTGGGATGGTTCAGTTTGCATCCTGTGCAGGCACCAGCACCCACCCCTTGCTTGCCCAAGTGCTGTTAATTAGCCCTGCGAGCTAGGCAAGCCTGATTGGCAGCAGCTTTTGCAAAAGGCTCCCCAGCTCTCTCAGTAACAAAGAAAACCATCTTAGCATCCCCGGCACTAGAGCTGTCAATTGTTAGCTTTTTCAACCTGCCACTGCTGCGGATTTCATAGATGAATTTATTTATTTTGAAATGTTAGCACTAATGTTTTGGTAGAAATTTGTAAATCTTGCACGTGAGAGGAATGTCACGTTTGAGATTTGTCACAACTCTTAAGAAGGGAGAGAATGGGGTCAGGAGCATTCACTGTGAGATTTAAAACGGGGCTAACAGTGTAGGAAAGAGCATGGCAGTTTCAGTAAGGCTAAACGTAGGTGTCTCTTTATGACCCAACAAGTCCACTTCAAAGTAATTCACATAGAAATGCCAAGTATTTCCCCCAACGAAAGTATTAAGATGTACACTGAACTGTTCACAATAGCCCCAACTGGAAACTGCCCAAATAGTCACCCACAATATAATCAATTTTTTATCGTCTGAATTCACACAATGGATCACTACACAGAAAAAAAAACACCCACAATTACATATAACTAATTCTCATAAGTATACAGTTGACAAAAATATACACAAAAGAGAACACAGCATATTATCCTATTTATATAAAGAACAAAACCTGGTAAAAGCTACTTTATACTAGTCTAAATAGTGGTTAATCTTGGGGAAAATGGTGGCTGATAATATTTTATTTCTTCATGCCTGTAATCCCAGCACTGGGGAGGCTGAAGCAGGAGGAATTGCTGTGAGTTTGAGGCCAGCCTGGGTTACATTGTGAGCCTGAGGGCAGCCTGAACTGTTAGAGATCTTGCCTCAACAAACAAACAAACAAACAAACATTCCATTCCTTGACATGGGGTTGATTCCAAGAGTGTCAGAATATGAAAATGTGCTGACTTGTAAACTTGTATGTGCATTTTCTGCATAGATATTAAACTTTAGCAAATAGTTGGGATTTTTTTCCAATGGGACTGGGAAGCTTCCTTCAGTAGGAACCTTTAAGGTTGAGTTAATCATCCAGTAATTGGACTAACAGAATTGATTTTGCCTCTATGGCCTCCGAACCAGCCCTGGGACATGGTGTCTTAGAAAGAGATCTGGATCTAACTTCAGGGCTGCAGTCTCTAGGCCATGGGCTGTGGTTCTGAAACATGAGAGAGTCCCCCTTGCAGCAGGCTCTCAGGAAAGCACTCCTGTGAAGCCACAGAGGTGACTGAAGATCTGTAGCCATGGAGGGGAAAGTCAGGGGGTGGGGATCTGCAAAATTTGCCAAATCCCCCTGGGGCACTTCCAGTGGGGCACCTAGAGCCCAAGAACATCTCAAAATAACTATGAAAATTTTGAGGACTTAAAAAATGTGAAATTATTCCAAAATACAAGACAGAAAATTGCATAATCTAAATTAATAAATGTTTAACTAAATGCCCACAAAACACAGCATTATATCATGTAATCCCATTGTTTCTCAAATATTAATGAGCATATAAAACACCTGAGAATCCTGTTTGCAGATTCTGATTCAGTAGCTGCAGGGCGAGCCTGAGAGTATGTGTTTCTAACAAATCCAAGCGATGCCAATGTTTATTTTCAGTGGATTCTTTGGGAGGGGTGGTATCAGGGATTAAACCTATGGCCTCAGGCATGCCGAACAAGCGCTGTATCACTGAACTGCATCCCCAGCCCTTTTCTGTTTTCTTTTGAGACAAAGTCTTGCTAAACTGCCCAGGCTGGCCTCTAATTTGTGATACTCTTGCCTTAGACTCTAAGTAGCTGGGATTACAGGCACACACATTACACTCAACTTCCACAGGCTTTCAACAGCAACAACAACAAGTTACCTGCAGTTCAATTCAACTCTTACATAGATACAATGTTTTATATATTTTTTAAATGAATTTTAAAATTAAAAATGTATTATGGTAACATAAACATAACAACATTTGGCATTTTAACTTTTTTTAAATGTCCAATTCAATGGCCCAAGCACATTCAGTTTATTGCGCAACCAAGCTCACTGTCAGAGTAAACTCACAAATAGATTAAGACAATACCACATTCTGCTGATCCATTCAGCCCTCAGGAACACTTAGGTTGTTTCGACCCTTAGGCTTTTGTAAATAAGGTTACAAACACAGGTGTATATGTTACAAACACAGATGTTCGGTCCCTGTTTTCAATTCTTTTGGTTATACACAAGTGCCTGGAAGACGAATTGCTGAATCATATGGTAATTCTGTTTTACTTAATTGAGGTACAAAAATAATCATTAATCGAAAGCTCATCACTGACTATTATTTTGATGATCCCAGTAAAGAGATCCCCCAATATCTTGCCTTTGTGGGGTTCTCTTCCACACTGAGGAAGTGATACTATGCCAATTCCAGGACTATCCATTAATTGACTTGGCAACTTCTGCCTTCCTCCTCTTACAATGCTTACTCCTAGAATAGTCTTTTCTGAAACTCAGCTCCATGCTGTGAGGCAGTCCAAACAACCACATGGAGAGGCTCACATAGAGAAGAAGCAAAGCCTCCAGCTCCAGCCCCAGCTGAACTCCCAGTCAAAGTCCATCGGCCTCTGATGCCCAGGCATTCGAGACATCGCAGCCTCAGCTGAGCTTCTGGACAAGGCTACGCTGTTCCAGCGTTTGAAGCAGAAGGCCCACGCTATGAAAGCCACAACGTTTTGAAATTGTTTGTTACACAGCAATAGCTAACAGAAGCAAACCTCTTTCAAATGATTTAAAGCAGAAGCATTATACCTAATATGGGATGTGGGTGGAACTCGAAACTTATGACATAGAGAGAAGTAGGCCCAAAGTCTTTAAAGACCTTAAATATTTTAGAACCTCACAAAATCGAGATGCAAGGTAGCTCATGGGAAACGGGCCCTCAAATAACCCCAGTTTCACCTAGAACCAGCACCTGCAGCAGACTTTTTGTAGTTATTGTGGTGGTGGTTGTTTCGCTTCAGTTAAAGGCCCAGCTGGCCCAGAACAGCATGCTAGCTAACTGTTATCATCCTTACACCAGAGAAGACAGCCAGGAATTTTTCTACATATGTAGCTTGGCATATACCATCCGGGGGATTTTAGCTCCTAGTAAGAAGCTTCCTTTTGCCCAGAAATTATTGTGCAGCTGAGCAGTAAGAATGAATTCAACCAAGTTTGATCTCGGATTTCCGTACACACAGAAAATAAGCAAGCCTGAACATGAAGCCTTAGAAGGGGTGGCTGAGGAAAGAAGCTCACTCACCAAGTCTCTGAGCCTCTTTGGATGCCAGACTCAGTGAGAAGACAGTTTCTGTCTCGCATCGTTCTGCCCAGCTAACACTCAGGGTCCACATCTTCAGGTACTGCCCTGCAGGTAAGCAGAGGTACACTTGTTATTCATTAATATATGTTGAGCACAAACTATGTGCCAAGCAGGCGCTATGCTGGGCCCTAGGAATATGTTGATAAATAAAATAGACACTCCCTCCTGCTATAGAACAGAGACAGACGGAAACAAGTGAACCAAAGACACAACACAGATGCTATCTTTGTTCCTGCCCTGGAGGTCATTGGCATGATCTCCTTTTCTTGAAGTGCTTTCTATCCTTATATGTTTTGTCCCTGGGTGCTGACTTAAATAGAACCTCCTGGCAAAGGTCGCCTCTCCCACCAGTCACTCCAGTGCATCCCTCTGATCTCATCCTCTGATTAGCCCTTACCATTATCACTTATTTTCCTATGTATTAATTGGTTTCTTAATTATGTCTTTCTCCCTCGTAGAAGGTGAAGGTAAGATCTGCATCCTCTTCACTGATATTTCTGGAGCTCCTAAAAGTGTCTGGCTTGTAATAGGTGCTCAGTACATTTAAATAAATGAATGGGTGTGGACTAAAATTGGCAACTAATCTTTCTTACACCACAGAAATGTTTTATTTTTTTATCTTGTTCAGCTTAGCTGGGGGTTATCCTTATCAACACACACACACACACACACACACACACACACGCAGTTACATACATGCTAATTTGCACAATTAAAAAATATATACTAACAAACCAATTGTATCTTCTGTTTCTCATGAAAAAATGGGTTATCCAAGAGGGTTGCTAAAATTCCAACCAGAAATGATGCAGTGACCATTTTTGTCTGGGGATTTCTTACACTACATGAATATATGATGTCCAATGAGCATGGAGATTGTGAAAATAGTGCAAAGGAGTGTGCTGCTATTTGAGAGTTAAATTCCCTCAGAAGCCATATGCTAAAACATGCATGTGGGAAAATCCCTAACTTTCCATTATCACAATCTCTTGGTAGGTTTGGATGACGAAGACTTTCATCCAACATTCTAGAACTCATTATCAAGTATTTCAAAGTCATTGTCCACCCCACTGCCCACTGAGCACCTTCCTGCCTGGTGTGAACAAGGCACTATACTAGAATTAGGTGTAAACGAGGTGTACGAAGATGAACAAGACACAGCCTTCTAACTCAAGGTGTGCAGTTACTATGGAGTAGACTGAGACCAAAACCAAGAAATACCACATATTATGATTGGTGCAACAATGGGGATCAGCAGATGTTGTTTTGGGCACACCCTGACAGGACACCCACTCCACCCTGAGAGGGCCCGGGTGGAGCTGCCTGGAGGAGGCAGTCACCATGTTTAAAGTTAAAGGACGGGAAGTAGCCAGAGCGATGGAGTAGGGGTAACTAGGCAAAGGGACAGGAAGGGTGTGGGCACAAAGGGGAGAGGTAGCTTGGGTATTCAGACAGTAGCAGCTCAAGCTACAGTACTGGGGCAAAGGAAGAAAGGAGGAAAAGGGAAGAATGGGGGGTTAAACCTGGAAGCAGAAACTACTTGGTGTGACAATGGGCCCCTGTTCTATGGATTAGGTTGTACCTTGTTCTTTGTGTCCTCCCGGTCTTTTTTTTTTTTTTTAACCAGAGATCAAACTCAGGACCTTGCACTTGTGAGGCAGGTGGTAAAACCACTGAGCTAAATCCCCGGCCCTGTCCTCCCAGTCTTGATTCCACTTGGAACCTGGTAACCTGCAGTATGAGTACTAGGATCCAGATTTATGAAGACGAGCATGGACGTTTTTCTTACCGTTGTTCATTTCTCTTCTTTTCTTTCTTTTTTTGTTTATTTCTCCAGGAAGATTTTTTCTTTCACCTGTATTAGAGTGTCTAAAAGTATTTTCCTCTTTTATTTCTTTTTGCCCCTAGTAACAGATGGCTTTTAAAAGTCAGCATAGATCCATTAAGTTTGTGAAACTGCAGCAAACAATGCAGGAATTTCCCGTTATTTGGACAACTGGCAAAGAAAATGTCTCTCACCCAGGATTAGGCAACAGTTTCACCCATCCTGCAATTAGAAGGAAGGAGAGAAAATTAGAGAAACTAATTAGCATTTAATGGAACCCTTTTTTTTCTGGCTTATTAGAATCCTTGGAGACTCAAATTTTGTTTTCCATTGTTTTAATTAAATTTATTTTTAACTGATACATAAAAATATTAAAATTGTATGTACTAGTGGGGGATATCATGTGATGTTTCAATGCACATATATATATTGTGTAATGCCTAAATTAGGTTAAAGATACCTATCTGAATATTCATCATTTCTTATGATAAAAGAATTCAAAATCCTTTTTTTCTAGCTTTTAAAAATGTATAATGGGGCCAGGGATTTAGCTCAGTGGTTCCACCACCTGCCTCAAAACAGCAAGGTCCTGAGTTTGATCCCTGGTACCAAAAACAAAAGTATAATGTATTATCATATTCTATGATCACCCTGCTGTGCACAGACATAACACAACTTCTTACTTCTATCCAACTATAATTTAGATCCATTAAGCAACCTCTCCCCAGCCATCCCGATCTCCTTACGCTCCCCAGCTGGTAACCCCCTCTCTACTCTCAATTTCTATTCCACCAACTTCTTTAGGTTCCACATACGAGTGAGACGATGTATTTATGTTTCTGTGCCTGGCTTATTTCACTGAACGTGAAACTGTCTATATTGTTGCAAATGACAGGATTTCATTCTGTTTGTGACTGAATAGTATTCCGCCCTGTAAGCACATTTTCGTTACCACTCATCCAGTGACGGACACTTAGGTTGCTTCCATTTCTTGGCTCTTGTGAATGGTATGGCAATGAACACAGAAGAGCAGATGTCTCTTTAACATACGCATTTCATTTCCTTTGGATATTTACCCAGAAGTGGGTTAGCTGGATCAAACGATAGCTCTATTTTTAATTTTTTGAGGAACCTCCATACTGTTTTCCATAATGATGGTGCTAATTTGCATTCCCACAAACAGTGTGCAAGGGTTCCCTTTCTTCCACATCCTTGCCAACAGTTGTTTTTCCCCTAGTCGGTAAAAAAGTATTTCTTGAGGTTTGATCTACTTTGATAACCAAAACACTTGATACTAAAACAAGATCCATAACACTATAAAACCTGAAAGAAATTTGGGGAGGAGCTGTGCAGAGAGAGATTCCCAACTACAGTATCTTCCCAGGCTGCCTACCAGGGAGCAGACTAAACCCCTTTCAACTCAAACTGCTCAGCTAGAAGCATGTTGCACACATTTAAACCCATACCCAGTGGCCCCCTTTGTCTCAGAATCTGTTGTGCTGGATTTAGACACATTCACATTGTGGAGACTTAAAGACTTGTAAGCTCAGCACTCCAGAAGGCCAGGAAAGGACCAAGTGCTATTAAACATGTTGGGGAGACAGGGGAAGGAGGGCCTCAGAGTGATGCATTATCTTCTACCCTCAATGTGCTCTCCCTGGGGGTGGTGGCACAGCTCCTTTGCAGATTGGGGCAGAGGGATGAGAGCATCAGGAGAAGCCAGGATTAATGTCAAGAATATGGCCATCAAAAAGGCACTGGCTCCATAGCAACAAGACCCTCCGAGAGGAGGACAAGTTCCAGGACAAAAAGAGGGACTAGCCTTGTAATAAGGTTGCCAGATTTGCCAAATAAAAACACAGGACTCTCAGTTAAATCTGAACTGCAGGAAAACAACAATAATGTTTAGTATAGTACAGCTCAAGCATTATATGATATACTAAAAATTCTTCATTGTTTACCTCCAATTTAGATTTAACTGAGACCCCTGTATTTTCATTCAGTGCTAAATCCAGCAATTCAAATTTAACCGAAGGTCCTCTATTTTACCAGGAAATCTATCTAGTCAGGTCTTTAATGCCTCAGTTCCTCCTTCCACTGTCCCACTCCACCCCTGCCTCTGATGGCATCTTTCTTCTCACCCTTCTGGCTGCTATTCTTCCTCATTCTCCATCAGTACAAGAAAGGATCTGGCAAGCGCTTCCATATAACTGAAGTTCACTCAATACCAATACGCTCCCTTGCCTCCATTTGTACATTTACTTTTTCATTGTTGTGGAAAGTTTAAGGACTTTATTCTCTGCTAAAATTACCCCCAACGAATCTGCAACTGGGGAAGGAAGACCTAGGGGCAACCTGCTTTAATAATTTCAAGTAGTCCATGCAGATATGCTGGCGAGTTGGAGCTGGTCTCACCATACCCTCTATGCATACCTCCCTTAAGAATTTTAGCTCAGCCTCTTGGTGCTCAAGAGTTTTCCTCTGGGGAACAAGGGGAAATGGTAAACATTGAGAGAAGGAGGCAAAGGCAACACACTCAACTATTGTGTGCTACTATCTAGAATCTTTATAATTTTGTTTATGTGAGTGTCAGAGTTTTCACATGGGGTGATAATTAAGCAGTAGGTGGTAACTGAGGAAACTCCAAAGCTCTTGAGGAAGCTCTTGATAGATCCTGGGGACACAAATAGGAAGGAAAGAGCTAAGTGATTTGGTTGTGTAGAAGTAATGCTAATTATAGTCATTTTGGTGAGCTTTGTACCACATGAACACCTAATTACCATATAGCACCATTATACTTGAGAGTATCATTGTATAAGCCTTACATTAATTTTGTGATAAAGTATAAATTGACTAGAACAGAAGCCTCAACATGCCTCGATCCTTCATACTGGGCCACTTGTCTAGAATGCCATCACTACTCTTAAAAAGTGAGTGTCACCATGGCCTGAGTGACAGTGAGAAAAGTGACTTGCTAGGCACCCTCAGAAATGCTTTCCAGCGACCCCACAACCTTGCATCTGTGCCTGTGTGCAGTCTCCCCTTGGGGAGGGCTGGGCTCCAAACCTACCCTTCTGGACTCAGCTTTGTGATGCTGGGACTAGGACTGGGACTCCACCAACCAAATTCAATGCTTAGAGCAGTGATGGTGAACCTTTCAGAGACAAGTGCCCAAACTGCTACCCAAAACCCACTTACTTATCACAAAGTGCCAACACTGCAATTAAACCTGAATACTGAGGTTTTAGTTTAGAAAAACAACTCACACCTTAACATCGCTTGTCTTAGAAGAAAAACGGCACACGTACCATAAGCTCCCCACCAGTGGCTTAGAAGGATACTATGAGGCCGGGGAGGAGGCAGAGACTTGCTCCTCCCTGTTCACTTCCGCTTGTGAAAGTTCCTGTGTGCATCACCCCAGCAGCACACTTTCATGCACCCCAGCTGTAGCAGCTGAATCTAGTTTGCAGTTTCTTAAGAGTTTAAAAAGCCAGCCTCGCCGGGGATTTAGCTCAGGGGTTCCGGTGCCTGCCTCGCAAGCACAAGGAACGAAAGTTCAATCCCCGGTACAAAAAAAAAAAAAGCCTCATCTTGATCCTTCAGACCCCAGCTCCAGCTGAGGAGCCCACTTCTCAGAGGTTTGGCCCCCTGACCCCAATACCTTCTGAGGTTTTTAGGCTTTAATAACTCTAGCCTCTTCCTTTTGTTCCTTGGGCCTCGAGGAGTGGCGGATGCTTCCTATGGGTGCTGCTTCCCTGACTCCTTGGAGCTCTAGTTTGCTATTTCAGTTACCCTACTAACAATTATTTCCATTAACAACCCCCGCCCCCGCGCTCAAAAAGCAAACTGGTGAAAGGCAAAATTCCATGTTCTACCTAATATGTGGAATCCAGAAAAAACGACAAAAAAGTAGACTATTATTCAACAAAGAGGAAGGGAACAAAAGGGAAAGGGGTATAATGGTAGGTAATAGGGGATGAATATGAGCAAAATATATACATTGAACCCCCCAAAAAAACACATGAAGCTAGGGGAGAGCAAGGCAAGGAGGGTGATGGGGGATGAAAATGATCAAAGTACATTAGGTACATGTATAAATCCACCAAAATGAAACCTACGAATTTGTATAACCAATAAAGGTGAGGGAAAAAAAAACCCTCTGGCCACAATCACAGGGTAAAGAACAAATAAAGCAAATTGAAGGGGGAAAATGCAAATTAGTGTGATCTGTCTCCTTCTATCCCCTTTTGCCCTGGCAAGGCTCTGGCCCATCTTCCCATGTTAACTCTCCAGAAAAAGCTGCCCACCTACGGTTGCACAACCTTGCGAGAAAGTAGTCTCCTCCGAAGAAACCCAGACTCTGACATACATGCCAAACGCCCTGGTGGAGTTAACGTCATTTCCGGGAATCTTTCCCACGTCTTTCCTCCATGAAGGGGAGTGAGGATCCTTGCACCGGCATTCATTTCTTCAATCCTTCACTGCGTTTAGGGCTATGCACAGATATCAGACACCTGTGCATAATAACCTTCTCTATGCTGCATTATTTTTCTTCATAGCATTTATGATCATCTCCTCAATTATTTGCTTTCTAATTATGAGTCTCTACCCACTCACGAACAGGGAATTTGGTTTTGTGCGTAACTGTCTGCACATAGTGCCAGTGTTTAGCACACAGTGTAAGTTCAACAAAATTTGCTAATGAATCCATTCACTAGTTCATTCGCTGGATTCCAAATCCTGCACCAGACATTGATCTCGCCTCTAGAAAATTCTAGGTTAGTAGGGAAACTGGACAATTAGAAAAAATAATTATAACACAACAGGGCAAGTGCTACACTGGAGCATAGTTATCAACAGATGTGAGTCACCTAGGCTTCCAGGGACGAGCTTCAGAGAACAGGTGCCAAGGGGTTGGCTCTCAAGGAGAAGCCCTGAAATGGGTGAACCACAGAGTGGTTGGAGAAGGGAGGTAGGTGACAGCCTAGGTCTCTAGGACAGTAGGGGTAAGATAATGAGACTGTATGCACCTTCTAGAAACTTGTTCCTCAAAACACGAGCTGCCATAAAGTACTCAGGTACATGGAGGGTCACTTCTACATTGTTCACAATAGCGAAAAATAAGAGCAGCACAAGTGTTGACCAAGAAAAAAAATGAATAACTAAAGAAACTTCCACTATTAAGAAGAGCTAGATCAGTCTGCATTTAATGCATTTGCTAATGTAGAATGAGGGACATATAAATTAAATGAGGTGACTATAGAACTATATGGACGTGTTGCTACCCATTGTGTTCAAATGGATGAGCAGATTGGTGTTTGCATAGACATGGAAAATCATCTGGAAGGAAACTGAAAAGCTTAGCTGTTGACAGTGGGATTGGAAGACACAAAGGGAAGCTTTGCTTTTTGAGTATTGTAACTAACTTGGATTGACTTTCAAATTAAAGGAAAAAAAGAGAAAAAAAACCCAAGCAGTTTATGGTCGCCAAGCATCAGGGACCAGCTGAAGGTCCACGTGACCAGAGAGGTCAGGATAATTGATCTAAGTGGGTCACAGGGATAAGGCAAACAAGAGACACAGTCAAGAAGATGAGCTAATAGGAGACAGGGTAATGGCAGCGTGAGAGGAGGGGCAGAAGCATCAGTAACCTGATTCCAAGAGGCACTCTTGACCTCTGGACTTGCAGCTACTTCCTGCAGGCCTTAGATGTATGCAGGGGCCTTGGCACTCAGTCACCTGCAGTTATGTGTGGTCCTAACAGAGACATGAATAGCAGAGTGCAGGTGGTTAGGACTTTTCATAAGATAGATCAAAGACAGATCTAGCTATCTCTAATTCAGTCCTCCCTTCATATATCCCTGAGGAAAGAGAAGGTCACACCAACACTACCTTTCTCTACACCAAAAAAAAGAATCTTCTTTGCAAGACTTCTCAGAGCCTTTAATTTCCCCTTCCCAACTGGGAATCTCAAAGAGGAGCCATATGCAGCATTTCCCAAAAGTATACGATCATAGAGCGGTACATTTTCTTGCTTAATATATTTTAATTGCTATTAAGTTTGTTGGGCATATTTTGTTTGTTTTGTTTTGCTTTGTTTTTTCAGTACTGGGGATTGAACTCAGGACCTCAGGACCTTGCACTTTTGAAGCAGGCAAGGCGCCACTGAGCTAAATCCCCAGCCCACTATTGTTTTAATTACTCAAGTATTACATGGATGTTTTTTAGTTGAAAGAGCTCTCATCTACCCTGTTGGAAAATGAGGAACTCGCACAAGGAGAGAGAAGCTACATGAAGAATCGGAAGCACCATAACACCAAAGTCCAGGGCTTACAAGTGAGGCCAACTTGAACCCTCCAGCCAAGCCCAGCCCAGTTGAATACAGGACAACGCCCCCCTTGCCTGAAGCCTTGCCTGAAGTCTTGAACCAGAGACACTTGAGCAATATTTTCTTAATTTTTTAAACCACTAAGTTATGGGGTGCTTTGTTACACATCAATTGATGACTGATACATGTCCAGTCCTATCTCCAACATTGATCTCTGCCTCCTCTCCAAAAGACGTTATCTTTAAGACTGTTTCTTTATTTTTTTCCTGTTTATTAATAGTTCTTTCAGGTATGTATATATCCTTACACAAGGTATTTTGTAATTTTGAGCTGCTTTTGAGCTTCATGAATATGGATTCATGCTACATGTATTACAAAGAGAATAAAACTGTGGAATACTCCCCCAATGCAATGTAATCACAGCAATGAAAATGAACATTGCTACATAGAATACCATGGATGGCTAAAGCTTAGAGGCACAGTGATGAATGGAAAATAGCAAGTTGCAGAAAACTAAAATTAAAATCATTTTCAGATAATTATCAGCCATTTCCTCTTCTTCGATTTTCTGGCTCATTTTTGTGTCCTTTTTTTCTTTTGGGTTGTCATTTTCTTATTGGCTCATAGGAATTCTGTAAGAAGTGTCCCCTATATATAAAATACTAGGAATTACTTGAATCTTGAGAAGTACTTTCAAGAGTAGAATTAAAAATTAACAAGTAAACACACCCTGGAAAGATATTTTTAAAAGAATTAGCAAAATAATGACAAATTACACAGATTCCTTGATTTCTTGGCTGCACATTTTAAAGGTCAGAGACTCAATAGGGCTTTTAGGCTGTATAGCCCAGTTAAGGAGCCATTTATGTAAACCCATAGTACACAGGTAACTATTTGATATGTTCTTTGCTACCAATAGAAAACGCATCATTTACGTTGAGCTATGCCCCCCTAAACATTTCCTAAGACAGACCAATGAATTTCCATTCTTCTCAGTAGTGAATTTAGATCACACTAAGGAAAAATAGACTTCTTCAACCTCTGAAAACTCACATTTCTTTCACTCAGGTCACTTGATAGGGCCATTATAGACTCAGATAAGGCATGTGGGACTCTGTTTAATATTTGGCAATCTTCTTGTGCCTCTTCATTTATTAAAAGAATGTATGCATTAGCAGCCATTACCACATCCTGTCAGGATGGGGGTTAAATTATCCTCAATGACTTAAAAGAAAACTCTTTTTCAAGAAAAATAGTGGCATCAATTGCTCAGTGGAACAGATATGGCTTTCTTTGCCATAACCTCTCCCTCCATCCCCCACCCCACCCCAGAGAAATCGGACACTGCTCACCTCTGTCAGTGATCCAGGCCATTTTCTCCCTACCCTGAGTCAGCTCTGTCACTCCGGCCTGTGGCCTCTCCAGTGGCAGGCCACTCACTATCCACAGGGAATAAATAAGGCTCCTCAGTCCATCACACGGAGGAGCCTCAGACTGATCCTTCTTACTCTCTAATTCTTCCAAGGGAGAAAGAGGAAGGAGATGGCTCACTTAGCAAACAACCTCATCTCAAAGGACTGTGTTTTAGCAACAGGAAGCAAATCACATTAGAGAAATAATCACCCTCCTGTAGCTCCAAATTGAAACTGATCTCCTGTTTGACCTTTCATTTGAAACACATGCTCTTTGGAAAATGCTCACAGAGTAGTTTAAGAGGGAGGGTGCCCTGTATATGGGGGGGGGGTCACGATTCAAGTTTTCTATAAGTAGTTTCTTTTAATTAGAAACCTTAACATTTAATTAGCAAGTCTTCCATCTCCTAGATCTGAGTCTATCTCCAATTTCGCTCGCTCTCTCTCTCTCTCTCTCTCTCTCTCTCTCTCCATTCTCTCAGGCATTAATAATTAAATCAGTTAAGATACCTTCAGTTGAGAGTAGTAAAATACCAACTAATGGTGACTTCATAAAGGTCATTAATAAGGACATGTGTCACAGTAAGTCTGGAAGCAGGCAGATTAGCAGGGCTACTGGCAACCACAGGTTTTTACTGTCTTTATGCCTCATTACCAATGTCTGCTATGACCATCAAGATGGCTGTCTGCGCCTATGACTTTGTATCCCCCTGACTGGCTCACAATAGAAAGGAAGAAAACTTCTCCTGAGGGTGTCTTCTATCAGGAAGAAAAATCCTTCCCAGAAGCCTTCAATCTCACAACCAATACTACATCCCTCTCTAATCCACTGAATAGTCAAAGGAAACAAAGTTACCATGTCTAGACTTGGCCAGTCATGGTTTAACCTCCCCATGTGGGCACACTGCAACCCAAAATACAAATGAGATCCCTTTGGGAGGCAGGGTGAATCTCTACTGAGATCCTTATTTCCTGCCCTGACTATTCTCACCTCAGTTATTTCTTTCTTTCTGACTGCCGGGGGTGGGTGGATACTATCTCATTATCTAACCGTCACCTCAAACTCTGTCAGAAAACAATCCTTTTTCTTACCTCTTATTCTGGCTCCTTCTCTGTATTTCCTGATTTTTCCACAGGGAGTTTTGATACAGGATGCACTTGGGAACTTGCTTCAGTGATAATAGAAATTAAAACGGAGGCAGTTGGCTTGAGTTTACAGTCAAAAACTTTAACTGGAAAGACAAAATGGGGAAAGGTTTTTAGCCTGGAGAGGTTGAAGAGGGCAAACCCTGTCCCTTAATAATTGTAGATGGGGCGGGGGAGGGAGTGAAGGGGGGGCAGGAGTATGAGGAAAAAATGAGAACCAAGATCTGTCATGTAAAGGCACAAGATCCCAATTGTCGCGAACCGGCGACGCAGAGCACTGTCCCGCAGTGCCTCAAACCTGAAAGAGCAGCGGGGTGGAGATGGGGCAGAGAGAAAGGAAGGACGCCAAGACAAGAATCTGATCAAGGCGACGTTTATTGCAGGCAGGCATCAGCCTTTTAAAGGAAAAGACCGAACTATTATGGGCTAGGATTACCATAGTAACCTCAATACCTGCTCCTATAGATAACATCAGATCTTTAACATAACAAAATGGAGTTAACAACACCTGACTCCTACAGATCTTTGGCTGTCTGGGTTTCTCCCGTGCAGGGTAAAACAAGTTTAACATGTGCAGTCCTTAAAAAGGAACAAATGTTGTCTTTCAAAAAGCCAGTGGGCTATGGCTGGCTTCCCACATATCCCCCTTTTTATTATATTTAGAGCAGGGACTTTCCCTGTTCAGCAGAAAGGCTGTGCCTGTCTTAGGTGAGAAATGTCCAGAGAAATCCCTTACCCGTCATCAAGCCATGAGCAGTTTAATACTCATGCTCTGTCTTAGGTTGGATATTTCTCCACAATTCTCTTACCCGTCTTTGACTACCAGCCTCTGCAGGGGTTATACCATGGGTTGTGAAGGCTTGCCATGTAGCTTTTTCTACCTCTATCAATATTTGTAATCCTTGTTCCTCACACCAGGACTCATTAATTTTTACAGGCATCATTACAAAGAGAGGTTGTCTCAAACCCATCACAGAATGAAAGGAAGTCACCATTTCTGAGAATATACAATTGGTCAATTGACAATATTATCGATTTCATAAACAATCTCTATTAGCATTAACACAAGACATTATATTAGACCCTGTATGCCAACAATATTGAAACTAAGGCTAGTGACTTTGACATCTGACCATAAATGTATTTTTCCCAATGCAGCAGGTTTCCAAATGTTGGTTTGAGGAAAACCTGAATCTGTTTACTAAAATCCTACAGATAAACTTAAGTTTGTGGAATTTAGAAGTGACCAGTCCAAAAACTTTTGAGATGACTTATTAAATCACCAGTCCCATTAAATCCTCATTCTGGATAAAGAAGGAAAAACTTTTTGCTTTTTGGAATGAAATTTCCACTTGTGCACCAAGACACATCCTGGAGTTTTTTCTGCTGCTTCAGTGTTGGGGTCCCAATCCAGTCTCCTCAGTGGAAACCCAGCTTCAAGCTGCTCAAGGATAGTGATAGGTCTATAAACATATCTGTAACCATAATTAGGTG
>NW_022900940.1:36358812-36367210 GCF_012274545.1 Fukomys damarensis
GCGACGCAGAGCACTGTCCCGCAGTGCCTCAAACCTGAAAGAGCAGCGGGGTGGAGATGGGGCAGAGAGAAAGGAAGGACGCCAAGACAAGAGTCTGATCAAGGCGACGTTTATTGCAGGCAGGCATCAGCCTTTTAAAGGAAAAGACCGAACTATTATGGGCTAGGATTACCATAGTAACCTCAATACCTGCTCCTATAGATAACATCAGATCTTTAACATAACAAAATGGAGTTAACAACACCTGACTCCTACAGATCTTTGGCTGTCTGGGTTTCTCCCGTGCAGGGTAAAACAAGTTTAACATGTGCAGTCCTTAAAAAGGAACAAATGTTGTCTTTCAAAAAGCCAGTGGGCTATGGCTGGCTTCCCACACCCAATGATAAATGTAACTGTACTGTATACTTAAAAGTACCAATAAACTCAACAACAACAAAAACTGCAAATCCTGAGGAGATCTGACTGGCCCATTATCAAAGGAATGAGACTAGCTCTTATGGCTTCACTGGCATGAGCTAGGAGCTAGTAATTTTCCATTAGGTTGTAAGACTCAAAGTCTCACTTCCACTCCAAGGAGCGTGAACAGCCAAAAGGGCCTCCATGATGCTGGGCCCTAAAACCCAGTGAGGTTCCGGGAGCTCAGCGGAGAAAGACCCTGGAGGGCACACACCAGGCTAGATGGTAAATAGACCTTTATTAGTCTGGCCAGATGGCACTCCCGGAGCCAGGTAGCTCAGAGAGACAACTGCTCAGGGGCTGAGGTGCTTTTTATAAGGTTTTTCTAAACAAAAAGTCAGGGAATTCACAGAACAAGACTGCAAACACATTGCTTATCTTACTCAGGAAATGTTCTAGGGTCACCTTTTGTCATACCATTTGCCCCTGGGTGGGCTGTTAGCCAAGTTAGCAATTAACATATGAAGAAGCACAGTCTCTGACCTATTAACATGGAGTCACTTTAGCTTATTCAAGTCTTACAAGGTCATGAGTATGGCATTTTTTGAGACTTTCACCTCATGCTTTAGAAGATTTCTTCCTAGTGTAAGATATGAAACAGTGGCTATTTTTGTCCTGTGTGATGTTGTACCCCTTACCCCTTACATTGCACCTGGTTCTTGGGACAAGGGGGTAAGGGAAGGGAACCTTCCGTACATTGTAAGGATTATAGGGAAAAAGAGATGTCTTCACCTAGCAGATTACAGGTCATAGACTGAGACCTGAGAATCCACACACCCCCACTGCCACCATCTCTTGTCCCCATGACAATTTCTGTTCTGTTTCAGTTTTACCCATCCATCGTGCAGACTAAGAGCTTCAAATCATTTTGGATGCCCTCTTCATCTGGGACTTACTTTTCTAATGGGTCCCCAAGAGCTGTCGATTCTTTTTCTTCCTAATATCTCCTACTCTGGCTCCTCCTTTCTACTCTTCCAGTCATTTGGTTGGACTGTTTCATTTGCATGTAGACTACTTCCTTTAAACTGAAACAGGTCCCTCACCTCCTGGGCTATGTACTCTGCAGCCAGGTTCACCTTGAAGCCCTCAACCCTCCCTCCTAGCTTCCAGAGTTGGCTCCCATAGAAAGAAAATTAATGCAAATTTCTTAGTTTGGAGTTTAAGATTTCCTTCAACATTACCTTTCAGAAAGGATTCTGCAGTATCGCTTTCTCCAGCCAAACTAGTTGACTGTCAGGAGCAATTCTATAATTTTGGGAAAAAAATCACTTCACAATTAAATTATGATTAGGCCTAGTTTTCCTGCCTACAGGCCAACTATGGCATGTTGAAACATAACTCCATTTTCACCTCCAGTTACAGCTAACACCTCAATAGTTCAGTGATGCTGTGATGCTCCAGGACAGGATTACATCCGAAGAAGACATCCTGGGGAGGAACAAATTCTTAATCAACAAAACTTCTTTGTGACCCAGGATCTTCATCTGCATAAATTCCTCATTATTCTAGGACTATCACGGCTGCCCTCTGAGTCATCTTTTACTCTGACATACTGAAAAAAGGTGTGGCAAGCTCAGAGTCTTTCTGCTGCGCACAGCAGCAATGATTAGGCCCAAAGCTCAGCTTCTTCTCTAAATCTCATTTTTTTTGTCTTTATTGATTAATTCACCTTGTGCTATTGTGGCTCACAGGAGGCCAGGATTCACTGTAGGAGTTCTGGTAACATTCCCGTTCCCTGTTCCCTGCAGACAGCTATTACTTGAAATATCCTGTATGCATTCCCATCACCACCCATGTATCCATACCATTCCCCTTAACCACAGCATCTTTTACTTGAATCCCAGAGGGCCAACTCAGGTATTCACTACTGAAACCTTCTCAAATATGTTAGATGACAGTGAAAGTTTTCTCCTCTGAAGTCCTACACATGCTTATTATCCTTGTAGGATTACAAACTCTTTTTTAAAAGAAACTTTAGAATTAAATAATGAGGTAAGTGTAACTCTGCGGTAGCCATATTATGAAGGCTTTGTTATGTTCACAGTAATACTTTCATGATAAACACTGATAAATACCCATTGTTAAATATTAAGAAAGGTTTTACAAATATTCCATTCTAATAGTTAAACAAGTTCAGCCTTTTAAAAGATAAATGTGTAGCACTCTAAGGCAGGTCTGCAACAGATTCTTCAAGAGAGTTGAAGTGGATCTATACAATATAACATCATGTATTGGTGGAGAGACCATTTAATCATTCATTCATTTGTAGCCAGGAAATTATAATTTTATTGCCTGACAACTGCCACCAGAATTCTTGGCAGAACTATATTTAGGAAAGTATCTTGACAAATTGCTTTGGGATAGACAATGAGGTCCAGATAGAATCTTACAGCATTATTTGGATCAGATTGCCATGCTCATGAGCAGGCAGGGGAAGACTTATTTTCTTTACCATTTATTACCAAAGAAACCCAAAACCACTTTTAAAAAAACAGCAAAGGTCATCAAGACAGAACCTTGTGTAAAAAAACAAGAAGATACCCAGAACTATTTTCTGTTCAAATATTTTATGAGAAATACAGCAGAGAGTGGGAAGCCCTGGGTTTAACTGTTAAGATTAGACGAAGGTAAGGTCTTGTGCCACCTTCTCCATAGAGCTTCTCTGAAGGAATTTGTCAAAGTATAGCTATTGCTTTTTTTTTAATCTAGGGTTTCTACATCTAGCAGAAATTCTAGCTTCTCTACTTAAAGGCTCAGTTAAAACTCTCTAAACTTGTTTCCTCATTTGGAAGAGAGAGGAGAGGACTCTGCATTTTATTTTCTATATATGCTTATGCATTTTTGTTTATAGTTTATGCATATCTTATGCTTTATTCATAGCTATGCATTTATGTTTGTAAGAGTGAATTCTTATTTTATGACACATTTCTTTAGTAAAATTGTCTATATCAATAATAATGATGTTCTTGGCTGCAAGTAGCAGAAATCTCTAATTTAACTGGCTCATACCCTGTAGGGGATTTATTGGTTCATTCAACTGAGAAAGTTGATTCTAGGTATTGATTAGGTATGACTCCGTCAGCCTCCAACTTTACCCCTCTGTGGCTTGCTTGTCCCCTCTGTCTTGTGGGCCAGCACATTCTCGGGCTGACAGCAAGGTGACTAGCATTTCCTGGTCTCTCCATTTGCCTATAGCACTTTCCATAAGAGAGATCATCTCATTCAGTAACATCACTCTGAAGTATAGGAACACTCTTATCCTGAAACTCCTACAAAAAACCTCCCATTTCATTTCTTTGGCCAGAATGTCACACAGTCACTCCTGAAGCAATCCTATTGGCCTGAAAAATGTCATCCAGTAATTATCTAAGGTCTGGATTCTTACACTAATTTCTGTGGCAGGGGAGTAGGATTACCCATGGGCCAATAAGAGCCACATACAACCCACTAGGTTTGTGAGGTATCCCTGGACAAAACCGGAGTGCTGTTAGGAAAAGGCAAGGGGAAATGGGTTCCAGGTTGCTCTTCAAAGTTCATTGTGTACAAAACTGTAGAACACACTATTTCATCCCAAAGGCTGCTGAACAGGATACAGCCACGTCTGATAACCAAAGGCTGCAATGTTCACAAAGTTGGAGTCTGCCAGATCTTTATCTGACAAAGTCTAAGTTTCCACAAGGAAATGAGAAACTTGTAAACAATTACAGCTCTGTTGGTAACTGTATACCAGCATAGGTGAAACCAATTGTCTCCACTCCATATGGGATACTAACCAGTCCAATTACTTGAAAAGGAATTAAAAAAAAAAAAACCCAAAATGAAAGAACCAAAACTGCTCCAGTGTGTTATCATAGGGAAAACATATTTAAAATTTTACCTCTTCAAACAAAAAATAAATAAGATGTTGAAAGGATCAACCCAAAATAAAAACGTTTTTAATTGCCTTTTTTTTTTTTTTTGCACAAGAGAACATAGAAGACATATTCTCTTTGGACAGAAAAATAAGTGTAATATTGGAAAAGATCATTAGAAACTAAGCAGTTTTAATTGCTATTTTATTATCAGTTATTAATATCATTTACATTCTGTCACCAAGTTCGCACTCAGCATTTAATGTTTTTAAAGTGCTATATTTATCAGTTTCACAGGTGTGATGGACAGTTTGTCGATGCTCCCTGTTTTGGACTCAGCCTGACTTAGCGGTGCACTTGACCCATCCTTGCAGCATCTGTCTAGGGCTCTGACATGCCAGGCTGCCCTGCGCCTGCCGCATGGTCACCTGCTCATTCATCTGCCTTCCTTCCCTTCTGGAGGAAGAGAGTGTCGTGGAGCCCAGGTCCTGAGGGACGTTAGATCTGCCTTTTGAGCACCTTTCTGAGTACCTTAGTCCTTCCTCCAATGTCAGCCCAGATGGATCACTAAGTTACTGACTGAGCTCCAGCCACCCGGATAGAACTATGCAAAATGCTGTGTAGAGAATGAGCCAGATCACTGGCATAGCCTTTTCTCCTATGAATAAAGCACCACCAGGAAAGAAAGATCATATGCATATCAGAGAGCTGATGAACTCCCAAAGGGCAATGAATGTGGGAGTGAATTGTGTCTTCCACTTCTCAGGTGAGTGTGGCAGGTGTGCAGGATGGAGAGGACCAGCATGAGTGGAAAGTAGCGGACAAAAAGAATGGGCTAAAGGTAGAAGACCATGGAAGAAGAGAGTAAATTAGACCCATTAGGCCAATGGCGTGGAACCAATGGCACATGTGCCACAGCGTGCAAGCAGAGCCCTCTGTTGACGGCACCTGAGCCCAGTCACCCCAGCAGCAGAGCATTGGGTAACATTTTTTTTTCTAAACTAAAACCTCAGTATTCAGGTTTAATTGCAGTGTTGGCTCTCTGCAATACTTGTTGCAATTTGGCCACTCAGTCTCTAAAAGTTTCGCCATCACTGCAGTAGGCTAAGGAAAAGAGGACTCTCAAAGCAGGAGTGTGATGCTTCCTTTACATCCAACCTGAGGCTTACTCCTGGCTCAACCATGTAACAGCCATGGCTCAGCGAAAGCCACTTATCCTTTCTGAGCCTGAGTTTTCTCATGCAAATAAAGAAACAGTTTATATTCTCAAGTTGTACTGTTCAGTATGGTGTCCACTAGCTGCATGTGACTACTGTGCTTAAAATGTCATTAAAACAAATTCAAGTGTGTTGTAGTTATGATATATATATGTCAGGTTTAGGAGACTCGGTATTTTTTAAAATCTCATAATACGCTTACATGCTGACATGATAACTTTGGATATACTGGATTAAAAAACGAACATTATGAACACAAATTTATCTACTTCTTTTTACATTTTTAATGCAGCTATAAGAATTTTTCAAAATTACTTAGCAATAATGATAGGCTTTAGGAGAAAGTTCTTTTCTCTAATGAAAACTAGAAGTAGGATTTTGACCCTTAATGTCTTTAAATCAGTTAGTATAATAACCTGTTATCAAGATCACCATTTCTATTTATGATCCTTGGCCACACCCTCCCTCTTTGACTCTGAGCTGGGCTAGTTACTCAGTTTTACAATGGGACATTAGCCAACAAAATGCAAGCAGAGGCCTTCAAACTGCTGTGTACACATCAAAGCTTTCTCTCTTGCTGCTCTTTGGAACCCTAAAGTAATCACCATGTGAACAAGTCCAAGCCAGCCTGCAGTGTGATAAAAATACAAAGCCAAGATTCCCCATTGTCCCCACTGATTTTGAGCCAACCACACAGATATGTAAGTGAAGCCATTCGAGACCATTCACCCCTAACTGGGCTGTCCATCTGACTCACATCATGAGAAATAATAAAAGTTTATTGCTTTTGTTGTTGGTGGTGTTGTTGTTTTTGGTACCAGGGATTGAACTTGGGACCTTACACTTAGCAAGGCAGGCAGCAGAACCACTGAGCTAAATCCCCAGCCCAAAAGTTTGTTGTTTTAACGTAAGTTTTAGATTGTCTTGCTCTGCTGCTAGGGTCAACCAGTAGGTTATGGATGGACCCACAACAATAAAGTTAGCAGAATCTTCCTTGGAACCTGGGAAAGGATAGAAACTAATAAAATCCAGTTATTCTGATGCCATCGGAAGGAGATATTTGCAACCCCATTCAGTCATGTGTTCGAGTCTGTGAGTGTCTGTGCGCATGAGCATTCACACATGCACAGGCACACACTCTCAGAATTACAAATGCCAATATCCAGATTACAAATTTGTCCAGAGCTTTCCAATTCTTTTGGGAATAAAGACTTCTCTTTCTGTTAGTAAAAATTGCTGCACTGTGGTAGTTATTAATAGCTATTGACTGAGTATGTACTACTTGCATATCTTTATGCAACTGAGGTAAAAGATGATTTTGAAGATGGGTCAACTTTCCCTCAGGGCTCACTCAGCCTTCACATAGGACAATGGCTTTGGAGGGAAATTTGGCTTCTTTTCAGCCCTTGTATGAACTCATTCAGCTGGACCTTGGTGGGAGCAAAACTTCAGCTGAATGGGCCAATAATAGTCCAGGTTCTTGGGTACAATGAGGAAAACATTGAAAAGTGTACACCAAGTAGTAAGTAGTAAGCAGATACATTTATTGAAGTTCACGGGCAGCTGTGCCCAGGGTGAGTCCATGCCAACAAAGATATAATACGGATCAAGAAAAGCGCCAAGGCAAGAGAAAACCACTGCACACTAGCAGCAGCAAAAGGGAAGAAGGAGGCTGATAACTCAGGCTTTTGAATTTAGAAGCCAGACACTAGCTTTAGATGCCTCCCAGTAAATCTTGTGTGGTGCCTGTGCTCTGGTACCTGTGCTGCCTCCTGTGGCATTGACGATCTCCTAGGCTTTTTAAATTTTATTTTTTACCTCTTTTAGGATAATGGAAGCAGAAATAACTATTGGGTGCTGTTTAGAGTTAAATGGGGGAAGGGGAGTGACTCATTCAGCTGCTTTATTTCTAACTGTGCTACAGCCATAGGGTAGCCCTGATGAGCCAAAGATGCTATGGACTCAGTAACACTTCAAAATGAAGTTGTGTTTAATTAATAATAGTAATGCCTTGATGAATTTGAAAAATAATTCTTTAGTCTACAAACAAAGCTTCATGGGTTGAAATAGATTTAGACTTCTTGGCATAACTTTAGTCCACAGCTGGATTTGGACTGTTACAAACAGTGCATAAGAGACTACCCAGACACAGGCTTTGTGTGAGCAATATAAGCTAATTTTATTCTGACTGAGTGCATGCAGGCTGAGATCATGAATGATATCAGCAGCTGGACAGAGGAGAAGTTAAATTTTTATAGGGTTTGGGATAAGGTTATAATCCTAAGGAATCTGGGTAGAATGCTTGGGATCAAAGTTCCCAGGATAGTCAGCGCAGGTATGCATATATTACTGGACTTCTTGGCATGGGGAAATTGTATATCCTGTCCTAAATTTTCTTTATGGCAATCTGTTCTGTTTACTGAGAACAGCATGGTCCTTTAGTGGTTTCCTGTTGTTTGTTGAGGGCTGCATTTTGGCTGAAAGGGTCTCGCTCAGGTCAGGCATGACACGGACCATGCAAGGTTGTCTAATCACCACAAGTAGGCAGGACTCAGGAGTGATGTTATCTATCTCTAGCCCAAACTCTCAGTTCACAAATGCAGATTAAAGAGGAGAAGTGGGGGAGGAGATTGGAGTAATTCCACCCTCTACTCACAGGATTCATTAGGTGTTCAGTGATTAGGTGTTCCCTTACATTTTATTCATGCTTTAGTTTTTATTTTACTATGGAAAAATGATTACAAATGAATAATTTTAACATAAAATCCCAAGTCATTAATCACCCTCAGTGTAGAGGCACAGTGATGCTCAACAACTAGGCTATACACCGAGAGGCCTGACTGGAGACTTTATTAGAGAAGGCAGGTCAGGGAG
>NW_022900940.1:36367307-36377314 GCF_012274545.1 Fukomys damarensis
GGAGAAGGAGGGAGAGAGGGAGGGGAGGGGGAGAGGAGGAAGAGGAAGAGGAGGAGGAGGAGGAGGAGGACTAAGACACAAAGAAAGGAAGGTCCTTTTATTGTTTTGGGCTGGGCTATTGCTTATTTACGAGGAGGGAGCCGCTTTTAACCTATCACGGCCCAGGTTGTCTTTTATGGGTTCAGTCCTGCAGAAACAGGTTTAACCCCTCCGGACTGCTGTGGCCAGGGAAACTAAAGATAAGAGCATGAGGTCATTTTAAGAGGCAAGAAGAACCAGAAGAATACAGCCTGTGATGGCACAGGTCCCTAACATTTAGTTTGAACCAGAAGTTAATTTAGGCATTCAAGTATCCCAGAATAAGCACAAAGTGCCACCTTAAAAACTGCTTCAGTATATCAAGGACAGGGGCACAGTTTCCAAAGACGAGCACAAGAAGGCCATTCCGTCATTCCTCTCATCCTGCCAAGCACTGAGATAAAAAACTATAGCAAAATGGAAAGTTTACTTTTTTAAAAAATTTTCTAGATTCTTGCCTTCATATCTGTTAACTGTTATCTTGAGACTATGTGATCTTGATATAGGCATTTGATATAGAGATGATATAGAACCTTCAAATAATCCAAATCATATAAGGCATACTGATATGCCAAGTTCATGTTCTCTAAAATCGAAGAATGAATTTTAGGAACAATGGAGATTAAGAGTAGGAAATATTTACTGAGAGAAAGATAGTTTCTGTCTAAGAGAGACAGAAGGGGTCCTGGCCTTTGACAAATGCACCTCCAGCCGCAGTTGCCTTCTGCACTGACTTCTGTGAGGGCCCAGTGCTGTCTGATTGCCTATAATATTTCTAACTAACTTAGCTGTCTACAGTAATCCTTTGCAGCAATGGCTTGTGTTTAATAAGGTATTTAGTTTTGTTAAGCCCTTTCATTAAACCACAAATCATAAATCACGGAACTATTTCTAAGAATTAAAAATGAAATGTTTTCACAGTAATCTCATAGGATCTCTAAGGAATGTGCTATGCTCTTGCTTACTTCAGAAATGGAAGAATTGAAGGACAGAAGTGGCAGTCACAAATTATTAGCAGAATTAGTCATTGCAAATATCTCTCCACCGCATGAAGCTGCTTTATAAAGGGCAAAGACAAATCATGAAGTGCTGTATTTTCCAACTTTTCTGTTACTCCAACCCAGTAATGTGCTGGCAAATATTTAAGTGAAAAAGCTCTGATGTATAGCATTTAATAAAAGGTTGGGAGAAGATGTGGATATCCTACAATTATTTAACATTTCTGCCATACGGGTGCAATAGGTGGGTGTGTCTGGGGCCTCCTGGAGGCTGACCTTGGATACTGTATCCGACCCTTCTCCCAGTTCTGTCTGGCACTGTCTCCTTGCTCTGCTCCCCCGTCACTGTGAAATAAGCAGCTTTGCTCTGCCAGGTCTTTCTGCCATGAGGTTTCTGCCTTGGAGCCGGCTGAGCATGTGCCGAATCTCCTACGACTGTGAGCCAAATTAAACCTTTCCTCCTTTAAGTTGTGGGTATTGGGTATTGCGTCTCCGTATTGGGAAAGCTGACTAATACGGACGTCGCGGCTAGTCCGCATCACAGCTGGAAGTGTGATTCGAACCTCTGATCTGGGGTCCTCCCCGCTACAATGGGGGGCCCCCAGCTTTGTCCCCACTCCAGGGAAAGGCATCCAAAACTAAGTAAGAGATCCAATGCATAACTGGAATAGTGATTCTCAAACAGCAACACATCAGAATATTCTGGGAGCATTTTTTAAATTTTCTAATCACTGGTATTTTTAGTATAGCTTCTTAGAGAGAGCCATGGGATTTTTTGTTTGTTTGTTTGTTTGCTTGCTTGCTTCCAAAGATCCTTAATAATTATTATATGCACCAGAATTGAAAACCATTGGATCTCTGTAATCATTGCCATTATCATCATCATTATCATCATCATCATCATCTTAAAACTATAAAAGTCCACAAAAATTATAACTATGCTGGTAAAAGATCATGTTGGTTAAGGAATGACAGATTTTTAATTATTCCAGGAGTACTGAAAATACTTCTATTTCCAGTGTTACTGCTAATTCAGTGCCCTTTCTGCATACATGAAAAAACACTGTTTAAGAGAAAGAAAAAGGACAATGAGCAAGGAGCATCTAAGCCTAGATTAAGACTCTCGACCCAATTTGGTTGTGGTACAGTGACATCTAAAAGCATGGTAAGGCCTCACCCACCTCAAGGAGATCACAGTGGTCAAGCAGGCTGGACTTTTTCACTCTCAGTGGCAAAAATGCTTATAAGGCAAGTCAGCGTGCATGAACAAAGGAGATGTTTATCTTTCTTAAGAAGGAAAGACAGTGAACTATTTTAAGTACGATAAAATTATTTTAAATGAAGCCATTCTGAGCAAATAATGACTTTGCTAATTGACAAATTATTACTCCTATTGATCAAAACACTCCAAAAAGCCTTCAAGGCATATTCAACTTTACCAGATACATCTACTGTATCTGGATGGTGAAAACATCCTATAATAGTGTGCAACTGCACATCTCTTCAGAGCAGCACAAAACTTAGTATCTCACTGATATCTGAAAATCAGCTATGTGAATATATTCCATGAAAATGAGCAATTTTTACAAATCAGGTCTTTCCCACTCTCCAGACTCTGCAGTTAAACACATTTACCATTGTACTACTGGTTATATTTCCCACAAAATTCTTCAGTTAGCAACATTTGTTCTTCTTCTTTTTTTTTTGTACCAGGAATGGAACTCGGGTCCTTGAGTTTGCAAGGCAGGCGGCAG
The DNA here is from genome assembly GCF_012274545.1 of Fukomys damarensis. Classification (NCBI taxonomy): domain Eukaryota; kingdom Metazoa; phylum Chordata; class Mammalia; order Rodentia; family Bathyergidae; genus Fukomys; species Fukomys damarensis. The sequence continues at coordinate 36,370,138 of NW_022900940.1, forward strand.
AATCACTAAGCTAAATCCCCAGCCCAGCCACCTTCTTATGGGGAAAAATAGAATCACTACATCCTCTGGAAGATGACAGTTTTTTCTGCTAAAGTGAATGAGCTGAATTTTTCTTCCTCTCTCACCAGTGGTTTGGTGATGTGCAGACAACCAGTGTTCAGGGCCACCAACCAAAGGGGTCTCCATACCACTGCTGACTTTTCCCCTGGAGTCTCTTCTGGGTTATTCTGAGGGGAAAAAAAGTTCAGATTTATGAAGATCTGCTCATTGTTATTTAACTGGGTCAACAGCTGAGCTGGTTATGAAATATGTGTCTCAAGAGGAAATGTGGGTATAGACTGCCAAGCTTTAAAGAATTGGGAAAAACATATACAGCAAATGTGGAGCAAAGTAAGATCACTCCTCTCTGAAAGCTGTAACTCCAGCCTTGTCCCTCTCCAGATTCCTCTTTAGCTCCCAGATGATGCCATTCATCTCCCCACTGTAGTGACTTATGCTCTCTTCAAAGACCTGGAGCTAATGGAATGCCAAGACAACCCATCCCTTATTACGAAGCTGGTTTGCTGGTTGGTAAATGGAAAGCAAATCCTCTCTCCTCTTAAGTAGGCTTTGTGTCTTTGTGTCCTGAATGAGAATCTGCACACACTTAGTGCACTGCACACACATCTCATTCAAGGAGCTCGGGGGCGTGAGGAGACAGAACTTCCTGTACATCCCCACAAAAGGCATATGATATAATATAATATAATCAAACGTATATATTTTGTGCTACTGGGAATTGAACTCAGGGCCTCACACTGAGCTACAGCCTTAGTCCTTTCTAGTTTAGTATTTGTTTTTATTTTGAGGCAAGGGTCTCACTTAGTTACTAAATTGGGTGCTTTCTGAAGAGATGTATTTAACTGACTTGTAACAGCCATAGTAATATCTACCATTTGAATATCTCTTACCATGGCAGAAGCATGATACTAGCATTTAGTATGTGCCATGCATGACGCTTTAAACAATTCTATTTTTAATTGATTGAGGAAACTCCATTCCATTTTTCATAATGGCTATACCAGTTTATACTCCTGCCAACTATGTATAGAGTTCCCTTTACCCTACATTTTAGCCAGGATTTGTTTTTTCTTATCTTTGTGATGATAGCCCTTCAAACTGGGGTGAGATAGTATCTCCTAGTTTTGATTTGCATTTTTTGTGATGATTGGTAAAACTGAACATTTTTAATGAATTTGTTAGCCACTTCTGTGTCTTCTTTTGAGAAATGTCTGTTTAGTTCTCTAGCCCATTATAAAATTGGATTGTTTATTTTCCTGGCTTATTTTTAATCGTGTTGCATGTTTTCTCGCTATTGAGTTTCTTACATGTTTTAAATATTAACCTCCTATCAGATGTATGCTTTGGAAATATTTTTTCCATTCCATAATTGTCTCTTTGCTCTGCTGCTGTTACCCTTATTTTACAGAAACTTTTTCATGTGATGTAATCCCATTTGACTATTCTCACTTTTGTTATTTTTTAAAAAGGGCTTTTATATGTATTTTATGATATGCTGTGGGCTAGGGTCCGCTGGCAATCCCACGACTTTCTCTCTAGGCTGCTCTTGGTAAGCTGACGCCTGACCACAGCACCACACCTGCAGTTCTTCCGACCCTCTCCCGGCCCAGGACTGTCTCTCACCTGCAGTCCCGCCTCACTTTCCTAACCTGTCTGTCCTCCAGTCTCTTGCCAGCTGAGCCCCCCATCTCACTTTTCTGAATTATCACCACGACGCAAGTCAGCTTCACTTTCATCTCTGTAACAAATTAACAAAGCTGAGTGGCTGAAAACAACACACATTTATTCTCTGACCTTCCTGGAGATCAGAAACCCAAAACCATTTCGCTGAGCTGAAACGGTGGTGTCACAGGGCCTTTCTCCCTCCACAGGGCCTTTCTCCCTCCACAGGCTCTAGAGAAGAATTTGTTTCCTTGTCTTTTCCAGCTCCAGAGGTACATTCTTGGCATTCCTTGGCTCAGGGCTCTTTCCTCTGTGCGTGCGTGTGTGTGCGTGTGTGTGTGTGTGTGTGTGTGTGTGTGTGTGTGTGTGATTTTATTTAAAGGATTTTGTCTCTTTGTTCCACATTTTTTATTCATACATATTGGTTATACAGATTAATGGGTTTCATTTGGCAGATATGTATGTGTACATAACAGAGTTTAGTCATTCCCCTGTAATCCCCCCACTCCACCCTCCACCTAATTTCACTTGTTTTGGGGGGGGTTGTTGTGTGGAACATATTTTGATCACAGTCACGTTCCTCCTCTTCCTCTCCCTTCTTCCTTTCCTCTTGTCTAACAACAGTCTCCAGTCTATTTTCTTGTCATCATTTGTAGAGTGTGCATATTAGGGAGAACATGTGATATTTTTCTATCTGAGTCTGGCTTACTTTGGTTAACATGATGATCTCCAGATCCACCCCCTTTCAAACAAATGACAAAATTTTGTTCATTTTATTGTTGAATAATACTCTGTTGTACATAGATACGTACCACGTTTTCTCTATCCACTCGTTTGTTGATGGGCACCTAGGCTGATTCCAGATCTTGCTTATTATATATTGTGAAACAACAAACACAGTTATGTAGATATCTCTGCGGTATGCAAGGAGTGTATAACTGGATCAAATGGTGCTCTCTGTAAAGACAGAAACAAAGCATCTTGCTTCGTTGTTACTGACTTCCGCTGCTGTGTCTGCTGCTAAATCTACCTTTGTTCTCCCTTATAAGGTTACTTATGACTGCCCTTAGGGTCCCCCTGGATGATGCAGGGTAATCGCCCCATCTAAGATATGTATCTTAATCATATCTGTAAAGTCCCTTTTGCCGTATTATCCTGGGCTCCGGGAATTAGAATTTGGATATCTTTGGGGGCCACTGTTCACTTACCACATCAGCCTTGACCTCAGCTCAGTTGTCCCCTCTTGAGTGAAACTCTAGGTAGGTAGGTGGAATCGCCCCTTCTCTTTCATTCCTAACAGTTTATATCTTTTGTCAATCAGTTGCCCGGATGTGCTGTGTTTCATTCATGAAATAGTAAAGTCACTCATTAGTTGAGCACCTTCCATGTATTAGTTTGTATGATTAAAGCAGTGAGCAAATCAGACAAAAAGCTCTGCCTTTATTAATCTTCTATTCTAATGAAGAGGGACAATTTTTAAAAATAAAAATATATTCTATGTGAAAATGAAAAACAGGGGCTAAGGGGGAAGCAGAGCAGAGTAGAGATTAGGGAGGGATAGAAGTAGTTGCAATTCAAAACAACAACAACAGCAAAACAACAACAATAATTCATCAGATGGAGGACTAATATCTAGAATACATAAAGAACTCAAAAACATTAGACTCTCCCAAATAAAAGACCCAATTAAAAAATGGACGACTAAAATGAAGGGACACTTCAAGGAAGTACAAACGGCCAGTAAATACAAGAAAAAATGTTTGACATTGCTGGCCATCAGAGAGACACAAAAACAACACTGAGCCAGGCATGGTGGTGCACAGCTGAATTCCCAGTACTTGGGAGGCTGAGGCAGGAGGATCGCTGCAAGTTCGAGGCCAGCCTGGGTCACATAATGAGTTCAAGGTCAGCCTGAACTGTATAACAAGACCCTGCCTCCATAAAAACAAAACAAAACAGCAACACTGAAGTTCCATGTCACTCCAGAAAGAATGGCTCTCATCAAGAAATCAAATAATAGTAACAAAAGCTGGCGAGGCTCCAATGGAAAAGTAACCCTTCTACATTGGTGGGAGTATAAACCGGTACAATCTCTACAGAAATCAGTACAGTGACTACTCAAAACACTAAAACTGGAAATTCCACTTAGCTTTTCCTCTTCTAGGAATTTTCCTGAAAGAGTTAAAGACATCAGATTGCAGCGAGGCATGCACGCCCATGTTTATAGCAGCACAGTTTATAACAGCTAAATCTTGCATGTGGCCTATATGTCCATCAACAGACGACTGGGTAAAGAAAATATGGTATGAATATGCAACGGAGCACTGGTCTGCCATAAAGAAGGATAGGCTTGAGTCATTTGTAGGAAAATGGATGCACCTTGAGGCCACAGTGTTAAGTGGAATAAGTCAGATACATAAGCTTAAATATCACACAGTCTTTCTTATATAAGAAACCAAAAAGTAAAATAAAAGACAGATTATAAGAAACAGGGAGATAGATTTTGTTCAAATGGGAAGGGGATTAAACGATGAGGTAGGGTAGGGAAAAGAGATGAAAAAGGGAATTCGGACGTGTTACGTACATATACCAACTCCACTCAAGTAATGTAATCATTATGTAGTGCAAATATGTACTGACAAAAAATAAAAACTGAAAAAAACAGATGGTCAAGGAAAATCTCACTCAGATGGTGATACTTAAAGCCCTAAAGGAAACTGTAATGGCTATCTGGCAGAAGAATCTTCTAGGTAGCAGGAACTACCAGTGCAAAGCCCCTGAGGCCTATGTGTCAGGGAACAGAGAGCAAAGCTCTGGAGTTCTGAGGCGAAGAGTGACATAATCACACTACAAAGAACTCATTCTCCCAACGCGATTAAATGCAGACACACTGAGCATGCATTTCTCAGCACAGTCAGAGGGGGCGCTGTTCTCGTGACTATAATACAGGTCTCGGCAACTCCAGAGGCTTCTACTGTCAGAGGGGGAAATGGAAGAAAGGTCAGGGGGGAAGCAGGAAGAGCAATTATAATAATCCAGGCAACCTCTTTCCAAGAGTGTTGCATCCCCAACACCAGCACAGCGCCTGGTGCAGGGCAGGCTCACAAAGAATAACTGCTGTGTTTTTCCGCCACCCTGTGAGAACTGAGTCCTCTCCTTTGTATTTCAGGGATTGACCAGTTACTTGTTGGAGCTGTAGCTCTTGAATGAAGAGTACACCACATGAGTCTTCACACCTAAGATACTGCCCAAGCCTCATCTGGGCCCTCCGCTAGCATATTCTGCTGTTGTCTCCAATTCTACATGTTTAAAACCGAACTCATTCCTTTTCTCCTCTCCTTTCCGTCTTCCCTCACCTATCGATGCAGGCATGTCTGCCCATTTGGTTGGATACTGGTAATCTGTACCAATGTCTCCAGTCCCAAGTCCTGGGATGTCTTCTCTTTCTTTCTTTCTTTCTTTTTTTTAGACTCTTCATTTCCATTTTTTCATTTTCTCATATTTTTTCTTTCCCCTTATTTCCTTGCCCCTACCCTTCCCCCTTTCCTTACACCTTTAGCCCCTTTCTTCCTATTTCACACTCTTAATGATCCCATTAGGATGTCTTCTCTTTCAATTCGTCCTTGCCATGTCTTCCTAGGAGCTCAGTCTTACCCCGTTCTCCTTCTACTACCAAGTTCCTTATCTGGCCACCCCTCCTCACTCTGGGATGTTCCTTTACCATTGCTCTACCTCCAACATCTACCTTCAAGCCCAACCCACTTGTTAGTCTTTACTGTCCCCACTTCTCCATGATCTTGCCTTTAGAATTTCCCCACACTTTATTTTTTTTCAGCTTTAATTGAGTTTATTGGTACATTTTAGGGATACAGTACAGTTACATTCATTGTTGGGAATTTGTACCTCTACATGATATGTCTTGGTTCTCATTTTTTCCCCTTGTCCCTGCCCTCCCTTCATCCCCACACTTTATGATCTGGCATTTGGCAATATCTAAGGGGAGACAATGGATAAGGAAAAGAGCAAGTTTCGGAGGCAAGTAGAAGGGATTAAAATTCCAGCTCAGCCACTTCCTGGTGTGTGATCTTGGGAATTCACACATCCTTCCATAGGCCCTAATTTCTCCATATGAAAGATTTAGGGGCCAGGGATTTAGCTCAGTGGTGCCACCACCTACCTTGAAAGCGCAAGGTCCCAAGTTCAATCCCTGGTACCAAAAATAAAACAAAACAAGAAGAAAAAAATTTAAAGCCTATTATATGGACTTATGTAACTCTCCAAAGTGTTTACATAGCACCTTGTATACATTAGGCACTAATGAATGAATGTGCTTCCTCCTTCCCTGCCTCCCTGCCCTTTGCCACCTGCTCCATTGCTGCCAGGAGCACCTTGCTTCTTTTCCCTATTGTCTCATTATATTTAGGCATTTTAATTTTAAATATATATTTGCAACACATTTTATTCCAGACCTCAGCAGTCCATTTTAGGATTAAAATTATGGAAAACACCTTCTTGGCAATCAATTGCTTGAATATGCAGCTAAATCACCTGCTCAGTCATTGGAATCACTTTTTAAAATATTATTTAAGGCTGAAGGTGTAGTTCATGCTAAACAAGAACACACAAGCATGCAGAAGGCCCTGGGTTCATCTCCATCGCCAAAAAATAAAAAATAAAAATAAAACTTATTTGAATGTCTTTAAACCCTCTAAGGTAGAAAAGAACAGTTTGTGAACCTCCATGTCCCTAGCTGTTGCCTATCTCTCTGATAATCATCATTCTTAGCATCTTTTTTTTTAAAAAAAACCTATCTGTTATCCTTAATTTTTACTTCTGGAGTATTTTAAAGCAAATCTTAGATGTCACATCAGCCTTCTCGTAAATAATTCAATAGGTATCTTTACCGAAAGGACTTGTCTTAGTCTGCTAGAGCTCCCATAACAAATACCAAAGATCAGTGGCTTAAACAACCGAAATGTATTCTCTCATAGTTCTCGAAGCTGACGTTCACATCAAAGTGCCAATAGGGTTGGTTCCTGCTCAAGCCTCTTTCCTCTGCTTGCAGTTAGATGGTTGCCTTTTTCCCATGTCCATACACAGCCCTGTCAGAGTGGGGCCTCATCCTCATGATCTCATTTAACTTGTTACCTCTTTAAAGGCCTGCTATGGTCTGATTACGTGCAAGGTACCCCAAAGGTCTGTGTGTAAAAGGCTTGGTCCCCAGGATGGCACTACTAGCTGGGACTACAGACCTTTAGGAGGTGGGGCTTAAAGAGAGGTCCTTGGGTCATTGAGGGCATGCTCCTGCAAGGGATTGTGAGACCCAAGCCTGTCCCTGCCTACTATCTCTGCTTCTAGGCTGCCTCCAATTTATGTTCTTTTTTTTTTTCTTTTATTGAGTTTATTGGTACATTTTAGGTATACAGTACAATTACGTTCATTATTGAGAAAAATG
>NW_022900940.1:36377738-36386104 GCF_012274545.1 Fukomys damarensis
TTTTTTTTTTTTTTTTTTTTTTGGTGGTACCAGGGGTCGAACTCAGGACCTTGCGCTTGCAAGGCAGGTGGCAGAACCACTGAGCTAAATCCCTGGCCCCAACTTATGTTCTCGCTATGATGTGCTATGCTTGCCAGAGGTCCAAACCAATAGGGTTGCCCAGTTTTGGACTTGCGTCTCCATAACGATGAATCAAAACAAATCTCTCCTTACTTTATAAGGGGCCTGTGACAACTATTTCATTACAGTGTTGCAAAGCTAATACAAGGCTCTTCTTCAAATAAAGTCCCACTGGGAATTAGAGTTTCAACATATGAATTTGCAGAGAACATCGTTCAGTCTACAAGAAGACTTTAAAATTATATGACTGCAACACTATGATTATACCCAATAATAATAACTGCTTAATACTCTCCAGTATCTTGTCCTTGTTCAAATTTGGTTTAATTTAGAGTTCACATAGTGAAGCATTTTTTTTTTTAGAAGTACAGATACAGATTCCCAGCCCGTCCCTGACTGGTGATTTAGCATCTGCCTTGCTGTCTCTTCATCAGGCAGCCCCTGTTGGAGCCACAGTATTTTTCCCAAAGGGAATTTGACTATAAACATTTTCATCAGAATTATGCTAACATTGATAGATTTCTATCAAGATGGTCTGTAGAATAAATAGCACTAAGTAGTGAAATTCATCACTCAGTTCTCCATATAGCATAGTTTCCAGTTTTTATCATTGTTGTTCATAATTTAGTGAAGTTATTTTCAATGGCATCAATTATTATTCTTTTTAAATCACATCACAAAATTTGATTCATGATCTGGTTTTTGACCATGTGAAATTTGCCAACTAGAAGTCTGCTATTGTGTTATTTTGTGAGCAGTTTGCCCACTAAATCCAATTTTTCCTTTTCAGTTTTGTATGTCTGCATTTGGTTGAGTAGCAGAATTGGTTCTGGAGGCAATTAAGCTTGCTTTGTGTCGACCATTTCTACCAGTAATATTCATCATTACTTTAATAAAGCCTTGTATGTACTTCTTTACATAGCCCTGAAAAAAATGCCATGTATCTAAGATATAGCAAAGGAGATAAAGTGTGGGAGTCAGAAAGTGACAAAAAGGGACATGGAAACAGATTGTGAAAGCAGCAGCAGCTGTCTTGGGATCGTGTTTGCTAAGCTCTCTGAGGGGCCCAAATGTCTTGGGAGGTCAAAGTGGCAAGAGCAAAACAATATGGAGGTTGCACTACGGTTGGTGAGAGTGGACTGGACAAATATCTCAGGACTTTAAATCCTGGGAAGTTAAACACACAGCTGTCATCTTCCCACTCCTACCCCCTCCCCCTCCCCTATTTTATGGCTCTTTTTATTTCCTTTCTGGCCTTATTCCTCTCTATGCCTCTCTCTTTCCATTGCCCATAAAGTACCTTTAGCAAAGGTGACCTCCCATTTGAGTTTTATCAGTGCCTAGCACTGTGCCCTACATTCAGTGAGTGTTCAACAATTACTCAGTGACTTTTATCTTAAAAGCATCACCCTTGTGATTTAAACTCCCATCAGCTAGGCTGCTGTTAAATCAAAACACATTGAACTTGACCTACTGCTTCCTGGGGCAGGGGTAGGGGTGGGTAAGTGGGTGGATGCAGCCAGATTCAGCAATTCTGAACTGTTGGGAGAGGTCTCTCAATCTATCTGCAGAATTGAAGCTCAAAGTTTTATTTTTTGCCGACGTTCCCTAGCAAATGCTTGCTGCACACCCACACACTTAGCCAGTAAGGAAAAAAAGAAGAGCTGCTGGAAGAATTATTCCCTCTGGGACCAACAACCACAGAAGCAGCCATCCTTGACATTTCCCATCCAACCTGGGCTTCCAGTTCCCCTAGTCCAGCCCTGTGGTTGCCAAGGGCTGAAGCCAAAGGGGAGGCCTGGACAAAAGGTGCAGGAAAAGACAGTAGATGGGAGCCCCGCCTGAGAGAAGGGGACCTGGGAATGAACCTGTATAGGCCATGGAGCAGAGTGCAGGAACCCTACCAAGGTGAAAGAAAGAGATAGGTATAGGAGAAGGGGATTCTTGGGTCCAATGTTTGGCTAATGTCTTAAATAGCTTGGATTGTCAGCATTCTGAATTCAAACTGTGTGGTTATGGAGTGAAAAGCTGAGGATTAGCAAAAGGAAAACAAACAGAGCAAAGAGAAGGATTCTAGCCTTGCAGAGAAGAGGAAAGACAAGGGAGAAAAGGACTAGACCCCGTATTTCTCAGACTTGGCTGCAAGGTGAAACCACCCAGAGAGCTTTGAAAGACTGAAGTCTGGGGCCCGTCAGAGACTGATTTAATTGCTCTAGGATAGGTTCCCAGGATCAGGATTGTCAAAAAGCCCCCTAGGGGCTCTAATGGGCAGGCAGAGCTGAAACTAACTGAGATAGATCACTGAAGATGGGGAAGGAAATGGAGATACGATTTCTTTATGTTTTCTAGGCCCTAGCAATGCACAGAAGAGGGACATTTGGCCTAACTCCCACTAGGGTCCCTGTGGTGAGGCATGCATCTCAATGCGAGAGGCAGGATATGCGCCTCTCAAGGCTTAAATTCTGCTTTCAGATTCACCTCTAACTATCCAGCGGCTGTGAGCATGGTGGACCAAGAAGACCTGACTGAGTTCACTAATTCACTGTGGGCTGCCCTGGTCACTTTGTTCCACTGCTTTCAAATCTCTCATGAAAATTAAGTATCGGGACGGGATTTAGCTCAGGGGTTCCATCACCTGCCTTGCAAGCACAAGGACCCCAGTTTGATCTCCGGTACCAAAAAAAAAAAAAAAAAAAAATTGAAAACTAAGTGTTGATCTCCAGCCCAAAAACATTCTAAATCTCTATTTTCATTAAAATAGTCCAGTCACTTCTAGTTCAACAGATTTTTTTTCATGAATTATTCAAACTCAGGAGTTAAATGTTGAAAATAACATGTTCATGGTGTGCTCATCAGCAGACTTTTAGCTGTGGATGTCCTTTCTTCCACTATATTCCAAAGCTTGCTTTCTGCAGGATGAATACAATCAATTTTTTTTTTTTTAGAAAATCTCTAGGAAAAAAATACCATATGGAAATAAACTAAGTAATAAACACCCACCAGATAAACAAGAGATGGCATAAGAAAGGGAGCAGAAGAGGGCACTGAGGTTGCTCGGGAGAGTTCCACAGCCTTCAACAAGTGTCTCCAGCTCCCAAACTTACCTCTCAGCGCTTTCCCTGAGCACTGGCTGCAATGCCTGCCCGGCAGAAGAACTTATCAGACGACTAACCATGAGAAGCCCCATCTGGGAGACTGAGACAGACAACGCAAAGAACCAAAAAGGGCAGAATATGACTCCAAGGTAGAATGTGGTCCAGGCTTCTTGCTTCTGGCTTTCTTGACGGTCAAAAAGGAATTCAAGAATAGGCAGAAGTTAGTGCTAAGTGACCCCTCTGAGCAGGCTGAAGTGTCCTCCTCTGGGACATCACAATATCATCCCAGTTGGTGCCTCTCTCCAGACAGCATGGCACTTCATTGTGACTGCTTGAAGGCCTGAAAAACAATCAAACAGTGATTTGCAATAATTTTGTAATACGTTTATTAAAATACTGTGTCTAGCAGAAAGGTATTTCTACAGAACAGAAGTGAGAGAAGATTCATTTGCTGAATGCCGAAAATCATTCTGCTCTATTACGGTTTCATGGTTAAGCAAATGCCACCCAAGGCAGCTGAGGAAGTTAGGCCTGGTGACTGTGCCCAGGCATATCTCTGCAAAAAGCAGGAGACAACACCATCCGGGAATTTTCACAGCATATATATGTCATGGAAGGAAGAAATTTAGAATGCTAAGACATTTATGATTTCATTTTACTCTGGAGTAATGTGAACGAGTGATCTCCAAACTCAAGCGTGCATCCGGACCACTTGTAAGTCTTGCTTAAAACGCTACTGGCGGAGCCCTGCTCCCCGAGTTTCTGATTCTCGAGGCCGACGGTGAGGCCAGACAATCCGCCACTCTAACCAGTTCCCAGACAATACTGATGTTAATGGCGAAGCACCACATCTTGAGAACCACCGATATTAACCACAATTTTGATATTCAAAATACTGTTCAAACCAGCAAACACAAAGACTCCAAGCTCTGAATGCTGAACTCCGTCTGCTCTGCTGTCTCTCCCCTTGCCTGTTAACGTTCTGCCTTCTTAATTCTATCACCACAGCTTCACTCTGTGGTCAAACACGTCTCTCCTGAGCCACAGTCATCACAAGTCACCATCAGGTGCTATTATAAAATCTGACACAGAGCTCGTGAGCGCAGATGCCTTTCCCTGTAGTTTCTTCCCCAGCAAATAAGATGATTTTTAAGAACCTGACCCAGCCTAAGGTTTTTGACCCAGCCGTGATTTTATGAAGCAATAATTTTAAGAAGCCCTGTCCATTTGCTTTGGAAGGAGGAGAGTCACTTTGATAGAGCATTCCCTCAACTACCTGTGTGCTGTCTCATTTAATTTTCCCATAGCCATCTGAGATGATGGCCTTTTATTTTTTTATTAGTATATGTTTGCAAAGCGTGATCATCACATTTGTTTTGGGAATCTGGTACAAATTCATATTGCATCGTGATCATGTTTTTCTCCCTTTGCCCCCCTTCCCCTTTCCTCAGATCTCCCCTTCTCTGCAAGGTCTACCTCCCTGTTGAGATAATAGCCATTTTAAAGACGGAGGCGCTGAAGCTCAGAGAGTTTAGAGGCCTGGGCAGGCTTGGAACTCTGAGCTTTCTGAGCTCTGTCCAGTATATCGCAATCTTTCCTGCTGTGAGGCAAAGCGAGAATAACAGAGAAACATTTCATCCCACTGACTGCTCCTCTGATTCCAAACACCACTGTCACTGGGAGGCTTTGGCGCCAGGACCCCTTGTTTGCAGATCTGGAATCCCACACACAGGAAAAGTGAATTCAGAGCCAACTGGGCGGGTGGAGGGCTAGGCCAGGCTCGGATGGCACTACTGTTAATACAGCAAAAATGCAGGGAAAGGCAAAAGCATTTCAAAAATACAATCACCCATTTTCCTCTTGCTAGAAACAGTAGTGTTTGACCCTCTATTTGAATAGTCTTTTAGTTTCCCTTAAAAAAAAACATTCTATTTATAGCTCTCCTAATGACAAGGTCACAATGCTTGCAAGGGTGATAGGAGGAAACCTTTCCATGACACAGGCAAGTCTTGCCAATCTTAACATCCAGTAATTCAAAATCACAGGCTCAAGTGACACTCGGGGAGGAAAAAGGATCTCTTACCCAACTCTGACCACTGGCGTGAGAGAAGTGATAAGTATCAACTACCACTTACTGAAGTGAAGGTCCCTTAGGGGCCGTCTGGTTTTTTCACAAGCAGTCTTTAAATTATTTGCATTCAGAAAGTCCAGCTCAGTAGGCCTCACAGACTCTTGGAAAATGAACCAGGTGACTTATTAGAAAATCAAAACCAGACTAACGAGCAGCAGAGATTCAAGAGGTATTTAAATGACTGCTACCCTGGGGAGGAACAGACAAGGGCACATACAAGGTTTTTCAGGGGGAAGGTCCAGCCCAGTGCTTCTCAGACTTTAGGATTTTTCTCAGTGCAAATTCTGCCATACTTGGTCTGGGCTGAGAGTCTGCATTCCTGATAGTCCCCATATCCGCCAATGTTGCTGGTCCACAGACTGTATTCCACACAACAAAAGTCCAGAGAACTTTCCATGTGGAAAAATCAACAAGAGTAATTTTACAGGAACAATTTCCAGGTCCTCCAAGCTTATATGTTCTTTTTCTTAAAATCTACCTAAGAAAGAACGAGGTCAAAGTTGTAGGTTCCCTTTTACAGTGGATTTCTCTCACTTTAAGGAGGAAAGACCCTTCTCACTTTCCTCCCAAACCTTGCAATGGTGCTGGGTGCAGGAAACCTCAGGTTGTAAAAGCCAGGACTTGGAATACTGGTATTATTGTTGAGGAAGGGATTAATTTTAACAACTGGTTACAAATATTTTCACATGACAAATGGCATTGATTCATTGCTCTCAACAAAGTTACAAGAGATATGAATTATCTTCTGATGAAAATTTTAAAAATTTTTTGAGGAAAAAATTCCTTTCCTTCCTTTGTGCTTTTTAATTTAAAAGCACTCAAAACATTAAATGAAATTTCTACAATAAAACTTCCAATTCCACTGCTTAAACATGAAAAGAATTTCTCAGCATTTATATCTACAAAAAAAAAAAAAAGAAAAGAGGGAAGTTGAGGCTGAATTTTATTTAATTCTAGAAATGTCAATAATAAATAACTATAATGAAAGGAAGAGCAAAGAAAGAAATCCAGTTCATCTCATTCAGTGATCAACTTCCAGGGCTAGGGATTTAGCTCAGTGGTGCCACTGCCTGCCTCGCAAGCACAAGGACCCAAGTTTGATCCCCAGTACCAATAAATAAATAAAAAGATAGATAGATAAAGAGATCAACTTCCAATAAAAGTTATGTTTTATAATCATCAAAGTATATATTTATGCTGCATTGACTAATATATGCCAATCACATGCTGTGAGCTTGCAGTTAGGTCTCCAGGACAGTCGGGTTACCAAGCTAACAGGCAGGAGGCAAGGTGGGATGGCCATGTGTCTTGATATGTCTTGAAAGACAGGAGAAATTTTAGACGTGCAGTTTTCAAAAATCTGAAAGTCTGATTAGTGGGATGACACAATCCAGAAGAGATGTTTTAACATTTAAGGTCTCACTGGCCTGCTTTTATACATTTTTTTTGTTACAGATAAATATGACAAAAGTATGTTTAAGAAAGATAAAGTCCTGTGAGATAAATGAATAGAAAAATGAACCCAAGGAGGTGAAAACATTTTATAAAAGTTTTTTTAATAAAGTCTTTTTTTTTTTTTTTTTGGTACTGGGTATCGAACTCAGGTCCTTGCCCTTGCAAGGCAGGCACCAGAACCAATGATCTAAATCCCCAGCCTGGATTTTATAAAATTTAAGAAGAGTTTCTTCTATTTTTAAGAGCATGGTGATGCCAAATCACTTGGTACATATCTATTGGAAACATTTTTTTAAATGATGTAAAAGTTTGGTTTTTCTTGGGGGGTACCAGGAATCGAACTTGGGTCCTTGTGCTTGCAAGGCAGGCGGCGGCACCACTGAGCTAAATCCCCGGCCCCAAAAGTCTTATTTTTTAAAAACATAAAACACCAGGGCCAAGGATTTAGCTCAGTGACATTGCACCTGCCTCCTAAGTGCAAGGTCCCGAGTTCAATCCCCTGTACCAATAATAATAATAATGATGATGATAATAAAATAAAACACAAACACTTTAAGAAGAGTTTGTTCTTACATCTAAATAAAATGAATACATGTCAAATTACTTTACTGTATGGATTCTATTGGAAACATTATAAAAATTATATCAGGCTTGTTTTAAAATATCAATATATGTAATAAGCAAGGAGTTGCAGTCTTTACATCTAATTAAATTTTAGACATCAACATTAAAAATGTGAGAGTACACACATTTTCAGCCTTCCTTTAGAAGTTCACAACCAACTGAAATTTTGAAAACCACACGTCTGAAATCTCTCTCTTTTTTTTTTTTTTTTTTTGCCGTACCAGGATTGAATTTGGGACCTTATGCTTGAGAGGTAGGCTGCAGCGCCACTAAGCTAAATCCCAGACCCTTTTTCTGTCTTTTAAAACACACAGCCATCCCACCTTTGGTGGAGTCCTCTCTGTCCTGTCAGCAGGCAGAGCTAACCGCCTGTGACCTGCTGCCAGACTCTCCTGGAGGCCTGACTGCAAGTTCACATCATGTGATTAGCTCTTCACGTGATTAGCGTCTCCTCTCCTGGTCGCTTCTGGCGCATCCTTAGTCCTAGGATAAAAAGCTCAACAAATGCTGAAGGAAAGATAAAGATGGGGTAAGTGGATGAATGTATGCATGCTGGGAGAGATTCCAGGCTGTACAGACAGCTATGCAGAGTTATTCTTAGCAAAATCATCTACTGCAGGGACTGAAAAAAACAAAAACAAAAGCCAAACTCTGCAAGGCCTTGACTGTGTAACTGCCGTCAGATTACTCAGATTACCACTGGACGCTCCTGTCTCACAGTATAGTTACGTCTTGCTGTGAAGAGTTGTGGAAGACCATTCCCCTCATCCTTTAGGGGAGCATCTTCTGTTTGGTGTTGGTTTTACACAACAGTTTTTAAATTTGGTCGGTATTCTAAAGGACTGTTTCTATCCTCATTATGGTACATTTGCTTGAGTGGACTTCCACATTATTCATTTTGGATGAGACATCCTGTATATTTACCTGCATAACCCTTTTTT
>NW_022900940.1:36386204-36435696 GCF_012274545.1 Fukomys damarensis
TTTTTTTTTTTTTGGTACGGGGGATCGAACTCTGGTCCTTGATATTGCAAGGCACACCTGGAACCACTGGGCTAAATCCCCGGCCGTCTACCTTCATTATGGATTTGTTTTTGTTTTTGCTTTCATAGCAGGATATAAAAGGGATGGGAAAATTTGGTAGAGAAGATAAAAGAGAAAATTGGACTAATATCTCCAAAAATATCGCTTCTTCTATCAGTTCTTTATATACTTAATATATAACCATTCGTTCTAATCATCTCATCTTTTATTTCCAGTTCCCTCCTTATCTGATATTTGTAAAACCATAAAAAAATGTGCATAGTATTAATAATAATACCACTATGGTCAAGAAAGAGAGTATTATTAATTTTAGGGAAGACTCTTTGCCCCTCCTCCATGTCAGTGTCTTTCTTTCCTTTCCCAAAAGTAATTTTGTGCTTATTCCATTACTTTAAAAAATGATTACCATATGTCTTAAACAATACTCTTGAGTTCAGTTTTACCTGGTTCCATACTCTGTATGCTATATTCAATATACTCTTCTGTGACTTGATTATTTCACTTGCCATTTTGTTTGAAAGACACATCCATATTTATATACATAGATAGCTAAAATGCATTCATTTTTATTGCAGCAGGATATTTATTACATTAGTGCAGCGAAAATTATCCATTCTCTGTTGATAGCCACTTAAGTTGTGTTTTGCCATTTTTGCTACTACAAAAAAAGTTTAAAATATGCCTCATATTGTACACATGCAAGAGTTAGTCTAGAATCTGTCTATAACGTGCATGTACACACACAGCCCTGGGAATCACTGGTTAATAGAACATTTTATGTCTATATTCACCTTCACTAGATAATGCCAAATTAGTTCCAAAAGTGCTTGGAATGAGAAATATTCCCAACAATAGTGTACAAGAGTTTCTGTTATTCTACAGTTTCCACAACATTTTTTAAATATTTTATTAATTTTGGGTCTATAAAACAGTCCTTCATTGTGGTTTAATTTGCATTTTCTGAATTGTAAACAAGTATGATTGTTATATTTAATGAACATACTGGTTTTCTTCTGTAGAATAACCTTTTATTTATTTTTTCAATTGAGTTGTGCCCTTTTCTTGCAGATGTTTAATAATATATATTTTAAGTGATACATGTGTTATAAAATGGGTATGTGTGATATAACTATATATAATCAAGCATACACTTTTCCTGAATGGAATTCCTTTGCCAATTACTGTATATGTTTAGCAAATTTCTTCCTCCAGACTGCAATCTTCTATCTTCTTTCTGCCACCTTTTATAAACAGAAGTTCTTTATTTTAATGGAGCTACATTTGACAAATGCTTTGTGATTTGCACTTTTTGTTTTTGGTTTAGGAAATTCCTTTCCACACAAGGGTCAGACACATATTCTTCTATATTTTCTTTTAACAATTTTGAACTTTTCCTTTTCATACTCAATTCTTTGATTTACCTAGAATTGATTGCTATGTACAGTGTGAAATAGAAACCCAGGGTCTTTTTTTTTTCTATATATACATATCTGGTTTTCCTTACACCAACTATTGAATGGTGCATACTTTCCCCACCAGTCTGCAGCGCCAACTCTGTTGTATAGAAAGTTTTCGTCCATTCATGAGGCTGCTACCAGAATACATTGTACATTTGTGTCAGAGGTGTGTCAGACTTACAAACAAATCTGACCTACGAACATTCTCCCAGATTGAAACTTCGTTTGTAAGTCGGGACTTACTGCGTTCTATTCTGATGGTAGTTTTCTCTTCATTGTTTTTTATTTTTATCCTTTCCTATAGGTGCTTTCTAACTGTACACCCATCAGGATAGGGAACTCGTGCCATTGTCACTATCTTGTCTAAGGGCTTTAGGGATATCTAGCAACTCTGTATCTACGTCATAGCATTTATATAATGCAATCAAGTGAGATAATATATGTAAAGTATTTGCTAGAATTCCTGGCACAAAGTAAGGCCTCAGTAACTGTAATTATCATGGTCATGATATTTCATAGAGTCCTTATTTACTTTCTTTAACATCACCGTAGCTAGATTCTTTAAAAAATTATTTGAGCTATTTCAGGAAGGTGCCAGTTAGACAGCATAAAATAATGCTTTATATCAACACATTTTATTCAGGTAAAGAAAAAGACAAGTGAAGCTATAAAAATGTGGGCGCATCACATGGAAGGATATGAAAAGGAGAGGTAAGGTCCTTTAGCAGCAGCAGGCCAGACCAGAAAACACCTGAGAATTTTGTCAAGATTTAAGTTTAAAAACCAGGCATGGGCTGGGGATTTAGCTCAGTGGTTCCGCCACCTGCCTTGCAAGCACAAGGACCCGAGTTCGATCCCTGGTACCAAAAAAACCCCCACAAAACAACAAATAAAAACCAGGCATGAGGGTGCATTCCTGTAATCCCAGCACTCAGGAGTCTGAGGCAGGAGGATATCCGCAAGTTTGAGGCCAGCTTCAACTACATAGTGAGTTCAAGGTCAGTTTGAACTGCGTAGTGAGACCCTGTCTCAATCTCTCCCAAAAGATTTAAGTTTAAAGCATTTTATGGGGTGGGGTGGTTTTTATTTAATTTTTTTTCCTCATTGAGTTTTTTGGTACATTTTAGGTATACAGTACAGTTACATTCGTTGTTGGGATCTTATACCTTTACGTGACAGATCTTGGTTCTCATTTTTCCCCTTACCTTGTTCTCCCTTCACCCCCTCCTCCCTTCCCTATTTACAAAAGGGGCGGTTTTTAAATATTTCCAAAAATTCTTTAACAGCGCTGTCTTCAAAAAGTAGCAGCTAGGGCCGGGGATTTAGCTCAGCGGTTTGGTGGCCTGCTAAAAGTAGCAGCTAATTATTTTCCAGTTCATTTAGGCTGGACTTAGTTACTCATCCCTAATCAATAGACTATGATGCAAGTGACTGTGACTTCGGAGATTAGGGTCCAAGGGGCTGTGGCTTCCTTCTGGCTCCTTGAGTCAGTCACACTGGAGAAGTCAACTGAAGTGTGTGAGGATGCTCATGTAGTCCTAGGGATAAAGTCACATGGTGAGAAACTGAGAATCTCTCCAGCCATCTCGAGTGCTATCTCGGAAGATCATTTCACCCATAAGTACAACCCCAGCAAAATCTTGACCCCATCTTCTTATAAGAGACCCTGAGCCAGAAGCTTCCAGATAAGTTGCCGCCAAATTTCTGGACTCTGGCCCCCAGAAACTATGAAATAATAAGTGTTTGTTGTTTAAACCACTAGGTTTTGAGCTGATCCATTACATAGCAATAAGTAACTGTTACTGGGTCTGAGGAGAAAGAGCTGGGTTAGAGAAAGCAGTGAGGAATTTGAGGAATGATTGGTATTTAGATCTTAATGATGAGGTAGAGGTTCCTAAACTCAAGTGATGTTTTCTCAAAAGGAAAAGTATTTTGATATACTGAACTCTTCTATGATACCACAGTCAGTCTTAATCATAGAGTATCTAATTTCTACTAATTTCATGAACACATGTCATGAACAGCCATGATGTAGGCCACTACCTGTTAAATTAAATCTGGGCCAGTCCTTGTCCTTGAGCTGTGGATAATCTCAAAATATATCATCTCCCCCTCTGCTGGCATTTGCTAGTCCACAGTACCAGCATGCCTTGCCCTTACCTCTACAAAGAGCCTCACCTGGCTGTTTGCCTTGCTGTGTTCCTGCCCAGCTCCTATCTATCTTGCACCTAACAACCAAAGTGTTCGTGTTAAAATACCATTGTGTGGGCCAGGGATTTAGCTCAGTGGTTTTTGCCACCTGCCTTGCAAGCACAAGGTCCTGAGTTCAATCCCCAGGGACAAAACAACAAAACAAAACAAAAACATCGTGATCACCTGTCTAATCCCCAGACCTCCCAGGCTCCCTTGCTCCTGAGAAATTCATCTCACTCCTCCCATCCTGAGTGTTATTTTAAATGTCACCTCTTCAGGGGATGCTTTCCCAATCATCTATTTCTGTCACCTACCTTACTCCACCCACTTTTTTCTCTCTTACCTCACATTCTGGGTCTTCTGACAGCATTATCACAATTTTAGATACTCTTTGTTTCTTTTCTGTCTTCTCCATTGGAATGTAAACTCCTTGAGGAGAAATCCATGTTTATCTAGACCAGATTATGCCTCAACTGACTCTATGCCTATCCAGAATGGGTGCTAAATAAATATTTTTTGAAGGAATGAGTCGATCAACCAAGTGGCAGAGAGAGTCAGCAACTAATTACAACCCAAGTGTCAACTACAATGGTTACCATTTTCTCAAATGCTCCTGAGAGATAGGCAGTGTGTTCTCATATTTTAAATTTGACTCAGTATTCAAATAGCACTCAAAGAATTGTAGTAGGCCTTGCAAATAGTATTTCTTGTTTCTGTAAGGATTCTGCAAGGCAAATACTATCATCTCCATTATTACAGGTGAGAACTGTGTAGCTCAGAGAAGTAGCAATTTATAAAGGGCTACTCAATCAGAAAGTGACACAGTGAACATATAAAGCAGAGCAGTCTCACTAGAAAGACTGCATCTTTCCTATTATCTTTCTACCATTTGGTAACTTAAAAAAAAAAAAAAAAAAAACAGGGCAAGATCAAATTCTTGTATCACTACCACTCTATTCTAACCACCAAAAAAACCAACTTAACTAAGAGAGATACAAAGTGTCATGGAAGCTCTTACACACACTTAATGAAATAGAAATATATACATTAATGCATTTGTGTGCATGAAGTGTTTAGCATCTTGCTGAATACAACATTCAACAAGTGGTTACAGTAACTGTAGACTTTCGAGGTGGTATATGGCATGAGCTTTGAAGCCAAATAACATATTCAAATCCTAATCTCATCTTTGGGGAAGCCACCTCACATTCCTGAGACTCAATTTCTTCCTAAGTTTGCTGTAAAAACTAAATGCTTTTCAAATGCACAGTACCCAGCACACGACACGTGGCTGATAATAACTGCCATTATTTTGGTTGTTGAAGGGTCACAGAAGTGCTTGACTCTCCTTGGGCCAACCACCTACCGTGTTATCTGATGTTAATACCTCTACATTTCACAGGTCTTTTTTTAGTACGGGGGATGGAACTCAGGACCTTGTGCTGACAGGGCAGGCATGGTACCACTGAGCTAAATCACTGGCCTTGGCTTTGTCTTTTTTCAGAATGTCTCCTTCTTCATCATGGATTCTAGAGCATAGGTTGCAAACTGATGGTCTCATTTGAACCACATAGGGTATTGAAACCTTTTGAGTCTGCTGTCGATGCTTAAAAGTTGGTGGATATATTAACATTGTTGAACGACTTTCATCCTTTTTGAGGTATGTCTTCACTAGAAGCTTTAGAAAAGCAGTAGGTAGTTTCTCCTATCAATCAAACATTATTGTGATAATTCACTAATTTGCAATGAAAATGTTAACGGTTTCAAGAATCAGGATGGAAGTACTTCTCTCTTGTTGGAGAGTATACACATGGTTGGACAGATGGTAGAGTATTTCTTGGTGGAAAGCAAATCACAAGAGGAATGCTGAACAATCCCAATGGCCGATGACATCAGTCTATGACAAACTGAATCGTATCTTCCATTAGGAGAGGGCTGTAAGAGACAGTTATTCCAGCCTGCTCCTCTCTGACAGTCTTAGAGAACACCACCTTTTTTATTTTCCTGTATGCTGATTCTTCTCTGTCTGCATTCCTTCCAGATGACAAGCCTTCTAACAATCTGAGAAATGCATTTTGTTGATGGAATTTTAAAAATTAAATTAAAAATGTTAATTGAAAAACTGAAGAAATCATTTAAAACATACAAAACATACTTTTTTTCTAAAACATTTAAATATACTTTAGCTGCCTATCTTTTGGTAAAGAACTAAAGCATTTTCTTTAAAATCGACCTCATTTCTCTTATATAAAGCAATTCCTGAAGTATCACCTATAATTTTTCCAGCTCCTAAACACCTTTCAAATGAATGGAGAGCATAAATTTGGTTATGAAACACTTTTAGAGCAGAAGACATCTATATTTCTACACTTCTCACCAGAATCACAGCTTTCATATTCAGGAACTTATTTATTCAATATATTGCCATATTTATTCAAAGATCTTTTTTAATGAAAAGATTTTTGTTTTTTCTCCATAGAAGTCATTATTTCATTAGTTACTGTACTACCAATATTGTATTTAGCAGTGTAATTACAAAATAGCACAACTGGCATAGAAGGGCTTGGGACTGATCCAAATGGGCTCTAGGAAAGCACACGGTATAGTTGGTAGAAGCTGACATTCTTGGCATAGAAGAGACTAGCAAGATGTGGACCTTCATCCAGTCATTTTACAGAGAAAATAGCACTTCTACTAAGCTGGCTAGTCTATTAAGTGAGGATTAGTTTAAAAAGACATATTTTATAAATGTTTCTTTTCCCTCTCTTCAGATCTCGTCGCATACCACTGGTTAGATCTAAACTCACTTACATATAGTCACAACCCTCACTTGTCCTCCTGAGACTGACTCTACCTCTTTAGCCATCCCCTGGATGATCAGAAGTCAGGAGGATTTTCTTCAAGTTTACCACAAGCTCATTCTATAGACTTGAGTTTGGGATACATAGAATGACTGAGTTTCTATGGATTCAAGTTTGCTATGGCCATGGTGTGCTGAGCCAGGCACTGTCAGAGGATTCAATCAAACTGTACATGTGAAATACTTTATGAGTTCAAAAGCCCTGATCTAAGGACAAAGTTTGTTGTTGTTGTTTTGTTTTGTTTGTTTGTTTTTTTGGTACTGGGGATCGAACTCCGGTCCTTGTGCTTGCGAGGCGGAACCACTGAGCTAAATCCCCAGCAGGGCAGTTATTTATTTTGGATGTATTTATTAAGTTTCCTACTAGGTTGTGAGTTCCTTGCAGATAGGAATAAAATCACAGCCATATCTCTGCAGGTACAAAGCCTACATAGAACCGAGCACCCAGGGGATCGAAGTTACTTGGGGCTTGACGTTGTCTGAATATATGCAAATCTTCCTCATAGTCCGCATCTGCCAGGCGAAGCACACACTGGACAGAGGATCCCACCAGCTCTCCCTGTCACAGGAGCACTGTCAGTGAACAAGAAAATGATGACTTCTGTAGGATCCCAGTTCAGAAGGAAACTTGTTGATGGTCACTCCTGGGAATTATCAGGGATGATACTGAAGACTGACAAAGAGGACGAGCACGTCTCTGTTATCTGGGAGGAATGGCAGTTTCACATAAAACAACAACTCAAAATTTTTTGACATTTTCTTGCTATTTCTACTCTATAAAATGTGTTTTAAAAATTGTTGAATATATTTTTTTCTGGGCAAAGTTTCTGTTTTGTCAAGAAGGAAAACAGCCTGTCATTAATGATTTATTTTTTCCTGGTCACTGGTGTTCTTTCTTTTTCTCTATTTTCTGGTTTTTTCCTTTCCTTTTGTCCCCCAACCCTTCCTTTCTCTCTTTCTTTTGCCAAGAGGTGTGGGGATAAAAGCATAAGGATATCTTTTACGGATAAAAGCAGCTGAGTACTTGATGTCCCAAAGCAGATCCAAGCAAGTCTTCTTTTAGGCTCACATAGCCTAAAACAATGGTTATGACACTTAAACCTGCATCAGAATCTTATTAAAGGAGGGCTTATTAAACCACAGATTGTTGTACTTGATCTTTATCATTCCTGATTCAGTAAGTCAGGGGTGAAGCCTCAAGAATTTGTTTCTCCAACAAGTTCCCTGCTTATGCTGGTGCCCTGGGACCATGCTCTGACCAGTGCTGCCTAGAATATGAGTTCACCTACCATATAGTGATCACCTACAATGTGCCAGGCTCTGTTGGGCATCCCATATGGGGAGGCTCAGCTCACACCCCTGAGAAGATCATAGTCAAGGTGGGGCAACAGACAGACATGAATTTACTTATTCACAACAATTAAGAAGACACAGTATTTGTGTTCTTTCTCTGGGCCTCAATTTCCCTCTCTGCATCCTGAGCCTTCCAGTAATATTATTTATTCTACTACCCTTTTCAGCACTAGCTCTTCCCTTTTCTCACTGGGTAGCCAGGGTGGAATGCTGTTCCCATTTCACTGTTGAAAAGGAAACAAGGGGTAAGTGGAGAAGCCTAGAGCCTGACATTTCAATGAAGCTGCCTTGGTGGCCGGGAAAACACTGAGGAAATGGCCCAGCAGGGGCCTGGACATAGGTCAGTAATGCTTTGAGGTGAAAGGCAGAGTAGGTAGGTCTGAGATGATCCTTTTACTCAGCCTCTAAGCTACAAATCTTTCATCTCTTCTAGTACAAATTGTCATCTTGAATTTAAGGTTTAGCTTAGGTGCTATCATTCCTATTAAGCTCTTTGTGACCCTCTGCTCTCTACTGTCCCCAATAATATTCAACCCTGAAGAGTTATAGCACTTTGTTCCTCCATCTTCTGTGGCAGCTGCATCTTCCTGTTTCATAGAATAATCCAGAATTACTTCTCTTGCTGACTCTGAGTTCCATCTTTTCTCAGAATTTTCCATTGCACAGTATCATGTCTGACAGCATTCAGTACACATCAGATAACTAGAGAATCCCTTAGTCCTAAAGAGTTCTTCTCTGTTCTAAGGAAGCAGAGTTCATGATACCGAAATTACTTAAATCTCGAAACCCACAATGTGAAAGAAGAAAAAAAAAAGGAAAAGAGAGGTTGAGATAGAAAGAGATAGGACTGGAACAAGTCAGTTCAAGGATTTGGCTGGAGGCTGGATAGAAGTGATTACAGGTTTGCCGGGATCATAATTGGCTAGTGGAGGATTACAGGAATTCCGAGATTCATTTACTTTTTTTTTTTAAGTTATTCTTTTGTTCTTTAGTACCCTAAGTGTGGCCTGGCTCCTCTGGGAAGTGTTTGGTCTCCTCCTAAACCCTCCCTGAAACAGAATCCAGCATTTAATGTATCTCAAAAGAAATCCACAATACATTAACAAAAGAAATAATTTACTGAAACAATTTTGGGACAGAACGGAGAGGGGACCAACTTCATGTATCACATACCAAGCAGTTATCAAATACCTCATTTAAACTTTCAACCTAATAACAAATAGAGAAAGATTCTCCAAAGATAATGAATTTATTCCAGAATGAACATCATAATGGGAATATATGTGGGTGTATTCAACCAGGCAAAGAAAGACAAGAGCTTCTAAAGGTAAAATAAAAAGGATAACTTCTTTTGAAAAAATTATTGTTGTCTTCAAGGATCAATAACAAGAGTGGCATCAGTACAGGGTTGGTGTGATAGTTAACTGATTGTGTCAACCTCAGTAAGAAGCCCCTAAGTGAGATCGGCACAGTTCTGGGTGTGCTGGGGGAATTTACTGAAGTCAGAAGCCCCACCCTAGGAAGGCTCCTTGCCTAAATGGTATAAAAGGGAAATGAAGCAGGAAGACTTGCTGCTCTTTCTCTGGAGGAGCTCGGGTCTCCATCTTCACCCTGGACATCATCTCTTGGCTTGCAGTGCAGACTCTTCAGTCTCCACTGCAGACCCTTTGGCCTCCTGATAAGAACTCGCACAGGACACACTGAGCTCCAGGGCTTGGCCTGGATGCTTCACTCTCCAGTGCACAGACAGCCCCTTCGCACCCTTCCACAACTGACTCTGCAGGTGACCACTGTAAGCCAATCTTGTAAATATTTATATATTTGTATATCTTGGATTAAATGTTTCTCTAGCAGTCCCTGACCAATATAGTTGGACAGTAGGTGCTAGAGATCTGAAGTGGTCTTCATGCAGGGCTGTAGTTCTGGAAGTCCTTTGTCAAGAGTTCTTGTTAGCAGGTCTACAGGCATGAGATTCCCTCTTTTCATAACCTCCTAGCTTTGTTTATTTATCTTTGTTAGGATTTGACACAGGTGACTCCACTTCAGTTCTGACGACTTCTGCAAGACCTCTTGGTTGCCTTCAGAATCCTCTTGCACCAGCCCACTCACCATTCATTATATTTTCTCCAATCCGTTTCTGAACCTCTGTTTCCTGCCCCAGGTACTTCAGCTCTTCTCTGGAAACCTAGGGTACCAGTACAACCAGTCATCTCTAGGTCCCTGAGCAAGTCCCTTAGGGAGTCCCCAAAATATTCTTTCCCAACAGTCAGTGTTCACAAAATATGAGGTCTTGTTAGCCAGCTCCCAAGAATCTCATGATTGTACCCTTAGGTGGTCCCCTCCCCAAAAGAATTAGAGCTGGTCCTGTGTAACAGAATCTGGTGGAGGTGGACTTGTAATTTCTGAAGTTATCAAATTGGAACTCCTGCTTTGTTTTCCTGGAGTTTAAGCTCTCTCTGGTGCCTGACCCGCTGTGGGAGATGCTCAGTTCCCCTTAGGGCACCATAAGAAACCTTGTAGAACTGCCTGGAGCCTACACAAAGAGAGTAGAGACTCAGCCAGCCCTCCCTTCCTGGCCCAGTCCCTGAACTCATCCCAGTCGAGGACTCAGGAATGATGTGGAACAGGAAAAAAAAATCATCTCCTGAGGTTCTTCCCACATTTCAGATTCCTAGGTAATTCCTGTTGCTCTAAGCCACTAAAGGTTGGGATGGTTTGCTGCACAGCAACAGATAACAAGACTCTCCTCACCAACAATCAGCTCACCAGGCAGTGGGAAAGTCAGGGACACAGCATCTCCTGGGACTGCTGGCACAGGGTACACCTTGGAAAATTCTGCTTCTCTCCCAAGTCCTCAGAGCAGCTCTGGCAAACTGAAGGCCATTCTTCCTCCCCTGCTTCTCTGGCGCCCTCTCTACTCCCACCCTTCTCTAAACTTACGCTTTCGTCCTAAGCAAGTCAAGCTCCTTGTTGAGAATTTCCAATGGATTCCTTAGCTCCCAGAATAAAACTCAAACTCTTTACTCTGGCCTAAAAGGTTTTGCATGATTTAGTCCCTGTCTAGACTCTATAATCTCTTCTCAGATACTTTACTCCATGGTTTCTTCAGTTCCTCCAACAATCCAAACTCTTTCCCACTGTAGGTCTTTGCACACTGTTCCTCACCTAATGTTGCCTTACGTTGTCCCAGGGCCAGCTCTCTTCTCTCATGCTATTGATCTCTCAGCTTAAAGGACACCTCCTGCAGGCAGACTTTTTGAGCCCCCGTCTAAATAGGCCTGTTTCATGGCTCATTATTACTGCCTACAACAGTTAAAAAATTATTTTTTTCATAAAACAAAAAAGTTGTAAAACAACAATAATGCAAAAAACACTTTTAAAAAATCAATCAATCATATTGCTTTTAGTCTATCAGCCACTAGAATGTGAGCCCTGAGAGCTCAGAGAGTGTATCCATCTTACTGGCAGCCCCAAAAACACGTCTCACTCATATTAGGTGTTCACTAAACATTTGTTGATTCGGACCTCCTTTGCAGAAGGACTGTTTCTTCCCAGGATGAGGTGACTATAGATGCAGAGCCTGCCCCCGTGGCAGAATGTAGATGACATCTCCAGAGAGTCTTGGAAACTAAAGCATGAGAAGAATACACTGGGAACAGCATCACTATGAACTATTTCCTATGCTTTACTATTTCAGTTTTGTTATTTTCTTGCTGGGTTGAACTTTTTATTAGTTAGTTTGTTTTTTGAGACGGGTCTCACTGTGTAGTTCAGGCTGGCCTTGAACTCACTATGTAGCACAGACTGGTTTTGAATTCCTAGTGATCCTCCTGCCTCAGCCTCCTGAATGCTGGGATTACAGGCGTGCGCCACAATGTCTAGCTTGAATTTTTTTTTTTGTACTGGGGATCCAAGTTGGATCCTTGTGATTGCAAGGCAGGTGGCGGAACCACTGAGCTAAATCCCCAGCCCTAGCTTGAATTTTTTATTAGTAAGCGACATCATGTCGCTCTATCTCCTGTAACCTTATCTTGACTGGAAACCTGTTCTGACGTTAGTATAGCCAACTCTCTTCTATTTGGGTTACAGCTGGTACAGAGGACCTTCAGTTCACTGCCCTTTTCTACCTTTTTTGCTTTTGTATCTAGTTGGATCATGTTTCACAGCCCTTCTCCCAGTCTGTCTCTGCATGGGAAAGCAGTGCCCCTTCACAGGGAAGGGCTTTAGTGCTCAGGAAGAGCTCCCCTCTGTCTGTTGGCTGTTTATCTCCCACTTACCTTGCAGCTTGTTGTCCCTCGTTTTCTGTACTACTGTCTTTTGAGTCCCTCTTTTGGAGTGAATGTTTGAATTTTCCTCTCATCTGTGTATATTCTGTAGATATTTTCTTTGAGGATACCATGGTCATTACATTGGAAATCCTAAGGTCACACCACTCCAGTGTGAATTTGTGCCAGCTAAACTTAGCCACATACAAAATGCTGCCCCCAAAGCCCCAGCCTCACCCCCTTTGGGGTCTGTAGTTTCATCCATGCCTGGCACACTGTGTCTCAGAAAGTGGTCATGTAGTTTTATTGTTTTCATACATGAGTCTCATATCATGTAGGACACAAAACTAGTCCTGACTTAGATAAATGCCCATGTATTTACCTTTAACAGTTATCAGTTATTTCTTCACACAGGTTTGAGTCCTACTTAATGTCCTTTTTTTTTTAACCTGAAGGACCCCCCTTCACTCAGGGTAGTCTAGTAAGAGGGAAATAAATCCCATAGTGCTTTGTATCTGGGAATATCTGAATTTCTCCCTCATTTTTGAAGGACAGTTTTGCTGGCTATAGAATTCTTAGTTCAGAGGGTTTTTTTCTTTTGTTTTACTTTGCTTTTTCATTCAACACGGCACCTATCAATCCATTACCGCTTGAGCTCTGAGGTTTTTGAAGAGAAATCTAATGATGATCTTTTGGAAGAAGTTGTAATGATAAGTATCTTTCTGTAGGCTTCATAGGCATTAAATGTTTATTATGTTTGATAAACAGAACATTACATTATTCTAATATCAGTGATGCTGTAGCATCACTTTGAGCCCAGTAAGAGTATAAATAAAAAGGAATTGAAATTGAGTGTAAATGTCATATGATTTTTAAAACCAAAAGGTATGACAGATTCTCAAACCAGAACAAAAAGGACTTTGAAACATTCTGCAATTTTAATGTGCAAAAAATTAAGTATCCATTTCCATAACCCATATTAGTAAGAAACTTTATGACCTTTTTCTATTAAAGAACAAAAGGTCCTGGAGGCCAAGAAATAAGGGCCCACTGTGGATGTGAGGAGCCAGTGAGGTCACTTCCAAGGTTAGCTATACAGTACCTAGGCCGTAGCTGGAGAGGGGTTTTGTTCTGGAGACCTCTTACTGGTGACCTAGGGTTTGTGGGCAGAATGTTTGTCGTGATTGGTATGGTGTTTTGGAGGTTTGTTCCACCAGGATGCTCAGTCTGGATGTTGACCATGAGCCTCACAGCCAGTTCCCATGGAAAGAACCTCACTGATGAGTATCGACCATTGGCCATGGCAGCTTTGAGTATGGACACCATTGCCCATGGTCCTGCTGCCAGAACATCTTGCCACTGGGACATCAATGGTCATTAAGGTGCTGCAAAGGGAGAAACTGAAACCCATCATCATTATAACTGAGGTAGAGATCTTAAAGCAGCTATATCACCCCACAGTCATCTAGCTGCTGGAGGTCATCGAAACCCAAGACAAAATCTATCTTGTATGTGTGCATGGAGGAGACCAGAGGCAACACATCTGGGGGGCTTACAAGTTGAAGGAGAAAGAGGCCTGGAGATTACTCCTTCACATTTCAGGTACCATGCAGCACTGCCATGGCTGGGGTTCTGTCCACAGAAAATCAAACCCGAGAATACATTATTGGACTCCAAAGGAAATATCAAGATCACTGACTTTGGGTTGGCAAAATGTAACCTTGGGTGGCTTCACAACATGACATGCTGCCCCCAAATGATTCTCAGAAAAACCATACCAAGACCCACAGGTGGATATTTGGAGCCTTGGCATTATGCTCTATGAGCTCGTCGTGGATCACTCCCCTGTGGGGCAGACATCTGGCACAGCCAACCCACATGGGAAGATAATTCTCTCCTTGCTTCCTTTCTTTTACCTCCAAAACCTAATCCACAAGCTCCCTCCTCAACTACAACCCCACAAAGTGGCCAACTCTAAAACAGACTTTGCAGAACCTATGGCTCTGGTGGGGTACATATTCTCATAATCCTCCTGAGCCACTCCCCAAGCACAGGAAGACCATAATCCTGGGGTCATGACCTGGATGGGGTCTGACCCCGTAAACATCACTGAATTACTATGGCTCAGTAGGACCACTGGGTGGGCCTTTTTTTCTGCTCCTGGAACACCCCCAGGAAATCGATGCCTCTAGTCTGTAGAAGAGGAAGTGGCACCATCATCCTCTCCAGATCCTGCCCCCTCGGCTCTCCTTCCAAGGAGACTGGTCATTGAGCCTGCAATCACACTGACCCCTTCCTCCCCAGGGATGAATCCCCCAGGGTAGCAGGGCGGCAGAGGCTCCCAGCCTCCCATTCAAGTCTGTAAGACCACCCCTCCCAGCACTGCCTAGCCCGGAGGCATCCTGCCCCAGCTCTTGCACCACCTCCTCCCCTGCCAGCAATGGAAGGCAGGTCTGTAGGAAGAGGACTGTAGCCCACCTGCTGGCCCTGTGCTTCCCCTGCTTGCCAGCCTGGCAGAAACCCCAGAGACACTGAAACAAGGTGGTGCCCGTGTAAGTAGTGGACAGCAGAAACCAGAAAAACCAGGAGGGGTGGGGGGAGCCCAGTGTTGCTGCCTACAATGTTATCTGTGTCTTGATGATGGCTTTCAGTTGTCAAGTCATAATTTTAGGGAGGGTGGGGGGAGTTGTTGGTCAAAGAGAACAGTTTTCAGATGGACGTGAGAGGGTTTGGAGAACTACTGCAGAGGAGGGTGGCAGTGACCACCACCAAGAATAACATCTGGCATGTTTCCAAGTAAGCGTCTATTTCATGTATCTCCTCACATGTTCAGTGGAGATCCATGAGCAACCCCCAGTTCTTGAAGAATGTGGACTTCCTGGTAACGAGATCGGCCAGGCAAGCTTAACCAACTTTATGAGGGAGCCTGACTGCACATTCGAGCTGCAGTGTGCTGGGCCCACCTGGCCCAGTCGTCTCCATCTGGCACAGAGGACAGGAGTCCAAAGTGCCACAGTCTCTGACACCTGGAGCCACCTGGAGCCACCTGGAGTCCAAAAGGGCCTGGAACACCTCCCTAGGCCTGCCCCAGAGGAGGAAGCTGCAGGGACTCACCCTGCAGCCCTTTGTCTAGTGCAGTCAGAGGGGAAACGAGAGGGGAAGGTTCTGTAGCCTGAGGGCAATGAGGTGGGTGTGCAGCCCTGGCTCCTGGGAGGTCTGAGCTCCTTCTCATAGATGTTGCAGACCCCGCGTTCTTGCTGACTGCTGGCTGGAGACTTCAGTTCTTCACCACTGGATCTTCCCGCAGGCTTCTTGAACGTTTTCCTGACGGAACAGCTCCCTTCTCCCAGAGTGAGGCATCTGGGATAGGGAGGGAGGGAAGGAGGAAGGGAGGAGGTGGGGAATGAGTGATTAAGACTATAACTCAAACTGTGGGTTTTTTACGCCCGGATCCCAGAAGTGCTACACCATCACTTCTGGCCACACAGACTGACCCTATCATAACGTGACAGGGACTAAATGGGATGTGATTACCAGTAGTTGAGGACCCAACACGGAGGCAGATAGGAGGCTGCATCCCACTGGCAAGGTCTACCAAAGTGCTGCTTGGTGCAGACTCCCACCTGCCTGCCTAGCACCGTGGCTCCTAGAGCCTTCCTTACCAGGGCCCTGCTCATCACTACAGAAGCCAAGGCGCCTACACCAATGTGCTGTATGGAGGGAACTTTGTGAAAGCTGCTCAGTTCCTATAGAATCCATCGACCGGCAGGCATTACCGTCCACACCTACGAATGGAGAATAGGAAAAGCTGAGCAGTTCGGTCACACATCACCTATGTCACAGGCCCAGGCATTCCCAAGTGTGTCGTTCTTCAGGGCCAAGATTTGCAGGCATTACCGTCCACACCTACGAATGGAGAATAGGAAAAGCTGAGCAGTTCGGTCACACATCACCTATGTCACAGGCCCAGGCATTCCCAAGTGTGTCGTTCTTCAGGGCCGAGATTCCCCCACAGCCCCGCTTCTTGTGACCCAGCCCCTGGCCCTGACCTGCCTGTGCAGCCTCCACAGTCCACTTCCCACCCTACCACATGCATTCTGAGGCCTTTGGGTGCCTAGTATTACGCTCACAGCCAAAACCCTCTTGCTCCATCCCTATCTGAAGCCAGTCTTTTGAAATGTGTTTACTGCGTCCTGGACGAACTACCTGACAAACTTCATAAATAGTCCATGTGGGCTTGGAATTGGTCTTCACCATGGACGCAGTCTGTCTAAGCTCATTAAATAAGCTGTGTTAGTCAGATGTGTACATGTGTATCTTTAGTGATTTTTGTGTGTATGACCTTATAAATTATTTAAGTATATTAAAGTCTGCAGTATAATGTTTCTTTGTGGATCTGTATGTATTATTAGATGTATATAAGTTCTATCTCATGGGTAAATTAATCTCCCCCCATTATATAGGGGCCATCTTTGCTCTGGAAGAGGAGAAAGAGACAGAGGAAAAAGAAAGTGCGAGAGGAAGCCATTTACCACAGGTTCATACGAATGCTATTTAGTTCCTTGAAAAAAGATGATAATTAGCCTTCCCCACATTCTGCAGCTTGGACAGTGGTTGCAGTTCCATGCTCGGCAGTTTGCTTCAAGACAGGTTTCCCCAGTGTCAGCACATAGGGTCCCAGCTTTACAGAGCATTCTCTTAGAAATGCCCCCTGGGGCAGCCTGGGATTGAAAACCTTTTTAAAGTATATGTAATGATTATATTCATTGTGGAGAATGGGTACATGCCCATAAAACATCTCAATTCTTTTTTCTCCCTTCCACTCTACCCCCTTTTTGCCAGCATCAGATTCATTTATTTATCTTATAAGTCCTTATAAGATTAATTATCATAAACATAGGTTAACAGTCAGACTAACAGACCAAAGACATAAAAATATATGAGACAATTATAGTAAATCAAGATTCAGTTTACACACATGGACCATGCTGGACTATAATAACTGTTTTCTCTCTTTTCTATCCCATTGTGTTTTTATTTTGTACTTTATATATTGGGTTTCTTACACGAGAGAAACAATGCAATATTTAAGCTTACATGTCTGACTTACTTCACTTAACATTCTGATCTCAAGCAGCCAGACAGATGATGCAGACACACTTTCAGGCTTGTGCTTGTGTGACTGTCATGTAATTGTGTTGTAACAGTTAGAGGGACCTAAGCACTGTGCAATATAACTGTAATGATTAGAGATTAGGTATATCTATAAACTATACGGAAGTACATTCTATTTAAATGTCACTTTGGCAACAAAAGATGGTTAAAAGATAGCAAATTTAGCTGGGCAAGGTGGTACATGCCTATAATCCTAGCACTCAGATCACCATGAGTTTGAGGTCAGCCTGGGCTACACAGTGAGTTCAAGGCCAGCCTGAACTACATAGTGGGACCCTGTCTCAAAAAAAAAAAAAAAAAAAAAAAAAAAAAAAAAAAAAACTTAAGATTTTATTTCTTCATTGCAAAAATTAGGAAACAGTATTCCTACATGACAAGATTGTTCTGAAGGGAAAATGCAAATTGGCACATCATTCCCTATAAATATTAGCAAGCATTATTACCTCCGATTTCACTTTTGAAAACTTTGACAGGATTAAAAATACAGTCAGTATTTTGACTCCTTTGGAATTGGTTTACATTTTTGAACAATCAAACTATAAATCTGAACATATATGAATGTATTTATAAAGAATTAGTATTATACATGGAGTTATATGAATTTCATTATATAGTATACATGAAATATACCAATAAAAGTAATTTTTAAAATAAAGAAATAAAATCTTGGAAAATATTCTTAAACTGGTTTTTAAAAATATCTCAAATATTTAGTTCAGTCCCAAGTTTCTCTTCTGAGAGAAATGTGAATTTTGTAAGGTGTTAAGTCATAACACATTCTCCTTGGTAGAGTAGGTTGTCAACAAATATTCGCCAATTTAATGGTACCACATTTCACCACAGCAGACTGATTCATGATTAATCTGAAGTGCGAAAGATCTGCAGACGGATATACCTCCCCCAATTAAATTCATTATATTTCCTGTTATTTGAGCTCCCATCACCTGCCTATACTTCCACTTTAATGCATTTTTCAAAAAATTTTTGGTAAAAACCTTCATTTGGTTAGGTACTAGCCATACAAGGTTTCTAAATCTTGTTTATATGTGGTAATAATAGTGTAACAGAGGGTTCTAAAATCGACCTCATAGACAGACTTAATTTGTCCACACAGCAATCCCATGAGGTAGGAACAACTATTGTGCTTATATTACAGGTGAGACTTTGAGGAGTTAAATAATGTGTTCAAGGATCAGCCAG
Organism: Fukomys damarensis; assembly: GCF_012274545.1. NCBI lineage: Eukaryota > Metazoa > Chordata > Mammalia > Rodentia > Bathyergidae > Fukomys > Fukomys damarensis. The sequence continues at coordinate 36,404,768 of NW_022900940.1, forward strand.
CCAGTAAGTGGTGGAGTGTAGAAGTGAATCCAAGCAATCTGGGTTCTAGATTCTGTTCTCACACTGTCGAGGACTTCTTAGAATGGTCATTGATATTCCCAAGAGGTGAATCTCGTTCTTCAGAGGGCACTGGAAGCATGGAGCAATATCTAGTTCACCGCTGCTTCTCTCAGTCTGTACTTCTAGTCCTCCACCACCTGGGCCTGGCTCACACTCAGCCTCATACTGGAGCGCTGCAAACTGTGAAAACTGGCTTAAGTATGCAGAACTGACATGCAAGCACACCAAGACACGCTTGCTCATCAATCTCCCATTTCCCTCACAGCAGGGAAGCTTCATTAGAAAAGGAACTTTAGGTCAGAAAACTCAGAGCCAAGAGAGTGACTTATTATACAGGATTTGGAATTTGAGCCCAGCACATGGAACTGAAGTGAGCCAGAGAAAGGACTTTGCCTGGTATTGTGAGGATGGACAGTAAGTAATTCTCTGTCCTGTGCTCAGGAGGCTGACCTCTATGGACTCCATCAGCCAAGCTTGCTGGCAAGCTGGAATATGGCTGGGTTTCAGCAATGAGAGACACTGGCAGGTGACCAGCAGGTGGAAGGAGGGAGATGAGGATATTTCCTCCCCTCTTGTTCTTCTTTGCAACATACCTCTGGCTTTGGCTGCATCGCTCCAGAGGTATATTTCCTCAACGATGCCAGCTCACACAAGCTCCAGTAAGACTATTTTCCCTTTCACTTTCCAATTCAGCAGGGTAATAACAGCTTCTCACTGCTGCTAGTTTCTGGTTGCCTCAGCATCCTATTTGTTTCTTTGGCCTGGATCATACCTCTATAAGAAATTTCCTCTACAGTCGCTTCATTTCTACCACAGGGAATGAACTAGTTCATGGTAGGATTGTAATGTACACAAGAAAATGGCACACATGATCCTGGAGAATCTGGGCAAGAGAGGGTAGTAAAACCTAGTACAGGACAGATGGGTGGGATCGTTCAGGTGCTGGCCCAACATCAAGTGTAAATGTCAGATCTCTCCAATTGTGCTGGCTGGGCCCAACTGATGATTTATCACCCACCTGTGCTAGTAGCCTCCTCCTCTTATATGAGAATGACAGTCTCAAGCTTCTAAAGGTCCTTTCTGTAGCTGGATGACAAGGGTATCATTACTCCAGGACAGTGCTAGAAAAATCCTCACACAGACTTTGCTTTTGCCACAGCCTCAAATATTGCAATATGTCCTTTTAGTGCTAGAACTAGAGTGTCTCAGTTCAAACCATGGCTCTTCCTCTTACTAGCCCTGTGACTAGGCAATCGCTTTAGGCCTCAGTGTTCTCATCTGTAAAGTGGCAATAATAATAGTTTGAGCAGGGATGAAATGACCTACAACATGTAGTGTTCTTAGCATAATATCCAACAACAGTAAATACTCAAAAAATGTTATACCCACCATTTCTGTAACCTCATGACCTTGGGTAATTTATTTCAAGTTTCTGTGCCTCCAGATTCTCCTCTATAAACTGGAAGAGTAACACCAATTTAGATTGGGATAGATGGAGAGGAAAATGAAGAAAATGTCAATGAAAGTATTCTAGAAACTATAAAACATCTATGAATGCATAGTCTCTTAAAAGTGCTTAATAATAGGGTTGGGGATTGGGCTCAGTGGTTCTAATGCCTGCCTTGCAAGGGCCTGAGTTCAATCCCTCTAACCCCCCAAAAAAAACCATAATAATAATCATGATTTTAAAAATTAAGCAGTAAGCCTTGATAATAGTATCTGTAAGACAGAGGAAGAAATTTAACAATAAGGCTGTGAGAATTCTTAGGTAAAGAACAAACCATTTAAGAGAGAGAAAAAAAGATCAAGACAACTACTGAGAAATGAACATGGTTTCATTCTGAGTCTTTTAAAATAACTGCTGGAGAATAATTTCTATCACAATATATACTCAAAGTGACTTATCATTAAACCAACTGTGAACAATGTACCGGACTAGAAACACTGAATCACAGAGCCCACTCCCACTTGTCAAGGATTTAGGGAGAACCACTCTTGTCTCCAACATGTCACACCTCCCTGCCCACACATGCCCTCATCCATGAGGGCACCCAGTCAGTCAGGGTCCAGGCTCATGCCTGTATTTGGAAGACTGGACTCAGAGCTGGACAAGTTATGTTTCCCCAGCCTTCATTCTCTCCTCCTCCCTTTCTGGTAAAACCACTGACTTCATGGCCACAGTTTTAACCTCTTGCCACTCCTCACATATTCTGTGGACCTAGGAACTTATTCTTGGGCCCCCAGACTTGTTATGAGAATCTGCTTTTGTACACAATTTCCAGGTGATTTGTCTGCTCAGGAAAGTTGACGAACACTGTTTGAATCTTTCGGAATCTCATGTTTACCTTGAAATTCTATTATGCGGATTAAATATATTTAAAGTCCCTGACAAATGGGGTGCTAAATAGCTCATCATCTTCTTCCACCCAACATTTGGTACATTCATGCTGCTGCCTGTGCCCTTCTCCCTGGCCTGAGCTTCTGAACAGTGATCTTAACTTACTTTCTTAGACTCTGCCACTTGGCCAGTGCCCCAGATTCTGACCTCAGTTCTTTCTTTGGAGTCCTTTGGCAGGCTGGCCATGGCCTATTGCTGTACTTTGAAATACTCCCTACTCACTTACATACTCCCCAAGTTCCACCTCTCCTGGTCTGTCCCTTCTTGTGGACACTTAAAACCTTGAAGCACCACTAATTTTAGCCATCCTGCTATATTGCTCAACATTGCATTGGAACTGCTCCTTGGAATTTGCCTTCCCAGTTTCTCACGGTACCTGGCCCAGCCGAAGCACTCAACTCAACTAAATATTCCTTGGGGCGATGCATGAAGGGCAAGGGTTGGCTTCACATCGATCCATCATGTTAGACTTCAGTATCTCCCTTTGGGAATTCTCTTTGCTTTTATTCTCACTTTTTTTTTTGGTATTCCAAAAGTGTGCTACAGAAGACTGAAATTTAATGCCTACCCAGGAAGAAAGGGCCAAGGAAAATGCCTGATCTGTTTGGATTCTAGACCTTAAGCCTCTATGCAAGGGATCCCCTTGGCCCCACAGAGCCCAGCTCTGTTCACTGTGATTCCTACTGAGGCTTGGGGCCAAATTTCCAGTAGATAATAAAGTGTTTCCCATCCTGGCCTGTTTCCCTACTCTTAGATCACTATAGGATATTGGTTCCCTGCCCAAATCCCTCACCAGCCAGTGCATGCATTTCCCAGCTACCACATGCCTTGGCTAAAAGCTTCCACCGGTGACCTTCTTTGCACAGTTGCTATTGGATGAGCTGTCTTATCTAGAAAAGTTTGGGATTTGTTACCCCTCACTTTCACCCCAAGCAGCCAATGACTGATAGATACAGGGGCACAAAAACCTGGACCTCTTTTCTCAAGGTGGGACAACACTATAGGGCAGTGTGCATTCCAGAGTCCCCATGGAGTTTGACGTGGTGGCACATACCTTTCATCTCAGCCCTTGGCAGGCTAAGGCAGGAGGATTGCAGTGAGTTTGAGACCATCTAGAATACATAGTGAGTTCGAGGATAGTCTGAACGACATAGCAAGACTCCGTCTCAACGAAACAAAAATCAGAGTCCCCATGGAGAAAGCCAAGCTTAGAATTTGTCTGGGATCACATCCCTGTGAGGTTCCTTACTCTGCTTACCCTGCCTCTCTCATTCCTGACAACTTCCTTTTCAGGGTATCCTCAGTAAACTGAGGGCACCTTAAGTGTCCCAGGTTCTGTTTCTAGAGATCCTAACTTAAAACAATACTCTTGAGACTTAGTGGATGAGTAGCAGACAGGATTCCTACTTTCAGGATCCCACAAACTCAGCAAACACCATGCCAACACCAATTTACATGACTCACCCTGGGGTCTACTTCCTGGCCCATGAGCCCACAGGAACACCGGCACTAAGTCCAAGGGAGGAGGATGCAGACCGACAGCAGCACTGTCTCAAACAGCAGTCACAAGCAACAGAGGCTGCTGAGCACTTGAAATGTATGTGGCTAGTGCAACTGAAAAACTGAGTGGTCAATTTCAATCAGCTCAATTATAATTTGTATTTTAAAATGAATGTTCAGTGAAGCTATCAAAAAACTTTTAAGCATGTTTAGAACAACTTGGATATGTAAATCTAGTTCATTTTCTACTACAAATTTTAAGAAAACTCATATAGATCAAGAATTTCCAGGGGCCAGGGATTTAGCTCAGTGATTCTGCTGCCTACCTCGCAAATGCAAGGACCCAAGTTCAATCCCCAGTACCCCCGCAAAAACAGAATTTCCAGTAGAAATTTAGTGTCTGAATTGAGAAGTGCTAGAAGCACCAAAAAACGCACGTCAAATTCCAAGGATTTAGTATTTAAAATAATTTAAAATATATCATTTATATTTTTAATATTAGTTTTTTATTAAAATAAATTTTGTTAAATACAATGTTATTAAGTTTAATTTTGAAAAAATATTTTTCTAGAAATGTGGCTGCTAGAAAATTTAAAATTACATACATGACTCACATGATATTTCTGTTGCCAAATGGTCAAGAACTGCAGTCTAAACAGGCAGGTGGAAAGGAAGAATAGTTCCTGTTTGCCTTTTCAGACCCTTAACACCAGTGAGCTATTGGGAATCTTGAGGTTCTTTAGTCTAAAAGCCAATACGAACTAGCCAGATATGGTGGCACACACCTGTAATCCTGGCTACTCGAGAGGCTGAGGCAGGAGGATTCTAAGTTCAAAACTAGTTTGGGCAATTTAGTAAAACTTTGTCACATAATAAAAATAAATAAATAAAAAGAGCTGGGGATGTAGATTATTGTTAAAGTGCCCCTGGATTCAATCCCTGGTACAAATACCATCAGCCCCCTCAAAATGTCTTTAAGACCTAACATTGAGTCTTTATCTAAATTCAACTGAAGTTATTCTCTCCAGTTAGTGGCAGCATTGCCAAGTGTATGTGGTCGACTCACTTCGGTAGCCTCCTCATTGGTTATGGTTTCCAGTATGCATACCCTGGAGTCTGTCCCCTGTGAATCTGAGCTGGCCACGTGACCTGCTTCCACCAGCTGACGGGATGCTCAGTCAGTCCTAGGACTAGACTTCAGGAAAGCTTGGCAGCTTCCACTTTGGTGCTAAGCCAGTGAGAATTTGGAATTAAGATCCCTGGGCAGCAGCTCCCACTGAGTTCCCACTCAGTCGTCAGCAGACATGTGACTGAGGCCAAAAAAGGACTGAATCCTTCAGCCCATTAAGCTACTTCACGAGATACCATATGGAGCATAAATGAGCCCTCCCTATTGAACTCTGCCCAAACTACAGAATCAGAAAAAGAACTAAAACAGCTGTTGCTTTCAGGCTCTCAGTTGTGGGGGAGCTTGTTATATAGCAATAGATGAACTGAAACGTGAAGGCTCCTGGGGCGAGTTTCTGTACACGTTACTGAAGACTTCTGACCGCTCATCAACTCATGCTCTTGAATTTATGTCATCTTTGATAAGTTTCATTCTAGCATATCAAGTAGCTCACTTATAGTCACACAAAATTTGATACTAATTCTGTGTCCTCAGAATAAATCCAGTTGTATACTAAACCACTTGTTTTCCATCACTGCATGCACCAGGTTGAGGCCTCTTGCACTGTGACCTTACCTTGTTCACCCTGCTCTACTTCTGGAAGCTTCCCCAGGTAGTTACTGTTCTACTTCTTTGGACTCATAAAACCTGTGGGTCCTGGAGAGAACTCTGGGGAGCCAGTGAGTACGTACTTAACCTCACCCATCACTGTCTTCTAAGGAAAATGGAGAAAATGGCCCCAATACATTCTTTTCTGTAAGGAGGTTCCATGACTCCCGCCATGTGACTTGAATGACCTCAACGCACCATCCTGACACCGATTGATATAGCAGTGATGAGTGGCTAAGGTGAAAGCAATTAAGTGGACGCAAGTCATATAAAGAGAGACCAAGTCTGCTAAGGTAGCCAGGGTGAAAACTATGGATTAAAGGGCTTCTATGATGCAACGCAGTCCTCTTTGCAAAGGTGAGGATCGCGGCAGTCATGCAGGGCACTGGAACCTAGGCCGAAATGTGACCAAAAGGGGACTTGGAAACAGTGGGTCCCAGAAATGCCGAGATGTCTCAGTTGCCCTTGTGACCTCTCCAAAAACCCTCGTGTCTTAAGCTGGGTTCCCTGAATACTAAAAAAAGGGTTGATGTGTAAAGCAATTATTAAAGACATGTCCCTGGAAGAAGCTACTAGGAAGTGGGGGAAGCCACTCAGGGAAAGGGGGACCCTAAAGATAAGTGATTTGGGCTATTCTGCAGAGAACAGTGTAGCTTCAGTCTGATCCAGCTTGAAAATTCTAGAATGCAAGTTACCCGCCAGAGGTGGTTCCAACTTAACCTGAAAGGAACTGATTGTCTTACTTCCCACCGATCCGGCTTTGATCAAATGTCTCTTCAGCAGGAGACATAAACTACAGGGTACTTCCAGCTCTCTGAGGCAGGTAAAGTGATTCCAGTATGCAAGGAGAGTTCTAGGAAGAAAAGTTGCAGGTGCAAACCACTGAAGGCAAAAGCTCACTGAAGCTGGGGAGGAACGATGAGAAACAGAAAAGGGATTTAAGAATTCTGGAAGATGCCTCAACAGTGTCCACTGTGCTCCTCACTGAAAGCCACCAGTGCATATCTCTTTCCTGCAGCCGAAGGGGTGTTCGGATCAGCATGTTTGCGTTCTTCTTCAATGTATCTAATGTTTTCCAGACTGCTTTCTACTGTTTCCTCTTTGGCCACTATAAATTCAGGTGAACCTGGCTCATAGGGGATCTATTCCATCTATCCAGCTCTAATACTCTTGTTTTACATATTGGGCTTCCGTGTGGGCTTTTCCTTAAATACAGATCTCCGAGGCTAAAGAAACCTTGAAAACTATTTTGATAGGCCATGGTCAAAATGAGCATATTATTTGCTATTGCTGTACAACAAATGACTGACAACTTAGAAGCTTCAAACGATACACAGCTCACCATTTCTGCAGCTCAGCAGCTCAGACTCAGCTGTGCCCTCTGCTCGGGGTCTCACAAAGCTCTACTTCAGATGTTAGACAGGGCAGGGGTCTCATGAGAGGCTTGACTGAAGAAAGAGCTGCTACCAGCTTCCTTTAGGTTACGGGCAGAATTCATATTCTTTAAGTCACAAGACTGAAGTGCTGTTTTGTTGTACCACGTCAGTTGAGGCTGCCATGAGGAAATATAGGCGGCAGCCTGCAGCTCCCTTGCCACTCCCCTCCCATAAGCCCTCCTATGGTATGGCAGCATAGTTCAAGGGAGCAATGGAAAAACAGCCTTTAGCACGTGGGTGGCGAACCTATGGCACGCATGCCCCAGAGGGCTGTTTGTAGCATTGAAAGCTCTATAAGGTTTGCCATCACTTCAGTGCATGCTGGCAAGATAGAGCTCTATCTTATACGGATATAATGTAACCATGAGGGTTAGCACATTACCTTTGCCATAGTTAGAATCAAGACAGGTGTGAGGCAAGCAACGCAAGGTCATTCTTTGCCTATCCTGAATGCTTCTGGTCTATTTATTGCCTTGCGTTTTAACCTGTCATATAGTGTGCATTTTGACAACATATACTCATCTATCTCCTGACCTCCTAGTTCCAGCTTGGGTTAATCACATGGTCTTGCCCTACCTTGGCGTTCCTTACACTTGTCTCTGGTTGCACACTAATACCATTTTCTTCATTTAATTTCCTGCCTCAGTTTTCATATACTTTAATAATAATAACTATTATGGGAAAAGGCTAAAACTCACTGGGACAAACATAATTATTAAACAAGAAAATATTTATTTATTTACTTACTTATTTCCTGTAGTATGAGGGATAGAACCTATGGCCTTTAGACTGAGCTACATCCTCAGCTCATTTTTTGGTTTTTGTTGTTGTTGTTGTTTGAGATGGAGGTTGCCCAGGCTGGGTTAGAACTTGTGATCCTCCTGCCTCAACTTCCCAGAGTGCTTTAAATTTCCTAAGAATTTATTTTATATTAATTATACTTGACTGCCTTCATAAATTTGACATCACTTCAATTTATTTTTAGCCTTGCAAAAATTTTCTTAAACCTGTAAGATATTAGCTTTAGGGAATTTGGCTGGCATTACTAAAAACCACATTTTGTTGAAAGCTTGTTAGATTTACATCTAAGCTCACATCTTATGTAAAATTTGAAGACTCTGATCCTTAATACCTCAAATTATTATCTCTCTAAAGTCTTAAAGTTTCTCTATACTTTATTTCATCAATAAAAGCAGCTAATAATAAAAAAAACATTAGGGAACGAATAAGATGTTATATATCTAGCATCAGAAAAAAAGAAGAAAGAAAGAAACCTAACTCTTCACCAGAGAAACAAAAGGAATTTGAGAGAGAAGCTCATTTTAGAGATTGGCTAATCAGGGATGGTAAATATTCAGCACAGATGCCTCAACTCTCCAACCTGTGCCCGTGACAGACATCATAAATCAATTGCTATATTCTTCTGCTGAGCCTGAATAGAGGCTTAGAGTTTATTTAACTCTAGGAAATTATTCCTGATATAGACAAGGCTTTTCAGTTATAAGTAACAGAAATGAAACTGAGCCAGCTTGACCAAATAAGGAATTTTATACAAACATATAAGAGTGACCCCCAAAAAGTCAAACACAGGAATGTAGATAGGCTTCAGGAGCTAGAAACCAAAAAGCCATCAGGATGCTGCTGCTTGTGTCTACATTTGTCTGCTTGCTTATTTCATTTTCCCCCCTCTGCAGTCTTTCTATGCATCTCCAACATGCCTGATGTTATGCAGCCACACTTAGCACCTATGTTGATTTATTCTGATTATATCCTCCTTCAGAAAGTATATCTGAATATTAGTTCCAAATTCTCAAGGAAGAGCTTCTTATTAGCTCCTGTGCAATTAGCTCTAACAGGAAGTATCAAATGATCAAAATGGCTACCTAGTGCCCGTGTAGACAGCAATTCTCTGAAAAGGAGGGGACAGTTCACAACTGGGACTATCAGTTTGATTTTAGTTTAAATAAAAAAAATTATATTTTTGGTTTTTTGAGACAGGGTCTCACTATGTAGTTGCAACTGACCTGGAACTCACTATGTAGCAGCAGGCTGGTCTCAAACTCACAGCAATCCTCTTGCCTCAGCCTCCCGAGTGCTGGGATTACAGGTGTGCGCCACCACGCCTGGCTTAAATCAATTTAAATAGCTATGCTTATCACTGGGCTACTATATTAGGCAAGTTATATTAGTGCAAATCTAGATCTTTGTAGTCTAAAAGTAAGAAAACTGAACTCCTTGACCACATATTTAGTTAATAACATAATGGAACCAAATATTTGGTCTCCTCTTCCATTTTAATTTTCTATCCTATTCATTAGAATTAAGGCATAAGTGATATTTCCCTAGAATTTCAATTTGCCATTTTATTTCTTTCTTTATTTATTTGTTAGTTAGTTATTTTTGGTACTGGGGATCGAACTCGGGACCTTGAACTTGTGAGGTGGAACCACTGAGCTAAATCCCCAGCTCTGCCACTTTAAATGTCCAAACCTAACCAGTATTTCACATAAAGCTTTCTAAAATGTATTGCATGCTTCACTGCCTTGGGAGAAAAGTCATGTAGCCATACTTTAGACTTCTCCTAATAACATAAGATTATAATTTTGAATGTCAGTTGTCATTCTGGGTTGGTTATAACCATGATGCCCTTAAAACAGAATCTGATGAGACATACAGGGCTGTCTTCCTCACAATTCTGTGTCTGAAGATGGAGAACAATTTGAATGCTTCCTCTGTCACTTCTTGACTTAAAAGCTTCTAACAGCATCTCAGCTCTCATCACAATCTCAACAGCAAACCAAGCATAAGAACTTGATCCATCAATGGGCTTAATTTCACTCACAATTTCAAACCCTTAGGTCCTGGGAAAGGGGTAGGTGTTCACTACTGAACCAGGTACACAGAGTTTTGAGCAAAATCTACCACAATGAGCAAGTTTTTCTTATAGGTTTTTGATGAATGATGTAAATCTCAAAAAAGCTAATTGCTGGATAAGTAGTATGGTGCCTTATTTTACTTTAACTGCACCATTCTGGGTATGTCTATTTTGTGATGTCAGAGTACCAAGTCTGGCTAGGATTATGGACAAAATATTTTGAGAAATGGGATTGAAATTAAGTATAGACTTAATTTGCTTTGTTTCCTGAGCTGCTTCTCCCTAGTTTATTCCTAAGTCAAGAAATATGAATGCTTTAGGAGCCTTTTGAAAATATTCAAAAACCAAAGTGAATTAACCCTAAGAATACTACTACTAATAATAAATTCATGTCAGTAATTCCACTTACATAAAATGCAGACTTGCAATATTTATGTCTATCCAAAATTATGTCTGAGAGTATGGGAGCCAGATAGGACTCAAAACAAGGGGAAAAGTTGTCACGAAGCCATGCATTAGAGCCATTGTCCTTTGCCAGGCAAAACAAGACAGTGATGGCCATAAGCCTGGTCTCATGCTTCATGCCTGGAGCTCAAACTAAGGATGTATGAGCAAGGTGATTGAGAAGGAAATTCCGGTTCTGCTACTGAATGGACCTTGGACCACCAAAAACCAATAAATAACAATGCACTCTTGTCTGTTGCCTCTGGGGAGAATGTAACTCATTTTAGAAAGATTTTCTTGATGCAATTAAAATGTTGGAAGTTTTGACAACTACGAGGGTAGTGTTCGGTTTTCTGGAAGAAGTATTTATGTAAAGGCACCACTGCCAAACAGGTGTTCCTGTATTTTTACTTGGCCTTCTGAAACAGCTTGAGAATTTGCTCAAGGAAAGCACTCATTCTGCCTATACACTGCTTTAGAAAATAACTTCATTAAACACGTTTGTCGTTCCATCAGTTATTTATAGTCAAGTTTTGATTATCCACTAGGCAGGTTTCTGGCTCAGTTTTCAGCCCTCTGTTTGCCTTTCTCACCTCCCACTGACACACACTTGCTGTAGTTTGTAAGTGACTTAGAATTTCCCCTTAGTCACAGCTCTCCTTCCCCCAGTCCCAGGCCAGCCCCTGCACAATCCTCACCACCACCAGCAAAGATGTCTACAAACGAAAACAACAGTTCCTACCTCTTCCCTACCTTTCCCCAAAAGGGTATGAGGTTGTCAGGGAGAACTCAGGCATGGAATGAGGCTGCTCAGCCTGCAAAGAGCCCCAAGGCTCAGGTGTCCTGCGGGCTGGAGAGAGGTTACTAGCCAGGGCAGAGCAGATTCAATAGCTTCCATCTCTTTTCACAGCATGGCATAGTTTTCTCGATTGAAGTGTTATGTATTCCCAAGACATGTGACACAGCCTCTGCTACTCAAATTCCAGATGAGGACAAAAACACATTCCTAAATCTCATCAGATTTTTTTTTTTTTTCCAGAGCTGGGGATTGAACTCAGGACTTTGTGCTGCTACGCAGTAGTACCACTGAGCCAAACCAATGGCCCTATTTCTTTTCTGACTATCTGTGCCTTAGACCTCAGTAAAAGTTGCAATGGCAACTTTTGGGTCTTGTAATTTCCCAGGCAGAGCAGTGCCCAAGCTAGCTTAGAACAGTGGTTCTCAATCTTGGGATGTTGATGCTCCATAGATTTAGATTTTAATGACCATAGTCTGAGGTGAGGCCTGAACAGGAGGATTTTCCAACTGCTCCCAAGTGGTTTTATCATGTAGCCAAGGTTGAGAGCCGCTGTTGGAGCTTCACTTAACAGTGATTTCTAATGTGACTCTTCAATTGTACAGCTGTGGCCCCAGTGATTTTAAAAAAAAGTTTAAATAGCGAGGGAAGCAGATGTGCACACACATAGCCCAATTCAGGATCTGTTGTGCATTGCCAAGGTCAACATTTCGTTCACTCCTTCACTCAAACATTTATTGAGGGTTGCTACTAGGATGAGTGGATAAAAAAAATGCATGAAGTTACTGCCCTCAAGGACTTGCCAACTTCCTGGAAGAATCACTAAAGCCATGCTAGACTCCCAGAGTCCTCCAAAAGCGTGATGAACTCTAGTCCTCCCTCTTCCTCCTTCATCCTCAATTGCTGTCTTATAATTCACCTAAATTTGCATATAATTTCACTGAATGTACATAATTCTGAAGCCTTTAGTATCTGGTTGCTCTATAGAGCACAATCACTTGAATTATGACAGTTATTTCTGCTAATAAGAGTTCACTGTTTCATTGCAGTTATAAATATATATGCCACTTGCATATTCAAAGCAGCATGTGGGAGGAAATGTTGAGCTGCAGAGCCCTTCGAGAAGAGAAGCCACTCCCTGGCACCTGCACATACATAACTTTCCTGATAACCTCCAAAAAGGCTCATCCTCAAGCCTTTCTTACTCTACCCAGCCCTAGTGAGAAAATCAGAAATTAGCATCCTCAACATTTGCATTCTTTCTTGAAGCCCCCAAATGGATTCATCGCCATCAGGTTTTCTTTTCCAAGGGGAAAACTGGTCTTACAATCTCTCAGGAAACTGGAATGGAGTTAACTGGGTTGTACTCTGACAGCCAAATGAAAATCGGGAAGATCAGCAGCAGAGAGAGGGGATGGCCAATCTGTGAACACAAGCCACGCAAATAAGTTCATTAATTTAAGGATGTGCTGGGATGCTGGTAAGGCATAAATAGAAGCTGCAAACCAATAAATCTGGTCTGTTATCTGGAGGAGAGGAGCTAATGAAGGAATTTTCTGGAGCTTTAACTTTTTACTGAATACAGCGCCACAATAAATTACCAATCAGCTGACTGTAATTTTACAATTTAGCCTGAAAATTGCTTCCAAGAGATTGTACCTTGTGGGTAATAACAGGTATGCCTAGTGAATGTTATATAGCATATTGCTTTAAAATATATAGCTAGTTACTTTGGAATGAATATGTTTATTTGCAAAGAAAATTACAATTATGATGTGATAACAGCATGTAGGAGGCACTGCTGATTGTCTAACCAACAGCTTTTTCTTCATTTTTCCTTGCTAGTCAAAATATGATCTGAGGGGAAGGTAAGAAGGTCTCAATCTTTCCTTGTGTGACAAAGAAGTGAGGACCAAGGATAAATCCTAATTGGCCCAAGCAAATCCCGGTGGTCTATTCCCCTTGCTGGGCTGGTTAGGGGGTAAAGATGCTAGATTGTTTGCTGCAGCATTCTACCACCACTCCTCCCTCCCAAGTCCAGAAACGTTGCTTCCTAGAATCCTATGAGGTTACTGCTCATGAGAAGAACTGAGGCAAAATTTGGAAAAAGAAATGCATTATTCCTCTGGAGTGGTTGTAGCTATATAGATAAGCAGAGGAGAGATTCCCAGCACCTTTCTGGTCCAAACTTGAGGGGACTGTATGCCTAGATGTTTCAGGTTAAGATTTTTTAGGGTCAGTTCTTCTGACCAAGGATAGTTTCAAACTGTCCCCATGCAGCCTACTCTCCCAGCAGTTATGTATAGTCTTAATTCTGTTAATTTATGTGTCTAGCATGCATAGACTGCTAGTGTTTATCTGCTATTATTCTGATCAATAGGATGGGCTTGAGGTCATCTCTTTACTACTCAGAAGACTTTGGAAAAGCCAGCCCCTCTCTGCATTTGTATGAGATGCCTGGTACAGCTCTCATGACTTGTCACCAGCCTGATACAGAGCCAATATACAAGTAGAAGGCAAAACCAGGGAGAGGAGCTAGCATCGTGTACCCCATGACCTTTTATCCTTTGCAGACTCATGCCTCAAGGGAACACATTTAAGATAGTTTGATATTGGTTGCCCTATTTTCTGATGACACATTATATGGTGATTCACGTCTGTTCTCCCATTCTCCCAGCAGATGAGTACCCAGATAATCTCTGTCTCACATGGATCATATGCCATTGAAATAGCTATGTGAGTTATTGCTCTGCATTGGCAGATGCATCTGCAGTATTATTGGACTTTTCGTTATTTTTCAAATCCCAATTATACTTTAAAACACATATTGCTAAAACATTATTACAGCTCCATCATTTTGAATTTCTTCTTGCTTTCTCCATAAAAAGGCATGCTCATTTTGCATGGTAGTATAGAATCATAAAAATGACTATGCAAACAGAAACTGTACAAAGCATTATTATTCATTAGGAAAAATTATAACTTCCACAAAAATTTTTCTAAAATCTTGTCATTAAAAACTCTCTTATCTTTGGTTACACATGTATAGCAATCTTTAAAAAGTAAAACTAATATTTATTTAATAGATTATGAATTAAAGCACTAGAAACATTGGTAGTTTATTTCTCTGTAAAATTTTATCTAGAGGATTTGGAACGCTGCCTGCCTCCGGAGCATCTTTTCTAGGCGTTGGCACCTTGTCACACCCTTTCTAAATTTGGATTCACTTCCAACATTTTATCCTTTGCACAGTCAACATCCTGAAATATCCCTGACAGTTCCTTTAATGTGAAGTTTTTGTCAGTGTTACTTCCTCTTGGACATCATCTTTTTCATCATAACCACTCATTTATGTTGATAAATTTGCCCTTTGGCTGCATACTTCAAATTTCTTAAATAGCAGCAATGTCAACATTCCCACCATAGAAATACAAGCACAAAGACGGACACTCAGAATGCCCAGGAGCCTGGGCTCTGGAGTCATTTCTGGGATGAAATATTTTGTTTCAGAATTTCATTCATCTAGTCCACATTCATTGTCTATAGTATTAAACTAATTGCTGATCTTCAAATGGACATAGTTTTCCCATAGAAAACAATCTAGTGAGCTAGTTACCTATTCTCTCTTAGGGTTGTTAAATCACTGATAAAATGAAAAAAAAAATCTATCCTTCTAAAGTTGTAAACAGTAATTATAACATATAAAAAATGCGTAGTAAGTTCTAGGCTCCTATTAAGTGCTCTCTAAACAATAACTGTCAGGACTTCTAGTTGTCTACTCCCCATCTATTACCCGCTTCTTTCTCATTAACTTACTCTCCTACCACTGGAGGTATCAATGTGCTCAGCCTCTTTACAGCCATCCATGACCATGTGACTTAATACAGCCAATGAGATAAATTCCAGCCAATGCTCAAGTGGAATTGACAGGGGCTTCTGGAAAAACTCCTGTAATTGTTTTCTATTGCTGCTATACATTTGATCCTAGCCAAAAGGCCAAGAAGAGATAATGGACTGACAAATTTAGATGCTTAATACAACACTAATTTACAAATATAGTTCACAAATAATAGTTCTGGAAACCAGAACTTATTTTAGTCTGGACTGCAATAACCCAATGCTTTAGACTAGGTAATTTACTGGTCATTTACTGGTGATTGGGAAGTCCATGATCAAAGCACCAGCAGTGTCTAGTGAGTCTTCATTCATCAAAGATGGCACCTCCTCACTGTGTCCTCACATGATAGAAAGAATATGATTGAAAGGGTGAACAGAGTCCCTCAGGGCTCTTTTAGAAGGGCACTATTCCACCAGGAACTGTGGCACATGCCTCTAATCTCAGCTACTTGGGAGGCTGAGGCAGGAGGTTCAAAAGTTTGAGGTCTGCCTGGGCAACTTAGCAAGACCCTGTCTCAAAATAAAAAATAAAAAGGGTTGGGGATATAACTTAGTGGTAGTGTGCCCTGGGTCCAATCCCTAGTACTGTAAAATAAAATAAAATGAGACAGCACTATTTCCATTTATGAAGGCAGAACCCACATTACTTAATCATCTTCTAAAGGCCCCAATTGTTAATATAATTTACTGGAGATTAAGTCTCAACATAGGAGTTTTGGGTGACACAAAAGTTAGACCAGTGTTCCACTTCCTCCAGATTCATGTTCTTCTCACATGCTACATACATTTATTCCATCCCAATAGTTCTGCAAACCATAACTCATTCCATTAACTAAAGTCTATAATCTCACTTAAATATCTCAATCAGATATGGCTGAGAATAAAGGTGTGATTTATTCTGAGGTCAATTCTCATTCAGTTGTAAGCCAAACAAGTTCCATGTTTCCAAAGTACAATATTGGGACAGACATAGCATAAAGACTCCCATTTTATTTTTAAATTTACTATGAGTGCATATGTGTGTGTGTGTTTATGTAGTACTGGGATTGAACCCTGGGCCTTTGCACTGGGCTTTGCACCCAGCCTTCTGTATTTTTAATTTTGAGACAAGGTCTTGTTAAATCTCTAAATTGTCCTGGCTGGGCTTGAATTTGTGATCTTCTTGCCTCAGCTTTTTCCGAAGCACTGCGATTATAGGTATGCACCACCCACACTTGGCTAACAATCTCATTTCAAATGAGAGAAATAGAAAGAGGCAATTGGTCTCAAGTAAATCCAAAACCCATTAGGACAAACATTTAATCTTTAGGCTTGGGAATAAATGACTTATGTCCCACCTTCCAGACCTGCTGGAAGGAGAGGTTGCCCATAAGGTTCCACCTGGCCCCATTCCCATGCCTTTGCTAGATGCACTCCCTACCCCAGTAGCTCTCATGGACTGGAGTTAGGCTCTTCTAGGCTCAATCTGTATGTTGATAGGTCGACAGTTCTGGAGACCCAGGGGCGGTTCCACTACCCTACGTTCTCTACAGGGGCACCATTCTGCACCTGAGGCCTGAGGCTCCCCAGGGGATCCTTTGAAATCTAGATGGAGGCAGCCACGCTCCCATAGCTCTTATACTTGATGCACCTGCAAAGCTGGCACCAAGTGGCCACCACCCATGTTCTCCACTTGTGCTCTCTAGAAGTGATCTAAGCCATACCTAGGGCTGCTTGAGCCACAGCAGGAGCTGAGTGCTGTACTGGAAAGTGGGGAGCAGATCACTGAAATTGTTCTGCTCCATGATTCTGGCATTCTGGCAATGTGATGATGCTTCCTTCTGTCCATACTGATCTCTTATCAGGTGTTTTCATGGTCACACCCTTGGTATCTCTTCTAAACTGGCTGATTCCCCCTTCCCACCTCCTTTCCTCCCTTTTTTAACAGAATGAGAATTTTCCAGATCTTTTGTTTTACTTCTTGTTTGATATCAAATTCTATTTTTAAATCATTTCCTTCTCCTTGCATTTTATTTTAAGCAACGTGAGAAGCCATGGCATACCCTCAACACTTGGCTTAAATACTTCTTCTGCTAAATATACTACTCACTCAGGACATTTCACTGTCTACAAAACATTAGGGCATGAACATAATTAATCTGAGTTTTATGCCACTTTATGAAGATCATCTTTCATCCAGTTGCCAGTAACTGTTCCTCATTTCTTTTTGAGACTTCATCAGAATAGCTTGTATCACCCATATTTCTAGGAACATTCATGGCCACATAAGTAATCACTGAGAATACTGAGGCTTTCTACAGCTTTCCTCTTTCTCACCTGAATATGGAACA
Organism: Fukomys damarensis; assembly: GCF_012274545.1. Taxonomy (NCBI): domain Eukaryota; kingdom Metazoa; phylum Chordata; class Mammalia; order Rodentia; family Bathyergidae; genus Fukomys; species Fukomys damarensis. The sequence goes on from NW_022900940.1 coordinate 36,422,281, forward strand.
TTCATAGCAATATAGGCTTCTTCCTGCATGCACTTCAAAGTCTTCCAGCTCTGCTCATTACTCAGTTCCAAAACTGCTTCTGCATTTTCATGTATTTGCATAGCAACACTTGATTTCTAGTATGAAAACCTATAGCAGTCCTAGTTCTACCAAGACACGGTAGCAGTATGATGGTAGACAGCCTAACGGATAGACAGTTTACTATAGAAATTGGCTCATATGATTATAGAGGCTGAGAAGTCCTACAATATGCCATTTACAAGCTGGAGATCCAGAGAAGCTGGTGGTGCAGTTCAGTGTAAGTCTGAAGTCCTGAGAACCAAGAGCTGATGATAACTCTCAGCTTGACACAAAGGCCTAAGAAACTGGAGGTTACCAGGGCAAGTCCTGGAGTCTGAAAGCTGGAAAACCTTGAGTTCTGACAGTCAAGGTCAGAAAAGGAGGGGTGTCCCAGCTCTAGAGAAGAGAGCAAATTCATCTTTCACCATCTTTTTGGTTCTGTATAGGTCCTCGACAGATTAAGCGATGCCTATCCACATTAAATGAGGGTAAACATTTCTTACTCAAGTCTACCTATTCAAATGCCCTTCTCTCCTTGAAACACTGACAGATATACCCAGGGAAAAATACTGTAACTGGTTATCCAGATACTAGGTACCTAGTATCAATAAGATATCAAGTTGACACCTGAAATGTAACCATCACAGAAGTCTAAAATGGGTTTTTAGGTCTGTGGACCTTCTAAAGGCTCTAGGTAAGAATTTGTTTCCTTGTCTTATCCAGCTCCTAGAGGGAACTCACATGTCTTGGCTTGTGGCTTCACACCGCTACAACTTCTGCTTCTGTCTTCATATCTTCTCAGACTCTTTCATGCTTCCCTCTTGTAAGACCTTTGTGATTATACTGGTCACACTCAAATAATGGAGGATAATTTCCCCATCTCAGGATATCTAATTTAATCAATCCTGGAAAGTCTTTTTTGTCATGAAAGGTAACATATTTACAATTTCTGAGGATGAGAATGGACATCTTTGGGAGAGTCATTATATTCTGCCAATCACAACTTCTTAAGCAAAGGTCAGACAACTAAATAAACCCATTTGTCCTTCCTTCTTCCTTCTTTGTGCAAATGTGTTTCAGCAGCCACATCAGCTCATGAAATAACTTACAAACCAAAGCTACACAGTGAAAATGGCAAAATTATAGAACTGTGTCTTGATAGACTATCATAAACTATCATGTTTAAGCCACTCTTCGGAGTTTTTCTATCATTTGCAGCCAAAATAATCTAGACAGAGTAACCATCATTGCTATTAATACAATAAATCCATACAGAAACATCCTGGTGAGTTCTTAATACATATAGTGCAAATGTTTAGGTTGTCTCTGGAAAAGTAGGAAAATGCATTGTATGAATTTTCTATATGATTCCTATTTTCTTGACTTCCTAAAATGTCATTTTCCTTCCACAAATCTTTTGTAGACCCCAAAGCTACTGGATTGCTATTAGAACACATCTACCCTTCAGAGAAAAAGAGGGTGTGAGTTCAGGGTACCTCCTCTGAGGCTAGACATTGAGGAAGATTGGTTTTGTTAGGTCAGTATCATACAGGCCAACAAAACAATAGGGTCTCATGGGTCAAGTGGCAGTAGCTTCCTGGAGCACCGTGTTAAAAAGGACCAAGGCGAAGTCTGTGGTCAACAGAAAGAAATCACTGAAAGTGACTTGGAATGTCTCATGCAGTTAAGGGAGAAGACAGTGAGCACATGGGCTGTGCATAGGCCATTCCTGGACTGGAGTCCAGCTTTTGACTGTTAGGGCCAGATATAAAGTCTTTTTTTTTTTTTTGGTACTAGGGATCAGCAGGTGGTAGAACCACCAAGCTAAATCCCTGGCAAGTCTGTCAGTATAATAAAGTTATTTGCTCTCTCTGGGAAGGACTTATGCCAACCAAATTCATAAGACAATGATTTATAAATCGGAGGGCCAGTTTATTGGTCTAAATTAGAAATAAAGCTATAAATGAATGTTTGTTATTAAGCAAGAACCCCAATGGTGAAATGAAGAAATGAAGTTGTGGAGTTAAGCAAATCTAGTTTTGCACCATGACTATATCCCTTAATTTTACTTAGCACCTCAGAGTAGAGTTGATAAGGGCATTGATACTGTATGTAGGGTTAGTAGGGGAAAACATCCTGATTAATCACCTATGTCTGCAATAGGTGAGGGGGAGTGGCTGTTATTTATATGGATTATTCTATGTTCTAGGTTTTGCCAGTCAAGTATATCCTCTCCCAAAAGTTTTTCTAGAACTGAGAAACCACTTTGTGGTTACCTAAGTATAAAAGATGTTATCTGCATGATTTTTATGGTTTGTATTATAGAACTCCCTTCACAATATAAACAGAAATAGGAATAAGATGGTGGTTACTGGTTTTGGATAACCAGTTTTGCTCAGACCAAAAAAATGGCTGCATTTCTTCTCCTGTCCACCTCCAATGGCTTATAGACTAGTTTTTGTAGAAATATAATGCAGGCCATGAATGTGAGATTCATGTTATTTTAAATTTTCTAGTAGCCACATAAAAAATGAAAAGAAACAGACAAGTTTTTGTAAGAAGTTTACCATACAGTTTTATCATCCATTATATGCTATCCTGTGTATTCTCGTTGTCAGGAGGTAATTACATTCAGCTTTTGGCCTCAGCTCTCCATAGCTGAGAATTGCTATCTCAGAAAAGGACAGTGTAGTCTGCACAAGCACTGCTCTGTCAGGCCCTCAGCTAAACATAACTGTTTTGCACCTCAGCCTTTCAAAATTTCCCTTCTAATCAGAAGTTTTTAAATGCTTGATTTTAAAAAGGCTTTGTTATTCTTTAAACCACATTTATACAACTTCTACTAACTTTCTCTAAACCAGTGATTCTCAAAACTGAGCAAGCATCAACATCACTTAGAGCACTCATAAAAACAGGTCATGCCAGGTGCAGTAGTACACACCTATAATCCCAACTATTTGGGAGGCTGAGATGGGAGGATCACAAGTTTGAGGTCAGCCTGGTCAGCCTGGTGAGATCCCGTGTCAAAAATTAGAAAATTAAAAGGTGGGGAGGGCTAGAGTTGTAGCTCAATGGTAAAGTACCCCTAGATCCAATCCCTAGTAGAGAAAAGGTTAAAGAAGGGAGGGAGAAAGATAAGAAAAGGTCACTGGCTACTGGCCCACCTCCAGAGTTGCAAACTCATTGTGTCTGGGGCGAAACTCAAGCATTTGCAATAACCACTTCCGAGTGGATGGTGATGCTGCTGATGGAGATCTCATTTTGAGGCCCACTGGAATGTGTAGTTCATTTTGGTATAGAGAGCACAGATATTTGAAAATGAAAATGATTTGTAAATTTTTAGGTATCATAGTTTTCGTCCAAAAAAAGCCAAACCCAATTCTGTTGTTATTCTTTCTCCAGATGCAACACTTTAGCATGCTCCATGCCCTTTTCCATAACTTCTCTTTCTACCACCTGCTAAGAGTAGGGAACCAGGCCCTTCTTCTGTACTTTCAAAGTCTTTGATGATCACTCTCTGTTATTCCATGGTTATATTAGTCCATTTTGCATTGCAATAAAAAAACACCTGAGGCTGAATACGTAATGAAGAAAATAGGTTTATTTGTTTCATAGTTTTAGAGGTCCAAGAGCACTAGAGTTCTAGTTAGGGCCTCCATGGCTATGTCACAACGTGGTAGAGAAGATGAAAAGGAATCAGCCACATGTAGTAGGGGATCAACCCTTGAGGGACTCGCTCAAACCATATGCAAAGCATAGCAACGGGATTATGAGCATCTGGCCATATAAGGTGACTGGAGTGTGTGGCAGGGCTGGTGCTCCTTTTAGTAGCAGTAACCTCTCCTTAACACCAGCAGCTCTCACAGTAGTCACTCAAAAAAGAGTGTTGATTGAATGAATGAATGATACTTGTTTGGAAGGGAAGAGGATCATGCACATGTTAGTAAAACATGTTTGGGCCAGGGATTTAGCTCAGTGGTACTGCCACCTGCCTCACAAGCACAAGGTCCCGAGTTCAATCCCTGGTATGAAAAAATCAAAAAAACTTTTAGTAAACATTAGAGACAACAGTAACACTGGAAATTATTTTTTAAAAAATAAAGCAAACTACAAAAATACTTGGTCCTCTGAGAATGCATTTCAATTATGAAATCATATGGTGTCAGTCACGCAGTTTTAAACACTCATCATGATTTTACAGATTGGAGTTTCTACTGATAGACGTGGTTACTTGGAATGACAGACCTAAGCATGATACTATGAAGAAGTGGATGCAGTGCCCTTCAATGTTTGGCCTCAGAGGCCCTCTTTTCGTACTTTAAGCTTTTATTTTGGAAAACTTTAAATATATACAAAAGTAAAGGGACAACAGAATAAACCTTCATGAACTCTTTAGATCCATTAATTATCAACTCTCATGGCCACTCCTGTTTTACTTATAATTTCACCCACTTCACCTATCTGTTTTGAAGCAACTTCCAATAGAATACCATTTCATCCATAAAAATTTCAGTATGTATATATAATAAAGACTTTTTAAAATGTGATCACACTATCATTAGCCTATCTAAACAATAATTCCTCAATATCATTAAATATCCAACGAGTTTAAATTTCCCCATTGTCCCATAAACATTTTTTAGTTAATTTATTCGTTACAACACAAATAGGGTCATAAATTACAATTGGTTCATGTGTCCCTTTAGTCCCTCTTTTAAACCACTAAGTTCCCATTCAATCCCTTTTCATTTTTAAAAAATTTTATAGAAAAAACTGAGATTTTTTTTCCAGTTTCCTAAGGTCTGTTTGTAGGTTATATCCCCATGTTATCATTTATCGACTCCCTCCCTCCCACTATAGGTAATAATTTTTTAAAATTTAAAATTTATCCTTTCATTTAAAAAAAAGTTAAATATAGCATACTATACCATGCATACTTTTCTCAGCTTTGCTTATTTTTTTCATTCAACCTTACATCCTGGTGGTTACACAAAGGAAGTTTATGGCGCTATTCCTCATGCCTTTTTTATGCTTGCTTATTAGTTCACCATGTGGATGTTTCATAGCTTATTCATCCAGTCTCCTACAGATAGACATTTGAATTGTTTGACATTTGTTGCTATTACAAACAGTGCTGCAAGCAATAGCCAATATATCTCTGCATTTTTGCCAGGATATCTTCAGGATAGATTCCTAGAAAGACTACTGGAACAAAGGATAATTGTTTCTGTAATTCTGGTAGAAGTTACAGAAGCTCTGTTTTTAAATGCAATGTGTTTCTGGAAGACTTGTTACAAAAAGGAGGATGAAACAGACCCTATTTCAGTTATCTACTGTTCTATCACAAATTGCCCCCAAAAGTAGTGGCTTAAATTTAAAAAAAAAATTGTTATTTCTTAATTGGCACAGTTTGGGTGGGATGCCTCAAGCACAGCTTGCCCCTGCTTTATATGGTTGGCTGGAGCAGCTTGACTGGGGCTAAAAAATCCAAGATGGCTTTATTCATATTTCATACCTCATGCAGTAGGTGGAATAACTAGGCATTGGCTGGGCTTCTTTCTCTCCCTGACCTACAGATCCAAGCTTCTTAAATGTACTTAGAATATACACATATCAATAGTTATTGTATTTATTCTCTTAGTGTTTGTTCAACACTGTTTCAGGTTCAGAGAATATAGTGATAAATACAACAAAAAGATTCCAGTTCTTCTGGTACTTACATTCCACAAGGGTATGACAAGGAATAGAAAGATATATAATACCCTGTCCTTGAGGAAATTGTTAAAAGTGGTTATGATAAGTCATTGTGACCTAGCTAGAACCACACAGAGAGAATGGAAAGACAAATACAACTTTGTATGAGGAGGAAAAACATATGGGTTAGTGTTTCTGTGCTGCACTACAACACTGGAGAGAGTATCTGCAGAATAGACAATACTACTGAAGGATTGAGGGGTTTGGAGAGAGTTTGGAGTTCGGAGAAAGGGGGATCATGAAGGCCTAGAGGAGTCAGGGAAGACTATGATGGGAGAGAGAGGCATGTTGGGACCACAGCCTTTCCTGTGTATCTGCTGATACTGACAGGTCCTAGGTGCTGCTGCCTGATTAGTGCTGCGCACCAAGATGGCTGCCTCGTAAGATGGCCTCCCATAACCTGTGAGAGGAACGCAAAGTGGGGCTTTAAAACTGACTAATTTACCTGGAAGGTAATGTTGTTCTATACAAAATATTTAAAGGCAAAAGCTGGAGCCCTATGACATGCTCAAGACAGTCCTTGGCACTCATATCTACACACTCTCCTGGTGATTTAAGTCTTGTGGATTTACATAGAATCTAAATGTTAATGACTCATCAAAGGATATCTTCAGCTCTGACATCTTGCTACATTCATACGTCAATCATTTAATCTACATATCTACAGTATGTTTCACACGGCCAAAACTAAGTTCTTGAATTTTCCCTAGAGAAAAACTGCTTTTCTCCATTTCCCTATCAGTAGCACTAGTAAAAACACTTATGCCAAACCACTGGAGTCTTTCTTGACTCCTTTTTTATTCTCATCCAACAAATCAACCAGACTTCAGAATATATTTTAGAATATATATGGTATTCTCTCTTTAGAATGTATTTCAAGTTCAAATACTTTTCAATATTTCTTCCCCATAAAACCTCACATGGTTTTAGCTCCTACTTTTGCTTTGGCCTCACCTTAAGTTATACTTTTCCTCCCTTACAACTCTTCAACCACATTGGCTTTTTGTTCTCCTCTGGGTACCAGGGATCGAACCTAGTATCTTGTGTTTGGGAAGCAGGCACAGTGCCACTGAGCTAAATCCCCAACCCTACATTGGCTTTCTTAATGTTTTTTAAAAATGCAAAATGTGTTGTTTCCTTGAACTTTACACTGTTCTTCCCCCAAATGTTCCTTTTCTAGATTTTTATTTTTTTTAGAGTTCTCAGCTCTGGTTGCATCTTACAGATCTTTCTCTAAAGGAGCCCAGTCACTAACCAAGCCCCAAGGGTACACTGATAAATATAACATACAAGATCCTACCTCGTACAGTAATTGTAATCTAAATGAGGGAATTCAGAACATAGTGAAAGATACTTTATTCTGCCTCACTCTTCATAGTGTGGATCATATTCTAAAAATCATCTTATTTATGCATTTTTTCACTTATACCTATCTCACCCATGCAGTATATATTAACAAAGTGAGACAAGACACAGACTTTGGCTACTTTTCTCTCCTTAATACTCTGTCTTTACATGGTGCTTAGCATGTAGGTCAGTGGTGGCGAACCTACGCCATGTATGCTGTAGTAGGCTGTTTATCACTGAAAGCTGTCATTGTTTTCTTTTTTTTTTTTTAAGAAAAAAGATTGTTATCCAAGCACTCAGGAGGCTGAGGCAGGAGGACTGCTGTGAGTTCGAGACCAGTCTGGGCTACATAGTGAGTTCCAGGTCAGTCTCCACTACATAGTGAGACCCTGTCTCAAAAAACAAAACAAAACAAAACAAAACAAAATTGTTTTTTCTAAACTGAAATCTCAGTATTCAGGTTTAATTGCAGTGTTGGCATTTTGCTATAAATAAGTGGGTTTTAGGTGGCAGTTTCGGCACTCAGTGTCTGAAAGGTTTGCCATCACTGAAACAGGTGAATCTCAATGAAATCTGTTAAGTGTATGACTGAATATGCTTGCCTGTATTAGAAAATATAGGCTTAACATCAGAGTTATAAAGAAAAATTTGTTATAGAATTAAAACTCTTCACGAGTTATTACCTTTTAAGCCTTAATCTCTAGTCCAACCACAACATCATTCTAATGTCAAGGATAATTGGGCCCATTCATTAAATTAGCTACCAGGGAAACACATGTCAGCTAATTCACCAGAGCAACACACATTTCCTGGAGGGCAACATATCTCTGTGTTTCAAGTAAGTGTGTTCTTTGACGAGTGTGTTAAACATCAGTGTTCTGGCTATGGGTTCTGATGGTATTTTTTTTGTTGTTCCTTTGACACAAGCAATTATAACCTTGTTAAAATCAAACACAGATGATGAAAAAACAAATACAAGTTTACGAAACTGAACAAACACATAGATATGAGCACAGGCTGTGCAACCTATACAATCTAACATAATGAATCTGACTTCACATTAAACACTAGACAAATTTGGGATTCATGGGTTTTTTTTTCTGTAAAATTTGGATAATTATGCATATTTTAACTTCCTTTTGAAAAGGGCATTATTTTATAATTACATGATGGAAAGTCCTGGGGCATCCCAAAGAATCTATACCTAGTGTGAAAACTGAGGCCTGATGAAGTTAAGTGATTTACCCAATCTCTCTGCTTATTACTGGCAGGGCTGGAACTATAATTTAGTCCTCTGACCGTTAGGCTGATGTTCTTTCTGCCTTACAATCCTGAGATGTTTGCTCTATCGTTTAGCATTTGAAGACTGTGTATTATTCTCTAGTTAGTTCATATAATCTTTGAAGGTGTGTTAGTAATTTTTTTCCCAGTATTTAGTTGGTCATTTGCAAATAAATATTTATTAGTTGGAAGAATAATAGTCTGGTATCATTCTGTGTACTCACCATCCTTCTCTGCTGCAATCACTGTCTAACTTTCTAGTTACTTCCCTCATTCATTAAAATTTTTAGCACCTGGCTCACTGCCTTCCTCTCCACTGTGATTACTTATTCTTGATGACTTCAGCAAGATCTGGTCTAAATGATCCACTTGAGACTCTGCCTACTCAGTTTCCTTATTTCCCCACCTCCAATGATATTTTCTCCAGTTCATCCCAGCTACCCACTCCCATGCTCACATACCATTTCTACAATCTTTATTTTAAGCATTCCATTATCTTATTACCACCTCCTATCTTCCCACTTTACTTATTCTCATACCTTCATTGTAGCTACTCTTTAGTCTCATCAGGAATCTTTTGGCGCCATCAAAATTCCCATAGTTTTCCTCTCCTTACTCTCCTCTTCATCCATCCTAGATTTCACTATAATCATTTCCTTGCGTTCACCTGTGATGCCCTTTCTGTTTTCTTTCTCCATCATACATACCTGGAAAAACTCCAATCCTGGTAAAAGCCAACTCTCTCCATGTGTTCAGGCAAATGAAACAAACCTGGATAAAACAGTTGCAACTGTATTATTTAAAACTGTGATCACAAATTATAGGCAGGCTGTAAGCAGCACCCTAATTCTACATGTTTTTCTATCAATCCTCTCCTACTCCTCTAGAAGCCTTTATCACCTTAAATCCCCCACTCTTGATGCCCACTGTTCATTCTCACCTGATACTTCACCTACTGATTCACTGGGAGAAAAGTTAAGAATAAGAAAAAGAAGTGACCATTATCTTTTCTAAAAATCTCTCTTCCTCAATACCCAGCCTCTCCCCCTTAAAATAAATAAGGTATCCATGGTCTTACTGAGGGCTAAAGTCGCTATTGAGAGACAATTCTTCACAGGTTTTATGTTTCTTCTCTTCAAGATTATGTTATCAAGGATGTTTGTATGTTGAACAGCCTTAGAAAATAGTGTTTCCTTTTGAAACAAGCAGGAGGAATGCTTACTGTCTCTCTAGAGCAAAGAATAGGCAACTTTATTGCCCAATATAAAAGATTCAGGGCAGGCTGTGGCAGCTCATGCCTGTAATCCCAGCATTCCCAGAGGCTGAGAGAGAAAGATCAAAAGTTCAAGCCCAGCCTGGGCAGTTTTAGCAATTTAGCAAGAGCCTATCTCAAAATTAAAAAGGTCTGAGGATGTAGCTCAGTGTAAAGGCCCTGGGTTCAATCTCTACCACCACAAAAAGCAAATAACCCCCCAAAAGAACCCCAAAACAGCTCAGGTTTCCTAAGCTCAGAGTTCCTCACTTGTAATCCAACTCACTGTATGTGAAAGTATTGCCTGGCCCTCTTTACAATGCTTTCTGGGTGCAGGTAACCAGTGTTGTAAGGAATCAAAGCCATTTGTCTCTGACCCAGGAATCTCATGTGCTGAACAACCATAAAATTGTAGCAGGCTAACTTGTTAAACTTGCGAGCATCTCAGACCTCTTACATGCTCTATTTTTGAACTACACCTTCTTTCTTCTCACCTTCTCAACGACTTTGCTTCTACAGGTATCTACTCTTTTGCATTACCAATTTTTTTTTTTTAATTAGTGCACATGAGTTACACAGAAGAGTGGGTTTCATTTTGGCAAATCATACATACATGCCTATAACATACTTGATCATTTCCTCACCTCCAACTTTCCTTCATCCTCAGTCCCATTTCTCTAAATCTCCCTTCTGTTTTCATGTTGTATCTCTTTATTTTACTTGATTAGTTTATTTCTTATGTATGTGTATTCACGTTTGCTTTCCTACCATCTCTGTCTGATTACCACTACTACTATATCCTAACATTCCATACATAATACATTTTTTTACCAGCTTTCCACTTTTAACTTTCAATTACTCCTCAACATGATATACTTTCTCCCACCTTAAAATAGAAAACAAACTTCCTTCAGTCTGTTCATCTCTGTCCATCTCCAGTCCCATTTGTCTGCTGTGCTTTTTGAAAAAACTTTTTTACTTATTTTGATTTTTTGAGACAGGGGCTCACTATGTAGGTCAAACTGGTGTTAGATTCGAGACGATTTTCCTGTCTCAACCTCCTGAGTGCTGGGATTACAGGTATTTGTCACCATGTCACCAACTCTCTGCTGTCCTTTGGAACAAGACTTCTTGGAAGAGTTGTGTTTTCTTGTTTTCCACTTTTTTACTTCTTATTCTATCCGAACTTGTTCCGATTAGATTTTACTTATACTACTTTCCAAAAACCCCAAGTTATCAGTAAACTTTACATGGCGCAGGCTGGTTTCCCACTCCAAGATCCTCCTACTTCAGCCTTCCAAATGCTGGGATTATAGGCATGTGCCACCATGTCATTCTTTTTAAAAATGAATTCTGAATGAAGGCTACTGTTATTTCCAAGACTTGGTAGCAGAAAAACATTACTGATACCACTTAAGTACCTGGCCCCATTGGGTTCCATGATGTGGGACACTTTGGTATTAAATTCCTTTAATATTTGAATATTTTATAAGCAGGAATAATTTCACTTTAAAATATCTTATTTCATTTTACTATTCAATTATATATTTTTATTCCTATTTTTCAGAATAAAGAATTGCTACCTTCTCACTACATATGGATATATAGTTGCTATGCTGATGTTCAATTTATTTTGTGTTGTTTTTTGTTTTTGTAGTACTGGGGATCGAACTCGGGTCCTTGCGCTTGCAAGGCAGGCTGTGGAACCACTGAGCCAAATCCCCAGCCCGCTAATGTTAAATTTAAATGGGTCTTTGGAGTTCCCACAACTTTTCCTATCATTATTTTGCTGGTTATGAGAGATAACAGGGCAACATCAGGCTGTTTTTACAAATGGTGAAAATGAGACACAGAGAGGTTAAATGGTGAAAATGAAACACAGAGAGGATAAATGGTGTTCAGGGTAGAGTGAAACCTCAAGCAGGTTTAAAGCATACTGTCAGGACAGCTCACAGGCTACTTATGATATACTATGGACCATTTTCAGTAATTACTGAAGATTTCAGAAGAGTCCTGAGCAGTTTCATTGGCTCAAACACAAAAATCTCTTAAAAGGCACAGTTAGCCCATTATTTAAATTCATGGTCTCAAAAGTATTTGCATGCTCCCAGAAGTCAATTTTTGCCAAGTTCTGTTAGGCTTTCAAATTCTAGAATTGAAATTTAGATTCCTGGGGGGAGGGATGGGTTTGTGTGTATGCTAAGACCTGAACCAACATCCAATGTTCAACAGGCATATGTATGAATGAGAGTACATTTTTATACTCCTTGACTAAGGTAGAACTCTATTAGATACAGCAGATGGGAAATTATTTACGAAGGTGACACAAAGTACTTTAGCATTGGGTGTTCTACATGCTTATAATCCTAGCACTTGGAAGGCTGAGGCAGGAGGATTACAAATTCAAGGCCAGCTTGGACTACACAGGGAGCTCAAGACCAGCCAGGACTGCACAGCGAGACACCGGCTCAAAACAACTAAAAAATAAATAAATACATAAATAAAATAAAAAGTACTTTGGTTATATTACAACACCTTTATTTTGTAGAACTCAAATACTTTCACAATATTAACTCATTCACCTTCACAGCATTGATAAGGGCTGACAAAGCATCCCTATTTTATCTGCTGGAGTTGATGGAGAAAAAGAAGCACTGTATTAAAGAATCAAAGCAAGAGCCATTTGACTTCCTTTTCAGGCTCATGATTGTTACACTGCAGCAAGGAGGATTCCTCCATTTTAAGTAGGAAAAATATGTTATGAGGAATGTAATTTTTAGGTAACTTTCAACAGAATCATGGCATGTTTATGTCAAAAATATTGGAACGATCATACATACTATTAATCAGCAGTGTTTTTGATCTTGTATTATATTTTCATTTTTTAGGAGACAAAGAATTTTTTATTTTAAGTGCAGCATTATAATAAACTGACAGTCGTGGAAAAGGTTCCCGTTCCTCTAGGCTGCCATTAGGCTCAAATCGATCCTCTAAGTAAAATCCGTCTCAAGAGACACAACTGATAGAGGGGAAAAAGGGGAGTTTTTAAAACCAAGCCTGACGTCACACGTTTGTGTTCTACCCATCTGTACCTTTTATTAACCAAGGGCTGGAGCCACCCCGGCGGACAGACACAGGCGCACAATCTTCTCCCACACAAGCCTGGAATGGTAACAGTGCGCGGCTGCCTAAGAAAGAAAGCCGATTCAGAGCTGCAGGGTGGTATGGGGGTGTGTGTGGCAGGGCGAGGGAGTCATTCCTCTTCTCCAACCAAGGATGCTACTTATTGGAAATCTTGCACTTTTTAAAAAAAATTTCTCTCGAGTAGGAAGCCTTCTGACACGAAAGAAGAAAGGGGGAAAAGTGCAAGACTGGGCGGCTTTCCAGAGGGCACGCAGCCTGGCTTCGGATTGGGACATCGGGGAGAAAGGCTGCGGGGTTCACGACCTGTTCGGGTGCAAAGACAACGCCCTTCCGCCCGGCCACCAGCACCCAGCACCCCAGGCTCTCGCCCACCCACCCCAGGGGACAGCAGCCCCCTCCTGTGACCACCGCTCACGCAGCGCGCATGGCCTCTTCATCCTCTCCAAACCCAAGCGCGCAGAGCTCCTCCCAGCACAATTCGGGTCACCCCTGTCCCTCCGCCACTCCTCAGACAGCAGCAACGCCCAGGTGCCCAAGTCTCACACTCCCTGCAGACCCCCCCCACCCGCCGCCGCACA
>NW_022900940.1:36436831-36464709 GCF_012274545.1 Fukomys damarensis
GCTCGGCGCTGGCCGCCTTCGCGTCCGGCGCGCTGTGGGGTAGGCGTCTCCTCTTTCCTGCCAGGTGAGGCTCGGGCCTAACAGGTGGCTTTGCGCTGCGGGGCGGGAGCCGTGTGGGCGGCCGTGACCTAGGGTCGCGACCTTGCTCTTCAGTTTGCTTCGCGGGTTGGCTTTGGGCTTGTACTCTCTCCTAGAAGGAGAGGGAGGGATAACCACGAACCTGGTTGATTCTAGTAGGGTTTAGTTATTACTCAGTGTGCAAGTTCCCAGACTTGTTTTCTTTTGACATTTCGTGCACCATCTTGGTTACTTTCCTTGAAAGGAGGAGCTGGTCAGAGAATACCTGAAGTGCCAGAAAGACTGATACATTGGAACTGGAAAAAACAAAAAACCAAAAAACTTAAATGTGTCTAGGAATGCAATCGCAACTATTTCTGAGTGGTTCGTACACTTAGATCATGAGAAGATAGGTACTAAGGCTTTCAGGAGACGAAGCAGATGCTTTCAAATATTTGAATCTGTTTTAGGGCAAAGGGAAATTAACGAGTAACGAGTCACGGGAATATACTAGTGCTGAGAACTTTTGCTATTTCTTTTTCTGAACAAAACATACCGAACAGATTTGAAGGAAAAAGTAACTTGCATGCATTGGGAAACTATTCAGAAAGTGAGTACCCCTTTGACAGTGGGGAAGACAGTGGGGTAAAACGATGTTTTATGTTACCTGTTAATAAATATTGTACCTTGAATTTCTGAATCCACTTACCATGAATTCGCATTTCGAAAGTGAATTTTATGTTTAGGCTGATGCCTGAATTTCCATATCATTGGGTATCAGAATTTTAGCTGGTGTTAACATTAGGGCATGATACTTTGATTCATTAACTTTATGCTTTGCATTTCAAATTACATATAGAACGTCATTGTTCACTATGATAACTTCTAGCCATATGTGGTGCCTTAAATGTAAATTAAATAAGTCACTTCCTTAGTTTTGCTAGCCATTTTCAAGTGCTCAGTAGCCACATGTAAATGTTGGCCATTGTGTTGAACAGGACAGATAAAGAATACTGCTGTCGTTTGCAAAGTTGTATCAGACAACACTGTTAACAATAGGAAAAGCGTAAACAATAAATTGTATCTACTGTACAGTCAACATACATTATACTCAGCACCATGAAACTCAAGATCTAGATTTTCCACTTATCTTTGATAATGTAGTAACACTCTGTGCTTCTGTTATTGTTTGTAGTCCTGCACTTTTGAAAAGTTGTATTTGTGATTCACATTATTGTGTGCATTGGGAGCTTCGTAGACTTTTAGAAGAACACATGTTATTATTTACCATCGAGTTTAAGCAGAAACAGGATTGTTTTCATTTGGAAATAAAACCCATTTATTTGCACCTTTGAACACGAATTGCAATTATGAAGCAATTATGATTATTACTCTAGTTTTAGATAGTACCTAGTAATAGTGATATTGTTCTTTAAACTGTTATCTGTAAAATTGAAAATACGTGAACAAGTTGTTGAAAAAATGGCGTGGTTGGTGGAAAACTATTGAGGTATATTTCTATAGACAGTACTAAGTCATTGGCCTATCTAATCTCTCTTTTGAAAGAATTTGAGAAATGAGTTTGTTTTGCTTAGTTGAAAGGGAATGGCTGTTTTTAGAAGTCATCTTATATGTTGATATTTTATTAGCTATTAGAAGTGATGATAAAAATGAAATTAATGCAAATACTCAGCCTTTCCCATCTGCGGGAAAAGCGTGGTGAATTATTTTGTTTGGAGGAAAGGAGGTCTGGATAAGTACACCGAATTTTAAAGCTGAAAGGTGCTTGATATAGCTTCTAACTCAAAACCCTGATGTATATTGAGATAGGAAGTAGTAGAATCTGCTTTTTTAGGTTGGTTTGCATATTTATCTTGCATTTTGTTTTCTTCCAGCTTTGCTAAATATAATTTAATACGTAGAAGCTACAAATGGGTAAAGCTTTTTGTGTGTTCTTTTAAGCATTAGGAGGGTTCTAGGTAGTTTAAATATAAAATCAGTGAGTAAATAAAGCAATTTGTTCTGATCCATTCAATAATCTGAGTATTTACTCATTTTGGGCTGACATGTAAATATGGGAATAAGAAGTAATACTCTTCTACTGTAGTACTGTCAATGAGTAGATAAAAATAATAATTTTTTAATAGTAAATGAAAATTATTTTCTGTTGAAGTGACACATGAATTTTTTTTCATGAATTATTTCACTCTGGTTTATCCAGCATCCAACAGTTGGAGGGGTTTACTCCAACAGGTGTCTCTGTCATGATTTTTGTTTTTTCAGTTAGTAAAAATTAGTCATGTGTGATTATATTTTATCAGCAGTACACCCTAGTAAGAAAAGTGGAAGGTGTTTGTTTAGATTAGGGATCACACTACTGGGAAGCTGGATGGCAGCTGACACAGTGGCATTGTTTCAAGACAGTGGAGAGTGGTGGGGGTGATAGCCACAGAATCGGGGATGTTCCTTGCTGCTCAGCTCCAAGCCATTGTTGTTGTGCAGGTGTGCTTAATATTTTCAGAGGACCAGAAATTCAAATTGTTACACAATATCTATTTGTAGCTAAGTGTGATGGCACACACATTTAGTTCTAGCACTCCTGTAATCCCAGCCTTCTGAAGGCTGAGGCAGGAGGATGGAGGTCTAGGCCAGGCTAGAGTAAGTAATGAGACTCTGTCTCAGAAATAGTAGTAACAAAGCCTATTTGTAAAGTTGGTAAGTTGATAACCACTAATGACACTAATTGATACGGTACTAAAAAGGGGCTAGAAGCTAGTAAGAAACTAGTTAGTAGCTGCGAATGTTGGAGAAAAACAACAAAATAAGATACCTATTAAAAACAGGTTTAAATAAGATACCTATTAAAAAAGGTTTAAGGGCCAGGAATTTAGCTCAGTGGTGCTGCCGCCTGTCTTGCAAGCGCAAGGTCCCAAGTTCAATCCCTTGTTACCCCTCCCCAAAAAAAGGTTTATGAAAAAATAGGCATTGATCATAACATTTTGTGTATGATTTTCATGTTTTTGTGTGTGAGCAAGCAGTCCAACTCTGAGTAATATGCTCAGCCCAGTCATAAAAAACTAAGATTAAAATTTATATATGATAAAATTTACTTAGTATGTGTGCGCATGCTCGTGTGTGCACATGTGGTTTTCTGAGATAGCTTCTCACTGTGCAATTCAGGTGGGTCTTGAATTTAAGGTCCTTCTCCCTTGGCCTCCTGAGGGCTGGAATTACAGTGTGCACTTCCATGTGTGGCTCAGAATGGCCCCCTCCCTTTTCTCTTTGGTGGTACTGGAGATTGAACACTACTCTTTCACACAGAGTTACATCCCGTTACATCCCCACCGTGTGTGTGTGTGTGTGTGTGTGTGTGTGTGTGTGTGTATTTTAATAATGGTCTTGCATGCTAGGTAATCATTCTACCACTGAGCTACACCCTCAGTGGCCAAACTGTTGTATCATGTTTAAGAGTTCTTTGAAAAAAAAGTTTGTGTCCTTAGGCATTTCCCTTCCACTTGTGTAGTACATATGTATGATCTGGAATAGTATTTTCTTCTGTTTTCAGAATTTGTTCAGTAATTGGAGTTAAATTTTGTTTGTAGTAGTTCTAAAGGGTAGTATTTTTTTACACTTGTATTTTTCTCTTTTTTTTCTATGTAAGTAGGTTCTTAAAATCTTTATTTTTCCTTGTTTAAAAAATTAATTGCAACATAGTGTAGTTGTTTACGGGATACAGTGTGGCACTTCATTACCTCCTACAGTGTGTAATGATTAGAGTGGTTGGTATATCCATCATTTCCTATTGAGAGAAAACACAATGGGTGTGAGAGATATGTCATATGAAAATATTCACAGAGGTTGAGTGGAATGTATTTGAAATGTAATACATGGTTCAAAAGTAGGTGCCTCCTCTGTTTCCTGACTTTGAATAGCCCTTGTATAAAGGAGAACCTAGTGAGCACCCTAAGAGGTGAAGATAACGTTTCAGAATTCAGAAAGCACCAGATTATAGATAGGTAAGTCCTTGTGTCAAGGGAGGTATTTTAGATTCACCAGAAAGATTTGTCTATGTCAGAAGCTAACAGCTGTAGCCAGGGATGGTGGTGAATGCCTATTATTCCAGTGTAGCACTGTAGGAGGCTGAGGCAGGAGGGTCTTGAGTTGAAGCCCAGCCTGAGCAATTTAGCAAGATTCTGTCTCACAACCAAAAGAGGACTTAGAATGTAGCTCAGTACAAAGGCCCAGGGTTCAGTCCCCAAAAGTCAAAGGGTGGTGAACAAGCTAACAGTTAGTTGTGCTTGAAAGCAGCAAGAGAAACTGCCAAGAAAGAGGATGGTATATCTTGTTGGGTTAGTGAGTCATCCTGATTGGTATGTGTAGTGGAAAGGTAGCCTAATTAACATTGACTACATTATGAGGTACTTTGAATATGAGGCTGAGAATTTGATCATGGGAAGGAATAGTTGGGTTTCTGAAAACAGAGTCTGTGAGGATTTCAGCCAGAATGTGCATATATATACTTTTCTGGAGGGGGTTTATAATTTTTATTAAATCTTCAGAGGAGACCATGACATGCAAAAGTTAACCACTACATTTGTAAGTTTTAGAAAGGTGGATTGAAAAAGACAAGAGACAGGTAGCTGCTGCTATAATTCAAAACATATGTGGAAATATTTTAGTGCATACTAAGAACATTAAATACTAAGAGGTTTGATGGGGAATAAATACATATATTTTTGTTTTGTTTGTTTTTTGAGACAGTGTTTCACTGGGTAATTTAGGATGGCCTTGAACTAACTGCGTAGCCCAAGCTGAAGCCATCCTTCTCCCTCAGCCACCCGAGTGCTGGGATTATAGGTGTGGGCCACCACACAATATATTTTGAAAGATGTATTTTTCTCATAACTGTATTAATGGCTTGTTGTGTACAAGTGAGACTGTCTTATATAAATACAATAATTGACAAATTTTGGGGTCACATAGTACCACTAGGATACATTAAACATAATGAAAATGTAATTAAACATTATTTGTGGCGGTTTTAAAGAAAAAGAGCAGTTAATCCAAGCAGTTAAATTTGGGTTGCATTAAGCTTCGGTATTTGTCTTCTTTTTGTTTTTCTAGTCTAGTATAAAATTTATTCAATTAATGCATTCTCCTTGGGTTGAGGTGTGATAACCCTAACAAATGACCTGTTCAGGGTTACATCTTTTGTTATGGATAATGTATCTCGTGCACAGTTCAAATGAAATCATTTACACTGATACTTCTGATTTTAAGCAGAAATTAAGGAAATGTTTAGTTACTTAAACCATAATGTTTTCAACAAGTATAAAGTTGAAATGATTAAAGTTCTTACATGCGTACCTCAGAGATACTATGTATTCTGTCAACTGCTATAAAGTGGGCTACATGAAATTTTTGGTTTCCCAGTACATACAAAAGTTATGCTTATTTTGTACTGTACTCGCATAAGTATACAATAGTATTGTCTTAAAAAGAACCTGCCTTAATTAAAAATACTTAATTACTAAAAGATGCTAGTGATCATCTATATTGTTGAAACAGTTGTGCTGTTACACTTGCTCAACACAGGATTGCCACAGACCCTCAGTGTGTAGAAGTGTCTGCAAAGCACAATGAAAGCAAGTGTGCCTGTACTAAGTGATTCAGTAATTCTCAGTACGTGGTACTGATTTTTAAAAAAATTAAAAAGTTACGAGGGTTCTTTTGTGTGTGACCTGCTTGACTTTCAGAGCAATCTGGATAAAATTATTCGTATAACTTTAGTGAAAAGCCCACTTGTGGTTAATAAATTTAAGTTCAAATTTTTACTGATGAGGGTTTACGCATCTAAATTTATTATAAACTTAATGGTTGTCTTTTTTTACACTTAAAGATTTAGGGCTGCAGATAATATTATTTAAATATGTGGCACAGAGCAGTTAAAATATTTAAAAAGGGAAATTGTGTAGAGAAATTCTTATTCCTGAATCCTAAAATTTCCTATTACTGAAGATACCAAGAAGAAAAGACATAAATTGCTTTGTAGAAGCAGCCTTTCTTTTTGAATCAATTTTTGGATTAATAAGTTTGGTAGCTTTTTGTTTTTAAAACACCTTTATTGAAATGTAATTTACAACTTTAAATCATACAACTCAGTATTTCTTAATGTATCTGCAGAGTTGTACAAGTATTGCCATAATAAATTTCAGAACATTTTGTCTTGCAAAATGAAGCCTCTTAATACTGCCGTGATTTCCAACCTTTTGGCTTGCTCTGGCTGCATTGGGTGAAAAGGGATTGTCCTCGTCCTCATGTAAGATATGTATTTAATGTGTATATGTAACAAAACTTGTTTATATATAGACACACACACCCACACATATGTACATACACAACATACACACATATGCATATGTGTGTATGTATAATATTTTTTAAATGGGGGAACATGCTGGGCAAGGAGGCACAAGCCCAGCCTGGGCAATAGTGTGAGACCTTTTCATAAAAAAATAAAAGGGTGGGGGATATAGCTCAGTGATAGAACACACTTGAATTCCATCCCACACAGCACCATCCCCCACAGCACCATAAATAAGTTGGATATTTGACCTTGTTTTGTGAACCGTGCATCCATGTCTATTTTTGATGGAAGTGAAACTCAAGTTTAATAAGAAAACATACATGTCTGTGTAATAGCAGTAAACACTTATCTTCACAGGTACATACACATAAGTATGTTGAAAATACCGCAGTTGCTCATCCCTACAAGTTGCACAGTTGCCTGTAACATGACACACATGTGTTCTGATTTGACTGATTGGGTACTAGAGGTGGAGTTAGCACCATGCTGTGCCCCATTGCATTGTTACTTATGCAGTCCACGCTAGAGCACTGTGTAATTGAGTCGTGAAAAATATTTCTAAACATCACATACTCATTTTAAAAGATGATCTTGTGGGGCCACATTACTAGGTGTTCAGGCCTAAATGCAGCCAGAGCTGTCTGGTTTGGGTATACCTGTGATCTGAACCATCATCCTCCAAACCTCTATCCTCTCCAGCCCTAGAAAACCAGCACTCTATCTGTATAGATCTGCCTGTGTCATTTAACCTGTCTTCGAGTTCATTCATAATATTAATGAGTATCAGTATTTCTATTGCTGAATAGTTCACTATGGTGATACACTGTGTTTATCATCAGTTAATGGACCTTTGAGTTGTTTACACTTTTTGACTATTATGAATAGTCAAAAACATTTGCAATGGACATTTACAGATTTTTTAATATGGATATGTTTTTATTTCTCTGAGATATTTACTTAGAAAGGGAATAATTGAGTAATATGGTAATTGTCTTTGGAAGAACCATCGTTCTGGTTTTTTAGAGTATACTCTTTTACATTCCCAGTGGGCAGTGCATGAAGCCAAGCTATCCACATCCTTGACCCCACTTTTTATTGTCTTTTTGTTTAAAACATTTTGAATTTATTGTATTTTGGTGGGTAATGTCAGATATTTTATGGAGGGCCTGAAGACAACAGTAACACCTGATGTCCTTGCAGGGCTGAATCTTCTTGGCCTTGTTGTCCAAAACTATCCATCTTTTAAAGCCATTCCAGTGGGTGCAATGTGGTGTGTCTGGTTTGGATTGGTTCGGTTCCATTTGGTTCAGTTTTGCTGAGGACTAAACTCTACTACAAAGCTACACCTTCCCATCCCTTTTTATATTTTTAGTTTGTGGCAAGGTCTCATCAAGTGGTCCGGGGTGGGCTTTCACTTGCCATCCTCCAGCCTCATCATCTCAGGTAGCTGGGATTGCAGGCAAGTGGCACCTTGCCCAGCCTTCTTGTAGTTTTTATTTGCATTTTCTAGATTTCTTCCAGCCTGGAGCATAACCATCAACCCCTTTCTCAGCCCAGATGAAGTAACAGAATATGCAGATGCTTGCTTAGGCGGTCTGGGGCCCCAGTTTCTAAAGGGAAGAAAGGGAATGGAAGGTGACTCATAGCAATAAGCAATCATCAAAATGCACATTGGCTCATTGTATTCCCTCTCCCCTCTATTCCTTCCTATAAAAGAGCCCTAACACCTGTACCTGATGAGATGGTATTTTGGGTGTTGAGGCCCCTCCATTTCTTGGGACTTAGCTTTAAATGAATCCCTTTTCCTTTTTAGCAGAATAAATGGCCTCCTTTGATTTGATCAGCAGCAAGCAAATGAACTTGAACACAGGGATATGAGTGCCAGTTACAGTGTGGGAACACCAAGCAATTCCTGGCTCTTGGGAGGCATGGTTCTCCCAACTTAATGTGGAGACGCTTGGCAAAAGGAACTTACTACTCATGGCTACTGAACCCATGTTTAGGACTTCAGGGACATTCCAGTAGCTGCCAGGAATATTGTTACATCTGAGACCTCTGCGTTTTTTTGTTTGTTTGTTTGTTTTCCCCTGTTCCTGGCATCAGCAGACTATAAACACTTTTATTGTAAAAGGAGAAAGTGTTTTGGGGAGCTGACAGTCTTCCTGGCCTCCCACTGGAAAGTGCACTCCAGGGATCTACCATTTCCAACATTTGGACCTTCTGTAGATCTCTTGGCAGTGTCATTTGGGGTGAAGTAAGCGCCTTCACTGTTTAGGCTATTCAGATCTATTGCAGGTCATTTTAGCGCACTGACTAGTGTTGAGAAGAGATTCAGAGGTAGAAAATAGTTGCAAGTATTTGTCTTGTTGATTTGAAGCACTCTTTTGGTTTGTTTGGTTTTCTTTTATCCTTCTCCTAGAACCACCTTTATTCTAGGATGGATAGTAGGGTTTCAGTAACATCTAGAAGCTGCACACCAATTAGATATGTATTAGTCAGGATTCTCTGGTGAGGAGTCTTGGGGAGCTGTACCTTCTCCACTGTGTGAATGCAAGGCAAGACACAATCTTGTGTCTTTAAGACCCAATAGAGGGAGGCTGAGGCAGGAGGATCGCTGTGAGTTCGAGACCAACCTAGGCTACATAGTGAGTTCCAGGTCAGTCTCAACTACAGAGTGAGACCCTGTCTCAAAAAAAAAAAACAAAACAAAAAAACAACCCAATAGAGCTCTCAGTTTGGCCAAGAGTCTTCCCATTTTGGTGGAGGACAGTATCTTCGAAGGCAGTAACCATGGAAGTTTAAATTCATCCTATGGGGACACTGGGCCTCATCCTTTCTTTTCCTTCTTTTTCAGTTTCTTATGGGTCTTCAAGTGAGCCATTTTTGCCTTTCGAGCTATTTTAAGGCTTCTTTATGAGCGAATTTGGAGTCAAAGGTTCTTGAACTGTTTGCCTGACAGGAAGGCTTAGATTAAGAGATTGCAAGAGGCTAGAGCCCCTGGAGTGTGTGTGGAGAGCTGTTGCGACTTGCTCAGGAACAAAATATGCTACTTCATAGCTCCCTAGGTAGTATAACTTAGAAAAAGGTGATTTTATTGTGTTGAATCATTTTGTCATTGCTGGGACAAAATACCTGACATCAGTGATTTAAAGGAGAAGGGGTTTATTTTGCCTCATGTTTTCAATCTGTGGTCAGCTGATTACAAGACAGAAACATGGCTTCAAGATATGGTGTAAAGGTCTGGGCTGAGGATAGCTGCTCATCCTGTGGCAGCCAGAAAGCAGAGTGAGGAAGGAGGAACCAGGGACAAGAATATGCCTTTCTAGGTCATGCCCCCAGTGACCCACCTCCTAACGCCACATTCAGCTACTGATGAACTCACTGATGAGTATAGTGCTGTCATGATCCAGTCACTTTCCACACACATAGAATTTGGGGGACATCTTGGATGTAAACCATAAAAGCAT
The DNA here is from genome assembly GCF_012274545.1 of Fukomys damarensis. Lineage (NCBI taxonomy): Eukaryota > Metazoa > Chordata > Mammalia > Rodentia > Bathyergidae > Fukomys > Fukomys damarensis. Next base: position 36,446,723 of record NW_022900940.1, read on the forward strand.
GGCCTGTGTAACTGAAGGTACATTCTCATTTCACGCTACTGTCCTTAAGATTTTTGTGGAGTAAATTTGGTCACTATAATATATATTTGCAGCTGGTTTCCTTGCCCTTTTCTGGACTAGTGACAAGTATCAATAAGAGCCTTTTGTTCCCACTTATCAAGCAGCCACTCAGATAATTGTTGAATTTCTCATTGGGGTTTAAATTAACCCTCATTTTGGCTAACAGTCTTTGATTCATTACAAACTGCTCCAAAACATTTGTCAGAATTTTATTTGCTAGCAGTTGAGTTTTGTTTCCTTCTGCCACTCCATACTTCAACTAGGAGATTGAAAATTTTTGGCTATGCATGGCTTGTCTTTGTGTTTTTCTTGTGGGGAGTATGCTCCCTAAAGTGGTTTCTTTTTTTCTATTGTAGAGGCCTTGGGCAATAGAGCTAGGATAAGATATATAAACTGCTGACTAGCCATTTCTAAATTCTAATACAGTGGGAAATGCCTTAAAACCTGGGGTAAGAACTATCTAAAATTTGACTAAAACATAACATAAGGTAGGAAGAAAAAAAAAGTTCAGAAAATTCAAACTCAGATTGAATGGGGAGTCATTCTCCTTTGAAATAGAAATTTCTCACCTTGCTACAAACAAATTTCACCTTCAGACATGTAAATTTAGGATTAAGTACTGAAAAAAAATCATGCCAAAAATAGTATAACTTTTAAAAAACTGGTACATGATAAATTTGAGTCTTTGTTCTGTGTATGTTTGAGTGCATATTTGTATTATCTGTTATGTGTATTGTGTATTTGTAAATTGTTTAAATGGTACTAGATTCAGGCCAGAGATTTAGTTCAGTGGTGCCACTGCCTGCCTCACAAGTGCAAGGTCCCAAGCTCGATGCCCAGTACCAAAAAAAAGAAAAAAGAAAAATAAAAAAGTACCAGATTCATGTAAAATAAAAAGAGCTCTCATTAATAAATCTAGACACTTCAGATATTTAAAAAATAAAATAAAGGTATCCTCAGACCCATTAACATATATTTTGCTTGTTAACTAGTCAGAATTACTCTGTTAGGTGTTTGAGATGCAGTTTGGTGTCTAGGTCCTGACTGCACCTCTTGATTGCAGTCCATTGACAAAAAAAAAAAATGGTTTGGGACATTGACCTGTGCTAGTGGACAGTTAGAAGTAACTTTAAAAATTAAATTAGGGGCTGGGGATTTATCTAAGTGGTACCACTGCCTGCCTTGCAAGCTCAAGGTCCCGAGTTCGATCCCTGGTACCAAAAGAAATTAGATACATAAGTAAAGCATTGTGGGTTTTTTGTATCTAAAATACTAAAGATATATGGTAAATATAATTTCATGTATTCTTAGCTTCTGAAAGCCTATGAATGATAATGTATTCAGGTCATATATGTCATAGATTGTTGATATACATATAATAAAAATTGATACAAGATCAAGGGATATCTGATCCTATAAGAAGCTGGAGAGTAACTATTATAGAGGGACAATACATATTTAAAAATGAAAACTTGTTAAAGTAGAAGTCAACAAGTTTTTTTTAAATGAAGTCAAGTCTAAGTGATTAAGGGTTGTTTTTGTTCTTCATTTTAAGATATCACAAAGAGTAATTTGTATAAGGACAGCTCTTTCAGTATTGTAGTAACATGAGTTTAAATATATCTTTTACTGTGAAAAAGTTAATAGCTGTTACTTGGTCTGTTGGATTTGTTCATGTGGTTAAAAGCTAAGAGTTTTGAAAGATACTAAAAGGCTTCCGTGCTCCTCTGTAACAGATAAACTGCTACTTACCTATCTACTCCTTGTCTAAATTAGATACTTAAAAAATACTTTTTAAAAAATAATTTTGTTTTTACAGAAAAGGGCCTTGAAAGTTCAGAAACAAAGTTTGGGCTTTTCCCACCCCAAATACATGTTTTTTATTTTTTTGTTTTTTTTAGTAAGTGTACAGTCCTTACATCTGAATGTGACATTTATGGTTTGAGAAACTACTGGTGGCCTATGAATGTGGTGACAGCATTTTGTAATGATCTCAGGAGATTTGATTTGTTGTAAATTGATCATGTATATTAACAGTACATCTTTGTGTAAAACATTAATTAAATTTGGTCTTCTAAAGATGCTAATTCAAAATGTAACACACAGGTATAATGTCAGTCTTTATGTTGAAGGTAATAGGGCCTCTTAAAATGTTGATCTGTTCTTGGTAAAATTTACAACAGAATTTACTTAGGAGAAGGTTTACTTTTGTCGTAATATGTGTTCTCTGTTTTTTGTTATTTTTTGTTTAAATCTTAGCAAATGGGAGATTACTTGGGCATCTATTTAAAGTTTTGTTTCGTAGTTCTAGTTAAGTAAACTATTGTATGTGATAACTTAAAGAATGCAAGAGTTCTGCTTATAAGATAGTAAAAAATACTTGTTTTGCTAAATTGCTACTTTATATATTTCTTACGGACTTGTAACTTCAAGAACCATGCTCCTCTTACTAAATGGGAATCTTGCTCTTTTACAGAAATAAGTATTTTTAGTTGATTAAAATAAACACTGATCCAGCAGTGGTGAACCTTTTAGAGCTTTCAGTGAGTGAAACAGCCCTCTGTGGCATACGTGCCATAGGTTCACCACCACTTCATTGATCTTTGAGCAAAGATTATTAATATCTTTGAATATTCAGAAACTTTGCAGTTCTGTTGTATATGCCTAAAAATTATAAAAGTGTTACTAATTCTTATTACTGACAAAAATAATGTGCTGTCTTCTAAATGGTAATTCACATTAGGTTACAGTAATGGAAACAAGTATATACTTAATATACCTTTCAGACAGAATTAACCTTGTTTCATCAAATTGGCTTTCTTTAATTAACTTGGTTACTGTGTTCCTTAGTTTGAATCATCTGTACAGACCATTTGCTTTGCTCTTAATACTTTGTATTACATTTGTTTGTAAGCTTTGTAACTATTGTTTGTCAGATTTCTTTTTTTTTTTTTTTTTTTTTTGGTGGTACCATGGATGGGATTAGACCTGACTCTGTACTCTAAATTTAGCCTAAGAACTACTCCGTAAATCTCTGATATTGTTCACATTTTGGCTAGAAAGATTTTATGACACTTGACTCCAGTATGTCTCACAACTTCTCCCACATGGGAGCTAACCTCATCTTACTACAATTGGGGAAAGCTACCTTAGTACAGAGGGACTCATCCACAGATGGTTTAATTGGCAGTGCCTTCAGAGAAGGACAAAATTGTGGGCATTAGTTACCTGCATTGGCTCTACCAAAAATGAAGAGAGCTATAGAGGTTATTTTTAAAAAAGGTTCTTATGCATGTTTTTCTAAAAAGCCCAAAACAAAAACAACAACAAAAAAAGCAAGCAAACAAACCAACCCTTTTGGTAGATGTTAATTGTTAGCTCTTTCTTGACTTTGACTTTATTTGGCCACACAGTCTTTAGAGATATTTTTCCAGGCCCATTTTGCTTTTGCTTATGCTTTAGGTAACTTTGATTAAAAAAAAAATCTATGTACCAGTCCAAGACTAGATAGCACCCAGGTGATGTGGCAGGCACATCAAGGCTCTCAAGATTAAAGGCTGTACTAAAACTGGGAGGAGCGGGTAACGGGCATAGCAAAATGGAGCTTTAGAAATCCTTTACAGATAAGTGAGTTTTTCCCAGACTACCTTGTGCTTGAGGCATTAGCACCACATGCTCCTCCCCTCAGCCCTGATGAAGTGACAGAATATACAGGGGTTTGCCCAGGAGGTCAGTGACCTCAGTTTCCAAAGGGAAGGAGAGGGAATGGAAGATGGCTGGGAGTCATAAAGCAAGCCTCAGAATGTCCACTGTCTTGTTTTATTTCCCTTCCCTTCTGTTCCTTCCTAGAAAAAATACCCTACCACACCTGTACACAGTGAGATGGTAATTTGGGAAATGAGGCCTCTGTCTTGGAAGCTAGCTTTAAAATCCATTTTCCTTTTTAGAGAATAAATGATCTCCTTTGATTTGATCATTGGTGAGCAAACAAGACTCAGCATGTGGACCAGAGTAGCCAGTAACAGGGTTTTAGAAGCTGCATGTTGTGAAATATGCACTTGGTCTTCTGTTCATTTCCTAATATTGACAGTTATTGAGTTATAGAATTTTTTTATGTTCTTGATAGAGATCTGTATCAGATATATGATTGACAAAATTTCTCTCCGATTGAATAGGCCATTTTCCTACTTTCTTATGGTATTCCTTAAAGCACAAAAGTTTTTAATTGGTGAAATCCAATTTATATTTTTCTGTGGTTGCTTATGCTTTTGTTGTTACATCAAAGAAATCATTTCCTAATCCAAAGGTGTACTCCTGTAGTTTCTTCTCATCGTGTAACAGGTTGAATAGTAGGCCACCTAATGGTATGTACAAGTCCTAGCTGCTGAAAACTGAATGTGATCAGTAATACCCAAATTACAGAAAGAAGGTCTTTGCATTGCATTTAATATGAGGATGTTGAGGTGAGGTCATGCTGGTTTTGGGTGTTGTGTAAATTTCTTAGTGAGATGTAAAAATGTCAGCCTCCAAATTGGGAGGAGGCCAACAGTCCAAAGAATAACTTGGAAAAGTCCATTTTGGTGAGTAAATGAATTAATTAGGAATTATTTTTTGAACAGTGGATGATTTGCAGACCAAATCACTACCAAAGTCACCAGTTTCTCTTTGCTAAGCTACTGGCCTTACAGGGCTCTAATTAAAACAACAAAAGCAAAAACAAACAAACAAAAACAAAACAGCAAAAGCAGGATCAAAACCAAGAAGGATCCTTGAGAAAAATTTTGTGTACTCCACTTATGTTCCATTCTTGCCAGGAAACTCAGCCAGTCTCAATAAGTACTGTGTGGTCACAGTGTTGAATGACCTTGTATTGCAGTCTGGTACACAACCTCAGTACCTGGTGGGATCCCACTGGACAGCTAAAGTGGGGCCCACTGTGACAGTACTTTTGATTAGAGTGTAGAGACAGTTTTTACTCTGGGGCCCTAAATCGAAATGGTGAGTGTCCTCATAAGAGACAGAAAAGGAGATGACTGAGAAACAGACACAGAGGGTAGAAGGCTATGTGAAGGTGGAAGCAGTGATTTGGAGCCTTACAATTCCAAGCCAATGAATGCCTGGAGTCACCAGAAATTTTCAGTTTTGTATATGCCACAAGGCAGGAATTTGACTTTTTTCTTTCATCATTACCTGGGATGTTTACTGCTTTTTGCAGATGGCTCTGTGTGTGTGTGTGTGTGTGTGTGTGTGTGTGTGTGTGTATAGGAAGTTTCCTTTTACTCTTCATACGTTTGGTAACTTCTTGAACTGTATTGAGCATCATAACTAATTGAAAAAAATTGATTGTTTCAGCCAGGATTACATTATTGACAGAGCTTTCCCATTTTCAGGACTTCTGAATAACATTTCTTCATTGGTGAGATCCAAATTTGTGATTCTGATTTTGAGTTTCTACCTAAGTTTAAGTTCCTTGACATCTTTCTGTTTAATAACCTCAGTTAGGTACATATATGTCATCCAAATTTAACATAATTTTATGTATCATTTGACAGATTTTATTGTGCATTGAATAGTATATCAAACTCCAAAGGATTAAAAATGCATTTGGAGAATTGTCAAGAAATAAATATAAGGGCCGGGCATTTAGCTGAGTGGGACAATGCCTGCCTTGCCAAGTGCAAGGTCCTGAGTTTAATCCCCAATACAAAAAAAAAGAGAAAGAAATATAGCCAGGTGCATTCCTATAATTTCAGGACTCTGGGAGACTGAGGATCTCATGTTTAAATCCAGCCCAGGCAACTTAATGAGACCCTGTTTCAAAATAAAAAAGGGCTGAGGTTTAATTAATGGAAGGGTCCTAGCTTCCCAGTACCACCCCCCAAAAAGTACTGTGGTTGCAGGACAAGCTATTTGTAGTGTTAAAAGATAACCATGTTGCGCTGGGGATGTAGCTCAGTGGTGCACTGCCTGCCTGACAAGCATGAGATCCTGAGTTTGTTTCCTGGTACCAAAAAAGAAAAGTTGGAAAAAAAAAAAAAAAGATAAATAGGGGCTAGAATCATGAAGATCTGGCTTTTTAAGGAGCTACCACGCCTGGCTTTTATTTTTTATTTTGAGACAATCTTACACTAATTCACTTTTTTCTGAAAGCAGTGATATGACTCTGAAAGATCCAAAATAGGAAATGAATACAAATTTGTATTTTGAAAGAATTGCTGGAGGAGAGATAATACAGAATTTGCATTGGCTTTGAGTATGACGCTGGAGGCACTTCACATTTAAAGACACCTATCAAAAGGATAGAAAAAGATATAGTATGCAAAGAATAACTATAGGGCAGAAGGAATAGCTAAACGAATATCTGACAGAAGACTTAAAAATGTTAGTAGAGACAAAGGATATTTAACTATCCAGCAAATATAGGAAGGAAGATAAAACAAATATAAACATAGTTATTTAATAAAAATCCTCCAAATAGAAACATTTAAAAAAACTGACATATTGAAGAATAAAATTGTCAGTGTAAGAATAGGTAGAAACTTCAATATCCCACCTTCAATAATAGACAAATGGAAATAGAGCTTTTGTAAATGGGAAAGAGGAGAAGGATTGGAGGGAAAGGAGGAGAAAGGGATTAAAAAGAATTGAGATGTGTTATATACATGTACAAATCCCTCATGATGAACATGCTTACTATGTACTGCCAGTGTGTACTAATAAAAATAAAGTTTAAAAAATAATGGATAAACAAGCAGAAAATTAGCGAGGATGCCAAAGATCTGAACAACTCTATTAGCTAACTTGTTCTGGCACCTATAGAAGACTAATAACAATAGCAGACTATAGGCCGGGGATTTAGCTCAGTGGTCCCGCCGCCTGCCTCGCAAGCACAAGAACCTGAGTTCGATCCCCGGTACCACAAAAAACAAAAAAAAACAAACCAATAGCAGACTATGCATTCTTCTCAAGCACACATAGAATATTTTCCAGGCTAAGAAACTAGGCCAAGAAGCAAGTCTCAAATTTAAAAGATAGGAAGTGATACCAAAAAATCTTCAATTACAATGAAAGTATATTAGAAATCAATGAGAATTTTAAAATTTTTGAAAAATCCAAATATATTTGTAAATTAGAACAGTTCAGTAATCCATAGGTCAAAGAGAAACTTACAAAGGAATTCATTTGAACTGAATGAAAATGAAAACAGTAATCAGAAACTTATGTAGGATACAGTTAACATAGTGTTTAGACTTAAGTGTGTCTAACTTGCAGCTCACTAGTCACTTGAAACTGGATAGCTAGAAATGAGACAAATGTACATTTTTAACATTACTATTTGAATTTTAGCTAATTTTTTGAGGGATGGTACTAGGGATTGATCATAGGGCCTTTTGTACTGAGTTATCCCCCCCCATCCTACCCTCTTTTGAGACTAGGTCTTACTCTGTAATTCAGGCTGGCCTTGAACTTGTTGCAATCCTCCTGCCTCAGCCTCCTCTGTATGCCACCACACCTGGCTTTTTTGAAACAATGTCATACTAATTCACCAAACTGCCTAGGCTGAATTCAACTTGCCATTCTCCTGCCTTGGCCTCTCAGAGTGTTAGGATTACTGGCCTGCATCACTATGCTTGTAATATTTAGCAGTATTTTCCCTGACTTCTGACTTGATTATGCAGTATTGGAATTGACTGCATAGGCAACAGTGGAATGCAGTGCTAATTCTGCCTCTTGTACCTGCCACATACAGTCAGGTTGAAGCCCACATGTATCAGATACTACAAATGCTTGTATGACTTGGTAAGTAAAGTACAGTGATTAACAATAACCGTTTCAACCTACTACCCACGTATGTGTCTGTGAAGACAGACATTGTTATTGACATGTGTGTTTTCTAAGTAGTTATTAAACTTAGTCTTATTGTGTTATTTTGTAAAACAAGTTAAAATAATTTTATATTGTCCTCTTTAAAAAATGTTATAAGGGCCAGGGATGTAGTTCAGTGGTTTCTCTGCCTGCCTTGCAAACGAAAGGACCCGAGTTCCATCCCTGGTACCTTCCCCCCAAAAATTATAAAAAATGTTATAAAAAAAAAAGCAGTTTTGTTACTTATATACATTAACTATATTATATATTTTATATGTAGCCAGTTTATTTTCAGTTCTTTATCCACTGTGGCCCAAGCAAGCTAAAAAGTTGAGTACCCTTGGAGAGGGAGAGCTGTATACAGATACATGTATGCATCAGTATTAAAGTGAAAAATCTCAAGTAACCTTCTACTTTAAGAAATTAGAAAAAGAAGAGCAAATTGAACCCACAGCTGGGAAAGGAAAGAAATGATAAATATTACCAGGAGACTCAAAAGTTGTTTCTTTGAAAAGACCAACAAAACTGATAAACTTTAAGTAGGTTGATCAGGAAAAAAAAAGGATAAAGACACAAATGACCAGATTCATGAATGAAAGAAACATCACCACCAGACTTAGAAATTTCAAGAAGTAGATGAGCAGGGAATAGATGACTAACTTCATCCCAACAATGTAAACACACTTAGATAAAGACGAATAAATTCCTGCAAAAACAATTTACTAAATGACTCAAGACAAAAATCTGAAGAGACCTATACCATGCAAAGAAACTTAATTAGTAATTAAAATCTTCCCACAAAGGAAAATTATGGTCTACAGCTTCACTGGTAAATTTCACCAAACAAAGAAATAAAATTAATTATTTATAAACTTATGTATTTAAATAGAGAATAGTTCTCAGATTTGTTGTAATAAATATTACATACCATCATACCGATGATACACAAAGTCTTCACAAGAATTGAGATATAAAAACTCTCAAATATCAGCAAACCAAATTTAGCAACATTATAATAGGACTTACATAATTTAGCTAGTCTTAAAACATTAAACATAAGCTAACCACAGGACCTAGGAATTTTATTCCTAGGAATCTTCAGCAATGGAGAACTAACACAGGTTTCACTAATGAACTTCAAAAACATCAATTATACAAAATGAAAGGAACCAAACAAAATACAACATGTTTTATGGTTCTGTTTATGTGAAATGCCCAGAAAATAAGTCCGTAGACTACTGATCAGTAATTGCTTGGAACTGGAAGAGGTTGTCAGGAGTGAGTGCAAAATGATCACAAGGTCTGTTTTTGGCATGGAGGAGATACTGTAAAATTGGATTGTGGTGATGAGTACATTACTCTTGCTACTCATCAAATTTGCTAAAAACAATTAAATTGCCCTCTTGAAACAGGTGAATTTTATGGCACATAGATTATAACTCAGTAAATTGCTAGAACTGCTAGTACCATCATTCACCAGTTCTTTTAACCCAACCTAAAAGGTTGGTAAACTTTTCAGGATCTTAGTTGTAAATATCTTTATATATGATAAATCTAACAGTGTAATTTTATAATTGTTGCATGCAATTACCTTTCAAAAGAAGAGAAGAAAAACTTAGAAATTATGTTTATACATTTTATACTGTGAGTTTTTCTTTACCTATAATTACTTTTCCATTGTTTGATTTTTTAATTCTGAAGAACTTACTTTAGTATTTGACTTTCATCTGTATCCTCTGAAAAATACATGTTAACCAGCAAGCTCCCATCTTAATTGCATATCTTATGCCTTTATGATCATACAGATGCTATTAGTTGAATGAGGACTGAGAAGAATGGAACAAGATGAGTCTGTGGAGAAAGTATGTACTGGACAGTTCTTGGCATAACTTACATTCTCAGCTGTAGTATTACATTTGTGGGGTTAACCTTTGAAAGTTGTTTGTTTGTTTTGGTGCTGGGGATTGAACTCAGGACCTTGTGCTTGCAAGGCAGGTTTGCTGCCACTGAGCTAAATCCTCCCTTCCCAAGATTTTTTATTTCGATCAACAGTTTTGAGCCTTGAGGAAAGTACTTTGCGAAGACTGGATTCTGAATGTTTATTTAGAGATGACAGTGACAAACTACAGGCTCTAAAAGGGTAGACTCCACCTTTTTCTCTGAATTTTCTTCTTTATTCTTTTGGGTAATTAAAAGCTGTTTGTATCAACTAGCTACTTGCTTGCAGCCATAAAATACTTAGATTTGTGGAAGAATGCCATAGTTTTCAGCACAGAGACCTAGTTCTCTGCGGTTGTGAAACAATAGTTGGGGAGTTACTATTAGAGAATGAATAAATTACTTAGTGTTTGTGTGTATGGAGTGGGTTGTATATATTAAAAGATCAGATGAATATATTCTGTCATCTGATGTCTGTTTGTCTCTTATAGGAAGGCTGGACATACATCAGAAGTACCTTTTAGTATTGACATAGCAAAGAAGTGTCTACTTTTTTTCTTAATTACTTGATACCCATGACTTTATTATGTTTTAACCATAGAAAAGATGTACAAGAGGCTTTGTTTTGCTTTTGAGTAAAAATGGAAAAACACATTTTATTAATTCTGAGGTTTTGCCACCAGTTCTTTACAGAGTTTAAAATGAAAGAGAAAAAAATGTTCCTTATTCCAATCTTGCTAGATATTGTTGCAAACAGACCTGTCAATGGATATTTTTTTTTGAGTGACTTCTGCAAAAGGCTTTGATTGTGGACTATTCTCACTGCCTGCAGTTGCCTTTCAGGATGATGGAGCTCTTTTCATCCTTATGCATAATATCACAAGTCATGAAAACAAGAGCTCCAAGTTTACCATAGTGTTTTCATTGAACTAATAGAAGTTAGTTTTGAAGCTGTGGGAATTTACCTAGTTTTGAGCTTTAAATATACCAGAGTTGGCAGTCACAGTTTTGCCCAGCACTGAACCACATAATAAGGAATTTTGAACTTAACATACATAATTATGTCCCAGGATTGCTACATAGTAAAATACATAATAAAATTTTCATCCACCACATTCAATACTTTGAAGATATTGCTACTGGTAAGTGTTGAGACTGTAGAGAAATTGTTTCCGTTTGGTTTTCTCTTCAATAACACTGTGTGATGTGATCATGTTTGTCTGTCTACATGTTTGTGGTCTGGCTCCCTCTACTGGAATGTGAGCTCTTAGGAAGGCAGGGACTAACAGTATTCTGTACCACTTAGAACAATGCTTTGCATATAGTTGACATTCAAATAATTATTGATGAATAACAGATATTGACTTGTGTTTGAGATGGGTCCTGACACTTATATATTTTTTAAATACCTTGAGTTATTTTGTTAATGTACTCCCAAGAGACTGTCTTCCCACTGACCTATAGTTAACTACATAAGAAGATATTTATTGTATCTTTACCGAAAGGTTGTTGTTGGAGGTTTTTCCCCACTCTTGAAATTGATAACCTGACTGAATTTCCTAGAAGTAACAGTTTAATTCATTACTGTTATCCAAATATTGTTTGTATGTAGGAGTATAAATGTATAACTGCTTTCCATCCTCAAATAATTAAATTTTGGAAAGGTAAAAAGTGGGAAGATGGACCTAAAAATCCCTCCTGAGGCAGGGGAATTATTGAGGTCCAGGCCAATGTGGACTACATGGTAAGATCCTGTCCCCAAAAGCAAAGAGAAAACAAAACCCCTCAAGACACCAGAGCTCAGGTGTGTGTCCCTGGGTCCCTAGTTGGCAACACTTCATGCATGTTGCTACACAGTATTACTGCGAGAAGTGAGCACTGTCCAAATGAGTCCACTGGGAAAGGCAACTCAGGTTTTGTGCCTGGAATTCCTGGAACCGGCTTCATACACATTTAGTTACTGCTAGTTTTAATGAGCATTCTTTTCATGTTATAAATCATACCACAAATTTAACTACTTTGCTGAACTTGGTAAGTTCTCCTAGATCTGTGAGTCCTATTACTGAAAATAGTCTTGAGGACCTCAAAACTATACAAGGTTAGTCACAATCTTAACTCCTCACAGTATATAAAAGCTAATTTACCACCTACTGGTTCTTCTACACAAGACATTCGGTTTTACCCAGTGTTAAAACTGATGTGTAACTTCTGATACTTTCCCAAAGTCAAAATGATTGTGAGAGAGAAATGTTTTGAGAAGATTCAGGACGTCAAGGCAGCCACAATAGCACAACTAAAGACATGAAAGAGGACTTCCAGAACTGTGTCAGAAAGTGGTAAGAATGATGGAATAAGAACCAAGAGGGAGTGTTTTGAGAGAAATTGATGACAATATGTCTTTTACTGTAATTTTTAAAAGAATTTAAATATTTACCATATTTTTTTATCTCAGTGAACCAGAATTTTCCAAATGATGGATACATGATGTTATGTAATCACACATAAGTAGAAAAGAAGATCCATTCAGAGTGGATTTTATTTGTTTTACTTTATTTTGCAGTGCTGGGAATTGAACCCTGGGTCTTGCACATACCAGGCAAGTGACTTACCACTGATCTGCATCCCCAACTCTAGGGCAGTGAATTTTAATACAGGTTAAGGCTTTGAAAAATATCATTGAAGTCTTCTAACAGTGATGGAGTCTTTTTAACAGTGCATTGTATACATCTATATAGTATTGAGAGGAAATTTGGAGATCAAAAAGCTTTGTTGGTGCTTAAATTAAAAACTTGATCCCCCTCCCCAGATATTAGTATATTTGATAAAACTATGTATGTAACACTTCAGTTCTTGAGAGACTTATTACCCATTGAGTTCTTGGGAATTAAGAATTCAAATGTTAGGAAAAGACTGCTTAAAAGTTTTTATTTGATGTATTTTCCCAAATGCTACTACAAATAATACTTAGCACTGATATTTGTATACTATACTTGATTTTTTTTTTTAATAGTTAAATGCAAGGTACTTTTAAGAACTTGTCTTTTTTTTCCCTAATGACCATTGTACTTTTTGGAACATTTAAATTGATGTATTTATTTTTAAAACGTGTATTAATTTTTTCTTTTGCTCTGTTTTCCTTCAGAGCAAATGATTTATACTTACATTCTGTGTGAACATTGACATATTTAGGAGCATACGCCTTTATATGTTTGTATGATAGAAACCATCAATACTATTTTACCATAGATTTAAAAATATTTTCTTCCTAAAATTAATCAAACAAGTATCTATTATCATAAATTTATTTATGTGCTGAGAAGGATTATTTTCTGTTTCATTGGGATAAAACATAACATAAAATATCATTTTAACCATTTTTAATTCTGTAATTCAGTGGTGTTAGGTAATTTACATTCTTTTGCAAACATTACCACCATTGATTTCCAGAACTTTTAAAGTCATCTCAAAAGGAAGCTGAGAATCTATTAAACAATAACTACTCGTCCTACCTTCCTTCAACCTCAACAACCACTATCCTACCTCACATAAGTGAAATAATACAATTTTTGCCCTTTTGTGACTGGTTTATTTTACTCCGCAAAATATCTTCTGTGTTCATTCTTGTTGTGACATAGTCAGAATTTCTTTTTCTTTCTTTCTTTTTTTTTTTTGTATTTAGACTGGGTGTGGTCCCCCAGTATCTCATTATGTACAAGTAAATATTCCAAAATCCAGGAAAAAAATCACAAAACATCTCTAGTCTCAAGCATTTTACTTTATTTTGTTTTGTCTCAGACTTTTAAAATAAAAGATAGTCATCCTATACCTTCTTTTCATCCATTAATTGTTGGACACTTAAGTTGATTCCACGTCTTGGCTTTGTGAATAATGTTGCAGGGAATAGAGGAGTTCAGGTATCTCTTTGATGTAATGAGTCCATTCCCTTTGCATATGTGTCCTTTATTAGGATTACTGGATCATTTGTAAGTTCTATTTTTAATTTTTTGAGGAATCTCTATTTTCCACAATATCTGTACTAATTTATATTTCCACCAATAATGTGCAAGGATTCACTTTTCTCGACATCCTTACCAAGCACTTACTCTTCTGTAATAGCCATTCTGACAGTTGTGAGGTTGTAGTGCATAGTTTTAATTTGCCTTCCTTGATGGTGAGTGATTTTGACCATTTTTTTGTATATCTTACCACCATTTGTATGTTGTTATTGTCTCCATTTCCTCTGAATTTTGCGTGTGTATGTGTGTTTGTGTACTTGGAGATTGAACCCAAAAAGTACTGAGTTACACAGAATTAGAGAAAAAAAAATCCTAAAATTCATTTGCGACCAAAAGAGACCTGGAATAACAAAGACAATCCTGGGCAACAAAGGCAAGTTGAGGGTGTGTGCATCACAATCCCTGATTTGAAATTATACTACAAAGCTACTGTGATAAATACAGCATTGTACTGGAAAAAGCAAACAAACTAAGGATCAGTGGAACACATTGGAAGATGCAGAAAAAATTCCAGACATACTCAGCCACCTTGTCTTTGACAAAAGAGCTAAACATCTTCACTGGAAGAAAGATTGCCTCTTTAATAAAAGGTGCTGGAAAAACTGGCTTTCCACTTGCTGAAGATGAAAACTAGAACCATATCTTTCACCATGCATTAAACTAAAATTGAAGTGGATCATATATCTAAATATTAAAGCAAATACTTAATTTACTGGAAGATGGAATAGGTAGAACTCTCAAAGACATCGCAGGCAAAGACTTTATGAACAAAACCTCAGTTGTACAGAAACTATCACAAAGACTCAACAGCTGTGACCTCATTAATAGCTTTTGTACAGCAAGATAAACCATCAACAGAGTGGACAATCCACAGTGTGGGAAAAAATTTTTAAAAGCTGTTTCTCAGAGGACTACTATCTAGAATATATAAAGAACTAAAAAAAAAAATTAGATCCCCCAATTTAAAGACCCAATCCAAAAAGCATCTGAAATGCATAGACACTTCTTAGATGAAGAAATAGAAACAGCAAATAAATATATGAAAAAATGCTTAACATCACTGGTCATTCTAGAGACACAGAACAATGCTGAGATTTCCATCTCACTCTAGAAAGAATGGCTGCTATGAAGAAATCAACCAATAACAAATGCTGACTGAGCTGTAGGGAAAAGGAACCCTTCTCCATTGTTGTTGGGAGTGTAGACTGGTGCAACCACTGTGGAAATCAGTGTGGCGATTCCTCAAAGAACTAAAACTGGAGGTTCTGTTCAATTCGGCTATTCCCCTTCTTGGTATCTTCCCAAAAGAATTAAAAGCATCAGACTGCAGCAGTACGTGCACACCCATGTTTATAGCATCACAGTTTGTAATAGCTGGATCTTGCAAACAGCCAAATGCCTCCATGGGACTTCTTCATATTTGGCTGTTCTCTGCTCTTTCCTTTGTCAAAATCTGTTAGCTAGGGGGTGGAGATGTAGCTCTGTAGTGTAGACCCCTTGCCTAACATGCACAAGGATGGAGGTTTGATCTGTAGTACCCCCACCCCACCCAAAGAAAAGAAAATCTGCTAGCTGGTATTAACAGTCAAGTGTGATAGATTTTATCCCTGTATTCAGCTTTTCAGGCATAAGTGTCTTCGATCCTTAATTGAAGGATTAAAAGTCTCTGTTTTGAGTTAAAATAATTGTCAGAGTAGGTGGGAGAATCATTTAACCAGTGAATAGATTAAAAAGAAGCGGCTTTTAAAATATATAATGGAGTACTGTTTGCTATAAAAGAAGGATGAGCTTGAGACATTTTTAGCTAAATGGATATACCTTGAAACCATACCCTTAAGTGAAACAAATCAGATACATGTTTAAATGCTGTGCTGTTTCTCTGGTGTGAGAAACCAAAAGTGGAAATAAGGACTAAAATGTACAATAGGCATTGAGAAATGAGAAGAAAATGTTCAAATGAGAAGAGGAAGAAGGGAGGGGAGAGAGACGAGACAACCAAAAAAAAAAAAGAAAATTGAAAAAATGGAAACAAAGCTTTTATGTATAAGGCGAAGAGAGGTTGAAGGGGGATGGGAAAACAGCAAGATATGTCATATACAGGTACAAATTCCCTGTGATGAATATTATCATTATGTATATTTAAAATGTTCCAATAAATGTTTAGCCAAAAAAAGAAAAAAAAAAAAAAGCACTGAGCTCCATAACAAGTCCTTTTTACTTTATTTTTTATAATTTTGAGACAGTCTTGCTAAATACCCAGACTTGCCATCTTCCTGCCTCGGTCTCTTACATAGCTAGGATTACAGGCATGTGCTATCAGGCCTAACTGTATGTCTTTTGAGAATTGTCTAATATAGCAGATCTTAAAGAAAGGAAATTATTTATAGATCTATCATTTTTGTATAATTGTATAAATAAATTTCTAGTCCTAATTCATATATAATATCGATATCCTTCCCACTTTCATAGTCTTTGTTCATGTTGCTGCCATTTCTTGGATTAATACAGTAGTTCTGACCAGTCTTCTCTTATTCAGTTTTGTTTCATTTCAAGTCATCATCTGTACTCAAGCCAGTTAGAATAATCTAACTATTAAATAGAATATTCTAACTATTAAAATGTTTTTAATTAAAATAAAATGTTCAGACACAGGATAGAATATTATTCTGTAGGAACCTGAATGTCTGTCACCTGGAATAAACAAAGATATTGATAATTTACCAGATTTGTGTCTTTTTTTGGGGGGGTTACTAGGAATTGAACTCAGGACCTTGCATTTGCGAGGCAGACAGTGGCACCACTGAGCTAAATCCATGGCCCTATTTTGTATCTCTTAAAAAGTAGTTACATACAGTGTCCAACTAGAGCCATACCTTCATCTTTTAATAGGCAGCCACTTTGAAAGTGACATATCGTTTTTTTATTTATTTGATATTTACTGATCCATTGATAATGTTTAAACTTTTAAATACATGGTTTACTTTTATGTATCTGCCACACTGCTTTTTATGATGCATTTTATTTATCAATGTTGAATACATTTGTTGTAATCACTATATAGATCATACAAATAAACTGTAGTATATTCATCTAATTCTCTGAAGTTAGGTAGTGTCAGTTTTGAACTACTAAAAATAGTGCTGGGGTAGAAATCCTTGATTTACTCTTGTGTGCAATATCTAGAATTGACATGTGTAACTAGAATTTCTAGATCATAGAATATATATGTATATGTTTACTTTTATTGTTATATTATTTTCTCCAAAATGGTTCACATCAGTTTTTATTGCCATAAGCAATTCTATTCATTCCTCCAAACTTGCTGACAATTGTTTTACTTCAATTTTTCTGAAGTTATGCTTTGCATTCCCCACATTCCTAGTGAGATTGAATATATTTTCATATATTTTAACGAATTCATTTTTTTCTGCAAGTTGCCCATTTTTTTTCCTTTTCCTGAAAGTGCAGTTATAAGCATATATCTGTATTTAGTAGTGGTGGCAAGCCTGTGGCACAGCTGCCCTAGCTGGCTGTTTGTTATCATTAAAAGCTCTAAAAGGTTCATCATCACTGGTGTATAGGCTGTGCATCTTTTGTTGGATTTGTTGCACATCTAATTATGTGGCTAGTTTCAGCCAGGTTTGGTGTCACATGGCTGTAATCCTAGAACTCTGAGAGACTGGGGCAGAAGGATTGCAAGTTCAAGGCCAGCCTGGACAGTTTAGCAAGACTCTGTCTAGAAGGGCTGGAACTGTAGCTCAGTGCAAAGGCCCTGGGTTCAATCCCCAGCACTAAATAAATAAATAAATACATACATACATACATACATAAATGGCTAGTGGTTTCCTTTTGTTTACGGGTCTTTTGTTCAAAACTTAAATTGTACACAGTAATTGTACTGTTCAGTCTTATATGTGTTTCTCCCTTCATCCTTCTTAGATTTTTTCTTTGTTTTTTGAGAAAGGGTCTCTCTGAATAGTTCAAGTTGGCCTCAACTTACTGTGTAGTCCAGGCTGAGCTCAAAATTGTGATCCTCCTGCTTCACCCTCCAGAGTGCTGGGATTATAGGTGTGTGCCATCACATCTGGTACCCTCCCCTTCTTTTTT
>NW_022900940.1:36464768-36520338 GCF_012274545.1 Fukomys damarensis
CCCCCCCCTTCTTTTTTTTTTTTTTTTTCTGGTACTGGGGATTGAACTCAGGTCCTTGTGCTTGCAAGGCAGGCCAGTGAACCGCTGAGCTAAATCCCCAGCCCTCCGTCCCCTTCTTATGTAAGAAACCTATAATAAAATGATAAAAATATTCCATCTCTATTGAAAATGGTAATTTCTTTTCCCACTTAGTCTTCTCACTGATCTAGAATTTTCTTTTTTTATATGGTAAAGTTCAATTTTTTCCTCCAGTTCAATTTTTTATCCTTTGATCTATATAAATTAAAAATTTTTCACAGTACCATGAAAACTCTTTTTAAGCTAAACTGGCATTTCATTGAGACTGAATTTAATGTGGAAAATTGACATTGTACATTGAGTTTGTTTGTTTTTGGTACCAGGGATTGAACTTGGGTTCTTGCGCTTGCAAGGCAGGCCACCAAACTGCTGTACATTGAGTTTGGAAAGAGCAGGTGATTTTCATGCAAACAGCCACTTCAAACCTCATGCTTTATTTCTTTTGTACCTGGGATGGAACTTGGGTTCTTGCACTTGTGAGGCATGCGGCAGAACCACTGAGCTAAATCCCCGGCCCTAAAACCTCGTGCTTTAATCTGCTTATGCATTTATATACAGTTACCATCAGAAAATAATTTCTCCTCCTCTTTATTTACACTTACATGAGTTTCCATCATTGTCAGACACCATTCTTAAGTCATTCAAGAAAAGAGAAATTTGGGAAATGTAGCTCCAGGCATCTGCCCTCTGATGCAGAGGAAGCTCTAGAAGGAGCTACTGGTGATGCAAATTTTACAATAAAGCCAAACATTCAAATATCTGTTTTTATTTTCTTCTGTCTTTTAACACACACAGTGGTTTACTTAACAACAGTGTGCGTCCCCAACTCCCAACTGATGTATCTTGGAGACCTTTCTTCATTAGGATGTGCATTGGTGATTTTGCTGACAGTTGCCAGTTGCTGTCCACAGAGACTATGCCAGTTTATAGATCAAAAAATAGTGTGTTGCTGTCTGTTATTTTGCATCCTAACCAACTGCACTGATTTTTAAGAAGGCCTTTTTGCCAAGGAATTTAGCCACCTCATTCTTTCAGACTGTTGTGTCTTTCTGGCAGAAGTGATACCTGACAACATAAGCCCACACATATACAGAGTCCACCTCTTCCGCTGGATTGAATTAGCTGCCCTTTCTCTATGATTTTAATAAAGCATGATTAGAGTAGCTAGCAACAGATGAGATACTTTCTACAATTAATTTTTAACATTGGCATATTTATTGCTAGTACATTGATCTTGCATTCTACAACTTTGGCAAATTTATTCATTAATTCTGATCCTCCCAGGATTATGTATAAGGTAGTATCAGCCACAGGTAGAGAATTTTTGTGGGTTTTTTTGTTTGTTTGTTTTAGTTTTGCTACATCTTTTCCAATTTGAATATATTTTTATTTTTCTTACATATCCTATGTGATTACAGTTTGCAACACATGTTAAAAGTGGCAAAAGCTGATACCCTTATGTTGTAATAATCTTAGGACAATGATGTTGATTTTTTTTTTAAACTATTAACTGTGGTGTTACTGTGGGTTTTTTTTGTTTTGTTTTGTTTTGTTTTGTTTTTTTTGTACCGGGGATCAAACTTAGGACCGTGTACTTGCGAGTCAGGCAGAGGCATCTCTGAGCTAAATCCACAGCTAATGTGGGTCTTTTTGATAGATGGTTTATTGTTGTGAAGAAGTCCCCTTCAATTCCTAGTTTACTGAATGTTTTTCTTTTTTTTAAGTGGTTCAAAGCAAAGGGGTGTATTTTTTGAATGTTTTTATTATGAAAGCATATTGGATTTTGTCAGATGCCTTTTCTCTGTATCAGTTAAGATTATTGCGGGTTTTTTTTTTTTTAAAAGTGTTATAGTATATGTATACTGACTTTTTTTTTCCAAATGTTGAACCACCTTTGCATTTCTGGGATAAATCCCACTTGGCCGTGTTTTATAATCGTTTTGTATGGGGCTGAATTTGGTTATCTAGTACTTTACTTTGCTAAGAATTTTTGTATCTGTATTCATTAGGGATATTGGCCTTATGTTTTTATTTTTGTGATATCATTTTCTGGTTTTAGTGTCAGGATAATGCTGTCTTCAAGAAATATGGTTATCCAGTTGTCCCAGCTCTCTTTAATAAAGAGTACAGTTGTCACATTTTCTCTCCTTCTGAGAAGAATTGATGTTAATTTTTAAAGTTTTGTTAGATTTCATCAGTGGAACCATCAACTCCAAGTCTTTTCTTCATTTAAGAGGTTTTTCATGATTGATTCGTCGTCATTGTTATTGCAGGCCTGTTTAGATTCTCTGTTTTCTTCTGTGTAAGTTTTGATAGTGTGTATTTCTAGGAATTTGTCCACTTTGTGTAGATTATCTTAACTTCTTGACATAATAATATAACCATAATAATCTTAATAACCTTTTTCTCTATAATGTTGATAGTAACAGTTATGCCCATATTGATTATAACTTTAGTAATTTGAATCTTGTCCTTTTTAAAAATCTAGCTATCACTTTTGTTGATCTTTTCAAAGAACTAGTTCTTTCATTTCAGTTATATTTTTCAGCTCCAGAATTTCTATTCTGTTCCTTTTTATAATTTCCATCTTTGTATTGATATTTTCCTTTTACCATTTAGACAGTTCCCTCATTTTCTTTCTTCATTCATCTCTTAGTGGTTATATATCTTAGGTGGTTATATATTTTCGCTATCTGAATTGTGCCTCAATAAGTGTGGGTATGCAGGTATTAATATTTCATTCCCTTGAGTATATACCAAGGAATGGTATAGCTGATTCATATGGTAGTTCTGTTTTAAATTTATTTATTTGGGGGGGTACTGGGGATCGAACTCACAACCTTGTGCTTGTGAGGCAAGTGGTGGAACCACTGAGCTGAATCCCTGGCCCTTCTAGTTCTAATTTCGAAGTACTTCACTGATTTCCATAGTGGCTGTACTAGTATATATTTCCATCAACATTGTGGAAAGGTTCCCATTACTCACATCCTCACCAGCATTTATTGTCTTCTGTGTTCTTGATGATAGCTATTTTGACTGGGATGTAATGGAATCTCAATGTAGTTTTAATTTGCATTTCCCTAATGGTGAAAGATGTTGAACTTTTTAAAATATATTGGCCATTTTACATTTTTAGAAGTGTCTGTTCAGTTCATTTGCCCATGTATTAGTTGGGCTGCTTTTAAATTTTTTTGTGTGTTCTTTAAATGTTCTAGATAAGAATCCTGTGTCAGAAGAATAACTGGCAAAGATTTCCTCCCATTTTGTAGGCTATCTGTTCATTATTGATTCCTTTACTCTTTAATTTTGTGTAGTCGCATTTGTTGACTCCTGCTATTATTTTTCTTCTTTTGGTACCAGGGATCGAACTCTGGTCCTTGCACTTGTGAGCCAGATGGTGGAACCACTGAGCTAAATCCTTGGCCCTCCTGCTATTCTTGTGGTATGAGAGTTCTATCCAGGAAGTCTTTGCCTGTGACTGTGTCTTCAAGTGGTTCCCCTATATTTTCTTCTAGCAGTTTGAAAGTTTCAGGTTTTATACCTATATCTTTTGGTCTTTTTTAAATTTACTTTTCTACGGGGTGAAAGATCTACATACAGATGTCCAGTTTTCCCACCATCAGTTTTAAAGAAGCTCTCTTCCAGTGTCTGCTTTTTTGGTCATGAATCAGATAGCTGTAGTTCCATGAATTGATTTCTTTGTTCTCTGCTCTTTGCCATTGGTCTGTGTGTCTATTTTAGTGCCAGTAGTACACTGTTTTAAAATTTATTTTATCCACTCCCCTGAAGTACCCCCCCATGTACAAAAGCTTTGTTTCCATTTTTTTCCTTCTGTTTTCGTTTTTTCTTGTCCTTTCCTTCCTTTCTTCCTGCTCTCTTGTTCCCCTTCCCATATGAACACTTTCTTCCCATTTCCCAACATTCATTATACATTTCAGTCCTTATTTCCACTTTTAGTTTCTCACACCAGAGAAACAATATGATATTTAAACTTGTGAGTCCGATATATTTCACTTGAGTATGGTTTCAGTGTCTATCCGTTCAGCTATAACTGTCTGAAGCATCCTCCTTTATGTCAGAGTAGCACTCCATTGTATTAAAAAAAATCTTTGTCCACTCGTCAGTTGATGGGTATTTGGGATGTTTCCAAGATTTAGCTATTACAAACTGCGCTGCTATAAATATGGGTGTGTATATATCACTATCGTCTGATGCTTTCACTTCTTTCTGGAAGATACCAATAAGAGGTACATCTGTGTCAAATTGAACCTCTAGTCTTAGCTTTTTGAGAAATTTCCACACCAGTTTCCACAGTGGTTGCACCAGTCTGTGCTCGCACCAACAGTGGGGAAGGGTTCCTTTTCCCCCACAGTCCCTACAGCATTTGTTATTGGTTGATTTCTTGATAGCTAGCAGCCATTCTCTCTGCAGTGAGATGGAATCTCAGTGTTGTTTAATTGGCATTTCATGAAAGACCAGTGACATTGAACATTTTTTCTTATATTTATTTGCTATTTCTAATTCTTCATCTGAGAAGTGTCTTTTTAACTGTGCTGTTTTTGTTACTGTGGCTTTGTAGTATATTTTGAAGTTGGGTATTGTGATGCCCAGCTGTTCTTTATGTTCAGGATTGCTTTGGCTGTGTTGGGTCTTTCATGTTTCCATATAAATCTTAGAATTATTTTCCTAGTTCTGTGAAGAATATCATTGGAATTTCAGTGGGAATTGTATTGACTCTTCAGATTACTTTTGGTAATGTGGCCATTTTAACAGTATTTAATCCTGCCAATCCATGAAAATGGGAGGTCTTTCCATCGTCTAGTGTTTTAATTTCTTTCTTCAGTGTTTTGTAATTTTCATTGTAGAGATCTTCTACCTCCTTGATTCGGTTCATTCCTAGTTGTTTTTCTTTTTTAATTGTTATGAATGGAATTTTTTTCTGATTTCTTTCTCCTATTGGCATATTTTAAAAGGTGTTGATTTTTATGTACTGGAATGGAGCACTCTTGCCATATTTTGTTATGTTACTTTGACTGTTTTGTGTGAATTGACTGTAAATGGACATAAAGTTTAGGTCATTAAAAGCCTGCTTTGTGGGATTTGGCTCAGTGGTTCCGCCGCCTGCCTTGCAAGCACAAGGGCCTGAGTTCAATCCCTGGTACCAAAAAAAAGGGGGGGGCCTACTTTGCATAATATAGTATATTTTAAAGTAAAGAAATGTACACATTCATTTTTTAACTAGTTAAATCGTATTCACATATGAGTATATGTTAGATAAAGAAGACATCTCTTGTCTATTGCTAGTCTAGCCTGCATTATTCAAGTTGAAGAAGATAGCTACTAGGTTTCTTTTGCTTTTTATATAGTGACATCAGCATTCTTAGAAATCTTTAAAATCTGTTCAATGCTTCTTAATGGGACAAGTAGCTTGACAGTGGCCTTTTGACAATATCTTACAGACATTTCTATTCATCATATTTGGGAATGGGTTATGATGCTGGCCTTATGGGTAGAGTCCATGGATTTTACAAAACATCCTACAATAGATACAGCGCAAGACTCCATGACAAAGAATGTCTTTAAAATGTTGGTTGTGTTGAATTAGCTGATTAAATTCAGAACTAATTACTGTTGACATTTGGGGGTGTTCTCTTTCTGAAATATTATCAGTGAATATAATAGTTGCATTAATCTCTTTTTGAAAATCAGTTATCATATAATTAATTTTGTTGAAGTTTTAATACAATTCTTTTAAACATTCAGAAAGGACATAGCAGGAGTCATTAATGTTTTTCCATTCTCCCAACATATCTCTAGTATGTTAAAGCAAATTCAGTTTGCATTATATTTCCAGTGTATCAGATATCTTTTGAAGGTTAGTTTGTTAGAATACATCTAAACAAGATTGTATGCATGACACACACATTCTGCAATCAAACCTAGCTTGCTAAACATGCACTACCTCTGAAGTATAATGTCTATTCCTAAACAAACTTTAAACAATGTGTGTGATTGTTTCTTTTTTTTTTTTCTATATTTTTTATTTCATGAGTAAATATTTGGAGTACATAATGATTATATTCATTATGTGGAGTTGGTATATGTACATAACACATCTTAATTTTTAAAATTATCTTCCCCCTCTCTCTTGGTTATCTTCCCATTTGCAAAATATCTATCTTCTTGTTTCCTATGATCTTTTATTTTGCTCTATAATTTGTTTATATTTTGGGTTTTTCATGTAAGAAAAACCATGCAATATTTAAGCTTGTGTGTCTGATTTGTTTCACTTACCATTATGGTCTCTAGATGCATCCATTTTCCTACAAATAATTCAGATGTATACCGTTTATAGCAGAGTAATACTTCATTGTGTGTAAATACCGTATTTATCCATTCATTTATAGATGGGCATTTAAGCCACTTCTAAGAGTTAGCTATTATGAATTGTACTGCAGTAAACATTGGGTATGCATGTATCACTGTAATATGATGTCTTTGACTTTTTCAAAAAGATACCCAGAAGAGGAATAGCTTGGTCAAATGTAATTTCTGTTTTTAGTTTTTTGAGAAATCTCCATATGAATTTCCATAGTGATTGTCATAATTTACATTCCTACCCAAATGTAGGATTACTTTTTCTCAGCAGGCTCCCTAGCATTTATTATTATTTAATTCTTTGATGATACCCATTCTTTCTGGAGTAAGATGGGATCTCAAAGTTATTTTAATTTGCCTTACTCTAAGAGAAATTGAACATTTTTTTCATGTATTTATTGGCCATTTGTACTTCTCCTGAGAAGTGTCTGTCTGTTTCAGTTGCCAGTTATGGATTGGGTCTTTTACTTTAGGAAGTCTTAATTTTTTTTTTTTTAGTTCTTTATATATTCTAGATATTAGTTCTCTGCCTGAGATGTAGCTGACAAAAATTTTTCCCATAGTGTAGGCAGGTTATCTTTTTACTTGGTTGGTTGTTTCCTTTCCTATGCAGAACTTTTAAAATTTGATATATGTAATCCCATTTGTTGATTCTTGATTTCATTTTTTTGTGTATTTGGGGTTCTCTTCAAAAAGTTTTTGCCTATGCCTCTCTTCAAGAGTTTTACCTATTTTATCTTGTCAGTTAAGTGTTTCTGTTTTAATAATTAGATCGTTGATCCATTTGTATTTTAGCTTAGTATAGGGTGAGAGATGTGGGTCTAGCCAGTCTTCTGCATGTAGATTGCCAGTTTTTCCAGCATCATTTGCTAAAGAAGCTGTCTTTCCTCCAGTGTATGTTTTGGGCCCTTTATCAAAGATCAGATGGCTGGATTTCCTGGGGTTTCTGCATACTCTATTCTGATACATTGATCCACTTGTGTTTTTTTGTGCCAATACCATGCTGTTTTTAGCACTCTAGTTTTGAAGTAAAACTTGAAATTAGGCATTGTTATGCTTCCAGCTTTGCTCCTTTTGTCCAGGATTGCTTTTGCAATTCATTACTAATTGCATTGATGTGGGTGTTTTCTTTTTTGGGAAAGATTGCCTAAGGGTTTATTGTGATCATTGTGATATAGGAGATTAAATATGAAAATATTATATGTCCTAACCTGTTAGATGATGTCTGATACACCAGGCTCATGTTCTCTAAAATCAAAGAATGAATTCTGGGAACAGTGGAGGTTAAGAGTAGAAAGAATTATTGAGAGAAAGATAGCTCTGTCTAAAAAGGACAAAGGGGGTCCTGAGTGGTTCACCAGGGACCCCATTTTATAGGAAGTTTTATAGAGCAAAATGCACATGGATATAACATGGGTTGCAACTTTTATTGACCAATAAATTTAAAAGTATAAGTAGCTTAGTCATAATCCAAGGGGGAATCAAGTCATGTAGCAACAGTGCCTGGAGAGAACAAAGAACTTCTTGGGTAGGTGATGGATCTGGGGTCTTGGTTAACCACAGAGGTGACTGATGCCTATTTAGACTTTACCAGAGGAGGTGTTATCTCTTATCTCATCCCTTGAGGAAGTTTGTAGGCCTGGTCCTTTTGTCCTCATCTTGAGGCTTGCCCCCCCCCCAATGTCTCTGGCCACAGTTACATTGTGCTTTCCACCTTTTGTCTTGAGTCATCCCTGACTGCCTGTTATGTTTCCATCTAACTTAGCTGTCTATAATAATTGCACAATAGGGCCGGGGATTTGGCTTAGTGGTTCTAGCGACTGCCTCACAAACTCAAGGGAACAAGTTAGATCCCTACAAAAAAAAAAAAAAAAAAATTGGCGGGGTGTGATGGCGCACGCCTGTAATCCCAACACTTGGGAGGCTGAAGCAGGAGGATCACTGTAGTTCGAGACCAGCCTGGGCTACAGAGTGAGTTCCAGGTCAGTCTCAACTACTTAGTGGACCCTGTCTCAAAAAAAAAAAAAAATTGCACAAACGGGTACGGCACTCTGTAGATATCTATTAAGTCTCAGAGGTATCATATAGCTCCAGTATATACTTGTTGATTTTTTTCTAGTTGATCTATTTGTGATAGTGGGATATATATTCAAATATCTAGAATATATAAAGAACTAAAAAAAAATTAAGACTTCCCAATATAATTGAGTTCATGTTTATCTGATATTTTTGTCCACGAGTGGTTTTTTTATGAAGTTAAGTGCAGCAGTGTTTGTTGCATATATATTTGTAATTATTATTTCTTCCTGTTAAATTATTCTCTTAACCAATATGTAATGACCTTTTTTCCTGTTGACTTGTTTTGGCTTGAAGTCCACTTTGTCTGAAAATAGGATAGCTACTCCTTGTTATGGGGCTTTCAATGTATGGAATATTGTTTCCTTTCTTTAATGTTTAGTCTGTGAATTTCTTTTTGAATTAAATGTTTCTTGTATACAGCATATGATTGGATTTTATTTTAATGCAATCTGTCATTCTGTGTCTTCTGATTGGAGAATTGAGACCATATACATTGAGAGTTATTGCTGAAAGGTATTGTTGCTGTCATTGCATTGTTTTCCTCTTGCTGATTCCTTTTTTCCCTCTTCTGCTTAACTGTTCAACCTGCCTGATGTATTCATTCATTAGACTTTATGGTATTATTGGTTTCATTGTCATATTCTGTGATATCCTGGAAGATTTTTGTGAGTGTTGGTTGGGTAGTCATGAATTTAAGGTGATCTTTGTTATGGAAAGACTTTATTTTTTCCATCAATTTTGAAAGATATTTTGCAGCATATATCAGTTTGGATTGTTTGTTTTAGGATTTTAAATACTTCACTCTAAGGTCTTTTGGACTTGAAGTTTTTTGTTTAGAAGTCTGTTGTAATTTTGAACTTTGTAAGTTTGCAGTTCTGATAGGCTTTCCTTGGGGCTAGAACTGCAGGCCCCATTTGTTGTTTCTTCCTGGGGCTGAGGATCCTCTCCAAGTTTACCTTGTGTTAGTTGCGACAGGTCACTCCTCCTGGAGAACTGAAGTTCCTTTGCTGACTGCTTAGTTCTTTTTTTTTTTCCCCTCTTTTGTTTCTTTTCTACACCACCTCTGCAATTTCTAATTTTCCTGTCAGCTCCCTTCTGATTCCTAGAGATCTGTCTAATTAATTCTTTTTTTTTTTTTTTTTTTTTTTTTTAATTCACCAAGTTGTTATCCAGGTGTCTTGATTCTAGGTTCTCAAGAAGTTACATATTTAAGTTTTTTTCTATAAGAACTCCCCCTTCTCTTTTAGAAATCTGTATTTTTTGAATAAGCTTATTTGTTTCACAGGATTTTCTACATTCTAGCTTGGTTGATTGTATCCTTACGGTATCATTTAACATATTCCTCTGTCTACTGTTTTTCTGTATATTGGTAGCTTTAAATTTGATTAGATTCAGCTTTTTTTCTTTTAAAGCAAGTTTATGTCATAAGCTCTAGTAATACACATGTCAAAGTAAATACAGTCAACTATCAATTTATTGTATAATATTATAGGTTATGTGTGTGTGTGTGTGTGTGTGTGTGTGTGTGTGTGTGTATACATGCAGTCCACAAAAAATGTATACACATTTCAGGAAAAGAAAAATAATCTGATTTCTTTTTCAGCAGATGGTGTTACTCTCATATGGGGGACCCTCGAGAATGTCATATATATTGCAGAAAACCCATTACACTGCCGGCCCATAGAGAAGAAATTGAAAATGTATATGCAGCAATTTTAGCGACTGAGGTCACCCAAGCATCAATTCCCCATACTAATAAATATCCAAAAGCTAATGGCCACTATTTTGAGCACCTCTTATAATTAATTGTAGAGGCCAAAGATGAATTGTCTTAATCTCATGATGTCTCAATAAATTTACTATTAAAATATTTATATCTTTTTCTTTTCCTAAAGTATGTATACATTTTTGGGCAGACTTTATATATGTACATATTTACATACACTTACATTTCTGTATAGGAAGTGCACACATGATGATAGGTTGTTCCATTCTTAGTGATAATACTGATCTGTGCAAGTACTAACTTGATCCATCACAGTGTTTCCCTTTGTGTATGTATTGTTTTCCTTTCAGGTTAGCACAATACTAATTGTTAAATTATTCCTCCAACATATGATCAAATTTTAATATCCCATATACCAATCAATACTTGATTAGTTTTTGTCTTTGAGAGCAGGTGTATTTTGGTTGCATCAACTCAGATTGACTAGCACATGCCTTGTGTGTAGTAGCCATACCCAGTCTGTGGTTTTAAGCCTTATTTCTGAATCAGAATTATAGTAATTTAGCGTAGTTATTATAAGCAGGCGGACAAAACTAAGATATAGTAGGATGGAAGAGTTAAACAAGTAGCAGTTAGGCTTAAAATTGTTAAAAAACAAAAAAACAAAAAAAAAAAAACCACAAGGACAAAGCATAAAAGTTTGGAATGAGAATAGAGATAAGGACTCTTCCTTCCAGGAAGAAGAGTCCTATCAGGGGAGTGCTAAATTAATTAACAACTCCTCCCAGGCCTTGAATCCTGGATTTCAAACCTGACCTAGTGAAACAAATGAAAGATAACCAATTATCTTTTATACTAGTTGAATTTAAGCCCTTTCCCATGCTCTTATGCATGTAAGATTAGGACAGGAACCCCCATTGAATTTCCATTCAGAAACCTCTCCACAAGCTTTCTCTTACCATTTCCAATAAAACTGAGTAACTTCCTCCTTTGGTTCCAAATTCATTCTTTTGTCTTTCTTGGAACCATGAGTTTAATTCATACAGAAATTAACAGTGAGACCCCATTTTAAAAAGAAAAAAAAGGGAGGGAGGGACGAAAAGAGGGCTGGGTATGGTGGTACAGGCCTGTAATCCCAGCACTGAACTTGAAAGTCTGAAGCAGAAGGATTGCCACAAGTTCGAGTCCAACCTGGACTACATAGTGAGATCCTGTCTCAAAAAAAATAAAAAAATAGAAAAAAAAACTAAAGGAAACAGAATCACATATTTTACATTAAATTCCCAGACTATACTCTTAATGATTTCTAATTCTAATGATTTCTTATTTAACTGGTATGGCAACCTTTGTGTTGGAGGAAAAGTAGGGTTTTTTGTTTTTGCTTTTATATTTGTTTTTCCTGGTATCAAAGATTGATCTCAGGACCTTGCACTTGCAAGGCAGGTGTGGCAACATTGTGCTGCAGTGCCCCCACCCCCAAAGTAGTAGCCAAGCAACAGTATTTCATTATACCTAAAGATTTTACAACTGTGGAAGCAAATACCTGTTTCTTTCATTTTTCCAACTGGATTATTCTGGGCTATTTGTTGGAAAGATTAGTCTTTCTTTGTTGAATTTTGTACATTGTCAAACATGACAATTGTTGACTATGTTTGTATGAATCTGTTTCTGGACCTTTTATCCTTTTCTGTTGAATCTATAAGGCCTCTCTTCTGCTGTCACACTCTCTTGATTACCATGGCTTTCTAATGATGTGATTCCTCCAAGTAGATTTTTTTTAAAACTGTTTGTGTTCTTTTGCCTTTCTATATAAATGTTTGAATCAGCTTTTACTAAATTTTGCCCAAAAAGCCCATTGAAATTTTGATTGAGATTGCATTTTATCTGTAGATTAAATGAGAAAAATTGATATGAGAATGTTGAGTATTCCCATCTGTGAGCATCGTATCTCTCTGTCCCAACTTAACAAACATCCAGATTTCTAACTGTCACAGGTATACAGATAAAACTCACTTTGTCAGATTATGAACAAATCATACGCACGAATGTCCTCCTGGAACAGAACTGCTTCATAAGTTGAGAAATTAATGTACTTATTAAGTCTTTGATTTCTTTCACTAATATTTTGTAGGGTTTTCTCCCCTGTGCTGAGGATTAAACCCAAGTCCTTAAGCTTGCTGGGCAATGCACCACTAGTAAACTACATCCCCAGTCTGTATTTTGTAGTTTTTAATGTAAAGAGTCTGTACGTATTTTGTACATATATTTACAATTTTATACCTTAGTATTTCAGGTTTTTGGGTGTTGTTATAAATTGTACTTTTTAAAAATTTTGACTTGAAGTTGTTCATTGGTAGTATGTAGAAATAATTATGATCTGTGAGTTTGCTAAAATAACTTAGTCCTAGAAACTTTCTTTTTTTTTGGAGACAGGGTCTCACTATGTAGTGGAGACTGACCTGGAACTCACTCTGTAGTCCAGGCTGGTCTCCAATTTATAGCAATCCTCCTGCCTCAGCCTCCCGAGTGCTGGGATTATAGGCATGCGCCACCACGCCCGGCTAGAAACTTTCTTATAGATTCCATGGGATTTTTTACAGAGACAATCGTGTCACTAATAAAGACAATTTTTTATCTTCCTTTCCATTTTCTTAGCCCTGTTATAATACTAGATCTTTCCATAAGATAATGAATAGGAGTGGAAAGAACAGATATCCTTGCCTTATTTCCCATCCGAGGCAGAAATGAATGCTTTCCTGGTACTTTGTCTCTTTAAATACACAAATCTCAGTATAATACCCTCTTAGCAAAGGAATCGTATTGAATTTTATTTTCCGTGTTGCTCATCAATTCTCCTGATATCATTCATTGGTATATCTTGTGATTCCTTTTGTACCATATGTATGTATGTTTTTCTTCCTCTCATAAACATGCACAAAACACTGTACTGCTTTATAGCTTACTTTTTACCTTCTGTCTTAGTAGAAGGGATGAACACTTAAGGGATATTTATATCTTAGATACTTGGCATTAGATTGGACTGTATGAAATTGCTGATGTCAGTTTTCTGACCTCTAAAATTATGTTTCAAGTTGGAAAAAAACAAATGGAGGAAAACCATGATAACTCTGATGAGACACAGTCATCAGTATGTGAAATGTTTGTGCATGAGAAAATTGAAGATTGCTGTTATGTCTGTTTTTTTGTTTTTTTGTTTTTGGTACCGGGGATTGAACTCGGGTCCTTGTGCTTGCAAGGCAGGCCACCGAACCACTAAGCTAAATCCCCGGCAAAGATTGCTGTTATGTCTTAAGCATAAAATAATAGAGGTGACCATACTAATGTGAATGAAATACACCCCTTCCTCTTGAAGGAGATGCTCACTCAGGAAGACTATGCATATTTATCTTCAGATGTATTTAATTCTATGATTTTATCTATCAATATATGTGCAAGTTTAATTTCAGTTTGAATCCACTTGTGATCCTAGCCTCATGATTCCAGTATCTTTAAACATAAAACACTTAAGTAATTTTGTAAATAAATTACAGTGGGATGGGACATACTTTCTACGTGATAATTTTGTAAGAAAAAGTTTTACATTTTTTAGTTTGATGAAACTTAAATATTTCAGTCACTATCTAGTGGGCTGAATAAGTGAGGGGCACTAAACAATTTTCTTCTCACAATAACTTGATATTTCATAGGAGAGAATAATAAAGCAATCAGGAAGGAAAAAATGTGGTATTTTCTTATGCTGACAGAAAAACTATAATCTTTCTGTCCTTAGGCTTTTAGTAATTTTTTACTGCCTAGTATTATAAGTCTAGATAAATAATTTAAGAAATTGTTGAGCATCTGTAGGGTAAGATGCCAGCTAGATTTGGTTAAAGTAATAAAGTAGAACTTTTACCTTAGGTAGGTTAATTTAAACACAGTGGAGTAAGTTATTGTAATTACATGTTGCTTGATAAGCATCAAGTCACTATTTACTTACTTATTTTTGCAGTACTGGGGATTGAACGCAGTGCCTGCATATTTGAGCTATACACCCAGTTCCTTTTCGAATTTAAAAATTTGGTGGGGCTTCTGCCATGTTGCCCAGGCTGGGCTTGAACTTTTCATCCTCCTGCCTTAACCTCCCAGTGTGTTGGAACTATAGGCATGCACCACCACACCCAGCCAAGAATCACATATTTTTGAGGCAATTAAATTATATTGGTAAATGTAGTAGTAACAGGCTCTATTACAGCCTACAGACCTCGCTCTTACTCCTAGAACCCTCCCTTGTTTAAAATGAGACTTACCTAATACTTTATTACCTTTGTGTTGGTAATAATAGTATAAGTAGAAATACTGAAGAAATGGTTTTCTTTTGTATTTGCTGCCTCTTAAGTGGCAAATTAATTATTATATTATCACATCTGTCACTATAGAATATATATTACAAATAAGATCTGTCTGACATTTTTGATGTTTAATTTGTTCATAGATAATTTTTACAAAGGAAAAAATAGCACATTTTAGCATGTTTGGAACTATAGCTATCCTTCTTCCACAGAGTGGACAGGATGGTTTCTATCTCCTTGTATTTTAGAAAGGCGGATAAAGACATTAGCAAGTAGTCTCTACAAAGATGGTAAAAACTCATAACTTTCAGACTATTAAGAAAAAGAGGTTGGCATCTTTAAATTTTTTTTTGAACAGGAAATTTTAATTCTGACATTTGTTCTTTCCAGTTCATCACACCCGGGAATTATGGCTCCATAATTTTTTAGGTGTGATTTTATTTATTTGAAGGTAAGCCATTTGACTAAAATTAGCTGATAGATTTATTTTTATTCTGGGGCAATTATTATATAAGAATATATAATATTAGGAAAGTTTAAGAAAAAAACAAAACGACCCAAATATTTAATCTTAGGAAAGTGGTTAGATATAGTTATTTTGATTATATCAGACATCATTCTAAGTTATATAGTATTTAAGGACAGGGATAAGGTCTGTATTGAGTGGGAAGAGAAGAGGAGCAAGTTTTTTCTATTGAAGGTATTATGAAATATTAATACATATTTCTAAAATGAATGTTTTACATATTCAAAAATTGTATAATTAAATTTTTTCATTTAATAGGCAGTAAATTAGATTGACATTGTGTGGATAAATATATAATATTAAGATGTTGGATGTGTTTAGTTGAATATATTTGAACAAGTGTTTTTGTGAGTGGCTGTGTGTGTGTGTGTGTGTGTGTGTAAGATTTGTGAGAACAATTTGTTGCTAGGAATACTCAAACCTCACTTCTTGAATCTCTTCTGGCAATGAGCCTTGGTTCTTATATAAAGAAAGCCTTTAAACAACATTATGTTACACAGCTTAGTAATTTCCCTCATGATAGAAGGATAAGACTAAATTCTGAATGAGTATAATTCAAAATAAGTTTTAAATACTATCCAATAATGCAGTGATTTCTCAAGGTACTAGTTATTGATGATAGTTATAACCATTTGTTTCTAAGGTCAGCATATTCTTGCTTTTGATATCTGTTTTCTGCCACAGGCCTGTGATTGGAAGTGAAACAATACAGCTACTGCTTCCACCAGAGGAAAATAGTATGGGAATTCCTTTTATGGTAGGTTATTTTCTAGTAGTTTCTCTGCAGTAATATAGGCAGCTCTTGTAATTTGTTAGTTTGTTGCTGTTTGTGTCTTCGTAATTTATACATAATACTGCGTAAATACTTAGCTCCAACCAAAATCCTTTATTGGAGACATTTTATGTATAGTAGTGGGCCTGTGTTAAGGGAAGGCATAACATATAGCAACGTAATAATTCAAATTGATTTTCATCAGAGTTTTATAAATCTAATATCTCTGTTGTAGCTTGGTCATTAATACATTAAATAGCTAAAATAATGAATACTAGTGCAACTAGTATTATTTTATCCTAACAACTAATAAATGTTTTCTAAATTACTAAATGTTTTCATCATTTTGTTCAGCTGATGCATTAGTTTGCTTGTAACTCGTTCTCTTACATGTAAAATGTGACATATCCTTTAAACATTATCAGGCATTTAGTAACAACTTAGGAAACCTAAATTATACGAATGATTCCAGTATTTTTTGTGAAAGTAGTTTGAAAAATCTTAAACTCTAGAACTAGTCTTAGTCTGGAGGGCACTGATAAAAACCATGTACATTTAATAACTTTGGTATTGCTAGGGTTCTCACTGAAACATATACAAAGATTTGTAGAATATGAAGGAAGAAAGTCTGGACCAGTAACTGGCTGTATTAAACATTTAAAAATTTTTGTTTTTGCTGTTTTAAGATAGGGTCTTGTTGTATAGTTCAGGCTGGTCTTAAACTCACTGTGTAGCCGGGGCTGGCCTCAACTACATGGCAATCTTCCTGCCTCAGACTCCTAAGTGCTAAGATAACTGGCCTGTATCCACCACGCCTAGCTACACTTTTTTTTCTTTTTTAAAGAAGAGGTAATTAGAAAGCTGTTATATTAGAAATAGGTTTTATCCATCTGTTTTCTGGTAGGTGAGGAGCAGAATATTGTGAACATTTAATTGGAGTAAATGATCACTTTCAGGATTCCCTTTAGGAATTCTGACATCTGTATAACTATTGTGAATCTTTACCTGACTTTTTTTTTTTTTTTCCGGGAAGGCTTAGGTTCCTTTGTTTTGTTTTAAATATGTAGGGTAAGTCTCATTTGTTGTTACCTGGGAAGGCTGTTGGTGACTAGAATTGAATTGGAAATTCACCCCCTCACATATTTTATTTCCATCCCTTTTTAAATGATTTCCTAGTCTCTGGCTTAATAAACGAATCTTTTTAGATGAATCTTACTACATGCCTATTCTAATTCTTTTCTAAACCCAACATTTGAATAATAGGTGGACAATATGGACAAAGAAGAGAAGAAACTGTCAGACTTTCAGTAGTGAAAGAAACGTTTATTGGAAAAATAGCAACAAATAGATACCATCAATTTGTTTCCTAATGTGTGCTCATGCACAGTAGTGAAATATTTTACTGCTTTAACTATGATCACGGTGTAAGTTGCAATTATTATTTTTACCACTTGGTGGTGCTTTTGCATTGGTTGCTGCAAACCCTTTCTAATTTAAGGAAACCATTTGAAAATTCATAATGAAATTAAGATAATAGGTATAGTTATTAATACAAATAAGCAAATTCAGACTAATAAAATAACTGTCATTTGTGACATAGTCAAATTAAATACACATTTTAAATATAAATTCTTGTAAATGAGAAATGATTAAGAGCTGTGTTTTCTGGGCTGGGGATTTAGCTCAATGGTTCCACCGCCTGCTTCTCAAGCACAAGGTCCTGAGTTCGATCCCCTGCTACCACCCCCCCCGCCAGAAGTGCTATATTTTCTAATGTAATCTTCAGTCATTACCTTACCTTAAACATTTTAGCTGTTTTGAGTTTTTTAGATGTTGTTATTACTCCGTGTGTATGTGTGTGTGGTCCTGGCGATCAAACTCGGGGCCTTGCACGTGCCAGGCAAGTACTCTACTACTGAGCTACACAACTTATTCTATACTGTAAATGGCATGTAAATAAAACAGTTTCTTAATGTGTAGTATTAAAAAAATACAGATAGCTCTGTTTTTGAAAACTAACCTTGATCATTTTTCTTCTAATAATTAACATTGAAATTACCTTTGTTGAAGCCTTTTAATTTTACAGATACTGTGTTCAAACTGCTTTTTAAGCTACAGAATGATTTTGACAGTTACCTTGTTTGAGTAAGTTGAATGCCTATGTCTGTGTAGAGTTTATTCTGGAGGTTTACGTTCAAGGAAGAAAACACATTCATAAAAACAAGCACCTACAATTACTTTTTTTTTTAAAGTCTTCTCTTCACTAGCTATTTGATAGCCTTTGTGGATTGATTATTTTGAGGTTATTGTAGCCTAGTAAATTCAGAGTCTCAACAGCCTTGATTTGCCTTTAAGGCCCAACTATTCCAAGCTCCCAAGAGCCGTGAGTTAAATGGCTTTGGCTTTGTAGATTTGCTTTTAGTAGTGAATCTTCATAAAGGCAGTGTTTAAGTCTTAATAATCTGAGCTTTTTAATCCCTCTTTCCCATATTTTTCTTATCAATAAGTTAGTGATTACTTTTAGCAAATAAGGATCATGACTAAGGTGTAAAGTTACTCAGAAAAAAACAACATGAACATCATGAAGAGTAAATTCTTCATATCCTTGTCATTGACCTAACTTTTGTTGTTTTAAGAAAGCATCTTATGAACATAATTAAGATAATTTTTTGTGTAATATTGCATTCCACCTCAGGTCCTTAAAAGTATTCTAGGTTTTTTCTTTCTTTCTTTAATGGGGGACTTGGAGTGTAGTTCAGTGGTACAGTGATTGCCTAGCTTGGGTTGATCTTCAGTGCTGTAACCAAAAAAAAGTTTTCTATAAATCAGATATAATTCCATTATATAGTATATCCCAGTAGTGGCACACCTCTGGCACACATGATGCAGCAGGCTGTATCATTGAAAAAGTTCACAATCAGTGGAATATAATACTATATTTTAAATTATTGTATATTCAGCATTTAGGTTGCTTTCATGTTATAAGTGAATTTTTAGCAAAATTTTGTTATATAGATTTTATTGGAAGCCTCACATCATTTCCTGTTTTTGCCAATAAAAATGTTAAAGAATGTGAAAAGTTTAGTCTTGCTACAGATACCTGTTGGTCCCTCCACACACGAATTTTCTACCTACCCCTCCCCCCAGCTGTACTGAAAAGACGTCTCATTTTGTTGTCATTGTCCATCATGGCTTGTGGTTTAGACTTTTGCAATAGGCTACTAATGGTTTTCACTGCTGTTTGTTTCACCTCATTTTTAGGTCGTCCTTCACACTGTGTCCACAGTGAATTCTCTAATACACAAATCTGACATGTCAGTTTCTGGCTTAAAATCTTTTAGTGGTACATCCATCAATCTACAGGCTAAAGTGTGTATGTTTTATTGTGTATTTCAAGGCCGATTATGATTTTTTTTTAATTTTATTGAGTTTATTGGTACATTTTAGGGATACAGTACAGTTACATTCATTGTTGGGATCATGTACCTCTACATGGCAAGTCTTGATTCTCATTTTTTCCCCTTACCTCTGCCCTCCCTTCACCCCCTCCTCCCCTCCCCATCTACAAACACTTTATTTTCATCTTTTCATTCTCTCACATTTTTTTCTTTCCCTTTTTGTTCTTCCCCTACGCATCACACCTTCCCTACACCTTTAGCTCCTTTCTTCAAATTTCTAAATGTCAGTAATCTTATTAGAATCTTATGCATTGTTGCAGAAAGGGCCGATTATGATTTAGCAACTGTGTAATTTCCACCTTGTTCTATGTAACCGTGCTGTGTGTTTTGTGGCTGAGGAGGTAGAGCATTCTAAGCACAGGAAGCAACATACACAAAGACATTGCTGCATGAAACAGCATGTTATATTTGAATTGCAGCAAGCATATTGGTATATATAGAACCTAAAGGCAGGATAACTGTGTATTAGTCACTTTTCCCATTGCTAGATCCAGTATCTGATAGCCATAGCTTAAAAGAGGAAAGTTTTAATTGGCTTATATCTTCATTCTGTCATTGGCTGGCTCCAAGGCCAAAACATCATGGGGGACAGACTTTAAGGAGCAGAGCTGTTTAGTAAATGGAGGCTGAAAAGCAGAATGGGAACAGTGTCCAGAGAGAAAGGCATAAGGGACAAGAGAAAGGGACCCTATATAGTACCCAGGGTCACACCTCCATGGCACACCCCGGTACACCCAGGACTGTGCTTTACTAATCTGTTAGGCATTTTTTATCCAATAAAGTTGATATATCAGGATTAATGGTCACACATGGCAGAATTAGGATGATGTCCTTTAATAAAATTTGAGTAAAGCCAGACAAATATTTTATTCTAATTTTTATTTTATTTATTTAATATTTGAGACAGAGTCTCACTATGTAGTTGAGACTGACCTGGAACACACTATGTAGCCCAGGCTGGTCTCAAACTCACAGTGATCCTCCTGCCTCAGCCTCCCGAGTGCTGGGATTACAGGTGTGTGCTACCACACCTGGCTTTCTAATTTTAAAAAATAACTTGTGGGCTAAGGATTTAGCTCAGTTGGCACTGTACCTGACTCATGCATGAGTGCAAGGTCTGAGTTTGATTCCTGATACCAAAATAAATAAATAAAAAACCGAAAAAACTTGTGGTGGAGAGAAGTGTTATTCAGCGCCTTAGGTTACAAATGACAGAAATCTAACTCAAATGTAGAAGGCAATTTATTGGTCAGTAGTAGAAGTGGTCAGTCAGAGGCAGATTCAGGACCATCCTCCCCATCCTTAAAATTTTTTGTCTCCCAAGCCAGGCGTGGTGGTGCATGCCTGTAATCCCAGCACTTGGGAGGCTGAGGCAGGAGGATTGCTGTGATTTTGAGACCAGCCTGGGCTGCATAGTGAGTTCCAGGTCAGTCTCAACTGCACAGTAAGACCTTGTCTCAAAAAAACAAATAAAAATTTTTTGGTCTCCCTATTTCCTCCCATCCTGTGGGCAGTTCATTTTACATTGCCCTTGCTAGATTCTGAAAGAGTATCCTGCCACCTTTGACAAGAAAGTGAAGTCCTGGGAAGAGCTTGTCCAGTTTCAGTCATGTGCTAATTCCCAAAGTACATGTGTGACTAGAAGTGGATAGGGAGCCAAGTCTGGCTCTCTTGTATGTCTCTTGACCAGAGGCACTCCTAAAAAGGAAGACACTTTTAAAAGAACCTGTGTCTGCTACAGTGATGGACACAACTACAAAAAGGAGGGGCCAGGGATTTAGCTCGGTGGTTCTACCACCTGCCTCAAGCACAAGGTCCCAAGTTCGATCCCCAGTACCAAAAACCCCCGCAAAAAACAAAAAGAAGAATTGAGTGACCATTTAGAAGGTAGTTACAGCTTAGCTGAGAACTGAAGTGAGTGTGAAGTAGGTCAGTGTCAGCAAAATAAGTAAAATGCTTAGAACTTAGACTAGAGGTAGCAGACGAAGAAAGGGATCACTACTGTGTGTAGGGTTACAGTGTGTATGGTGATGTCATTGCTATTAATCAACATGGGAATTCAGAAAAAGACTACTTTGGGGCAGTGGGCTAGGGACGATAGATTGAAGTTGATGCAAGACCGTCCAAAAGGAGACTGTAGATTGAAAGGAATAAAAACTGCTGAAAAGGAGCCGATATTTTAAAGAATAGGTAGTAGAAGAAAAGCCAGGTCAAAGGGGCCTAAAAAGAAAGCTTAAAAAATAGGTGACAATTTTTTGGGAGGCAGGAAGCATAGAGTTCAATATTGGTTTCAATATTGTAGGGTAGTTGGGAATAATGACGATTTTGCAGTAGATTGTCATTAGTGACCTTAGAGCAATTTCATTTGGTGAGTAGGAAGCCAGGTTGCACTGGGTTGAAATGACTAAAAATGGAGTGGCAGCTTGCTAAGGAGGCAGGAAAGTTTTCTGTAGGCCAAGGGAAAGGAACAGTGAGTACTAAATGAAAATTATATATGAAAGGAGTCAGAATTGATTAAGGTAAGAAGATAGCTATATTTTTGAATGAACTTTTTTCTCATTAGACCACCAGTTCTCCTTCAAATTGCATAGTCACTGAGGTTTGGAATCTGGCCTATAAGAAGTGTTTAATAAATGACTGTTGAATGCAAGGAAAATCATAAGGAAAATTGAAAATACAAATATGTTTGGAGGTCAAAATAGAAGTTAAAATAATTCATCTTTGTTGTCCTTTTTCTGAGGTGGGATACTAGGAAATGCTCATGAGCGCAAGGTTCTGAGTTCAATTCCTGATACCAAGACTCCCTGACTTACCTTAAAGCATTTCCATGAGGAATCAATAGGAAAAGAGGTGCAAAGCATTCATAAACTAGGAAATATTAATACAAATGGAAGGGAGTAATATTTCTGGCATCTTTGTTTTAAACAAGACTTCATATCCAAGGATATTTGATTCTTAACAACATAAAAACCCCATTTTGCTGCCTTAACAATTGCTTATTTAACTACCTGTAGCTTTGGGATGTGTGAGAAGAGCCTGGCTTTAGAGACAGATGGGCCTGGATTAGCATCCAGTTTTCTCTACTTCTTTTTTAGCCTAGTGATTTTTGCTACTGTATTTAACTTGTCCAGCTCAGATTTTTTTCTGTGAAATCAGGATACAAAACTACTGTGCAGATGTGTTGTTACAATTTCCTGAGTGCTCACCAAGTCCCTAAACCAGTAATGGCGAACCTTTTAGAGCTTTCAGTGATACAAACAGCCTTCTGCAGCACATGTGCCATAGGTTCATCACCACTGGCTATTCTGAGTACCTAGGATATTCATCCCTCCTCCAAGAGTGTAGCCGACCTTCTTTCATTTCAGATATTTTTTAAGTGCTAGATAAAACTTTTTTCTATTGAAGCACATTTTATTACCCTGTTTGTTATTCATTGAATCTAGTTTTTATCTCTAGAACTGTGTGATTTATCATTTTACAATGATAGCACTTGAGATATTTTAAAGCTGTCATACTCTCACAGACTTCTTCCCACACAAAATGTCTTCAGCCTTATTGACTCCTGTGGCATGGTTTCTAGGTTCACCATTGGGCTGTCTTCTATGAGTGTGTCCTAGTGTCATTTATCATTCTCGATGGTGTCTGCCCAATATCTGATAATTAATTAGCCTTCCTTTCATGAAGGAGAAAGTAAGAGTAATAAGAAACATTTGGAGATAAAACTTTCATTTTTTTGGTTAAAATTAAGGTGTAGTTTTTACCATTTCATATTTTACTATTAGTATAATATTTAGTTTATTAGTATACTTTTTTACATTGGATATTTTTCTCATGTCAGCATTTATAAGATTTAGTCCATTTTAAGAGAAAATATTTTTTTCCCTTTAAAAATTTTTCTGGAGCCCTCCAAGTATCTTCCATTATAATTATGTTGTGATTACAGTAGACCCTTGACTTACAAACTCAGTTTGTTTGCCAAGGATGTTTGTAATCAAGTTGATTGTAAGTCAAGACTGTCCTGTAAGAAATAATTAATATACCCATAGTGCATTCTTAACCTCCCAAAGCTCCACCCCTAACCTAACCTTTTTATAATAAAAAAGAACTATATAATGTGTGTAATTTACCAGAAACACCAATAATTTTCCTAATATATATTCACCAAAAAGTTATAAAATATTCCTAGTTTACCAGAAACAATTTCATACTGTTTTCACCATTCAAGTTGACATCTTTGGCTTGCAGGAAGAGAGGATGAAACAGAAGGTGGTTATTATGTGGAAGGAGGGGCCCCTTCCATAACAGCATCAGGAGCCTGGCTCTCTGGTGTCCTGTCTCTCCTTGGGGGAGCCTGTAGCCCACTAGGACCTGCTTCTGGCTCACTGGGTCTCAACCTTTTCAGAACTAAAAACTGGTCTGGTGGTCTGTTCTTGGGGGAGCCTGTAGCCCACTAGGACCTGCTTCTGGCTCACTGGGTCTCAACCTTTTCAGAACTAAAAACTGGTCTAAGGTGGTCTGTTTCTGTCTTTTCTTTAACACTGGTCTGTAGACAATGTGACATTGTCATGGAGCAAGTGAATGCAGCAATTGGCTTTTTCTCTCTCTGGATGGGTCTTCTCTACAAATGTTTGTAGCTCTGTCCATTGTTTCAGGATTTCCTTTATTTCAGAAGAACTTGGCTGCACTGATGGTGATACGCCCCCTCCTCATCAGAAAGCTCCCCAGCTGCCATTCTCTGTTGCTCAGCAGAAGTTGCTAGAGTCCCCTGAGTGTTCCTCCACCAGTTCCTCAACATCACCACTGTCTACCTGCAACTCTGTAGACCGCTACAGGGACAGTGTCATCAATTGCAGAATCAAAGGCTTAGGCTCCTCTACACGGCCTTCAAAGTCTGTTCTGTATAATTTTAGGTCATACTTTCTTCCAGGCAGATCTTAGTGTCCTTAGACATTGGCCCAGGATTTCTCTCTTAACCCCAGATAGGAAAGACTGGCATTCATTTTGTAACTCAAGACTTTGATCATAAGTTAAAACTAAAATTCCTCTTGTAACCCAAGTTGTTTGTATTTGAGACTGGTTGTAACTTGAGTGTCCTCTGTAATTCTTAATGGTGAGAAAAGTTAAACTGAGAGGGAAAAAAATGCCAAGAGTTGGCTTTTCTATATAATGCATATCATTCTATTGATTAGGGCCAAGTAGGGATGATCACTGGTGTCAAGTTTGTTAAATAGTTAAGTATGATGTTCAAAATGTCATCTAGAAGTATTGGAAATCATCTGGATGACTGAGACATCTCTGATCCAGATAGACTGAGGAATGAGATTTGACAAATTTCAACCAAGAAGAAATAGAAGGGTCACCTAGTTAAGTGCTGTATGCTTCAAAAGCCACAATGTTTTTATATGCAAGTGGGCTTGTAAAGTTTTAAGAATGAAATGAGGGACTAGAAGAATTCGCCCTTCCTTTCTCCTGGCACACACACTTAAGGCATTCCCAAAATACACTGAGCAGGAGCAAAGGAATAGCTGACACTTAAGAAGACCTTTAGAAAAGCATATAAAGGGCTGAGGATTTAGCTCAGTGGTTTTGCTGCCTGCCTTGCAAGTGCAAGGACCCGAGTTTGATGGTCACCCCCCCCCCCGCAAATAAAAAGCATATATAAATAGGAATACAGTGAGTTTGAGTTAAACCAGGAGGTGAAATGGACTTCTAGGGAGGTATGGATTAAAGAGTTGTTATGACTTCAGGTATAACCCTTTTCAGATTTGAGTCATTTGGTTTGGTTTTTTTCAGAGAGGGTCTCTCTGTTGTTCAGGCTGGCCTTGAACTCACTTTGTAGCCCAGGCTGGCCTCAAACTCTCTAGCTTCCCAAGTGCTAGGATTATAGGCATGTACTGCTACACTCAGCTAAGCTTAAGTTTCAAGCAAAGTAACTATATCCTTTGAAAAGAATTTGAACGAAGAAATTTAACTTGCCAAAAATAGCACAGGTAAGTTTCATAGAATGTATTACTATGCCAAAAATAAAAGGTAGAAAAACTATTCTGCTAGCAAGTGTATAACAGTATTGTAATTAAGCAGTGTTTTTAAAAGTCAAATTCTTCATAACTTTAAGGAGTAGTTGAAATTAAAGCACCTGTCTCTTGTTAGTATAACTTTTAGTTAAGGTTCATCTGATTAGCATCATCCTTAGCATATTATGTATGTCCTGTCAGGCCCAGGATAAACATACTCTCTGAAATCTAATTACATATATTATTTGTATAGTTAATTATATTTTAGTAGCTGTTTCAGCAAAAACTTCAGTGCCAGTGTTATAGATCAGTACAGTGTAACATTTTAAATAGGCTGGATTTTTGCCCTTCTTAAAGAAGATTAAGAAAAGGTTATTTGCAATTCATTCTGATTTCTACAGTGAGGTGACACTGGGTAAATGTATCAAGTTACTGCAGTCTAAAAGCTGAAGGGGAAAAACTTTCAATTTAAAAATAAATTGCTATGGTTACCCAGTATTTACCTTTATAAGCAATAATTACATGAGTCATCCAAGGAATTCCCAGAAGTACAGAAAGATCAGTAGCTGATGTATACACTGGTTCACATACAAATTGGGACTGCATATATATCACTTCTGTTCTAAAGTAGCTGTCAAATGGGAAACAAGAAGATGATTCATCCTTTTTTTGAACTGAGGAACCTAGGCAACTTACTGAATACTGAACATACTATTTTAAAATTAAAGTAATGACTCAGTTTACAGCTTTCGTGAGGCTCATCTTTACATCTCAGTGGGCCTCCCGTAAAGTGTTTACTTCTCTATGTAGTGTGCTTCCTCTTTAATATTAGGGCTATCCTAAACT
Source organism: Fukomys damarensis (assembly GCF_012274545.1). Lineage (NCBI taxonomy): Eukaryota > Metazoa > Chordata > Mammalia > Rodentia > Bathyergidae > Fukomys > Fukomys damarensis. The sequence continues at coordinate 36,490,995 of NW_022900940.1, forward strand.
GAACATAATTGTAAAATAGCATGCTATACTCACCTGAGTTAAATAATAAAAACACTTATCCCAAACAGCAAAAGTTGAAAGAAGGTAGTTTTAGAGTTACTAAGTTACTCAGTGTAGTTACATAGGATCTAAGCTCCATGTAGGTTTTCTTCTCATACTCAGCATGGACCTTGGAGTAAATCCTCTTACAGTCACAAGATACCTGACAAAATTCAAGGAATCATTTATGAAACGTTGTCTATGAAGCGGGAGTGACCTTCTGTGTCTCCCTTATTTTTAAAGGTACAAGGAAGAATTCCCCAGAAGCTTGACTTTCTATAACAAATGAAGAGTTAGGGTGGCTCAATCATTCAAGCATGTTATTCTCAAATGAGTTCCTACTAGGTAGAACAAGATTACCATAATCAGTCTGCTCTATTCAAGGTTTCCCAAAGACATGGGTGTAGAGGTAGCTGTAGAGACAAAACTGGAGGTAGTTTGTTAATAGGTGATAAGTAGACATCAACAGTGTGCTATTACATAGAAAATTTAAACTTTGGCATTTTCTTTCCAGTAGTTTAATTATGAATTAATTACAACACACTAATACTGAAAGATACTATGAGGGCTCTAGAGATTTTAAAGAAAGGTATAAAAATCAGTAATTTAGCTTGAAACAAACTAAAAGAAGTTGTTTTATAAATGCCACTGACAAAATAAAAATGTCAAATGTAATAAAACAGTGTATGGAATATGAAATAGTAAAAGCACACTATCATTTTGCTGAAATGTAATGAAAGCTTTATCTCCAAATGTTTCCTATTAACTCACTCTTCTGTGAAAAGCACACCCCTTTTTTCTGCATCTTTGTGCTCTTCCTCCATTTATGCCCTTTTCCTAGCTTTAGATTTAGATTCTTTCCTAGCTTTCCTTTTTCAAAAAAGAAAAGTTCTTTTAGATTTTAGATCATCATTAACTTTTAAAAAACCTTTCTTCAACAATTAACCCAATTATTTTTTTTTCTCGGTTATAGTTCCTTAAAAGAAGAAAAATCTGTGGTTACCACCCCTTTTAGTGCCCCTTTTTTAATCAGTGTACTCTTATTAACAAGGAAAAGGGCCATAGAGTTGAAATGTTAAGAATTAAAAACAACTACAGAAGTCATTTGACAAGTTTTATTTTCAGCTGGAAAATTAAGATAACCTAGAATACTGAAGTAATAATATGTCATCAGAGGGGTAGCTGACTTTTGTTAAGTTCAGTTTATGAAACCTATATACAGAACTCTAATGTTTGTGGCGAGACTATGAATAATGGAGAAAATGGTGCCTTCAAGGTTGACTTTGTTTTGTGAGAAAAGGTATTGTTATCTTCAATCTTGGACTGTGGTAAAATTTTAAAAGTACACATGTGTTGGGGAAAGAAGAAAGTGAACTACTGCACTGTTCAAATTAGTATAGTAATAATTAGAAAAAATCAACTAAGGTCATTAATTCCTAATTTGTGTTTTGTACTATAAACAGTCTGTGTATATTCATATTTTTTGCTCTGGACTACCATAAGAACCTAAACAGTTTTTTCCTTAACACAATAATGTAGATAGTATACTTTAGTTTTCCTTATCAGTCCTTATATATAGGTCTAAGCCAGTGTTACACAGCCTGATAATCAATGGTCAAATGTGGGTAGCTAATATAACTGAGGGACCAAATTTTTAATTTTATTAGTTCTAGTTAAACTAAAAATACTTGCCATAGTCATTGGAAGATTTAAATATTTTTGGAACAACTTGGTCACATAATCTGTCTCCTTAAATGTAAATTTTATGACATTGAAAATAGATCAGTTATTTTCATGAGAATTTATTATTCATGTTGAGATGCCATATGCATAAAATACACAACAAATTTAGAAGAATTTGTTAAAATGTAAAATAGCTGATAACTTTTTATATTGATTGTAAGTTAATTTTATTTTGCTTGTACTGGGAATCAAACCCAGAGATGTTCCCAACACTGTGCTGTAAAGGTTTTGTTTTTTGTTTTTGAGGCAGGGTCTCATTAAATTGCCCAGACTGGGCTCAAACATGGCAATCCTCCTGCCTCAGCCTCTCAAAGAGTCCTAGAATACATGTGTGCACCACCATGCCCGGCTGCTTTATGGCGCGCGTGCGCGCGCGTGTGTGTGGTGGTGGTGGTGGTTTTGAGATAAGTTTTCACTGTGTAGTCCAGGCTTACCTAGAAGTCCCAGTCCTCTTCCCTTAGCCCCCAGAATTCTGGGATTATAGGGATGGGCAACCACGCCCAGCTTTATAAATAGCTTTATAAAATTCATTCTTTAGAGAATGGACACTTAGAAGATACTGTATGCCAGCTGGAGTTAACAAGTTCCTATGCTGTTCTCTTTCCCATGATGGAATTTGTGGGATATATATTGTGTATTTCATATTTGGGGCTTCAATGTATCTTATCTGTATATTGCCATTATCTTTTTGTGTTCTTTCCTTGTGCTAATTTTCTAATATGTGCTGGTACCCTGTTTAAGTTATATAAGGCCTTTGAAGCTGGAGTTGATACATTAATATTTTGTAATTCCTTGGTGGTGTACAGGAATATCATGTCAGTGCTGTGGTATTTTCGGTGAGTGTTTTAAAAATAAAATATTATTGTCAGAAAGTTTTTAGACTATTTCAGTGTGCTGGACTTTGAGTAGAACTCTGCCAGTTCTTAACTATCCTCTAGATGAAGTTTGCATCCACATTTAGGCTGTATTGGGCTATTTTCACATCATGAGGGTAGATGTTAAGACATGGGTTTTGTATTAAAATTTAAAAGACTTGAGTTTGAAACCTTAGGCATAACGAGTCACATTTCTCATTATATAAGTATGGAAACCAAAAAAAAAAGCCCCAAACGCTTAAACTCTAGTAAGCATTAAGTAAATTACCTGGGAGTTATTTACGATTACACCTTCTTCCTCATCTCTATATTTAGTCTATTAGCATGTCCTATAAAGCCTATTCCTAAAATATATGTATCTCTTCATTGACATACCCAGCATCGTAGTTCCAGTCACCTACTCTTTTGGATGAATTACTGCATTAGTCTTCTGTGACTAGCTCTTTAGCTTCCATTCTTATACCCCTACAGTCTATTCTTCATACCAAAGCCACATTATCTTTTTAAATGATTGTGTTACTTAAAAAAAATTTAATGAAGCTTTCTTAGTCACTTCATAAGAAATACAAACTTTGTAATGTGGCTTAGAAGACCCCTGTATAAAAACCTGGTGCCACCTATTTCTCCAACAACATATGCTATTGTCCCTCATGATTACTTGCTCTACCTATGTGAGCCTTCCTTCAGTTCTTTGTCCTCTAGAATTATTTTCCTTCTTACATTTCTCATAGTTCACATGGTATTTGTTTATAAGTTCCATTAGAATTAAAACTAACTGCTTATTCATAATTTAGTTTTATCAGCATACCGCAAAACCTGATGCACAGTAGATGATAAATGCTGTACTAGGTAGCTGGAAGGTGGGTTTGAGTGAATGATTACCTAAATGTTACTGTGCCTCCGTATTGATATATAAATAAGACAGTAGTACTTAATTATGGCTGAAGTTTCATTGAGAATATTTGTGTTATAGGGCTGGGGATTTGGCTCAGTGGTTCTGGCTCCTGCCTTGCAAGCACAAGGACCCGAGTTCTATCCCCAGTACCCACCCACCCCCAAGTTTGTGTTAATTGTTTCATTCCCCCTCTGACTTTCCTTAGTTAACTCAAGATAATGTAATGAGTTCCAAGCATGCTTCTGGTCAGTTATTATTTCTGTTATAACTTGTGGTAGGAACAGGGCTGGAAGGATTATATTCACTCAGATTAGGTTTAGCTTCAAGTACCATAGAAATGTTTTAATAAAAAGGTGGAACTTTTCGGGGCTTAGGATTTAACTCAGTGGTTCCGCTGCTTGCCTTGTAAGTGCAAAGGCACGAGTTCTATTCCCAGTACCAAAACAACAAACAAAAACAAAGATAAAACTTTTCATTTATTTATCTCTGACATACAAGTCAGGAAGTAGGCATTCCAGGTATTATATGGTATTTTCCTGTCCCACAAAGTCCTCAAGGAATTGGCTCCCATCTAACCTAGTTGTACTACCCTAGACAGGAGTCTTTAAGATGCTGGCCAATCATCCACATTCCAGTAAGCAGGCTAGATATGCTAGTTGGCCTTTAAGGAAGTTATCTGAAAGGTACATAGCACCCTGTACTTTAAATGCTATTCAGAACTCTCATGTAGCTCGTAGCTACAAGGGAGGCTGAGAAATTGAGAAAGGTAGTCATTTTTCTGTGAGACTCTGTACTTATTTAAAAGCTAGCTACTGTAGTCCTGTATCAGGGGATCAAACCATTTAAGACCTTCAAATGACATTATTTATTACCATTTTGGAAGTACAACTAGGTAAACATCTTGAAAACATGGCCTATATCATAAATATATAGTGTGTTAAATATGTTCTGTTTTGTTGGGGAACACACCCCATGACTGTAATCTCAGCACTCTGGGTAGCTGAGGCATGATCACAGGTTTGAGCTCAGCCTGGGCAACATAACAGTAGAGCAAGACCCATCTTTAAAAACAAAACAAAAATATGAGAATATAGCTTAGTGCATCAGCTCTGGTTCATTTCCCCCGGTACTTCCTGCACCTGTCTATTTTGAGGACTTTGACTTGATCACTTTTTAAATATATAGTGACTTTTTTCATTGACTCTGCTTACTATTCACATAGATTGTTGCATAGATTTTGACCTGCAACCTAGCAAACAGCTGTTTACCCACCCTGCCTCATTTTCTTTTAACTCCTTTTATTAGACTGTTTTCTAAAATACACAGATAGTTGAGGCATAGCTCAAGAAGATTGTTTAGGATTCTTCATCTTTTCAAAATGTTTCCTGAAACATGCCTTCAGCATACTTCCTTACCATCTTTTTGCTTATGGTAAATTTAGTAATCCCCCTTATATCTACCCAAGATTGGTTTCAGGAACCGTACAGATAACAGAATCTGAGAATGCTCAAGTTCCTTGTGTAAAATGCCATAGTATTTTCTTACAGTATGTGCACATCCTCTAGTATACTTTAAATCATTTCTGGGTTGTCTATAATACTTAATACAGTGTGAGTGCTATGTAAGTAGTTGTCATGCTGTATTGTCTAAGGAATAATGACGAGAGAAATGTCTGCATGTTCAATACATACATACACTCTAAAATATATTTGTTCTACACTTGGTTGACTCTGTAGATGTGTGGCACCTGTGGATATAAAAAGCCAGATACTAGTGTGGTGCTTGGCACCAGTATGACACTAAAAAACATTTTGGAATTCAGATTTTCAGGTGTCCAGGAATGCTCATCTCATAAAATCTATGCAAATTTCTAAATACAAGAAATTCTGAAATCTGAAACACTTCAGGCCCAAAGCATTTTGGGTAAGAAATATTCAAACTTTATTCCCGGATAATCAGTATAGAATTCATAGGTATGTAAGAGTAAGTTTAGGTTGAATATTGATGCAGAAAGAAAAAAATCAAATTTTGATGTAACGCAATAGAGAACTTAAAAATAATCTTTCAGAACCTTAAGCTTTTTATCAGTAACAGTAAAATAAAAATTCAAACTGGCTTTACCATTATATAATTCTGTGAATAGTAGGAGTACGCTCTTAATAGGATATATTTTATATAAAGAATGGAAAGATTATAAAACTGTCAGGGTTGACCCTCTTAGTTTTTAAAAAAACTTAACCCTGGCCCCATGTGATAGCTTACACCTATAGTCTCAGCTACTCTCAGCCGCTTGGAAGGTTGAGGCAGGATCATTTCAGCAGAATTTGAGCAACATAAAAGACCCTGTCTCAGGGAGTAACACAATCCTCAACTTGAAACTATACTACAAAGCCACTGTGATAAAAACAGCATGGTACTGGCAAAGAAAGAGACCTGAGGATCAGTGGAATAGATTAGAAGATGCAGGAACAACTCCAGACACACTCAGCCACCTCATCTTTGACAAAAGAGCCAACCATTCTCACTGGAGGAAAGATTAATAAATCTTTAATAAATGATGTTGGAAAGACTGGATTTCAGCCTGCCAAAGTTTAAAACTCGACCCATATTTCACCATGCACTAAACTAAAATCGAAATGGATTAAAGATCTAAATATTAAAATAGAAACACTAAACTTGCTGGAAGATAAGTTAGGTAGAACTCTTGAAGACATTGGCATAGGAAAAGACTTTATGAGCAAAATCTCAGCACAGAACTAACACAAAGAATCAACAAATGGGACATCATCTTACTAGAGAGCTTCTGCACTGCAGGAGAGACCACCAACAGAGCTAAGAGACAATCTACAATGTGGGAAAAAATTTTATCAGCTGTTCATCAGACAAAGGACTACTATCTAGAATATATGAAGAACTTAAAAAAATCAGGACCCCCCCCAATATAAAGACCCCATTCAAAAATGGGCATCTGAAATGAACAGACATTTCTCAGACAAATAAACGTGAAAAAATATTCAACATCACTGGTCATTTGAGAGATACAGATGAAAACAACACTGAGATTCCACCTCACCCCGCAGAGAATGACTGCTATCAAAAAATTAACCAATAACAAATGCTGGCAGGGTTGTGAGGAGAAAGAAACCTTTCTACATTGTTGGTGGGAGTGCAGATAGGTGCAACCACTGTGGAAATCAGTATGGAGATACCTCAAAGAACTAGGATTAATGCTCTCATTTGGCCCACTTATTCTTCTGGTGGGTATCTTCCTCAAAGAATCATACCACTGTGATACCTGTGCACCCATGTTTATAGCAGCACAGTTTGTAATAGCTAAAACTTGGAAACAGCCCAATTGCTCATCAACTGGAGACTGGATAAAGATGATGTGGGGGTTTTTTTGTTTTTGTTTTTGTTTTTTCTTTTTTTAGTAAAATGGAGTAGTACTCCAGCTATAAAGAATGAGAAACTTGTGACATTTATAGCTAAATGGATGCATACTGAGGCTGTACTCTTTAAGCGAAATAAATAGGACACACGTGTAAATACTGAATAGTTTCTCTGGTGTGAGAAACTAAAAGTGTAAATAAGGGTCAAAATGTAAAATTGATAATGTGACATAGGAAGAAGAGGTCTAAAGGGATAGGGGAAGTGCAAAGGGTAGGGGAAAGGAAAAAATATGAGAAAAGGAAAAAATGGAGGGGCTGAAGGGAGGACAGGGGAATTCCCCATCAGATAAGAACCAAGATATATAATGTAAGGGCACAAGTTCCCCGTGATGAATGTAACTACTGTATGCCTAAAATGTTCCAATAAACTTAATGGGGAAAAAAATAGACCCTGTCGGGGGTAGGGGAGAAAACAAGTTATATCTAATTTCTATGTCTAATTTGGGTTTTTTTTGGTACCAGGGATTGAACTCAGGCGCAGTACCCTCTGAGGCAAATCCCTGGCCCTAATTTGGCCTTTTGAAAAAAGGTACCTAAAAAAAAAAAAACAAAAACTATATCCCCTTGCTGTTCCTCTCATTGGGATAAAAAAGTGAACTTACGCAGTCTTTGTTGTCTGTAGTTTTTCATCAAAACTACTTTACCCATTTCTTTTCTTCCTCCTCCTCCCTCCGTTTGCCTCTGTGTTGGTCTCTGTCTCTCTTTCATGGTCCTGGGGATTGAACCCCATACCTTCACTGAGCATCCTCAGTCCTTTTAAAACCAGGTAGGACTCTGTTGTCTTACTCAGTCAAAGTTAAAAAGGTATTAAGCAGCACTGCTCATTTATATAATAAAAATATAAAAGGGCCAGGGCTAAATGCTCAGTGGTACTGCTGCTGCCTTGCAAGTTTAAGGTCCCAAATTTGATACCCAGTACCACAAAAAGTAAAACTAAAAACTAAAAAATACAGAAGCCAGGGATTTAGCTTAGTGGTTCTGCCTCCTGCCTTGCAAGTGCAAGGTTCCGAGTTTGATGACCTGTACCCCCCCCCATAGAAGTACTGTATTTCTCATGACATTTTCCATTTATCTTTAATTAGCATGAGCAAGTATTTTCTACCCTTTTGCTTTCCCTAAACTATAATGTACAGCAAATGTGGAAGAATGAAAAAATCTGTAGTCATTCTTGCCTAAGTGTACTTGTTCCATCACCTTAGTACCACTTAGTAAAGCACTCATCTTGTTCCTAGAGTCTCGGAAAAGCTTTTAGTAGTCTCTCAAAAGGTCTCTGAGAAGTGGAGACTTAGCACCTAAACAGTATCTCCAGATAGTAGTCTGAATTACATCACTGGGGGTGGGGGGTGGGGGGTTCAGCACTATAGTGTCTTATCTACTAACTGATTTCATAAGGGAACTTCATGTAGTCCCAGAATCTATAAAAATACAGTTACATTGTTTGAGTTTCATAAATGTACGAAATAAATTCTGATAATCTTATTTAGATGTTGAGATAAACATAGAGAAATTAGGTAATCTCTATAAAGTCATGGGATTAGCTTCATTAGCAATGGATTCCAGGGCTGGGGATTTAGCTCAGTGGCACCATGCCTGCCTTGCAAGTGCAAGGTCCTGAGTTTGATCCCTAGTACTGAAAGGAAAAAAAAAGCAAACAAATGGATTTGTATTCAAGGCAATTTGGCTACAAAACTTAGATTTTGAAACACTATGCTAGTACAGTATATTCCCTCAATTATCCTGAGGTCACTATTCTTTTGAGTGACAAAACTTGGACTCAAGGAATTAGTTTGCCCAAGGACACAACTAATAAATAATGGAATCAAATTAAACTTCAGGTAGATGATTACTTTGCCATTAATTTTATTCTTTATAATTTTATTAATCCCTAGCAACTCTGAATTTTAGTTGTTCACTTATTAAAACTCATGTTTTTGTACCATAAGGCCTCTATTTTCCAATTAAAGTATATGCTTACCCCCCCACGCATATATTTTTTATAATTCTGACACTCTGGTGTCTTGTTACATAATAAATCATTTCACGGAAATTGTTTATAGGTGGAAGAAAGTGGGAGGAAACAAACTGTGTGTATATATATGTATGTGTGTGTGTATATATACAACACAGTCCCTGCCTTCAAGTAGTTTACTTCTAGGTTGAGAAACCTAGTAAGTATGAGTCCAAGAGCTCAAAACGTAACAACAAACTATAGCAAGACCCTATCTTAAAAAAAGATAATAAATAATTAGTGAATATATATATTCATTCTCTGGTGTGAGAAACTAGGGGAAGTGGGAGGAGGGGTAGGGAAAGGGAAAAAATGGAAAAGGAAAAAATAAAAAAGTATGTCATAGAATCTATAAGACATTCTACATGATATAATCTGTAACTTACAGATTTCATGTTGTTTCATAGAGTAATACTATATGGCTTCAGTGGCTTTTATTCTTAAGTCCCAGCATCCTTTATATAAGGGTTTTCTTTTCTTTGCAAAGTTTTGATCAGTAAACTGCCTTAGGTATGTGAGGGTAAGACTTACTATGAAGTACTCATTTTAAAATAATGTATTTGAGAATATTATGTCAAAAGATAATATTCCTTTGTTACCTGAATTTTTCACAACCATTATTATAGGTTACTTGTCTTTCAAGATCATTTTTACAAGGTAGTATTATAGTTTGCAAAAAGGTTGGGGAGGAGGTGAAGGAAAGAAAGAATATGAACATATATGTTTGGGATTAGACACAACTTTAGTAATTGGAATGACTTTGGGTAAAATACTTTATTGAGTGTTTTTTTCCTTTATAAAATAAGAATATGGTTATTGAGAGCATTAAATAAGAATGTGTTAACGCCTAGTATAGTGTTAAAAATAAACTGTTGTGTTTATTACTAAAGGTATAGTTAATAGGAGAAAAATAATATATTGAAGGGGGACCATGGTATTTTCTTTGTAGTTTTTCTGTTTGCAGTTTTCTATCATTGGGTGAACAAAGAAAGGGGGCAACTACTAAGTGGCTGGAGTTGTTTTGTACAGTGCTGACAATTGAACCCCGGCCTCACACATGCTAGGCAAGCATTACTAAGCTACACACCCAGCCCCAAAGTGTCTGGTTTTAACAATGAATTGTAGTTTGGGGAAAGTGTTCTATAAGGAAAATAGATACTTTTACTTTGTGTTACCTTGTACTCTTTGACATGTGGATAACTCAAGATCAAGGACTAAACAATTGTTTTATTTAGCTTGTTCACGCATGTTTAAGGCTTTATAGCAAATACCAGATAGGAAGGTAAGATTTTCAAAATGAATCTAGGATTTCTATTTAATCAAGTTTTCCTTTTCTTTAAAAATATGAATCAGTGATTAACTTCAACAACATAGAGGGCCAGGGATTTAGCTCAGTGGTCCCACCGCCTGCCTTGCAAGCACAAGGTCCCTGGTACCAAAAACAACAACAACGACATCACAGAATTATTAGGAAAAAAAAAAAACTTAAATTTTTCTGTTTAAACTTCACATTTTAGAAAATAACATGTGTGGCACCCTCCCCTCAAAAAAACATCTTAGCAAAAATAAGATCTTAAATTAAGTTCATGATTTTTAGTCTCACAAAGTAGTTCTCTTTCCTCTAAGTCTGTGTTATGAGTTTGCTATAGATACATTCTTTATTGTAGCTGCCATGATAGGGTTAAACATTTGCTGTAGCATAGGAAAGCAGTTAAGCTGTTTGGAATTGTTTACTTGCTAAAACCAGTGTTAGTCAGCAGAGGCAGTACACCAGATTTCCTTGTGGCTTTTAGTGGAAAATGTTAAAAGCACACTCATTTTTCAGTTATAGAATTTTTCAGTTTGATTTGGATTAGTCACAGAACTGGCATAAACCTTCCAATTGTGAAGGCTGTCCAAATGCAGTTTTTTTCTTCTGGTAGAGGAAGTTACATCCTGAGCAGTAGCTCAGCCCTCTGGTAAGTGTAACATGTGAGCGTTACTAGGCATTTCATCCTGTGGGTCTGCGGTCTTTGCTCTTCAGGACTATTGCTCAGTTAGAATGCTTCTGTGGGTCCGATTCAGAGGCTCTGTAGATATTTTTTAAGGACCTGCTACTTTGGAGATGTTTGTTGCTGGCATTTTTCAAGATTTTCAGAGGAACAGAAAAGCATCTGAAATTGTCTGAGAAGGATAACTAGCGGTTTTTACTGTGGAAGGAAACTATTGGCACAGTGGCAGATGATTGAATAAAGTAGTTGGCTCAAAGAAGATGCACAGTCTACTGTTATTTCCTCTGAATGAAGACTATTTAATGGAAGCCGTATTCTTGTGGAGATCAAAGGAATCACTGGAATGATGAACTACTGGGTTTTTTCCCCCTTCCTTTTTAAAATGAAAACCCTGAAGCAGTAATTTGAGCTGAAATGCCTTCTAGTTCCCTTACAGCCTGCTTGTTCTATTAGGATTCTCCACAATCACCATTTCTGCCTGGTGCCTGCGTCCTTTTGCTGGAACTGCAACAGACAACTGCCTGATGGAGAAAGAATGAAAGCTCTGCCTTGCTAATGCTATGGATGGAATAAAGCTATCTGTGTTTCTTCTATCATATGGGAAATCTGGATTAATCAAGCTGTATTCCTGTACCAAGAGTCCTATTGTCTTTTGTGGTCTGACTCATCACGTGTAAATGTGCTGCAGCTTTGCTATTAATGCAGAGTGGTTTTTATTATTTTTTTCTTTCTTTCCCAAACACAGAAAGAATTGTCAACCTCTGAGCTTCATTTTCAGATTTGTGTGGAGCTCTAGATCTTTTATTCCTCCCTGGATAATATCAGCATTAAGTCAGTGAAGCTGAAGAAATTCAAACAATTTAGAAGTGGAAACAGAATAGTGAGATTTTTTTTTTTTTTCAGTTGTAAGCAAGCCAGCCTACTGGTAACTGTATGACCTTGCAGACAAGAGTGGGTATAGCTGTGGTCATCTCTGCAATAGCAGTTATTTCTCATTTCATTCTTTATAGGGTGGTGTTGTACCTAAAATACTGATTGTTTTGTACAAGTAAATTTTAAAGAGAGAACAATACTACTATGTTTGTAGATAGGGAAAAATATTTCTAAATGAGCTTGTATTGGGCTCACTTTTAATTACTGACATGCTGATGTTTAAGCTTTGTTAAATGTTGCAGTAACCTGACAGAAAATACTAGAATTTTGTTATCTTTATGAAGTTACAAGTTATATATCATTATTTTAAACTTCAGTTTCTCAGATAGTACTTATTAACTTCATAAAATTAGCTGCACTGCTCAGAGAATGTTTGTAAGTGTTGTACAGAAGAAGAGGAAAAACTACTTGTACTCTTCCAACTGTGACTTTTATCACATAGCTTGGAATTTAATGTTTTAAAAGAGCGAATGAGTCGAGTGTGTATTGTTGTTTTGGAGGAGATAGAAGATGAATCTCCTGCAATCATTTCTAAATTGCCACAGGAAAATCATTCCCTACTTTCTCCACCTTCTGGAAGTGTATTGGTAAGATATGAGAGTTTATGTTTTCTATATTCTACTAAACTGGTAGTATAAATTTTATTTTTAATGAATAAACATGAGTTAGTTTACACCAGTTTAAAAACCCAGATAAAAGCACCATGTGCCAGTGTGATGCATTTTGAAGACATTTCTGATTTTTACCTTTTCAAATGCTTCCTTAACATTTTGTACTTTACTCTCTTTTTATCTTTTAAAAATACTTTTTAAAAATGAATTAAGAAATATTATGGCAACCATGTTTCTGTTTTCATTTTGTGGTTTTAGAACTGATATGACTAGAATCAGGAACTCTGCGTATTTTAGGAAAGGTTGACTTTTACCGGCAACACTGACACAGCTTTTTCTATAAAGAATATCATGTGTTTATATGTAGGACTTCATATAAAAAAGGCTAAAACTTCAACCCTAACCTTATTTTTAATGCTGTTGTCAGCTGTCTCCTTACTTGAGTGGTATAATATGATACCTTAGAAAGACTGTGTTGATTAGGATATTATATTTAGACATGCGTTTGTCTTTTTATGTTATTCAGGTGTAAAGTGCTTTTGATCTTTTAATGGTTATTTTCATCAACTTTCTTGAGATTTATATATTAATACATACAATGCTAGCCCATGTGTGTTACTTTCTTGCTCCAAACAGGCCTTTTCAAGAGGGCCCTATTTTCTGGGCTTCCGCATGGGCTAACAGTTGTTTGACAAGTTCTGTTCTTCAAGTAAATAGTGAGATATCAGACTTACAGTTGGAAGTCTTTATCACAGATAAATAAGAGACTTCCACTTGAAAGAAAATCAGATTGTTTTCATTATACTACTAACTTTTAGTCAGCTGAATTGATACATACTTTTTTTAAACTCAGCTACCCCCCTTTCCCCAACGATGAATCCACTACTTTTAAAAATACTATCAGCTTCATGAAATTTAGGATTTATGTCAAAAAGTGATTATTGCTACAAGGAAAAAAAATTTTTTAGACATAAAAGTTATATGGAAATATTTTTAGAATTATTCATGGTTGTATGGCTAATATTTTTATTATTCTCTCATATTTTAGCCATCACTGGTGCAAGCTATATTTAACGGAGATCCTGATGAAGTTCGAGCACTAATATTTAAGAAAGAAGATGTTAACTTTCAGGTAAAACATTTAAATCACTGATACCAGCAATTCTTTCCTAAAGTTTTGATTTTTGTTGAAAAGACATAATTCTATAACATGTTTTAAATGAGAAGATAAGGTTTTTGAGGCAAAAAAGGAAGTATTGGATGTATATTCAAGGTGAGAACTGAAAATACAGAAGTACTAGAATCCACTGAGGGTCTTTTTTTCTCCCAGCATTTTATTTTGAAATTTTTCATACACAGAAATATTGAAAACTATTTTCAACACATATATACCCTCTCTTAATTTCAGCATGGGCAACATTTTACCACATGTACTTACTCTCTGCTGGCTGAACTCCAGTTGAAAGTCAGTTGAAGAATTCATGATATTTTTATTGTATGCATTTCAGATGAGGGTTCATTTTTGTGAACTTGAAATAAGACATTCCATTAAGTTTGTTATGTATCTAACTTGATTATGAAATGAAATATGCTTTCTGCAATCATTGTGAACATTTTACAAAAACTTATGATTAATTTTGCCCGATTTGAGTTTATATTTAGATGTAGAAACATGCACATTACTCAAGATTTGTTTATTTTCAATAGAATGCTTGTTGCTTTACCCTAGTAGGTTATTCTGGCAAGTCTACTTTTCTTAGGACAGAAAGTAGATGTAGGGGTACAGATTTATGCAAAGGAGTAAAACATGCTTTCTGTTAACTCTGGGGTTTTGTTGTTTCGCTTTAATAGTACTAACATCTCGTCTTAATTTCGGTGAGAAAGTTTGAGCTATAATTTCATTTACCATGGCTAATTTCTTATTCATTATAAATATCATTATATCTAAACTTGCTTTTCTGCTAAATTTAATCAAAACGTCTTACACTTTAAAAATTAATCTTATTTTGAACATTAGTTGATTCACTTTCTTGAAGGTGACTCTTTTGACATTTCAATGGTAACATAGATTAAGTATTTGAAAATAATCAGCTTTTCAAAACAGCTCTCTCAACTTTTGTTGTTTTTTATGCATTTTAGGATAATTATAAGTTTTGATTTGTTTATTATTAAGTAGTGATTGTATAATTTTAGATTGTTTGAATAAGTCTGTAGTTTTGAATTTGTGGACTTGTACACAGTGTCTTTCTTAATAACATACCTAGTTGATTTTTTAACAAAATTGTAATTTAAAAAGTTATACATACATTGCTTTTTCTTTGTTTTGTTAGTTTTCTGGGGTTTTTTTTTTTTGTTGTTGTTGTTTTGGTAGCAGGGAGTGAACTCAGGACCTATGCTTGTGAGGCAGGTGCCACTGGGCTAAATTAGGAGCTTTTGACTATGTGTCTGTGGATGTTTCTTACTTGTGTGATAATTTAATCTAGAGCAAGGTGATTAGTGGGCTAGTGAGTACAGCACTGTCAGAGCTCTGAGAGATCTCTGTAAGATTGTTTCTCTCTGTGAACTCAGGACAAATAAATAGGAAAGGGGATTATCATTTCCTTGCTTTTGCTTTGTTAATTGTTTTTATGCTGAGGAAAAATATCTTTTCAGAATCCTCAAAAAACTTTGCCCTCAAGTTTGTTTAATTACAGGCCCACTCTCCACTAATCCATCTGCAGGTAGATTAGGATTAGTGTAATCCTGGGCTGTTTTGTCTGCTTCATCCCCTGAGGCAGGACTAGGGGTTCATCTTCACTGAATATATTGCCATATCTGGAGTAAATTGTAATTTTCATAAGAAAGGGAAATTATTTGGGAAAGTAGTTGTTTAGAAAGGTAGATTATTAATGCCTAAAAACAGTTGACTAGCAGATTTCTGGAGATATGAAGGAAGCAGTGTATCTCAAAAGGGGAAATAACAATGAAGAATTTTTATGATGTTTATGATATAAAGAACATTTGGAGTATCAATTAAATCTGGTTTGCTTTATTTGCTGTACAACTCAAGCAAATTCATTCAACTTCTTCAGGGCTCCTTTTTCTTTTGTTGTAAACAAGTGAGGTTACATTAATGATCTTCACAATTTTCCCCACCCTAAATGTAGAAAGTCCTAAGAATTCTTAATGACCTTGAATGACTTGCTTTTACCCATTAGTTTTGGTTTATATGGCCGCGATAATTAGCAAATGTTTTTCCTTGGGATTTACTAGAACATAATGCCATGTGGAACCCAAATAATTTAATCTGAAATATTAATACTACTTTATTTTATAGGAAAGGTCTTACTCTGTAAAACAAATTGTTTTCTGCAGGAATTGTTTTACCCAGAGTGATAGAAATTGGTATTAATTATAGAATTTTACTTCTGAAACAGACATATTCATGAGCCTTTTTAACTCATCCAACTGTCTTATAAAGTTAATAGGATAACATTTCCATTCCATCAATAGATGACAAAACTAAGACAAAGGTTAAACATTCACAAGATCAGTAGGTAGAGCAAAGCAGGAATTTAAATCTTTTAATTGAACTTGACTGTAACTAGGGAAATATTGTTGAGAGAAATATTTTTTCTTTTGCCAACTCATACTGTAAAGCAGGGATATTCAAATATAGATTTTTTTTCTGACAAAAGTTACATATATATCCTATGGATGCCTTTTATGTTATGACAGAGATATGATACCAAATATAATTAAATTTTAGCGTTGCAAACAAGTGAATACACGGCCTCCTCTAGTGCCATATTTTTGGATGAACAGGCATCTCATTCAATATGGGTCATTTAGGGTCATTAGGGGTCATTGAAATCCAGCCAAAACAGTCTTTACTGTTTAAACAAGGAAAGGCTTAGGTTATGAATGACTCTTTTTAAAATCCAAACAATGTATATAAGAGCTATACAAGATTTGGCTATAACTTGCTGTTTTTGAAAATGCTTTGTATATTTTGTTTATAGGCTCCTGAATTTAAATTATTCCAAATGTTTTAGGATTCATTTTTGCCACAGTAACCTTTCAAATTATTTATCATCCCTTAAAGTTTATGGTATCTTTGAAGTGATACTGATTTTTATCAGATGAGGATGAAGTTTACATATCAATAAATATGTGTATATGTGTGTGTTCATGTATGTCCAGAAGATCAATATTATTGTAATAACAATATTAGCAGTTAACATAAAGTACTAAACTCTAAATTTCTACAGGTTCCATGAATATCACATACCCCTGTACTATATGGATATTCTCTAGGCTTTTCTAGAATTAGCACAAAGTTCTCTAACTTTCAATAAATAGTTCTTGGAAACCAAGTGTCATTTCTGCTGGCTGTCAGTACCAAGTTGTTGATGTCTCTTCATCTTAAAAACTTTCAGTTATTACTTGAAAGTATGTGCACTTTCTCCTAAAGCCAAGAGTGTGGTTTAGGATAGTCTTCTATAGCTATGTACAGGAGAAATTGGAGCCCCCAACCTTTCAGTCTTACCTCAAGTGTATCCACCTAGATCCCAACTGACTTATATGGAACATGGAGAGAAAGGTGAGCATGGGAGAACTGACTCATTTTCCACACAGTGGAGAATTCCATAGTCAGTAGTCCTCTCTTGCCTAGAAATGACACATTCTGAGGCCCTTGCTTCTAGGCTGCAGCTTAATTTTAATTTTCACTGATGTTCAAGTTTCCCCAAGATTCAATAATAAGCATATGTCTCCTGTCATTGTGGCTAATTGGCTTATGTGGTTTGTTTTTGTAAGCCATTCATATATTATTGACTTCCCAGATGGACTGCATGTCCTTTATATTGTGTGTTTAGTGATGATAATTGTTATTATTTTGGGTCAAAAATGTCCCACAGAAGGCTTGTGTTTCCAGAGGTGGGGCTTTTGGAGATAATTATGTGATAGGTGGTTTTAATTTCATCAGTGGATTAATCCACTAATTAGTTCATAGCTGAATATGCTATTAGGAGGTGTAGGACCTGGATGGAGGAATCAGGTCACTGGGGGCATGCCTTTGAAGGATATATTTTGTCCCTAACCCCTTCCCCTTTCTCTGACTCTTTGCCTATGTTTCTCCTTTCCTTGCTACCCATCCTTCAGCCCTATGGCAACCCCCTGGTCAAGTGTTCCTGACACAGCTTATAGTACACAACATGCCCCTGTGGGCAAAAAAGACACTATCTTCCAAATATCTAAGATCTTCCGGATAGCCTGAGGTGAGCAGCTTTTCTCCACCATGCCCTTCCTCCTCCATGATGTTTTTGCCTTGGAGCCAGGATACCATGGACTGAAAACATGAGCCACAGTAAACCTTTCCTCCTTAAGTTGTGTATGACACTTACTTTGCCTCAGCAGAGAAAAGCTAATGCAGTGTGATTGGGCACTTTTTCTTTCGGTCACAAGATTTTACATTTATTAAAGTAGGAAAAGAAACATGCTCTGCTGAGTGAGTTTGGGTAAAGTAAAAGAAGGAAAAGGTACACTGTACAGGGTGAGAGCAGACCACTGCTCAAGAAAGAACACAGTGGCCTGATCACTTTTAAGACAGTTGTTTCCAGGTCTTTGTGTAGTAGATCTGCCATCATCCGATTTTTTCTAAGGATAGTTGTTTCTTCTTCCTCTTCCCCACCTCCTTATCTTTGTTCCCCTTGTCCTCCTTTTCTACCTCATCCTCCTCTTCTTGCTCTTTTTTTCCCTGTTTTGTTGTTGTTGTTGTTGTTAGAGTAATTCTTGATCCTACCTCATCCTCCCAAGCAGGAGGGATTATAGGCACACTCCACTGCCCTGGCTGTGGGATAGTTTGTTTTGCTCTTTAAGTGGACTGTACTTGCCTGTGATTGTTTTTTTAATTGTAAAGTAGATATTGGAATTTAACCATGTGTTAATTCTAGAAATCAGATTATACTCCTTCCACAGGATTTGCTGTTTTCCTCTTCCCTCCACCTCTCCCTCCCTCTTTTCCTTGTAAGCTGTCATTATGCTTAGAATCAGTTTATAAGATCCTAAGGAAGGTCTTCACAGGTCTTTTTCTGAGTTTGCATCTTTCCCTGATAACTGTGATCAGTTCTAATTTTCTCTGTATTTTTTGACTTTTGAATGTGTTAGCCTTTAATATCTGACTACTGTTTAAAAAAGGAAAATGAAAGGAAAAAGAAAAGGATGCTGGCCTTTATATCCTCCAGTAGTCACTTGAGAATGTGGAGAGGCCTTGTATCAATGAGGGGAGATACAACAATAGCTGTCAACATTTATCTGCTCCTTTGTGAGCGTAAGCATCAATCAGAGCACAGAATGCAGATATCTGGAAGTAGTAGAGTCCTCTTTGCCCACAGAGGCATGCTGTATATAAGTTGTTCCAGGAATACCTTCCCAGCTGGATGCCATGGGGCTAAGGGGGAAGGGATATGTAGTTGCTGCTATGCTAAAGGCTGAAATTAACTATGTGGTGCCATGACCAAAATAAATCAGCTTACCCAGCTAAGCCTTCCCACTGGAGGTTTCAAGTCTTCAATGGACTACAGAGTTCAAAAATAGTTATATCACAGAGATTCTGCCAATGTTTTCTCTCGTTGAGGAAACAGATTCCTGGTGCTTTCTGTTTTACCATCTTCCCAGAATCCTTTCCATCCATGCACATTTTAAAAAAATCTATGTCTTTCTATTTAAAATGAATTTCTTATAGACAACATGGAGTCAGATGTTATTTTTTTATCTAGTTTGACAGTCTTTGTCTTTTAACTGGGATTTTTAATTGTGGCAGTCAAAGTGATTATCCATAAAGATGGATTAGTAGTATGGTGTTGCCACCATTTTGTGTTTGGTGCCATTATTCTTCGATCTGATTTGTTGTCTTCCCCCTCTATCAGCCTTTCGTACTTTTTATTTTTTTGTACTGGGGATTCAACTTATGCCTTTAATACTTTTTAACTAAGTGTTTTATGTAATTCCACTTTCTCAGGATACAGGTTGTGCCTTTTTTTTTTGGGAGGTTTCCCTGTATTTTGCAATATACACTTACTGCACAAATGAAGTGTACTTTCAAATAGCACTATATTACTTCACAAGTAATACAAGTACTTAATAAAATAATACTAAATCTTGACTTGTATAGTTATTGTCACTCATTTCAGTCATGTATGATCAGACATATTAATATACACACTTGCATACTGTAGCAGTTATATTGTTGCTATTGAGATAAATTTTTTTAGCTTAATTAAGAATGCTTTGTTTTATCATCTCTTATTTCTTGTTCTGACTATATCATTTTCCTTCTCTTTAGTCTAAAAAGTTTTTGGCAAAGCAGATCAGCTAGCATCAACTTTTTAGGTTTGTTTGTTTGTTTGTTTGTTTTGGTACCAGAGATTGAACTCAGGCTTATGAGGAAGGTGCAGTGCCACTAAGCTGAATCCTTGGCCCGACTTTTCTTTTTTTTTTCTCAAGACAGGGTCTCACTATGTAGACCAGGCTGGCCTCAAACTTGCAGTGATCCTCCCTACCTTAGCCATCTGAGGGCTGGGATCACAGGCGTGTGTCACCATGCCTGGCTCACAAATTTCTTTGGTTTTTATTTTTCTGAGAAAGTATTTATTTCTCCTTTACTTTTGCTGGTAGTTTTTTGCAGGGTATAATCTAAGTTCTTTTGTTGTTGTTTTGTTTTTTTTCCCCTGTGTGTACCTTAAATATTTAAATCTGGTTCGCTCTTGCTTGCATGGCTTTTAAGAAGTCAGAAGTTACTGCTGTCTATGTTCCTATTCTGGTAATAGTTTTTTCCTTTCATTTATTTCAGGGTTTAAAAAAATTTTTTTTCCCATTACTGGGGATCAAAACTCGGGACCTTGTGCTTGCCAAGAAGGCACTAAGCTAAATCCCTCACATGGTTTTAAAATTTTATCTTTGATTTTTTTTTTTTTAATTTAAATATAATATGCCTACATCAGTCTTTTGGGATATTTTCTTCCTTGATGTTTTCCTGAATGTGTGGTTTTCTGTGTTATTCACTTAGTAAAATATCCAGTTTCTATTGATTTAACTATTTCTTCTGCTTTTTTCATTCAGGATCATTGTTTTCAGAATCAGCCTTTGTGACATGTTTCAATAGTTCATTCCTTTTTGTTGCTGAGTAGTAGCATTCCTTTGTAATGACACACAGAATTTGTTTATCCACTTCCCTTGTTTCTTTTTTTGATCTATTGCAAATAAAACTACTGAGCATTTATGTGTAAGTCTTTGTATGAACACATCTCTTTTGGGTAAACATCTTGTGGTAGAATGATTGAGCCATATAGTTAGACGTATGTTTAATTTTTAAGAAACCATCCAACTCTTTTCTGTAACTGGTTGTGACATTTTACATTCTACAAAGCACAATATAAGAATTTGTCGGGCCTGGTGGCACACACCTGTAATCCCAACACTTGGAAGGCTGAGGCAGGAGGATTGCCACAAGTTCCTGAGGCCAGCCCAGGGTGCATAGTTGAGTTCAAAACCAGCCTGAACTACATACACAGCAAGACCCTGTCTTTAAAAAAAGGAAGAAGAGGAATTAGTTTTGCCACATCATCACTCATATTTGGTATAATTGATCTGTTTAAATGTTAAACATTTTATTAATAGTATCTAAGTTCTAGTTTTAATGTGCATTTCTGTAATGAGTAATATTAAACATCTTTTCATGATCTGTCAGTCTGTATCTCTTTGAAATAAATGTCTTTTTATGTGTTTTTATCTGTTTTTTGTTTGTTTTGATATTTTTTGATTTTTGTTTTTATTAGTATATTTACAGTGCATGTTTACATTCCTTGTGTAAAGTTGATACATGTACATAAAACATTTTAGTTCCTTTTTTCATCTTGTTTTCTTCCCTTCACCCTCTTTGCATCTCTGGATCCCCTTCCGATTTCAGAAAGATCTAACTCCCTACTTCCTATTAATTTTTATTTTGCTCTTTACTTACATTTTGGATTTCTTGTATAAGAAAAACTATATAATATTTAAGCTTGTGTGTCCAATTTATTTCACTTAACATCCATTTTCCTACTCATGGCTCAAGCATATCCTTCTGTATGGCAGGGTAGTACTCCATTGTTTGTAAATACCACATTTTATTTATCTGTTCTTCTGTTGATGCGCATACAGACCACTTCCAAGATTTAGCAATTATGAATTGTGCTGATACAGATATGGGTATGCATGGATTACTGTGACATGATCTCTTTAACTCTTTCAGGAAGATAACTAGAAGGGAAGTAACTGTATCAAATAGAATTTCTATTTTTAGTTTTTTGAGGAATCTGTGTACTAATTTCCATGTGGTTGTACTGGTTTACTTTTTCAGCAACACCCTCTGCCCCAGCCTTACCAGCATTTGTTGGTATCTGATATCAGATAGTATCTGATGATGGCCATTCTTCTTGGGCCAAGATGGAACCTCAGTGTTGTTTTAATTTGCATTTCTCTGATGGCTAGAGATGTTGAACATTATTTTCATATATTTATTGGCCATTTGTACTTTTTTCCTAAGAATTGTCAATTTATTTCCATTGCCAGTTACGGGTTGGGTCTTTTATTTGGAGGAGTCATGTTTTAGTCCTCCATCTTGGGAATAGCTGGCAAAAATTTTTCCCCATTCTATAGCTTTCACTCTGTTGATATATTATTTTCTTACTCTTAAGTTTTCAGGGTTCTTAATATGTTCTAGTTACAAGTCCTCAATCCTTCACTCTGAGCTATATCCCAATCCTTTTTATTTTTTTATTTTTAAACAAGGTCTTGTTAAGGTGACCATTTAAGACTCATACTTGTGGTCCTCCTGCCTCAGCCTCCTAGAATCCTGGGATTATAGGCCTCTCACCTTACCCTGCTTAATTTATTCTTTTTTTTTTTTAATTTGCCCATTTACTCTTATTCATTTGTTCATTTGGTTTTGACCAAAATAAAAAATGGTCTTGCTATATACTTCAGCTGGTCCTGAACTCACTATGTAGCCCAGGCTGGCCTTGAACTTGTAGACATCCTTCTGCCTTATAAGCATATGCTACCATGCCTGACTCAATTTATTCTTTTACTGATCTTTTATTTTGGAGTTGCATCTTAAAATTTCTATACCAGAGTCACATAGAGTTTTTCATATCTTCTAGAAGTTTTTTTTTTTTTTTTCACTTTTCTTTTTTGGTACTGGGAATCGAACTCAGGGCCTCGCGCTTGCCGGGCAGGCACTGTGCCGCTGAGCTACATCCCCGGCCCCCTTCTAGAAGTTTTATAAAGTTTTACATTCAAATGTGTTTTGACTTAGTATTTGTGTATGATGCAAGCTATATATCAAAGTCAACTTTTTAAGCGTATGAAGATTATATATTATAACAGGTTGCTACAATACCATTTATTGAAGACTTTTCTTTGCTGAATTGTCTTTGCATTTGTATCAAATTTCTAGTGTTTGGGGAAGAAAAGAAAAATCAAGACATGTTATACACAAGTACAAATTCCCTGTGACGAATGTGACCATTGTGTATATCAAAAATATACCAGTAAAATTTTTAAAAACAAAATTTCTAGTGTTCATATGTTCTGTTGATGTACTTATGTATCTTGCAGCCATGTTTGATACTGTAGCTTTGTAGTAAGTCTTGAAATTACCAATATCATTCTTCTTTTCCAGTGTTATTTTGGCTATTCTAGGCCCTTTAAATTTCCATATGAATTTTAGAATCAATTTGGCCATTTCTTACAGAGGAAAGAAAAACCTGGGATCTTTATCAATGTACTTTATCAATGTGCCAAACTGGTACATTCAGTTTGGCAAGAATTACTGTGACATCTTATAATTGTCTTTTCATTTGTAAAAAAGTTATATCTGTCCATTAAATTATTTAAAATTTCTCTCACCAATATTCTATAATTTCATTGTGCATGATTTGAGTTGATTTATTTATAGTATATACTCTTTGACCCTAATGTAAATGTTATTTAAATTTAAAATAATTATTGTTTGCTACTGAAGTAAGCTTTTCATGAGTGTTGTACCTAGTTGAAATAGGGCAGTGTATTCCTTGTATCTGTGCATTCCTTTGGAGGCTGTATCACTCCCAAGTGAGCAAAAATATATTTGTAGATATGTGTGCTTTTGAAAAGTTTTACATATTCCAGTAATTTGTGGTCCTTTGAGAGGCCAGCATATGTGAATTTGAAATACAATGACATTAAAATTTTCTAGATAGGGATTAAGGGGAAAATTTTCTAAAAGGTAATAATAAGAAAAAAAAAGTTGAAAATCATCATTTTAAATTATTTTGATGGTTCGTTCACTAGCTTCAAGAAGTATTCTCCCACACATGTACTCTTCTGAATACTCAGTAAATATTGCCAGTTTTTGGGATTCTCTTTCTTGTACAATTTTCTTCTCTCTGTTCCTCTGAAAATTCTAACTTCTCTGTTCTGTCTGGACTGTCTTATGAACTCAGAGAATTAGAAACATCTTCACACCATTAAGAATTTTGATTGAATAAAACAGAAACACTAAACTTGGCTGGAAGATAAGATAGGCAGAACTGTCGAAGACATTGGCATAGGAAGACTTTATGAACAAATGCTCAGTAGTGTGGGAACTAGTTCAAAGAATCAACAACTGGGATCTCAATGTGGGAAAAAACTTTTACCAGCTGCTCCTCAGACAAAGGACTATTATATATGAAGAACTCAAAAAAATCAGGCCCCCCCAAATACAAAGACCCTATTCAAAAAATGGGCATCTGAAATGAACAGACATTTCTCAGACAGAAAAGTAAAAAGCAGCTCATTAATAGAAGAAAAAATGTTCAACATCACTGGTTATTCGAGAGGTGCAGATGAAAACAACACTGAGATTCCACCTCACCCCACAAAGAATGGTTGCTATCAAGAAATCAACCAATAATAAATGCTTGCAGGCTGTGGTGAGAAAGGAACCCTTCTTCATTCTTGGTGGGAGAGCAGACTGGTGCAACCACTGTGGAAATCAATATGGAGATACCTCAAAGAGCTGGGATTAGAAGTCCCATTTGACCCAGCTATTCCCCTTCTTGGGTATCTTCCCAAAAGAATTAAAACAATCATACCACAGTGATACATGCGCACCCATGTTTATAGCAGCACAGTTTGTAATAGCTAAAACTTGGAAATAGCCCATTTGGCCGTCAATTGGAGACTGGATAAAGAAAATGTGGTTCTTCTGTAAAATGGAGTAGTACTCAGCCATAAAGAATGAGAAACTAGGATCATTCATAGGAAAATGGATGCTTATTGAGGCCACACTCAAGTGAAATAAATAGGACACACACATGTAAATGCCAAATAGTTTCTCTGGTGTGAAAAACTAAAAGTATAAATAAGATCCAAATTGTGTAACTGATAATATGAAATAGGAAGAAAAGGGCTACAGGTGTAGGGGAAGTGGGAAGGGTAGGGGAAAGGAAATAAGGGAAAAGAAAAAATATGAGAAAAGGAAAAAGTGGAAATAAAGTCTTTGTAAATAGTAGAGGGGTATGGGGGAAAAATGAGAACCAAGATCTGTCATGTAAATGTACAAGATCCCAATGATGAATGTAACTGTAATGTATACTTTTAAAAAATACTAATAAACTCAGTGAAAAAAAGAATTTTGATTGAAGTAGCTGATATTCCACTGAATATCAGACCTTAATATTTGTGATAAGCCAATTTTCTATCATAGTTTAACAGTAATTTTGGAGTAGAAATTCTATACATTAGTTTACCAAGGCAAGTCATGTTGTCCAATTGTAGACATTACCTCTACTTACTCTTATTTTAAAAAATTAATTTTAATTGACAAATAATAATTGTGTACATTTATGGTGTTGTGTGATAGGGTGATAATTATACATGTTGTAGCATGATTCATTCACTAGATTGATTATATCTATCACTTCTCATCATTGTGCTGGGACCTTTGACATTTACATTTTTCGCTCTTTTGAAATACAGCTAAAGACTGTATTCTTACCATAATCTTCAAAAGTCTCAGAAACTTATTCCTCCTTTCTAATTGAAACTTTGTGCCATATAACCAATACTTTCCTATCTTTTCACTCTCCATCCCGCCTTCCTGTAACCCCTTTTTTACTAATCCCACATAAAAGTGACATCATTCAGGACTTTCTGTCCCTGGTTTATTTCATTAAACATTATGTCCTCCAGTATCCATGTTATAAATAACAAGATTTTCTTTCAGCTGGATGAACAGCTTTTGATTTTTGTGGCAGCTTTTCATTATTGTAACATATATCTGAGATTCATCATCTTAGAAGTAGGAAATGTTTATTGTGGCTCAGAGTGGTGCTTTTGGCTAGACTGTCTAGTGGTATACTTCTGTTAGCCGCCACCAAGATCTTCACGCTGGTTGGTGTGATTCCACCTTGTATGCTATTTCCTTACTCAGGATATCAGTTGTGCTCATATTCTCCCAACTCCTTTGTTTCATCTTCAACTTCTTCATTCTCTTTTTTGTTGTTGTTTTGGGATCAAACTCAGGACCTTGCACTTGTGAGGCAGATGCAATGGTGCCACTGAGCTAAATCCCTGGCCCCTCAACTTCTTCATTCTTTTAACTTCAACTTACAGCAGAAATTTTAAATATAATCTCTGGGACTATAAATACGGTAGGATATTATCCCCGTGGTTAGTTTGTCATTTTACACAGCTGGCTCCATGTAGGTAGGCTTGCCCTAATCCCATGAACACTTTAAATTTGGACCCAAAATCAGATACAAGAGAAATGAGAGATTAGAGGCATTAGAGTGGTTGATTTGAGAGATTGTTTATATTGCTTGTCTTTGAAGATGGAGGGATCCACGTGGCAAGGCCTGTTGGCTGTCTCTAGGAGTGGAAGGTAACCTCTGGCTGACTGCTAAAAGGGAAAATAGAGGGAGGCCTTAGTCCTAGAACCATAAAGAACTCAGTACTGTCTGAAGGAGCCTAGATGCAGATTCTTCCTTAGTCTTCCAGGTCAGAACACAGTTCATTGACATCTTGATTGCAGCTTTAGGAGACCCTAAGCAGAGGACCCAGGTGCATTCTTTCTGAACATTTTCCCTACATAGATTTTTTTTAAAAACTGGCTGTTGTTTTAAGATGTCAAGTTTCAGATAACTTGTTAGGAAGAAAGAAAACTGTCTTAATATCTTTTTAAAATTGACTTAAGTCTCTCCTTCTGGAATACCTTTCCTGGTCTCTTCACTAATATTATACCAACCCAATAGATGCACTTTGAACTTTGCCCAAAACTTCCATTGTATTATTTTCAGTACTTTTGATCCTCAGTGATAGGAACTTGTTTGAATTATTTTTTGTATTTATACCCAGTATATGGTAAATAGTAGTATGTTAGTTTTTTTGTTACCTTAACAAAGTACCTGTGACAGTTTAACTTTATGAAGAAAAGAGGTTTATTAACTGAGTTCTGGGTGCTGGAAGTCCAAATAGCAATGAGTAGACTCTGGTGAGTGACATGCCCATGGCATTGTCACCTCAGGGCAGATGATAATGACCGAAGCATGTGTGAGAAAGAGTTTACGTCTGCAACCAAAGAGAAAGGAGCCTACAGTCCTCTTCAGGGAACATCTCCATTGACCAAAGAACCTGACACTAATCCAACGTCTTTAAAGATGCCGTCATTTCTCACATCACCACTCTGGAGACTTAAGCCTTCAACATAGGAACCTTTAGGTGACAAGTTGTATTTTAACTTTGGCAAGCAGCCATTTCAAAGTGTTAGAAATGAATGAATAAAAATAGGGCTGGAGGACCAGGGATTTAGCTCAGTGGTTCAGTGGCCTTCCTTGCAAGCTCAAGGACCTGAGTTCAATCCCTGGTACCAAAAAAAAAAAAAAGGGCTGGGGATTTAGCTCAGTGGTTCTGCCACCTCCCTCACAAGTGCGGGGTCCTGAGTTCAATCTCCAGTATCAAATAATAATAATAACAATAATAATAGTAATGGCTCCTAACTTTAGCAAGTTTATAATGTAAAAGGTATTTGACCATTTTGTCTTTATTTTTCTTTAAGGATGCTAAGTGGGGTGTGGAGGTGTGGTTCTGTTGTTTTGCTTTGATGTTTTTCTTTTGGTAGGTAGGAATGATTATCAGCTGTTTAGACACTTATGGCAGCTATATCATTCTTACAGCAGCATGATCTGAAAAGTGAAGCCCATGTTATCAAAAATGTCAGTTGCCCAAGTGCAGTTAAGCTAAATTGGCTTCCAAATCAGCTTGATATAGAAAGGGTATGTTCTTTTAAAAATGAAAGCAAACATCCGAAAACAGATGAACCAGATATGCATGTGGAGAAAGACAGTATTGTCTTATGGAATAATTTATCATTTGCAGCTTTCTGTTGATGGTGTGTCAGAACACTGACTTTAGAGGGACAACTAAGAATAGATCTGTTCTGTATTAATGGGGCAAGTTAAACTGAATCTCATTGTTTTCATTGTGCTGTTGTAACAAAGTATTTGAGACTGCATAATTTTTGAAGAATAGAAATTTATTTGTCACAGTTTAGGAGACTGGGAAGTCTAAAATCGAGGTGTCCACAGGTTAGTTGTATAGTGTGTGTGCACCCTCTTATGGGGTGCAACACTGTGCTTTTAAATGGCAGAAAGTACAAGGGTAAGAGCACCAGACACTGTATGAAGCCTTTTTATGTGGAAAGGAAGCATTCTCATGTCCTAAACACCTCTTAAAAGACCCTGCCTCTACTACTTGTCCCCTTGGCAACACCTCAATTTTGGTGAGAACACATTGAAACCGTCTTAACTTAAGTGATTAGGATCTACAGCTGTATCTAGGAATGGCATTGAATAAAAGTACTTAGCATTAGCCTTTCCTGACAAGCTAGAAATAGTCTTAACTATTATAGATCTGAAAGTAAAGATTACAGGATTAATGAATACAGAGCACAAAAGCAACACAGAAAATAATGGAAGAAACCACAGGTGAAAAGGGAAGTCACTGAACTGCTGAGTAAGCAAATATGTAGTTTTTGATAATATGGCGTTCACTTTCAGAAAATACTGCCAAAATGGTGGTACATGCAAATAAGCTTGAGTGGCTGATATGTTGATAATTGTGTAAAGTACTCTTACTTTCACTCAAAATTAAGAAAGGAAACTTTTTGTCCCATCCAAATCTTGTATTCACAAAGAAAATATTTTATTTGGATTATATAATTTTAGATTATCTGCTATGAAATGAATGACTTTAAATTAGTAAGAAATATAATTTTCATAAAATTATGGGAAAGTTGATATATTTTTATCTATTGTAATTATCTGTTGAATAAATACATTAATCTACACAAATATATTAAACTAATAATCCACTTGACCTTTGGTAGTTTTTACAGAGAAGCAGTATCAGTCGCCAAAGTAATTTGAAGCTTATTTTGTATACCAGGTTAAAAAAATTAATAAACTAATTGTTTTAGGACACATTTGACTTTACATATGAAAAAGAAAGTACTAGTTACAAAATGCTGTAGGTCAAGCTTTTATGATTAGTTTAGAAAATACATACAGTGTAGGTTTCTGCATTTTGTTTATCAAAAAACTAGACCCCCCCCAAGATTACTATTCACAGATCTCTAAAAATAAAATTTCTGCTTTTGTCTGTCTGTCCATCTATCTGAAAATTTAACCTAAGGACTTAGCACTGAGTGACATTCCCAGCCAAGTTTTTCTTTCTTCTTTTTTTTTTTTTTTTTTTTTT
>NW_022900940.1:36520698-36536920 GCF_012274545.1 Fukomys damarensis
TTTTTTTTTTTTTTTTTTTTTTTTTTTTTTTTTTTACCGGGGATTGAACTCAGATCCTTGCACTTGCAAGGCAGGCCACTGAACCGCTGAGCTAAATCCCCGGCCTCAACTTTTTCTTTTGAGACAGGTTGTACTAAGTTGCCTGGGCTGCGCTCTGATTCACAATCCTCCTGCCTCTGCCTCCCTAAGTGCTGGATTACAGGCATGAATCACCATGCCTGATTTATGTTTGTTAATTTCTCTGTAAAATTGAGGTGGTGGTTGTGTTGAGCATGGGTGCAGCAGGTGAGTAGCTTTTTCAATTTTCTTGTGAGTTTTAATTTTCATTTTGAATATTATTTGGAGAAAATAGACCTCCTCAGACCAATAAAGGAAGCTATTCTTAAACTGGAAATACTATTCAGAGCCTGTGTCTTTTGCAAATACTTTGATACATTTTCACGCTTAGTTTAGATGTGGTTTGTTTAATTGTATAGAATGGGGTCCTGGATAAATTGCCCAGGCTGCCTCTGAGTTCACAGTTCTCTTGGCTCAACCTGCCCGGTAGCTGAGATTACACACCCACACCATGGTGCCAGGCTGGATGTGTGGTGGTGGTGGTGGGGTCTGTTTTTTGTTTTTTGGTTTTGTTTTTCTTTTCTTTCACTATCAGATTTGAACTCAGGACCTTGTGCTTGCTAGGCAGGTGGCGCCACTGAGCTGCTTCCAGGCCCTGAATGTGTTTTTAATTGATGTTTTTGTCTGACACCTTTTTCCTTTTCCTTTCTTTTATCCTTTTTTAAACTTTAAGAGGTTGCACACTTATATAAAACAAATATATAATATAATGAATTATTTAGCCACTGTCCATATCAAGAAACAGAACATTGTCAGCACCTCACAGTTGCCCCTTATGATCCCAACTTTACACCCCACTGTCACCAGCTAGTGTGGGACCTTGCTTCAGGGATAATGGAAATTAAAACTGAAGCAGAGCACAAATTTACAAAGACTTTTAACTTGGAAAGTAAGTGCCAGTAGGAAGGCCTTCAGCCTAAGGAGCTAAAGGGGCAAAGCTGTGAGAAAGATCAGTCTGGGCCATTAAATCAATGAAGGAAGAAGCAATTTTTATGGAGTTTCTGGGTGGGCTAGGGTCTGGTTGATCATTATCTCAGTTCTGATTTTGCAGGTATAGAGAAGTCCTTATGGCTGCAAAGGCAGTCTGGTTCTCATGACTGCTTCTGCTTATGAGGGACAGCCTCAGTTTTGCAGAGGCTCTGCTGGAACTCAGGGTGACTTGAAAGTTTGAAGTAGTTACTGTTGACTTCAAAAGTGTTTATTCAAGGGATAAAAGTTGGTAGTTGAATGTCCACAAATCTTTTACTTTGGTCTCAGTCTTGAAGAGGGATGAGATGGTTTGGGTAAATTAAGCACCATTAAACCTTGAATTTCAGGATTTTAGGACCCTCTAAAATATCTCTAATAAATTAACCTGCTGGCAGCAGAACTGAGTAGGGTTTTGACCCAAAGTTTCAGGTAATAAAGGAGATAGATACAGAGTCTCTTCCAACAATTACCTTTTCTGTTTTTGAGATTTTTGTTTGTTTCTAATCCTACAGTAGGAGGGTTTTTTTTCCCCCTGTGAATGAGTGCTAGCATGCTGGTTTGATATGATGTACAAGCTTTGATTCCGGTTGGGCTTGGTTTGGTATTGTTGTCTCTTCGATTGTAGTTCTTGCCAGCGATGTTTATAGTTAATATCGATAGCTTAGGATACAGATGCTTGTAAATGTGGTGGTAGCCAGTTTCATTGAGGCCATTGCTGCCTTTGGTTCAGGCTAGGCTCTGGTGTATGTGGGTGCTGTAACCCAGCTTTCTGTGCAGTGAGCTCTCAGACCAGGCAAGGAGTTTATACGCCACTGTTGTACTTTGACTTCCACTCTGCATGCCTGCCTAATACCTGGAGGATAGGGCACTGCATAGGGTTGGAAGCTAGAGTCTCAACTCTTTTGCCAACCTTGGATCTAAGCAGCTAGGATTATGGTGCCACAGCCACCCATATGATCATGTTGGAATGATGACAGTCTCTGGCTCCTAGCCCCCAGGGTGGGACATACCCTACCAGCAGGTCCAGTTTCAAGATGGAACCAAACCAGAGCAGCTTATCGCAGTGGTAGGGGATGTGCAAAATAGGCTCCTACTCTGAGATAATACAGGCTCAAGAACTGCAGGCAATTCTCCAGTTTGTTCAGGGTCTGGGAGGGCTACAGGACTGCATTGGCATTGGGGTCTCAGGGTCTTCAACTTACCATTCACCCATAAGAAGTGAATCTTCACTCCCAGCTGATTTTGGCAGAGGAGATAATTTTGCAGAGATAGGATACTTCATTTAGCTTTCTGTAGTTCTGTTTTGGGTTTTCATGCTTTATACAGTATTTCCCTACTACTCTGCATTGTACTTTCTCAATCACTCCAGTCAGAATACTTGTTTATTGTAATCTGTTTCAGCGGGGTGAGGGCTTGGGAGGAGATGAACAGTAGACAACTCTATTCAGCTGTCTTGCCATCCCTGTTTTTCCTTTTTGAAATGTATACATGGTAAGAACTCCAAACAGTACAGGATAACTTTCATACTTCAGACTCTAATTGACCAGCTTTTTCCCCCAGTCACCATATTTATTTTTTGAATTTTATTCAAGAGACTTAATACATATTCAGATGTAAGCATCTGTAGAATATTTTTGTAAATAGTGGCTCTAAAGATAGATCTTTCACTTAAAGGTAGCTCTTTCCCTAATCCCTGCATTAGGCATTGTTCCATTGGTAAAGGACCATTGAAGTTTGCATCTTATTTTAAATTGGAAGCACACTATTTTGTTGTATGGGTGTACAACTGGCAGTCCTCTCATATATAAATAAGCACTAGCTAGGAATCATGAAAATTGATCTCTACCCTTTTTAGTATAACAGTGTCTATTCGCCAGCTGATTTGTTCTTTTTTATTATTGAGCCAAAGCCATAAAAAAAATAAAAACATGGTCATTTGTAGGGAAGTGGATGCACCTTGAAGCCATAGTGAAATAAACCAGACACACAAGCTTAAATATTGCATAGTTTCTCTTATATGAAAAACCCAAAGTATAAATAAAGACCAAAGTAAAAGGCAGAGAATAGGAAGTAGAGGAATAGATCTTTGCCAAATGGGAAGGTGATCAAGAGATGGAGGAAGGAGGGAGGGAGGGAAATGGAATTTAAAAAGGAGTTAATATGTGTTACATACATGTACTAATTTCACACAAGGAATGTAACTATTATGTACTGCAAAGAAATACCCAAAAAAGGGAAGGGGATCAAGAGATGAGGGGGTCAGGGAAGAGGGATGAAAAAGGAGTTAAGGTGTATTATGTAATCACATGTACCAACACTTCACAAGGAATATAAACATTATGTTCTACAAACATATACTAATAACACAAAAATTGTGCCGAGACATTTTCATTCATCATAAAGACCATTGTTTGGTGTTGCCTTAGAGCATATCGGTAATGCATTCATTATCTGTACCTTCTATTGTGAATTTCTTTCAATGATTTGAGAAAACAGACTATTAAGAAATCATTTTAGAGCTGGATGTGGTGATGCAGACCTGTAATCCCAGCTGTTCAGGAGGCAGAGGAGGGAAGATCACAGATTTGAGTCCAGTCTAGGAAACTTAGTGAGATCCTGTCTTGAAATTAACAATTTTAAAAAGGCTTAGGATGTGTCTTAGTATTAGACAGCTTGCCTAGCATGTGTCAAAGTTCTGGGTTCAGTCCCCACTACCTACTACAATCCATCAGTCAAAATAAAAAACTATTTTGGGGCAAAACCCCTAAGATTTTACTATTTGCTTTAGTGTTTCAACCGTCTTAGCCACAATCACATAATTAGCACAAACTGTTGAGATAACAAGCACATCTTAACATTGATGAACACATACCCCTGGTGTGAACAAAAATGCTTGTTAGTGGGTTTGTTAGTGGTGAATTGCTTGTTAAAATATTCAGTGTGCCAAAATCTCCATTTATTGTACTCAGGAAACCAAGAATGCTGGTTAGTCATGTGAGTTTGTGAAGTAACAGTTGAATTAGACCTTTTTGGGTTACATAATTTTAGATAACCAATGAGAAGCATCTAAATTGTTTTAATCGTTTTGCTTCGCAGTGTTTCAATATATATTCTTATATATAAAATAATATATTTTGCATACATGTAGGAATCTATTTTATATGATGGAATTACATCATATAAAGGAATAATAGTTTTTTTAATACATTTTGCAAAAAGGAATCTTAAATATTTTATCATGTAGTTTTTAGTATTTAACTAGTAAGGTATGGCCTCTAAATTTTTTTCTGTGAAAAAATTAACTAGTTCCTCTTTTTTCTTCAGTTACAGAGAGCAAGAAGTATGTTCATGAATTATAGAATTCTGACATCTCATTCACACAAATGACTCACTTTATAATGCTGTTATACTGTGTGGTTTGTTCTGTGCAACAGACACGTTTCTCAAATTGAGGAAA
The DNA here is from genome assembly GCF_012274545.1 of Fukomys damarensis. NCBI lineage: Eukaryota > Metazoa > Chordata > Mammalia > Rodentia > Bathyergidae > Fukomys > Fukomys damarensis. The sequence goes on from NW_022900940.1 coordinate 36,525,242, forward strand.
TCTAATCTTATTTGAACATTAGTTTGCTGTGTTAATTAGTAACACTGAAAAACAAAGGCAGAACCCCCCCCCCTTTAGATGACTACTCCAAGCTTAGTAGTACATGTTTGTAATCCCCATACTGTGGAAGGCCGAATCAAGAGTTAGAGGCCAGCCTGGTTAACTAAGTGACATAGTGCCAGGCATAGTGGTGCATGCCTGTAATCCCAGAGGATCACCACAAGTTCGAGGCCTGCCTGGACTGCATAGTGAGTTCAGGGCCAGCCTGAACTACAAAGCCAGACCCTATCTCAAAAAACCAAAACCAAAACAAAAGAAACACTAAGGGATTTAGTGAGACCCTGTTTCAAAATAAAAAGAGGCTGAGGCTATAACTCAAGAGTAAAGGCTCTGGGCTCAATCCAAGAAGGGGCAGGGGGATAGATCCTTGATAATGTAATGTTAACTGGATGTTTCTGTGTTCACTTTTTTAAACAACTGTTAGTTGAGTAATTTCTGTCTTGTGCATTCTGTTGGAATGAAAAATACGACTTTGTAAAAATTAACTGTAGAGACAAAAACTCTTAGCTTATTAAACAACTTAACATTAATCCCACTATATCAACCTCCCTTGTAATATTTCTAGATACATCTGTAGATAGCTAAACCTCTTTTTTTGGGTGGGTATAATGTGTGCCCTCTTTTTTTTTTTTCCTAATTCTCAGTAGACCGTCTAGCTTTTCTTAGAATAATTGAAAGATTATCAAATTAGAAAATTATTATAAAATGAAGTAAGTTTTTCATCATCTTAAATCTGAAAAGCTGTAATAATGTTCTAAAATGGTGGAAACCCCCAATAAAATGTCTGCTGTAATAAAATTATGTCTCTCTAATAGTCTGAATGTCAATGGTCCAATCTGGTGGAGGGGCAGCTCTATTCATTATTTAGAATTTTGTTTCTTGGCAGTCTTCTGGTCTTTTGGCCCACATCTACAATGTCGATTTCACATCTCAATTCACATTTTCCTTCCATCCTGTGGGAAGTGTGAAAATATTAATCTAGCTCTAGGGTGTGATCTGGAAGTTATGCCCATTAACTTCTGCCATTGGTCCACACTAATTATAAGTAAATAACATAACTTTTTAGTAGGCTAGAAATATACTCTCTTGCTCTATGACTAAGTGAGTGGTTAAACTTTATTTCTGTAGACAAAGGGGAGAGGAACATCATAGAAGACAGCTACTAAATAGACAGAAAAGCTTTCATCCAAAACTTTGGATGTAAATTTTAAATAAATATTTCTAAGTGAATAGTTTTTCAAATGCACCCAATTGAATAATACCCCTGTGTAATGTTAGAAGGAATGTATTAGTTTAAAATTCCTGAATGTGTTGTTACTTTAAAACTTTGCTTCTGCAAGTGGAGAACGCTGCTTTAGGGGAAGAGGTCCATGAAGCTGTCCAGGAAATACAGCTACTTTTCCTGGAGGAAGTTTTAGAAGAATATGTATTTTATTAAAACGTACATATTTTGGGTATGAAAGCTATTAAACTGGCAAGAACATTAAGAAAAACCTTAAGATTGCTTTAAAGGATAATTTCAAATACCCAGAGACATATTTCATTTTGTGCCATTGTGAGTGCTCTTATGGAAACATTTTAATAAGCAAATGTTTTGGTTAAGCTTGTTTTATAAAACTAAGTCAACAGTTCTAAACTGTATAAAATTGGGGAAATAATGTTGGCAAAATGAAAAGAGCAGTTTGCAAAAGAAATTTGCCCCTGTATATCAGCAATATAGGTTTCTTTCTTTATTTTAAAAAAGTTTGTATCTATTTATTTGTCACCTAGATTTTTATTTTACTCTTTGATGTACTTTGTGCAGGTTAAGTATCTCTTACCCAAGATGCTTGAGACTGGAGGTTTCAGATTTTGGAATATTTGCATATACATAATGAGATATATTTTGGGAGGGACCCAAGTCTAAACATTTTTATGTTTCATGTATCCCAGTGGTAACAAGCCTCTGGCAACTGTGCTACCAGCTATTTGTTACTGAAAGCTCTAAAAATTTTGTCATCGCTGCCTTATACACAAAATATGGAGGTCATTTTTTGCAGTGTTTATAATTTGTGCATGAAACAAAGCTTTATTTGACATTTTCCACTGTGGTATTTTGTCCTCAAAAACTTTGATACTTGGCACCTTTAGTACTTCAGATATTCTAAATAGTTAAGGTTAACCTCTGTTTTAAAGGCAGAATTTGTTTACAGCCTTTCTTCTCTTAGCAAGGAAATACCTGTATTTTCTTAATGGGACTTGTAGACTAGACTAGAGTTGTAGAAATAATCAATTGATAGTTAAATGATTTTTCACTTAAATTGTATTAAAACTAACCTTACTTTAAAACTGATGTTCCATCTTTCTTTCTTAACATAGGACAATGAAAAGAGAACCCCATTACATGCTGCCGCCTATCTTGGAGATGCAGAAATCATTGAACTGCTTATTTTATCTGGTATGGTAACCTCTGTGTAACAAAAGTAAATTGTGAATATTCTTGACATAATGTTTCTCAAACATAATTAACTGTTTACTGTATAACCTGGTCATTTTTTTTTTTTCATAAACTGAAACATACTTTTATTTACTCTTCAAATTCTGATCACATATCTTGGTCTGGGTATAGAGTACATTAAAGAACAAAACAAACATTGCTGTCCTATGGAATTTAGACACTGCTAAGGTAAACCAGACAACAAAATGCGAATAGATTTTATTGTATGTTAAAAGATAGTTAAGTACTGTTGAATATGAAAAGGTAGGTCAGAATTTTGGGAAGGAGGTAAATGTTACAAAGTATCATTTAGAGGTATTTACAGGAGACCTATTAAACAGAGTTCCTGGGGAAATGATTGCTGTTCTCCAAAGCGGGGTGGTTTTGGTGGCTCAGACCAAGGGGAGCAGTAGAAGTACTAAGAAATAGTGTGACCATATCTATGTTTTTAACTTAATGCCAGCAGGCTTTCTGTCTTTGAATAGCTTTTATGTAATTTTACTTGAGGATCTGTAACACAGTTTTTAAGAAATTGTCCTTTATTTTTTAATTTCTTCTACATCATTCATATCTTATGAAAATAATGCTAGAAAAAAAAAGAGAAAATAATGCTAGAACTGTGTTAGTAAACAGCACCTATTATGATCAGACTGCCAGCATTCCTAAAACAGGCAGTCAAACAGCTTAGAAATGTTACAACCAGATTGTTTTAATGATATTTATTGGGAAAGGTGTGGAGTTTAACTGCGCTTATGTTGGCAGGTTGCATACGCATAATGAAATTGGAGAAGTAGTATTTTTTGTTTGATATATTACTTAGACGAAGAAGAACTGGGAAAAGTAGCTCACGTGGAATTTTAGCATTAGAACCTCATAAAATTTTTAAATATGGTTTTTGTGGCAAATTTCATAATATAGAATTAAATATAGTTAGGCATGAAGCCAGCTAACATTGTTAGTTCCTTATGAATTACTTCATCTCTGATGTACTTCTTGAACATTTCTGTTCATCTATAGATGTTTGCATATTAGTTTTCAGCTGAACTGTACTAGATAAAGAGTACTAGATGAGGAGCTTAAAAAATATTCGGTTTCCTTCTAAGTGAGATGTTTTCTCTTTAATACAGTATAAGCTGTTAAATCACAGAATTCTTACCATAATCATTATACAAAAAGTAAGTTTTGTCTTTTGCTTTTGTGTGTTGAGAGGTAACTGTGCTAGAAATAGTACATTTCCATTTATTTTAATGTCTAGAACTTTGAATGCTATTGCTGTTGTAGTTTAACATATAATTCTATTTGTTTTCTTTTTGGCATAAACATTATTTTATATAATTCAACTTGGAGAGGTCCATCCTCTTCTTAAATTTAATTATATGGTTGGGGAAACTTCACATGCTCAAGATCAACTTAATTCCATCCTTTAAGAAGTGAATGCTAAAAAGTGAATGTTTTAGTTACCTATAAAAGATTGGCTTCCTGGTATTTCTAAGTATTATAGATGTATCTCATGATTGTGATAGTATCAGATAAGTAAGCATTTGGGAAAATGTATAAAATTAACCATGGTACATTAATCACTAAAAACTTTCAACTTGATTTTGAAAAATATTTTGTTTTAAATGAATTTAGTTGTTCATTAAAAAATAAGATTTTATACTGATCAGAAGATTGTATGTATCTATGTCAGTCACATTCCCACCTAGTCTGTAGACTACCTACTGAGGATGTGCACTCCAACTACTGTGGGGTGCTGGGGCTCACTGGCTGCTTTGAATAAAGGAAAACTTGTCAGGAAATGAGAAAAGTGTTAATAACAATTGACCATTACTAGCCCAAATGTGAGGAGCAGGTCAGACTCCCACATTCCTTGGAGCAGTGTTGGTGTTTTCTTTTTCTTTTTTTCCTGTACCAAGGATCGAACTCTGTACCTTGCACCTGCAAGGCAGGTGGCAGAACCACTGAGCTAAATCCCTGGCCCCTGGTGTTTTCTTTTTGAAGAGGAATCTCAAGTCTTCCAGAGGCCTACAGGAATAGCTTTTTACCTTTTGGGTTATCCTTCCCACACCTCCCACCCCACACCTCCCAGTACTGGGGATCAAACTCAAGACCTTGCGCTTATGAGGCAGGTGCGGTGCCATTGAGCTAAATCCCCAGCCCCAGGTTATTTTATTCTTAAGGGGTGTAGGGCTGCCTTCCCTATCAACCTTTTGATTTCCCAAGGAGACTTCAGACTTGTCTGTTTTGTATGCTTTACTATGCATGACTGCCACCTGCTTAGGAAGATGGACTGCCTTTAGGAGTTACTGAATTTTCTGCCTGTGCTTGATAGATGATTGTTTATTTGTCAGTGAGCCTCTTTCCTTCTAGATGGCTGCATGGGCATGTAGTATCAGAAAGTCATATTTGGAATCTGTATAAATGTTTAACCTTCTGCCTTTTCCCAATATATTTTATTTATTTATGTCTTCATGCCTTTATGTATTTATGTATTTATGTACCGGGGATTGAATTTGGGTCCTTGCACTTGCAAGGCAGGCCACCGAACCGCTGAGCTAAATCCCTGGCCCTTGCCTTTTCCCAATATCAATGCTTGAGTAAGAGCTTTTAGCTCTACCTTCAGAGCACAGGTTCCTGAAGGAAGGAACCTCTTCAGTGATTTTTTATGAGCTGACAACTGTATAACCTGACTTTCAGTGTCCTTGAACAAAGCTATTTCCATCAGTAAACCACACCTTTTTAGGGTCTTGGAGGGGCAGATCACTAATGCCCTGCCTACTTGCCATATGCCTGAGAGATGACCTCTTCACAAGAGTGTATAACTTCTGGGCCTGCAGGCATCAAAGAAGCAGAGTTAATAGTAATGCAAGTTTTTGTAATAATCTCAGGAGTATCTAAGATACTTAGCGATCCTTTCCCCTCTTGACTACAAGTAACCTTTTGTCTCCAGAATGTTCTGACCTAATGGGGTGTCAGGACTGCTAGTATCTGTCCCAACAATTGTAGTTTGTTCGGTTAGTACATCTGTAGCTGCTATTGCTCTCAGGCAAGGTGGCCATATAACAGCCACTCCATTTAATTTCTTTGAAAAGTATTCCACTGGGTAAGGTTCTTGACCTAGCTTTTGAGTCATGACCCCAAAAGCAGTTCTTTCCCTTTCTGATATGGAGAGAAAGAAAGGTTTTTGTTTTGTTTTGTTGTTTGTTTTTTGGTACTCAGGATCGAACTCGGGTCCTTGTGCTTGCGAGGCAGGAGGCGGAACCACTAAGCTAAGTCCCTGGCAAGACAAAGGTTTTCTTGTCAGGTATTCTCAGTACTTGAGTCTGAATAAGGCCATGCTTAAAAGTCAGCCATCCCCAGAAATGAACATTGTTGTTTGGTGGCAAGAGGCCCAAGACCATAGCCTGGATCCAGTCCCTAGACAGCTGTTATTCCATAGGTATAAGAATATATCCTGGGTATTGAAATTTTTGAGGGATAGCTGAGCCTTTTTCTTAGGAGTCTTTATATTCCTTCTTAGCTAGAAAGTTCTCCTCTGTACAGTGTTTTATTACAGTTAGATAATTTCTGATTGGGTCTTCAAACTAGATTATTACCTACATACATAGGATGGTTCCTTGTTTAAGCTTTAAGTACCTCAAGTCTTTCTGTAGTGCCCAAGCAAAAAGGTGAGAACTGTCTTTAAACCCTTGTGAGAGAACTATCCAAGTATATTGCTGGTTTTCTCTTTAAATAGGATTTTCCCTTTCAGAGGTAAGCAGAAATTGGGAGTCTGGATGTAGGAAGATGGAGAAAATGCATTTTTTAAATCTAAAACTGAGAACCAGTTTGTGTCCCTTGGAATTTGAGAGAGAATTTTATATGGATCTGTCACTAGAGAATGGATTGGAATGACAGCCTCATTAGTGAGGCGGAGGTCTTGTACCATCTGATATTCTCCTGAGGACTTTGCTACAGGAATGGGAATATTACAAGGGGACTGACAGGACCTTAGAAGGCCATATTTGAGAAACTTATCTAAGAGATGCTGGAGACCTTTATATGTCTCTTCTTTGATTGGATATTGTTTTCAATTAGGAAACCAGCCAGGGTCTTTTAGTCTTGTAGCTACTGGCATAGCTGAATTTGCCCTACCAGGTATCTCATTACTTGTTGCCTAATTTTGTCAAGGAGACCTGGTGTAGTCTCAACAAGTAAAATCCATTTTGGCCTTAGCCAGAATTTGAGAATTACTCCCAGTTTAGCTAGTAAATCTTTTCCTAGCAAGGGAGCAGGGCATTGTGGGACAGTTAGAAACTCATGATTAAGCATTTGGCCTTCAAAGTGACACTTCAGATCAGGAATAAAGAATGTCTGCCTAGGGGGTCCCATCAACCCCAAATATGGCTATAGACCTAGAAGAGAGTTTTCCAGAGAAGGGAAACAAAACAGAATGAGCTGCCCTTCTATCCATAAGCAGTTGAATTGGCTTATTCATGACATCTCAGTATACCCAGGGATCCTTGGAGGAGATGATGTCCATGAACAAGGGCATTGCAGGTTCTCTGGGCCTTTTCGGTCAGAGCTGGAAATGAGGATTCTGGCTGGTGTAGCCCCTCTCTGGGAGCATGGATAGTCAAACCTGCAGTGCTGTGAGTCAGTCGCATTACCTGCCTCACATATGGATCAGGGCCCAGGCAGAGGCTTGATGCAATCTCGTGCCCTGTGTCCAGTCTTGCACTTCAACACTTCCTTTGGCTGACCCTGTTTTTTTTCCCTAGAAGACTTGGTGGGTTTAAAGCATTGCCAATTGTGGCAGCTATAGTCTTAGCCTTTGTCTTTTGTCCCTCTTCTAGTTCCCAGCTGTTGAATACAGAAAAAGCCAGCAATTGAGTGGCTCTATCTGAAGTTTTTGTAGATTATGCCAAATATTTGGGGCTGACTGACAGATGAAATGTTGTCCCATTAATGCCTCTTCCTCCCTGGAAGGTGAATCTATCATAGTATTCTTGCAGAAGTCCTCTGCTAATAGGTTATGAAACAAAGCTGGATTTTTCTTCTGTGCATTCTTAAGACCCTCTAAGACCTCTTTATCATAATTAACAGACTTTTTAATGCACCTTTGCATCCCCATGGTAAGAGCATCTACCATACTAGACATCATCTTATACCCTCCTGAGTATTATAGTCACAGTTTGGCTGTGTTTGAGGGAGAATTGCCTTTCCAGGGTGTTTTTTTTTTTTTTTTTTTTTTTTGTCTTTTCAGGGCATATCACTCATCTGTGTAATGTCTAGCCTCTTGTAGGAGTCTTTGTTCCTCATCTGGGGCACATTAAGTGAGCAAGATGTATTGGACATCTTGCCATGATAAATTGAAAGCAAGGGCCAAAATTTGAAAACCATCAGCAAACTTACTAGGATCTTCTGATAGTTGCCCTAGTTGTTCCTTGCACTGTTGGACATCTGCAGCTGAAAAGGGGACTTGTACTTGGGTATTTGCTTTTGGCCTGAGACTTCTCTCTTAGGGGCAAAATAAGTTGTGAATTAGGGTAATGAGAAGCATTACTTTGTGTTCTACCTGGGATATTTAAAGCTGTCTGAGACCACAGCCAAGATCCTTTGGTTTTGTACAGGCAGAAGGCTGCATGAATTATTAGAGGGATAGTACACAGGTTTTCCTTCCTACAGGAAGAAAGAAAAAGTTTCCTTTCTCTGGTTTTCCATAAGCCCATATGCTGTTTAAAATCAGAGGCTTGGGGCCAGGGATTTAGCTCAGTGGTTCCACTGCCTGCCTTGCAAGAGCAAGGTCCTTAGTTTGATCCTTGGTACCAATACATACATACATACCATACATACATGCATACATACATTCATACATTCATTTAAAAAAAAGAGGATTAGCTTATAAGACCAGTTATTTAAAAAAGAGAGAGAGAAAAAAAAAGATGATGGTGGCTTAGTCGTGCAACAAGACAAGATGGCAGCTGGCCATATGACAGAGTAATATGGTGGCACCTCCAACTAAAACATAGACCAAGAGAAAGCAATTTACAAACTCGAGTACATGGAGACCAGGTTGATTTCAAAAAAGAGCAGCAAAGTACCACAAAGGTGCAGAAAACAAGGCCCCATGGAATGAATACAAGCAGCTAGAAAGAAAAACAAACCCTAGGTTCCCTTCCCCTGTCCCCATAATTGGTCCAGGAAGTCCCATCCTGGCATCTTGAGAAGAGTCCCCAGATTCCAGGCTTAGAGAAAGAGGGAGAGAGAATGAAGAAAAACCCTCGCGGGAGAAACAAAACACTTTATCCAACTTGGCTGGGCCTTACCTTCCTCTCCTGAACTTTTTTCTCATTCCTGGCCACACCAAAGTGTATTCTACTCTCCTGGCCTGGATCTCCAAAATGTTGTTTTCTGGCTGGCCATGCCAAAATGTACCCTCTTGGCTTGATCACCAGAAATGCTGTTGGGTAGCTTGTTCTTAAAAAATGGCTTGCCAACTAAACATTACCATGCTCTGGATAGTTCACCTCTCCTTCTGGAATTGGATTCCAAGTTCTCTCCTTGAACAAAGAATTGAACGAATCTCAAAGTTTATTTGAGAAAGTAAAAGTGAAAAGTGTGAGAGAAACTGGCTCTATAGAGCGAGCTTGGGCCAAGTAAATAAGAAAAGAGTATAAGAGCAAAGATAAAAGTACACAAACAGCGTGGAAACACAGCATGGACTATCATGGAAAGATATGATGGCCTTTTTTTTTTTAAGACAAGGTCTTATTGTATAGGTCAGGCTGGCACTTGACTCACTGTGTAACCCAATTTGGCCTTGAAATTGCAGTGATCCTCCTGCCTGTCTCCCAGTGCTGGGAGTGCACCACACACTCAGCTTATCTAATGATGTACTTTAAATCTTCTCTCTAGTACTTATAATACCTAGTATACTAGAAAAGATATATAACCTGTAGTACTGTATTATTTAGAGAGTAATGATAAAAGGTCTATATGTGTTCATTATAGACCTTAGTTTTTTTTTTTTTTATTTTCTTTCTGAAGTTGGCTGAATTACCAGATATCATGGGACACTAGTTCTTGCTGAGTAAATGTATGATTATAGTGACATAAATTTAGGCTCTTGTCTCTTTTAATAAATTTGTTTATATTTTGGTCTGTTTCCCACATCTGTATTGGAAGTAAGTACGGAAAAAGTGGGATGTGGAAGAGTGGAAAGTTAAAGGGGCTCAGGAAAGGGAAAGACGACACATGATTTGTTTTCTGTGGCTGCCACTCAAGTTCATAGACTTTGTTTCTTTTCAGAGTTTGCAGTTAGCCTCTGATTTAAGAAAAATAAATAAAACTAACTTGAGTTTGTTATAAAATGAATTGGAATAAATTCCAAGGCCAGACTGTTGTTAAACTAGAACCTTGGGTTTCTACTTAGAAATGAAAAAAATAAGTAAAGCAGACAAGAGGCACTAAAGAAAATGTAAAGGGCACAGGCTCTTTGACCAGAAATATTGGGGCATATCCTGGCCTCTCCTTTTACCACTTTTGTTATCTTTGGGAATTTACTCGATCTCTGAATGTACCCAATTTCCTTATCTGAAAAATGGAAATAATAAATTATAATAAATGATGGCTGTTATTTTTTAAACAGTCCTTTTCTTTTTTTTTTTTTTTTTTTTTTCTTCACTCTTTTTGATCCTACCAAGTCAATTCATGGCTTAATGTCAGGCTTTTTTTGTGACTTTTACATATGTGACAAACTTTAAAGTTATATGTAAGTTCCTTACTGAAACACCCACCCCAAGAAGCTAAGCAAATAATAAAGATTTGTATAATTTAGGGATAATAGAATTCTAAAAAGTAAATAGATAGGTAATAATTAGGCTGTGTACTTGTTACATTTTGGTTGTATACCTGGGTTTAACTGCTTTGGCCTTGTATGAAAATACTCCTTTACGTGGTTGAGTAAAGAACCAGAAGAAATTTTGAAACCTGAACCAGAACGAATTTTGGTTTGGTGGGTATTTCTTTGGTTCATTCGTGTTATGTCAATTTAAATTTCCCACCAACTCTTTAAATTAAAAGTTGATTAGACCAGTTTATAGAGCATCTGCTAATTTGGTATCCATTGTGGGAGAGGGTCCTTCTAGACATCTTGGAAGTCAAAAAAGTATAAGTAATATGAGCAATTCTAAAATATATATTAGAAATAGATTGCCAGAATAGCAAGTAGTAAAACACTAATAATTAAGTTGATCATCCCTAATCCAAAAGTTCAAAATTTGAAATGCTCTGAAATCTAAAACTTGTGTGAACTGTGTGACATGATGCACAATAAGTTTTGTGTTTCATATTTTTCAGATTTGAGATGTTCAGCCTGTAAAGTATGTGTAAATATTTCAAAAAATATTTGAAACATTTTTGGCCCCATTTTAACCCATTTTGATTAAGGGCTGCTCAGCCTGTATATCCAAATTTTAATTGAGAATAAATATCAGAAGTTTTCAGTAGTACAGCGCTCACCCTTATTTGCAGAGCTAGTTCCATCCCCAGTAGATGGCACAAACCACAGTTGGTACTGAATTTATGCTGAGTATTTCAAAGTAGAATGGAACGTTAAAACTGAAAGTGAATCACAGGGATTATTTTGCACAATCCCTTGTTTCACAGATAGTTGAGATTCAAAAGTCAAAAGAGTTTGCAGAACTTGGATACTGATTTGATTAGGGAGAAAACAGGTGAATTAGTTATCTTGAAATTAGACCTGGAGTCAAAAGGTATACTACCGATTTGACTGTTAAATTCACTATGTAGAAACAGGGTGCCCTGTGTTTTAAACCTGGGACCCATCCTCACCCCTCAACTCCATTTATTCTTGCTCTCTCTTTTCCCCCAAGGAGGCAGGGATTATCATTAACAAAATGAAGATCCAGGCTCCAGGGCCGGCCCCAGGTCACACTTGTTCCAGAGCCATTATTAAATCATAGGTCTCTCTTTTAAAAAAAACTTGTATGGGTAAATTATTAAATGAAAAATTGGGTTATAGTTGAAATTTTCTCAGTAATTTAACTTTAGAGCCAAATGGGTACAAACCTGCTTAAGATTATTCTGCAGTTGATTTTTACTTGTGTTGTTACTACTTTTTTTTTTTTTTTTTTTTTTTT
>NW_022900940.1:36537136-36568325 GCF_012274545.1 Fukomys damarensis
TTTTTTGTTGTTTTTTTTTTTTTTTTTTTTTTTTTTTTTTTTTTTTTTTTTTTTTTTTTTTGGTACTGGGGATTGAACTCGAGTCCCTTGCACTTGCAAGGCAGGCCACCGAACCGCTGAGCTAAATCCCCGGCCCCGTGTTGTTATTACTTTTAATATATGAAATAAAAAATCACATCTCTGCCTTGGAAAGGTAACAGTCCGAATTCAAGTAAGCATGTGTAAGTATAGGCTTTGGTTGCTTATGTATCTTACAGGAAAGTTCAGTTAATTTTTCGGAGGAAGGAAAGTCTAATAAAAAATGCTTATGATTCATTGAGAATAAATATTTTGGATTTAGTGAAATGTATCCTTGCTCATAAAAGGTTATCTGTAATGTAAGTTTGCAGGAGTCATGGAAATCTTCCTTAAATTTCTTTATTGTCTTCAATTTCTTAACAGTGCTTTCTTTGACCAAAGGGCATGCCATAGCCAGGCATGAAGACACACACCTGTAATCCCAGTATTCCTAGAGGCTGTGGCAGGAGGATTCCAAGCTCAAGCCCAGCTTGGGCACCTTAATGACTTCGCAAGACCCTTTCTCAAAATAAAAAGGCCTAAGGATGTAGCTCAGTGCAAAGACCATGGTTTCAGTTTCCAAAAGTATGCCAGAAAAGGGGAGGGATATACCAGTAACCCAACATTAACAGTTAAGATAGGACTGCTATTTTTTTATCTTTTCTCTTTTAATAACTCAAACAGTGAAGAAATTAATCTTTTTCTGATTTATGCTTGTTTTTATAACCTACAAATATCTTCTACTATGTAGGAACGTGAGGATGCTACCAGAGGCTGTTGCATTTGGTTTTATTTCTCTTATGAAGACTATTCAGTGTTAAGTGGATATGATCCCTTTTTTTCCCCTCTGTCTCCATCCTCATTATTAGTCTTTGTGCCTAGTTTTTTATAGCCTTAACTAAGTGTTGGACTAGCTAATTTTACTCTGGAAATGCTTCTTCATTGCTAGAATAACTTTGCAAATTAATGTTTCTATTAATATTTAGCTAACATTGGGGTGCTGTGTTTACCTTTAGAGAATTCACTAAAATGGGCTCTGGGAATCTGAACCATTAGAAATATATTGCCATGTTTGTGGCTGTTATAGTCTATTTTTATTTTAAAGGAACAGGGCCAACTGCTGCTCTTGTAATGTGGATTGCTATGTCATTATTAATATGTGAATCACCTACTAATTAACCATTCTGAACAGGGGTATTGCTCCTCAGAGATTTCTCGTACAGTTGGCCTTTATTTTCCAAAGCATTAAATCATTTGACTAGTGCTTTTAGAAGAACCACGTGATCTAACAAAAGATTACTTTTCTGAGAAAGATTATGATCAAAGGCCTAAAATCCCATTGTGCAGATATTTCTGCAGATAAGTATGTTTAGAATCAAAAGAAGTAAAATTATTTAACCAAATTGTTAGTAAGAGCTAGATGTATGATATGTCCTCAGTTGGCCACTAGTGGCTTCATTATTGTAGTCACTTGTTTTGATAAATGAATTCTGGTTATGTTATTACACATAAAGAGAAAGAAAGACATTTGTTATCATTAACTTAAAAAGATAGATTGAAGCCAGCAGGATTTTCACTTTGGTCTCTGATGTGCACTGTTAAAATTGTATTTTCATCATGCAATTATATATCTGATAGTCCACATCCAAAAGAAGGAAAACAGCTATTTTTACCCTACTCTTTACTAGTTTTGTTTTATTTTGATGAAGCCATATCTTGGAATGTTCTTTATGACCCTTTTTATTCTCTCATAAATACATTTTTTTGAACAACCAATATCTCAGTTTTGTTTTAAAATTTTATATATTAACCAAGTAGCAGTACACAGTACCCCTATATCCAGTACCCCTATGTCCAGTTTTCAGTGTACCCCACAACCAACACCATCCACTCTCATTCCTCTAGGGTTTCCATATGTATGTAAAGCAAATATGAAGATGCTTCTTCCTTTTTCTACATAAAAGTAACACATATTCATGCAGTTATTGCTTTTTTTTTTTTCACTTTTTATTAGAGCTGGGTAGGGACATAGCTATGGAGCCTCCTTGATTTTTTTTTTTAATAACAGCCATATTCTATTCTGTTGTCAGTTAATATCCTAAAACAGACTTCTGAAGTCCTTTCTTGAAATCTCATTCTTTGCCTTTGTTGATCCAGTACTTGACCTTCTACTCTGTGTAAACATATATGTACACATAAATAAAAACTATAGAAAGAGACACAGGAACTATAGAGAATCATCCAAGTTCTAATAAGCAGATAAGTGAGAAAAATGATCTGTATCTCCCTTTTACTCTCTGTAGGGCTCCAGACTTGCAACCTGTGAAGATTTCAAATGTTTTTCTACTTCGTACATTCTATCTTATACCAAAACAAATGCTGACCCTGCTGTAGTTAGATTCTCTACATTTTAACCATCTTGGTCTCCACAGTGGCTGGTGGAGTGTTGCCCAGATGTTTATTACATATGGTACTACTCTTGATCTGGGGGTGTTTGTAGCTCAATGGTAAGAGTACTTGCCTAGCATGAGCAAGGCCCTGAGTTTCTGAGCACTACAAAATTAACATTAAAAATTTTAGAATAGATATACAACTTTCTCTATTTTCATAACTCCCTTTCCTTCTAAAGTATCTTGAGCATTCTTGAAAGCTCTTACTAAATATGTTTGTGTTCTCTAATAGGTATTTTTTGCCTGTTGACTAGCCCTTTGTTCTTTCAGTGGCCTCACACTATCACTTTCCACAGAGAACTTAGCCACTTTCAGAATTTTAACTGCTGCGTTTATGAATGTTTCCTACCCTTCTTTTATTTTCTTTCATGTCCAAAGCTTTAAAATCTGCCTCTAGAGTAATTGTGCTGTGTATACTGTTAATTACATTTTAATCTTTATAACAAAGTATAATATCTGTTATAGATTAAGAAATTGAGGTTCAGAAGGATCACACAATTAAGTAGGGTTCTGTAGCTGTAGTTATTGGCACTCTTAACATGAAGTCACTGCACTTGATTGTCTCTTGGAACCTCGTACTTAAAACATAGAAATAATGGAAGCACTAGGAAATACGAAGATTCTAACCTTGGTTAACTCTTATGTTGGGCTGTTCATTTCATCCATTTGATCTGTATTTCTTTTCTTTTCTTTTTCTTTAGACAGGGTCTCATATGTAGCTTAGGCTTGCCTGAAACTTGGATGGAAGTCACAGCTTCTCCTCACTGGCCTGGATGTGAGTGTAGGCCTCTCAATCCAGTAGAACGTAGTGCCACTATGTAGCCCAGGCTCACTTTGAACGTGCAGCAATCCTCCTGCCTCACTAAGTCTCCCAGGTGCTGGGATTAGAGCCAGGGATATAGCTCAGAGGCACAGCACCTGCCTGGCAAGCACAGGTCCTGAGTTGAATCCCTGGTAACCTGCCCCCCAAATGTCTCCTAGTGCTGGGATTACAGGTTGTATGACTGCCCAGCTACTTCCATCTGTATTTCTTCATCTAGGGAATAAGAAATGTATTAGGATTTACAATCTAAATCTGGGATTATTTATAGGATAAGACCTGGCAGTCAATTACAAGAGCCACAGCTATTTAGTTATATAGTGATGCTACTTATGTGCCATTTCTATTTGTATAGAACTTGGCTGCCAAATCAGTGGGTTTTATATAAGAGATACTTCCCCTTCAACTTAAATTATGTAATATACTGTTTGTCTTGCTAAATATTTTTGTATTCTGTAATAGGTATTTTCTGCCTCTTGACTTAATGATTTTCAAACAGCTGTAGAAAAATGATTAAAAGTTGTTTTTAAAAATTCCTTCAGGGGCCAGGGATTTAGCACAGTGGTTCCAGCGCCTGCCTCGCAAGCACAAGTACCCGAGTTCAATCCCTGGTACCAAAAAAAAAATTTCTTTCAAATCTTAGGTATAACTCACAAAGACACGTTAGTTGATTCATCTTTCTATTTTCTTCCTTAAATGTACCCATTGTATCCATTTTATACAATAACCTTTGTGTACCATAGTGTTTTTATTATAGTTGTGCTACTTTGATGTATGTTAGTTTATGACATGATAGGTTCATGAAGTAAAGAAATGTAATGAAGACTTTGGAACAATCTACAGTGTATCTCTGAGTAGTAGTATGTTAAGTATTTGTGTTTTTTAACCCATATTCTAAAGTGGGGTCCAATTTTTATCTTGAACATGCTCTGTATAAAGGTGACTCTTCTAGCTTTTATATAAAATGATGTTTATTTTATTTTTATAAAAAGAAGTAGTATGTTATTTGATATATTAGTTAAAAAGGATAATTCTGTTTCATAATTTCAGGGTAATTTATTAACAAAGTATAAAAATTACAGTACTTTTTCAATTGTTATTTATCCAATTGGGCTAAATATATTTATTATTTCAAGAGATTTATTTAAAATATTTCATGTAAAATATTTCAATTTTTTTTCCTTCTTGTTGCAGGAGCTAGAGTTAATGCCAAAGACAGCAAATGGTTGACACCTTTACACAGAGCAGTTGCATCTTGTAGTGAGGTATGAAATTTGTATTAGTAAATATATTGTATATTAAAAATATTAAGTAGGCCTGATTAAGTCCCTCTTCAAATTCTGGGTTTTCAAAAGAATGAAAAAGAAACTACTGAAATACCAAGACTGGTCATTTTACTTCAGAATTTGCATAAACCAAGTAAATTGTCCCGTGTGTGTGTGTGTGTGTGCGCGTGTGCGTGTATGTATGTGTGTGTCTGTTTGTCTGTCTGTGTCTCCCTCCCTCCTTCCCTACCCCCTTGTCCCGTGTGTGTGTGCATGTGCGTGTGTGTGTCTCCCTCCCTCCTTCCCTATCCCCTTCCTTTTTTTGGTACTGAGGATTGAACTTATGCTTGTGAGGCAGGCAGCAGAACCCCTGAGCTAAATCCCCAGCCCTCCATGTCTCCTTTTGTGTGAAAGACCTGCTAGAGAGTCTGAAATAGCCAAGAGTATAAACACTTTGCTTCTCTCCCTCCTAAAAAGAAATCAGTTTTCTTTCTTATCTAATTCTCTCCATGGCTTTTCTGTTGTGTTTCACAGTACCCTTTTGGACAGATTCTGTTGAATTGTAATCAACATTTTCTTTCATCTGTGTATTAATCAAAATAGTGCTTAGACACTGAAATCATTTTCAAAAAGTGTTACTTATTTTACCAGTTGAAAATATACATCCTTGTAGTATGTAAGGTTTCTTAGAAATAAGATTAGTTCCTTCCTGTTTATAGCCCTGTACATTGTTTGTTCATCAAGATGACCGACATTTTCAGGGAGTATTTCTTATTTGCAAAATATTTTTATATCTTGTCCTCAAAATACCTTTACAGAAGGATAGATGTTTTGAGGCAAGTAGAAGCTACTCAATTTTGAAAAAGAAAATAAAAAGACTACTCAGTTTTGAATCATGGTAATTGGACAAAAACCTGGACACTCATTTTCTGTCATTTTACTACTTATAAAATACATTGGGTTCTTTTCTATAATGTGTTGTGTCCAAAGCCCCTCTTTTAGTGAACTTTGATAATAGAGCTTGATTCATATTTTTAAGTGGTTTAAAATATAAATTGTATAAAATATAATTGTATAAGTGAATGTTAATCCCATGTTTCTTTAGTTATTTAAGAGTTGTAGCTACTGCCCCTGTGACAGGACCAGGTGACTTCCCGAGAAAGAAAGGCAGTTACTGCCTCAGGAGAAAATTAGGGGAACTCTTGCCTCTTTATTCTTCTGTGTATTCTTCATTGTATACTATATCTTTAACCCAGAATAAGAACTGGGCAAAAAAGAGAAGTAGAGGGGAACAGTGATGGGAATGGATTTTTAAACTCTGCTATGTGACAGAGGCAGTAGGTTAACTGTAGCTTCCTTGTTAGGAGTGAGAGAGAGGGAGAGAAGAGTCAGGGAAGAGTCAGTATACTTGAGCACACAATCTATGACTGATGAGCTTATGGAACTTAGATTTGAAGAAAGTAGCGTCAGATATTGTTTGTTTGTTTGATACTGGGGATTAAACTTAGGACCTCGTGCTTGCGAGGCACGCGGCAGCACCACTGAGCTAAATCCCTGGCCCTAGCTTCAAATAATTTATCTCAACATTTTAGCGACTGTGTTAGGCAAATATGGAACACTAAGACATATTAGCTAAAAACCTGAGTTCTGAAGTTGTATGGTAATATTGTTAATTTTGTAGTTAGTCCTCAGAAGTATTCTTCTTTAGATAAAAGCAGTTAAGATCAACATTACTGTTATTAAAACTTAATGTTAGTCATAACTACTCACTTTTCAGTATGACTCTTGTGAATATGGCCATTAAAATTAATAACGTTTTATCATATTAAATCATCAGAATGTACACTTTGTATATTTGCAGACGTAGTAAAAAATTCTTCAGAAAAATGAATGTTTAGAGGAAGATGGCAGGTTCTGCCCATTGACTTCTGATTTCTTAAAACTATTTACTCAGCCTGAATTTAAGGACAAGTTACAAAGTTAGAAACCAGAGGTCCAGGCAAGTTTCTTAGTCTCCTCTTTAGTCTCCAAATTACTGAGCTCTGTAGTTCTGATATTCTTCTATAAGATGATGGAAAACAGCTATAAATTGGGGCTGTTCCATGAAAATATAATTTTGTAACCCTAAAACATCATTTTCTGACCTTTACTGTTTAAAATAAATTACCATGAGCATTCTTTGATGGGGCTGTTTTTATTTTTTCTGAATAAACAAGTACAGTGAAATTGTGGAGTTGTAAGCCTCTATGCATATATTTGATTAGCTGACTGATTTCCTTAGCAGATTGATGGATTATTAGACATCTCACCAATCTAACACTTTCATGTATATTAGTTTATTGTACCTTACAGCAAACTTGAAGAATGATGAGCAGGTGATATTTCCTTCACCTTTGCAAATAACACAAAGGATTGGTTTTACCAAAGCTCAAATAGTATCCACTGTAAATAGAATTGAAATTCTGTTTTGTTTCTGGTCTGCATTTTTTATTGTGGTTTGGCATTCATCTACCAAAGATAGGATTATCATTGTAAAGAAGAAATTTTTGCTCAGTTTAATTCTGATTATATTGCTTTATGTTGATAGCATACTGAATTCCTTTGCATCCAACTATTAGATTTTCCTTGTGCTACTGGGAAATAAATCTCTTTAGACAGTAAATACTTAAATTACCTTAACAGCAATTTTCACACTAGATACACAGTTACAAAAGACTTTGTATATGCATTTTTAAAAAGTGATTCATACATGTTTGTAATTCACACAGTTTACATTGGGAAATAATTACATGTACATACCCATAGATTCTTTTTTTTTAATTCCCTCCAATTCTCCTATCCTGTTTTTCATTCTTGTTGATACTTTTGATCTTAGCTTTTGTCATGGCATATAATATTTACATTAACCGAGATTATTTGGTTTCTGTACATGGCATATCTTCATTCTACTCATTTCCCTTTTCCTTTCCTCCTCCTCCCACCCATCATGCTTTTTCTTAGACTACTTATTGCAAGATATCCACCTCCTGATCCTTTATCTCTCCTTCATTATTCTCTTTGCACTTTGCCTCACTCACATGAGCAATATCATATTTAAGCTTGTGTGTCTGGTTTATTTCACACAACATTATATTTTCCAGGTACATCCACTTCCCTGCAGATATCTCAAATCTGTCATTCTTAACAGCAGAGTAATATTCTATTATATATAGAAGCCACACTTTCTTTGTTTTGGGTTTTTGTTTGTTTGGTACTGGGAATCAAACTTAGGGACTCACTCTTACCAGGCAAACACTGCACCACTGAGCTACATCCCAGGCCTAATACCACATTTTCTTTAATCAGTCATCTATTGATAGGTATCCAGGCCGTTTCCAGGATTTAGGTCTTCTGAGTAATGCTGCTATAAACGTTGGTGTGCAGGTATCACTATAGTGTGATGTCTTATATATGAAGTCTTTATCTTTGGGGAAGATACCTAGCAGGGGGATTGCTGGATCATATTCTCTACAGAGAAAACTACAGTACTTGGAAAAAGGAGATTGAAGAGGACATCAGAAAATGGAGGCGTGTCCCCTGCTTCTGGATAGGCAAAATCAATATTGGCAAAATGGCCATACTCCCAAAGCTGTTGCCCAGATTCGATGCAGTCCCACTCAAAATACCAGCAACATAATTTACAAACCTTGAAAAAACAATTCTAAAGTTCATATTGGAACTAAAAGAGACATAGAATAGCAAAAGAAATTTTGAGCAACAAGAGCAGAGAGAGAGACGCAGCAATACCTGACCTGAAGCTATACTACAAAGCAGTAGTGATAAAAACAGCATGATTCTGGAACAAAACAGACAAATAAATCAATAGAAGATCTAGACATCAAACATTAAACCCACTGGAAGATAAAATTGGTAAAACACTTGAAGACATAGGTGTATGAAAGGATTTTTCCAAACAGAACCTCCACAACAGCAGGAAATAACAGCAAGAATCAACAAATGGGATTATATGAGACTGAAAAGCTTCTGTACAGCAAAAGAATCAGTAGAGTGAAGAGACAGCCAACAGAAATGGGGAAAAATTTGCCAACTACTCAGAGGACTAATAATGTCTAGAATATACAAAGAACTTAAAATTAAACCACCTAAAATTAAAGATTCAGTCAAAAAAATGGGCAAGAAAAATGAACAAACACTTCACAGAGAAATATAGTCAACTAATATATGAAAATATACTCAGCATCTCTGACTATCAGAAATGAAAATTAAAACAATGTTAAGATTACATCTTCAGAAAGAATGGCTATCATTAAGAAATCAAACAATGACATGCTGGCAAGGGTGTGGTAAAATGTTAGCAGTGTAAACTAGTACAACTACTATGGAAATCAGTACGAAGATTTCACAAGGAACTGTATATGTCTTTAAAACTTTAATGAACTATACCTAGTGATTTTATTTTACAAAGTATGGCATGTGTCTACTTTGAGATGTTTTTTAAATTTTTATATATTCGAATATATATGTATATATATATAGTGATAAAACTTGAGTATGTAAATTAATTGTATTTTGCTAACTAGAAACAAGAAAAATCCTTTTGAAGGTTATTTGTCAACATTTCTTTCTCTTGTACATCTTGATAAGGATTATTGTATCTTCTAGTGAGAGGATAAGGAAAGGAAATGTCATTTTTGAGACAGGGTATCACTTTCTAGTCCAGGCTGTAGTTCAAGGTGGCCTCAAACCCATGGCAATTCTCTGCCTTAGCTTCCCAAATGTTGATAAGATTATAGGCTTATGCTATCATGTCTAATGACAGAGTCTTGAAACATCCTTTTATGACTCTTAAAATATTTTGTTTTCTTGAGTAAATTTCTACTTATATTTATAGCAAGTTCTATCAACTTTATTTCCTTCATTTATATTTTATATATGTAAAACTTCTGAAACTGTTAACTTACTTGTCTTTTATAACTTTTGTTTCATATATTTTAGGAAGCAGTTCAGGTACTTTTGAAGCATTCTGCAGATGTAAATGCTCGAGATAAAAATTGGCAAACCCCTTTACACATAGCTGCTGCTAATAAAGCTGTAAAATGTGCCGAAGCTTTGGTACCTCTTCTTAGTAATGTAAATGTGTCTGATCGAGCAGGAAGAACTGCATTACATCATGCAGCTTTCAGTGGACATGGTGAGGTAGGTGGCATCTAATTAGTGATTATTTTTACATTGCTCTAACCCCTGGTTATTAATGTACATGCTGTTTTTAGCCATTTATCAGTCCATAATAAAAGCAAACAAAAACGTCTTATTTATGTTTCACTTTGCCTTTAGCATACCTTTAGACTTTTTCATGATAAAACTTTGTCAAATTTAGATACTTATTTCAAAGATTATTACCCATACACTTGTATTTCATAGTGAAATACTTGGAGTAACAACATTGCCAACTGTTTACACAATGCAATATACTCTGATTTTACAACATGAAAAATCCTTTCCTCCGCTGTAGTTAAGGTCATGAAATGTGCTACTTTTGAAATCTGGAATGCCCCTCAATGAAAAAATTACTGTAAATATGATTAGATATAATTAACTGTTCTTGGTACATTATGACATAAGTAGACTGTACTATGTCTGTCAGATTTAATCATGTTTTAGATATTACCTGTTCCTTGAATTCATTTGAAAACATTTTCGGTGTGAGAATGCTTTGCATTTTAATAGACACTTGGGGCTATGAAGAGGAATAAACCCTCTTATTAAAAATTCCACTGATGGGGGCTAAGGATTTAGCTCAGTGGTGTCTCAGGCTTCCTCTCAAGTACAAGGTCCTGAATTCGATTCCCGGTACAAAAAAAAAAAATCCAAAAATAGACTTTCCAGATTTTTACTCAGTTGTTTATAAAATACCAGAATGTAAAGTAATATCTTGAAAAGATACAGTGGTAGGGTTGGGGGCTTTAGCTTAGTGGTTCCGCTGCCTGCCTCAAGCACAAGGACCCGAGTTCAATCCCTTGAACCCCCCCAAAAAACAGAAAAGATACAGGGGTACCTTAGTACTTGTTAATTGGTTCCAGGAGGCGTGACAAGTACCAAACAAATTGTTTTGGCTGGAAAGGGTCATGAGTCATGGGACAATCAATACTAATAAGTTCTAGTTTGTATATCAAGTACCAAACAAACCACAAGTATCAGGACAAAATTTTTGTATCAAAATACAAAATTCTAGTAGCAAATTCAACAAATTTCAAAGCAGTCAAGCACCATTGTATGAATGTACTGGTTCCTGACATATACACTAGACCCTTTTTCCTATTTGATCCTGTGTTTTATGTTATTATATTCAATATTAAGTCTCTCTACTTCCTTTCTACAAATGTACAGTGCCACAGAAATAAAAATGAGTAGTAACCACAGAGGATGATCATGAACAGTTCTACTTCTGAATTTAAAAAAGGAAACTGTTTGCTTTATTCCAGATGGTCAAATTACTCTTGTCCAGGGGTGCCAATATTAATGCTTTTGACAAGAAGGATCGGCGTGCTATACATTGGGCAGCATACATGGGTATGTACTTTTTACATTAACTTTTTTTGGGGGGTGGGTACCGGGGATTGAACTCTGGTCCTTGCGCTTGCAAGGCAGGCCACCAAACCGCTGAGCTAAATCCCCGGCCCTTACATTAACTTTTTGATGTTAGGAAAAGTTGCACATTTTAGTTCTTTCCATTTGCGTAATATTTCTTTGTGTGTAATTAAAAAGTTACACCATATCCGAGTTTGCTACCCAAATGGAAATAGCCTGGTCATAGCGGAGGTTTGCGACAACAGGAATGCACTGAATTCAGTTAATCTAAAAGCTGTTGAAATTAAGTTTGTTTACCTTTAAAGGGAGGGACATTTCCAACACAGGCCTGGAGTGTTTAATTTAGGACTGGTGTTCATTAAAAGCCCATTCCAATATGTTTTTATTGATGTATAAAGGTACAAGTTATAAAGCTATATTAAGCCTATTTTTTTGTGCCAAATGTTGGGTTAAATATGCCTTGTTTGATTTTTTTAAATGTTTGTTTTCTATAACATTTCAAAGAAGGAAACTGAGGCTTACAATACACACTTTCCTACTATAACATGATAAATGTATTTTTGGAAAATCATACAATTGTATTGTAAAACGAATAGAGTTCATGGGGAAAAAATAGGCTTGAACTAGACCTCACAATACCTATGAAATTGTGTGTTGTAACAAAAACATGAATTGGTTGTTAGAATATTTTAAGATACACAAAACAGCATTTTTACTCTGCTGTAGATGCTAAGACCATGCAGATGGAAGTAAATCTATGAACAAGGAAGCAATATAACCTGCCACAAGCCTTGGAAGTCCTGTAAGACTGGGGCTATGGCTCAAAGAAGTCATGGATGTAGGTGTTCAGTTTTGAAGTTTCTTCGAACAAAGATGGAGGAACACTGCCTCTTACAGCTGTGGTGTTCAGAGCTAGTTTTCTTCCTGCCAAAGGTTGCAGTGCTGCTTCTACTGTCTTGCTATCTCTGGCTGGGGAAAAACACATTTTACTTGCCCTATCGACTATGTGATGCAAAAATCATTCTATGATAATACTGATCACACTAGAAATGTAGCTAACCACTCTTGCAGGCATTGCTTATCCATTACTTTCTTGCTCCTGTATATGTCTTTTCCTGTCTCATTTAAAAGTAAAAGATTAAAAGAAGATTCAGTGGAAGATTAGTAACACAGAAACCTGTATGATATTATAAAGTAGATGTAAACCAGTTTTAACGCTGTATATACATATCTGTATCTTCTCATCAAATCTTATATATCAAATTTTAGTATAGATAACTTACTACCTTTGCTTTTAATAAAAATAATCCCAAACAGGAGAATTTCAATTCTGATGTCCAGAGTGGGTGTAAAGAAAGTTAAAACGAAGGATTAGCATTTTTGTCCTGTTGCCATTTTGATAGCCGAAAGCTAAAAACTTGATGTTTTATACCACAAAGTTTGTACCTTTTGTCATGTAATGGCCCGTTTTCTTGTGTTCATTGACGATAAAACAGCCAGAAGCAAGTTGCTTGGGTATACTGAAGTTTCTTCCTCACATCTCGGGTTTTCCATCTTTTAGCATTGTAGACTTCTGAATATTTTATTTTTATCTCTTAAAGGTCCTGCTTCTTAATAACTGTTGCAGTGATCTTTGGAGGAAATGCGTTGCTAAACATGTAAAAGTAGGAAGCTGTTGAATGGTCACTGGTTGTTTTAAAGACAAGCCTGAAGCCTGTGCCATTGTCTCCTCTCAGTTATATTCAGAAAATCCATCAGTATTAGTGTAAGACACATCAGGAATCACATGCAGTCTTGCTATAGTTTATTTGTCGGTACTAGTGTTCCATCCTGTTTGAGCTCCCTTAGTTTTACATTAGGCCCTGCTGCATATGCTTATGCCACTACTGATTCTGCTTTTCCTGGGTGTTATCACTGAATGCTAAATGATACATACCTGATGGATGCCATTCTAAAAATAGCTCTGTAAATTAAATGAATTCTAGTTCCCTTGGTAGTGTCATTCTGTAAATGACAAGACATGCACTTGTTCTGGCCATAGACCATCCAGTTGTAACAGTATCATTTCACTGTAGAACTACCCCCACCTTAAATCACTTCCAAACTGGCTAGAGAGACTCTTCATGTTTTCAGTGGTCTGTTGAATGGATTTTCTATATTTATGAAATGTACTCAAATATTTGTCAATTTTCAGATTGTAAATTTGCTTGTAATAGCTCCCTTTTAAAATAAGTCTTTATTGGGCTGGGGATTTATCTCAGTGGTGCTGCTGCTGCTACCTGTCTCACAAGCGCAAGGTCCCAAATTCCATCCCTGGTACCAAAAAAATAAAATAAGGCTTTATTGGTGTTAGGAAACATTCATATTTCTGGAATCTATTAGTTTGCAAGCACAAATAACAATCAGCATTATTTACTTATGATGTATTGAACATTTTCCCCAGTATGTTTCTGTATACAGCTTTTACTCTTAAACATACAGAGAGTTTAGTTTCTTTTTCTACTTGCCCATTTTTAAAAGCTTTAGGGTTGTTGGGGAGATACTTAGAGGTAGAGTACTTATGTAGCATCATTCATGAAGCTAAATCATGATTCAATTCCCAGTACTGCAAAAAATAAAAAAATATTAAGAAAATAAACCTGTATTCATGTGTGAACCTTCCAGGTGTTAATAAGTGTCTTTTTAGAGATGTAATGAGTAATATATACTGGGGGATCTTTTACCATGTATAAAAAAATATATGTAATACCATATTTGGTGCCTTATAAGTTGATAGCTATCTTAAATAATTTTTCTGTTGCTGTAACTGAATGAAATGTTAACATGAGTTTTTCTGGGGATGTTGAAACCATAACAACATCCTTTTTTACCCCTAGAAACATAAAATGGGGTTTTCATCCCTCTCCCTTATTGAGGTGAGGGAGGGAAAGCAGAAAATATTCGCTCTGATTAATAATTTATGTATAAACAGGTAGATCTGCCTGAGTCTTGATATATCACATAGTATACCCTGCCTTAATTTTGTTGAGAGGAAAGGATCCCTGTTGGAAAACCTTACTTTATAAACTTCATATACTTGGTCCATAAGAAAGAATTGTAAGAATGGCATCAGAAGCAATTTATTAAGGTAACATACTTATTAGGCACCTGTTTTGTTATGTAATACTGCTCTTGGCACTGTGGAATATACTAATAGAACATGCAATCTCTGCCTTTGAAGGTCTATATTTGGGGGAATTAATTATAATTTAAAGTAATCTTTAAAAAGTAAATTAAGAAGCTGGGTGTGGGGGTGCACACCTGGAATCCCAGCATGTGGGGAGCTGAGGCAGGAGGACTGGGAGTTTGAGGCCAGCCCGCACTGCACAGTGAGTTCAAGGTCAGCCTGAACTACATAGCAAGATCCTGTCTCAAAAAAAAATATGTAAATAAACAAAAAGTAAATTAAGAGTTAATAATTTTGAGACCTCACAAGGCATTTATGACTGCTAGATGGGATGTGTAGGTATTTGGTGCTTTGGGGCTGATGAGGCTTCTGGAGATGAAAGGTGACTGGTCAGGAAAGAACATGACTGACTTGGGCTTTCAAGGGTCAGTAGCAGTGACTGGGAAGGATACTCAACAGGATACTCCATGTAAGAAGGAATCTCACCCACAGAGACACAGATGGAAAAGATTGTGGGAAAAGGAAAAAAGCAATATGTGATCTGATCTGATGTTTTAAAATGAAGACATAAAAAAATTGTGTAGTCTCTTTCTCACCTTTCAGCTACATGGCTCCCCCTTTCATGGCCTCTTTGTGGTTGGGTGAGGGCCTGTGAGTAGTTCTGACTAATGAATTAAAAACAGCATCATGAAAGCAACATGCTAGGTCGCCCCATAAAATTACCAGTGTGAAACTTTGTAGTCTTTTCCTTCTGGCACTTTGACCAGCCTCACTGAAGATGATGTCAATCCTGTGAGCCTGGGTCCTTGAGTTACTGAATAGAGCCTTCTTGCCAACCTGTTGTACTGTGAATGAAAAATAAAAATACTTATTAGTTAAGCCAAAGAGATTTGGGGGTTATTAACTGCACCACACTTGCCTATCCTATTACATGGATGAGTAGCAGGCCTAAGTAGGTTAATGTGATCTCCTGGAAAAAAGTAAGGGAAAAAAATTTTCAGCTATGTTTCTAAAAACCTAACTTTCTTTTTTGGTTTGTTTGTTTGCTTGCTTGTTTGTTTTTTGAGACAGTCTCGCTGTCTCAAATTTGGGCTGGCCTTGAATCACTATGTGACTCAAGCTGGTCTCAAACTCAGTGATCTAAGTGCTGGGATTGATTACAGGCCATGTGCCATCATACCTAGTTTAAAAAACTAACATTCTAAGAAACAAGCCTAAGGGGCCAGGGATTTAGCTCAGTGGCACCATGTCTGCCTTGCAAGTGCAAGGTCCTGAGCTTGATCCCCAGTACCAAAAAAAAAAGAAATAAGCTTGCCAGGCAATGTGGCTTGTGCCTGTACTGTAGTCCCAGCACTCAGAAGACTGAGGTGGAAGGATCACTTGCACTCTGGAACTTGAGGCCAGTCTGGGTAATCATAACAAGACCCCTTCTCAAAAAGGGAAGATAGAGGAAGATAAGCCCAAGTCACTCCCCTGTTATAAGTAAAAGATTCCAGCACAGCAAAGAAATATAATTTCTTAGAGTAGCATTGAACCTAATCTTCGAACTTAACATGTATTAAAACCTGGGGAGTGGGGTATAGGTGAAATAAGATCTGGACAAAAAGAAGATTATAGATTGTAGGGTTATCACTGAGTAAAATAATTATTTGTAGTGTTTTAATTGTCTCCTCTCCCAACTTTTAAAAAATTTTTTATTAGTACACATTTGCAGTACATAATGATTGCATTCATTGTGGGAAGTTGATGCATGCACATAACACATCTTAAACCTGTACCAACATTTATCAAAATTATTTTGAAATCTTATATTCTTCTGTATTCTCAATTATAACATCATTTATTAGTGATTTTCATGCATTGTGTACTTAGTAAGCATTTTTGTCTTTAATGATAGTTACATTTAATATTTTCTATATGCTTATCTCTTTTTCTTCATAAACACATTTTCAGGTCACATTGATGTAGTGAAATTACTTGTGGCTCATGGAGCTGAAGTAACATGCAAAGATAAGAAGTCTTATACACCTCTTCATGCAGCAGCGTCCAGTGGAATGATCAGCGTAGTCAAGTACCTTCTAGATCTTGGAGTTGATGTAGGTGTATAGATTGAACAGTATAAAATAATACAGTGTTTTATATTTTTATTATTAAATTATTGACTAGTTACTTTGAAAGATTATTTTACAATAATATTTGTCTTTTCTCCAGATTTTTATACTCCTTTAAATATGTTAGTGCAAAGTATGATCAGGGTATGTAATTAATCAAAGTACATTTAAAACTAAAATAACATTTTAAATATGAATGATTGGCCAGGTTTGTTCCATCATTTTCTAGGTCCTGAATCTCCATTTTCTCCAGTTCTGTGGAAACCAGCACATAACACACATTTGGATTAGATAGCTAGGTTATTGGTAGTCCAGTTTACCTAAGTAGTATGGTATTCTCTTTAAATGACTGTAACAGATTGCATAATAAGATATTCATGAGGGCTAGGCATGAAGACTAGAGACTTCTTGCCTATCAAGTATGTTTTCCTTACTGTATAATTCTTTTGTTTAGGAAGTAATACTGTTCTGTCTGGATGTATTTGATTCCTGAATTGAGACAGCTGAGAGTACCTGTAGCTTTCACAGGCCTTGCTTTAAACTTTATTCCTGCTGTTATTTTTGGTACAGTTCAGGCAAACTTCCTGGTTCTTCAAAGTGGCAAATTACATAAGAGAAGGCAAAGTTGTACTAGAGGGAGGGAGTTAAGATCAGGACAAAAAATTAACAAAAAGTGTGTGATAGCCTCGTTAGACAAGGAATACATGCCAGAGGTGCCAGGGATGTAGACCTTGTTGGTGATGTACCTGCCTTGCAAGAAAAAGGTCCTGAATTTGATCCCCAGTGTGTGTGGGGGCAGTATATATGACAGAACTATAGAGCTGGACTGTTAATTTTAAGGACCTTGAGAAACATTTTGATGAAAACAAGCAAGTAATTATTCAAAATGTAGGAATCACAAGAAATTCCAAAAAAACTTAACATATTGTTGAATGAGATCTTTTTAGAGTACAGAATTTCAACCTAACAGTTCCTGTAGCTGTTTCAACAGAGTAACATAATTGCCTTAAAAGTCTTCTAATACTGTATAGATAAATGAACTAGCCTTGTTTCTAGTCACTGTTTTAAATACATTTTGATACAGTTTTAAAATTTATTTTGGTGACAGTAAAATAATACTTGTAGATTCTAGTGGCAGAGTGTTCTTTGAGGTAAATGGTCCAATTTAAAACCCTCTAGTAACATGTGACCTCCAATTGTGTGGGTTTTTGGTTTTCTAGAAATTTTATAACAAATTACCGCAAAGTAAGGGACTTTTAAAACACAGAAATTTAGTCTTAAGGTATGAACAAGGTTGGTTCATTCTGGAGGCCTTGAGAGAGAATCTTCTGGTGACAAAATGTAGATACTCTGATTGAAGTTAAGTTTTTTGCTTCTTCCAGTTTTTGTTACCATGATTAAAATTGTGAGAAACTGAGGCCAACTACAAAGTGAAAGGGCATTCTCTACACAAGGCCACTCAACCACATGTGTTGGTGGCTCCCAAAACCACTTTCAGCTTAATAATTCACTAGAAGGACTCACAAAATTCACTGAAAGCCATTACATTTAAAGTATGTTTTTGTTCTGATTTGGCTTGCTTTTTTGCAGTACTTCACAACTGAACTACATCACACAGATGCACAACCAGCCCCCCCCCCACCATTTAATTTTGAAACATTAATTTTAAGTTGCTGGGACTGGGCTCATACTTGGAATCCTTTTGACTCAGCCTCCCAGAATGCTGAGATTACAGCTATACACCATCAAGCCCAGTTCATAATTATAGTGTAAGATTATATCAGTTAAAGGAAGAGAGATCAGTTAAAATCAGTCAAAGGAAGGGAGACTCGTAAGGTAGAGCCTTTGAGAGTGTACTTCAGATGAAGTTTTCTATCATTCCCTCCTCATAAAGACTGGACAGATTACTTGACCAGTATAAATGTGTGACAGTGTACACAAAGTATTGTCAACTCAGAATGCTTACCTGAGCTTCATTTCCAGAGTTTTTAATTGGGGTTTCATTATATAGACATGATTTATTGATTTACCCATATGATTAATTTCATTCTCCAAGTCTGATAGTTCTCATGAACCACAAACCCCACCCTAACTCACATTGTTGGTTTAACACGTTCATGGTAGGGCTGTAATTTGTATGTCTTGCTGCTGGGGATCTCTGAACCACCATTATGACAAGCATGACTGTTCCGTGGTTCAAGCTGGCAGAAACATGTTAATTCTGGCACCGCTGACCCCATCCTAAAAGACAGTCAAATGTAGTCAGCCCTCTTCGAAGATCTAATGTGTGGCCAACCCTGAGTTGCATGAGTTATTTCTCATTATTTCACATTCTCTTTCCTTTGATAAAATGTCAACACATGAAGCTAGAAAATAGATACAAGTTTGTAATAAAACTGAACTAAATAGAAGAACATGCCACTGATTTTTAAAAATCCCGATGTCTGCTTCAGTACTCATTTTAGTCTTTTGTCACTTCATTGTGAAAAAGTTGAAAATAACACGTTACTGAGTGAACTTCAGAGTCTTCGTTGTTGGTTAACTTTTCATGATTCTTGAGTTAATTGTATAGAAAGTCCTTTATCTAGAAGGCTTTTCTTTTCTTTTTTTTTTTTTTAAAAGGCTTTTTTTTTTTTTTTTTTTTTTTTTTTAAATAAATTTTACTTTATCCCTTTCCCCCTCCTCAGGCCCCCTTCCCTCCCTATGTATAAAAGTTTTGTTTCCATTTTTTCTTCTATTTTCCCTCTTTTTCTTGTCCTACCGGGCTTTTAAAAATAACATTGTTAATTTTCATTTTCCTAAAGTGTCTTTTTTGGAAGCAGTTTTGTCATGACATAAACATTGTATATGAAATTACATCCTCTAAATGTACATAATCCACGTAATACCAAAATGTTTATGTTCATTATTTTAAAAGAACTTTAGCATTATAAGCCTTATCTGTGTGTTTATCCCTTTTGTCTTTTCTCACTTTAATAATTTGTTTACAGCCAAAAGATTTCTAAAGTAGCCCACAATAATGATAATTAGCAAAACTACTTTAATACTCACACATTTATTTCTCTTCCAATAGATGAACGAACCAAATGCCTATGGAAATACACCTCTTCATGTGGCCTGCTACAATGGACAAGATGTTGTAGTGAATGAACTTATAGACAGTGGTGCTAATGTAAATCAAAAGAATGAAAAAGGATTTACTCCTTTGCACTTTGCTGCTGCATCTACACATGGAGCATTGTGTTTAGAACTTCTAGTTGGCAATGGGGCTGATGTCAATATGAAGGTATGAAACAGAACACATGTTTAAAAGCATAGCAAATACCATTCAGCAACTTAATAATGAGCTTCGATAAAGTGAAGAACATGGATTAACCTTTAAAAGATATTGAATGAGACCAAAAGTATATATAGTGTTTCTAGCTCTAAAAGGTTCTACAATAGTGAAGGTTCATTTACATGGGATTCTAGAATGTATAGTTGGAAAAAATCATAACAATTATTAGTTCTGAGAGGAAGGATTGACTGGGAAAGAAGCACGGAAAAACTTTATAGGATTGATGGTAATGTATTGTATTTTGACAGGGCTTTGTATTATATAGATAAGCACTTTTCAAAACTCAAGATATGGTACCTAATTTGTACACCTTATTGTAAATTTTCTCTCAGAAGGAAAAGAAACTAGGGCTGGGGATTTAGCCTTCTAAGCTCAACGTCCCAAGTTCTATCCCCATTACAAAAAAAAAAAAAAAAAAGGAAAAAAAAACTAAACAAAAAATGAATAGTATGCATTTTAAATTGTGTACTTATGACATGTAATGTCCATAACTAAAAGACATCAAATAATTAGATGGATAGATCGAAAATGTGGTAAAAGTCATACAGTAGCAGAAGAGTCCAGGTGGGATTGTTTATGGATATTTATGCTGCAGTTCTTTTCCTTAAATATTTGTTTTAAAAATTTTTGGCTTTACTGTTGTAAAATTTCTCAGTGTTAGGAGGGGGAAAAAAAGAGTATTGGTGTCTTGCATCTAAGGAATCATTGCTTTTGGTCGCAGCCACTTTTTTTTTAAAGAATTTGGACTGTAGATATACATGAAAATTCTGGAACCAAAATAAATTTATTTTTACTGTCTAATTCTATGAGAAAGCACATGAAGATTTTGAGTATCAGTATTTTATGGTACATAGATTTTCCAAGATTCTTTCACTTAGTTGCTCTGTATTAATTCATTAGTTCATCCTTTCACCACCTGGCAAACTGTATCTTGTAAGAAGAAAAGAAAGCCACAATCACAATTGAACCATTTAGGATTAGTACAAAATATTTAAGCTTGATTTTAATTATTTTTCGGGTATATGATAAGTATTGTCTTTCAGACTAGTGGAGACAGGAGTCCATTTTCTTACCTAACTACAGTTAAACCTTTAGTGATGCCGCTAACCCACTCCAGAAAGCTGTAGCATCATCAAGGCCATCAAAAATTAAGTCCTTTCTTTAATTTGCCTTCTTCCAGCTAAGGGACAAAAATTATTGATATCACACCCAAGGAAGGAAGAGCACATGAAATATCATAAATAGTCTCTTTTATGCATAGGGCAAAACTTTCTTTTAAAGAATATACGTTTAAGGCTTTCAGTTCTCAATCAAATTGTAATGATTTATTTTGCCTGGTTTAATTACTATACTTAAAATTGTAATAAGTTTGAAGCATTTATTTTAATTTGAAGAATTTTTGCTTTTTTGGATAATTGAGGCCCAGAAAAATATATAAATTGGGGAAGGAAAATTACCTTTTTTATTCAAAAGTCCAGTAATTTTTAAGACATAACTTGGGTATTTCATAAATAAAAGTATTGAAATTATTGCACTATCCCTCAAGCAAAAGTCACAACCACAGTTTTTTAGTCTGAGACTTGTTCATGATAAAATAGCTATAGTTAAAATCTTTGTAGCTTAAATATTATTGGGGAAATTATGGATTGCTTGCCTATATCATTAGCTATTACACACTCTTCAGTTATATGATACTGTCTTTAAAGGACAAAGATTAGGCTTCCTACTTTATACACTGCCATTTAGACATGAATATTTAATATAATTTGATGTTAGTCCCTTGGTCATATCATTTTTGGAATTGAACCCAGGGCCTTTTGCATAGTTACCAGTGATCTACATCCAGAGTTCTTTCCATTTTATTTGGTGACAGCATCTTACCAAGTCACACGGGCTGGCCTTAAACCTATAAGCCTCCTCCCTCAGCCTTCCAAATAGCTGGGATTAGAGGTGTGCACCCACCTTGCCCGGCTTGCCTGTGATTATTTTTAAATCTGTGTTTTCTTTTGAAACTGAGAATTGAGAATCAGCCGTAAGAGATTCACTTATAAAATACTCAGAACAGTGGTCCCTCTGAAGTTATATCCTTACTGATTTTTTAAAATTCAGTACTAGATTTTGTACATTTTTTTAAAAAATTAGCCAAGGAATTAATATTTAACATCTAAGTAGATTTGAAGGCAGCAATCGCTAATGTTAGTTTAGAAATAGAGTTCATAAAAGTCGTCTTAATCTCACCTGAGGATGTATGACATCCTATTTATATGTAATTGTCCAATCATTTTATTGCCATGTTCCAGTGGAACATATTTCCCTTGCTGACAACTTCTGTGGTGCCTTCCAGTTCTAAAAGTATGCAAAAAAATTTAATAGGTATAATTTTCAACCAGCAAAGATACATATTCATTTCTGACATTTACAGTATTTGTCAAATGAGTGTGTATTAAATGTTGATTTGAGGGGCTGAGTTTTTAGCCCTTCCTGTGTTATAAAATAAAATTAGATTCATTAGCCCTCGTTCTTTTTTTTTTACTATTGCTGCCTTTTTCCAACTACATTCTTGCTGTTTCTGTCTTTAATTTGTAGATTGCTAGAAATTGCAGTGATTCAATTTGTAATAATTCATTTTATAAGCTTTTATAAGTTGTCCTCCAGAATGGAGGAGGTAAATAAATGGCTTGAAAAGATACTAACTATACTGTTTTATAACTTCACTTAATATGAGCCTTTCTTCATTTATTACTTTACTTGTATGTACACATTTTTCACACCTACTCCATTCTTCTTTAAGAATAAAGATGGATCAACTAAACAAATAGACCAAGAACTTGATTTAAAATTTAAACTTAAAAACTACTTTAAAATGTGTGGCTTTTTTCTTGCTTTATTTGTTGTTACTGTTTTTGATTATACATGAAACTAATTCTTAGAATGTTGATGGGGCTTTTTGTTTTGTTTTTGCTTAAAACTCCTACTTTGATTCTGTGGTTCTCCAATTCAGAGAAATAAATGTGCCCTCCTAATATGTATGAAGGCAGACTTTTCATTTGGAAACCTGAAACTCATTCTTTGTATATGTAGAATGATTTTTATGATCAGTATATACAAAGTAAAAGTTACCCTAGTGCCACCTATAACTTATAATAAAAGACTACCTTTTATTTGCTCGGAGACCTGATTGAATTTTTTAACCTCAGGACCTAAGTTTCCTCTTCTGTGCAACAAGATTAGTAGTGTCTATCTCATTGGGTTGTAAGGACTAAATGACTAATATATATGAAATGTTTTAGACTATACCTGAAACACCGCTTACTATATATGTTAATTAAAATTAGATGTTTCAAATTTCATCATTTTGTGAATCCTAACTTTTAAATACACATCTTTGGTTTGATTTACTTTCTCTTTGTCTGTAAAAATGACTGTAGGTAAAAGCTTAGTATTAAAAATCAGAATTTGAGCCACATGTAGTGCAGAAATGGCATACGGCTATAATCCCAGCATTTGGGAGGCTAAGGCAGGAAGATTGCCATGAGTTCAAGGCCAGCCTGCACTACATAGAGGGTTCAAGGTCACCCTAACCTAGCTAACGAGACTGTCTCAATAAAATAAAAATTTGTCACATAGGGAACACTTTGAAAAGCTGTATTCCTTGTGTTAAATGCTTTTGTTTTGTGGTTTTTTTTCTTGAAAGAATAATAGCTGGTACCTTTAAAAACACCAAATAAAAAAATGATAGTTGGTTTATAAGAGGCATTATTGTGTTATGTGGACATTTTACCAAGGTTAGTGTATTCACTCTGTATAGCAGAGTATGAAATACAGATGGTGTTGTCCCCATTTTCAGTTGAGGAACTGAAGGCTCGAAGAAGTTAGGTAGTTTGTCCAAAGTCTTGCTTGTGGTAAGTGGCAGTAATGAGACTCAAGCCCGTGTTGCTCTTGACTCCAGACCCCATGCTTGTGTGCACCTTCACTCCCTCACCCTTCTCACACTGCCTCCATGGTTGTAAAATTTTTAAGATTACCTGGATGACCTGTTTGCCTGAAAATTTCATATAACGTTAAAGAATCAAATACTGAGTGAGGTATGTTTCTATAATAGTCCAAATGGTATGAAAATTTCTTAAAGAGTTGTGCATTCGTATAGTGTTAGTATAAACTTAGGACGCTTGTCACATTTCAGTATACAGAACAGAAGGCAGCTGACTATTCCTAAAGGAGTAGGTGCTGCGAACCAGTTTCTTCCATAGATAGATCAAAGGATTTTAGGGAAGAAGAAAAATTAACCTAACTTAGAAGAAAAGATAACACCTACCTTAAGGATTGTTTATTTTCATATTTAAGAGTCTTTTAGAATTTTTACCTGACATATACACATGTCCAGCCAGTCTGATACAGTATTTTAAGTGATCTTAGAGAATAGTTAACAATACCAGTTATGAATAATTATTAACAAATTACTATACGCATACATTTTAAAAATGACTTATAGTAACTGAATTTAATTCTGATACTCTTCCTTGTTCAAGGAGGGATTCAGGAGTCCATCAAATTAAAACATTGGAATAACGTGAAATTTTGAGTCTTAAATATGGGAAACATACCTTGACTATACCACCCCTCATTATGTTCTCTTGGTTGAATCTTTTAATGTCCTTTTGTATCAGTTTTCCCTCCTACTGAATAAGAATAATATTAAGATTGTTTCTTATTATACCACATGAAGCTTTTTATAGACTGTAAACAAAATTTCTTATATACTTGTGCTTTATGGTACAAATAAAAATTAGTTCATAATTTTGAACAGCAGTTTTACCATAGGCTTCAGTTAAACAATAAGGAGCAAGAGGATATTCAGAATTACACTTAAGGATTACAGATTATGGATGTAACAGAATGGGTTTTTTTAAAAAAAAATTTGTGTTGGATTATTTCAGAGTAAAGATGGGAAAACCCCACTGCACATGACTGCCCTCCACGGTAGATTCTCCAGATCACAAACCATTATCCAGAGTGGTAAAAAGTATTTCTGTTTGTTTTTTATTTCTTAAATGTAATAAAAACATCTACAAAATGAATGGTATTCAGGATTGTCATAACAGTATACATATTTTTACTACTTATTTCAAATCTTTTCAAATATTAGAATATAAAATGTGAAGTATGTGTATGTTTCATAATTTATTTCTCTATTGTTCTAGATTGTTTTATTTCTATAGCAATTAGAATTTTTTTATTATTAATAAGTAGAAAACTGCTTTTCAACTACATGTATTATATGTTGATATATACACTCTGTGGCATTTATCACTTTTCCTTTTGAATATTTTGAATATTTAGAAACTTTGTATTTGAACTAGTACTAGGCAAGCTAAACTTTTCAATAAAAATAACTTAGGTGTGTAATTTTAAATCAGTGTTGCCTGAACCATTGTTCCAAGGAACTGTTAACAACAGTCCTTGAGATATAAATAACTTGTATAAGTTCTGTTGCTTGAGGTTTTATTTTGGTTTACTATAGTTTGGTTTGATGTCTTAAGTTTCATTTGGTTTTACTTAGGTGCTGTAGTTTTACAGGAAAAAAACTAGGAATAGATTTTTGATGAAGTAATTTTTGAAGCAGTGTATTGCAGTCTTGCAGAGGATGCACATTAAAATGCTAAGAAGTGTTGCTCTAAAGAAATGTTTTCCACAGTGTTTCCAAACTTGTTGGACCCTAAGACCCTTCGGTGAATTTAAAATGTGAAGTTAAATCTTTTGCTCAATTCACAAAACTACCTTAAGCATAATATCTGTAACTCCCAAGTGCTTGGCCCATAAATAAGCCATGAGTGAAATTTGGTTAGAATTGCTATATCCATTAGTTGGTGCTTGAACAGTATTTTACCTTGCACTATATACTAGTTTTAACTTACATAGTTTAGTGTCTGACACTATGTCCTCTCTTCCAGGAGCTGTAATAGACTGTGAGGATAAGAATGGAAACACCCCTTTGCACATAGCAGCGCGATATGGCCATGAGCTGCTAATCAACACTCTTATTACAAGTGGTGCTGACACTGCAAAGTAAGTAGTTCAGGCAGAGGTGTTAATAGCTGTCACAGGGAAGCAAAAGGATGTGAACTATGGTTTTCTGGATATGTCAGATGGAATTGTGGATTTTCTCCTCAATATTATACTAAGTCATCTTTTTCCTTTTGTAATACTGAAAGTGTTGTAGATAAAAATATTTAAATGTACTTTTATTTGATACATCAGTGAAGTATAATTTTGCATATTTTACCTCAGTTCTTCCTCAAGCATGAGTAATACAGTATGCAGTTTTTATCAGAGACTTAATTTTTGTGCTCTTTATTTTTAATCTACGTAAGAAACTAAAAAATGTTACACAATGTGAATGGTTTTTTTATCAAAATACTCTCTGGAGTGTTCATAATGTGATGTGCAGAGCTCATGGGTTCCCTGCTTGCTGATGAAAAGATCTCATGTTCTCCCTGAGGCAGGAGAATCACAAGCTTGAGCCCAGCCTGGGCAATTTAGTAACTTATAGCAAGATCTTGTTTCAAAATAAACAATATTTTTAAAGACTAGGGATGTTGCTTAGTATAAAGACCCTTCATTCAATCCCTAGAACTGTGGTGGTAGGGAACTCCCTGTTCCCCACTGTAGTCAGAACAGCTCACTTTTGTTATTAATGTTTCCTTGTAAATTTTTATTTGAAAGATGAATTCACTTGTATGTACTCTGCAAAAGTAGACACCACATATAGTAGACCCTCAAGTTACAAAAGGCCTGACATAGAAACACCTTGGTTTAATTAGGTTAATGGAAGCTTCAT
This sequence comes from Fukomys damarensis, assembly GCF_012274545.1. Taxonomy (NCBI): domain Eukaryota; kingdom Metazoa; phylum Chordata; class Mammalia; order Rodentia; family Bathyergidae; genus Fukomys; species Fukomys damarensis. The sequence goes on from NW_022900940.1 coordinate 36,563,769, forward strand.
CTGTCTCTTGTTATTTATAGCATGTACCCAGGTAAACATTGAGATCTCAGCTATATTGACTTATTCCCAATCCTTTCTCAGGAACCAATCAAGTTTGTTAGTCAGGGATCCACTGTATATTTAAGTTGGTTTGTTTGTGATCCCCATATATCACATTTATTCATTAATAAGTTTTAGACCTTAATGGTATGCTACTATACAGATCTTGTACAACTTCAAAAATTTACATTAACATATTGATTCCACCATGTAGCTAGTATAAACTTGGGGACATTTCACTTCTCTACAAGCAGCTCTAGTTCATTTATTTTATGGAATTTAATTGTAAAGATTACAGTTTATTCTTAATTATAAACATAAGTCGCTTCTCATTTTTCACTATTAAAGAATTACTGCAATGAACATTTTTATTCTTGAACATGTTGCCTTATGGAAATGACTGTAAATAGAGGGGTGATAGGGCAGTGAGTTTAGCTCCCCAAGCAAATATCCAGAGACATTTCTGGTCAGGGAGGAAAGTGTTACTGATGTTTAGCTTAGGGACGATGCTGAACATCCTACATTTACAATGCAGACCACACCACGACTATACAACAAAGTCCAGAATTGCCATAATGCAGAGGTTGAAAAAACCTACTCTTGGGCCAGTTGTGGTTGCATACACCTGTCTCCTCAGCACTCTAGTATACTGAGGCAAGTGGATCACAAGTTTGAGCCCAGCCTGGGCAACTTAGTAGCAGAGACCCTGTCTCAAAAATAAATAAATAAAAATAGGGCAGGGAATGTAGCTCAGACCAAAGGCCCTGAGTTTAATCCCCAGTCCACCAAAATAAAAAACAGCAAAACACACACATACTTCAAATATATATACACAGCTGAATAGTAATTTGCCCATTTTCACCCTCTATGCAAATTGTTCTTCAAAGTGTTAGAGATTTTGACTTAAGTAGTTACCTTTCATTTAAGTAATCTTGTAATTTGTTTAAATGATTATATTCTTCTTGGGTTGTAATGAAGGTACTGTCCTGTTAACCTTAGGCGTGGCATACATGGAATGTTCCCCCTCCATTTGGCAGCCTTAAGTGGCTTTTCAGATTGCTGCAGGAAACTTCTTTCTTCAGGTAAGGGGAACCTTTACAAACACATCATCTTTGTCGTAGATATTGTTTTTGTCTCCCTAAAATTTTAAGACACTATCCAACTCTGGAAATGTTGTATTTTTGTAGTGATTTTTCTCCCTTTGTTAGTTGAGGAATGAGAAATAGAGTATTTCTAGGCTAGCTTTGTTGATTAGATGGTAGTCTTGGATTATTATATCTACAAGCAAAATACCTTCATTTGCATGTCTTAATGGGTCTTGGTTTCTATTTTAAAGAGCTAAGAACCATTCCACGGTATCTTCTAGGTTTGTGAATTCTTTATGCAATATTTAGTAGTTTAAAAGCTATAATCACATTTGATTTGAAACATAGGATCAGTGGATTTCCATAATTACTACTATAAAACTATAATCATAAGTGCATTGGGTTACTAAATATGACTTGATTTTAAATGGTAATCTTGGGCCAGGGATTTAGCTCAGTGGTTCAGTGGCCTTCTTTGCAAGTACAAGGACCCGAGTTCGATCCCCGGTACCAAAAAAAAAATGGTAATCTATTTCTCAGTATTAAAAAAACTGAATAAACTTTGTTGTACTAACACTTCATGTGTTTACTGAATTAGTTTTGAGTTGTTTTTTCTTTTCTATTTTTAAAAAGTGTGTGTGTGTGTGTGTGTCCACAAGTACTTACATACCTATTTTCCATAATAAAGGAAGACTAAAATCTCTTGCCAGTGTTAGTACTAATAAGTAATATACAGGTTTTTTTAAAAAAAAAAAAACAAACATACTCATGGCTTCTTTGAAAAAACAGCTTTACTGAGTTGTCAGTCACACACGATACAGTTTACCCATTTAAAGTGTACAGTTCAGTATTTGTTAACTGTGTTTCTGGGGGTGTGTAACCATCAATACAATCAATTTAAAAGTATTTTTAATCTCTGTAAAAGAAGCACCACTAGTGGTTGGTCTCCCATTTTCTCCCTAACTCCTAAGCAACTACTAATTTGTTTTCTATCTTAATAAATTTGTCTATTCTAAAGAGTTCTTAGTAATAAAATCACCCAACACTGTGGCTGGGTTGTTTAGCATAATGTTCTTAGAGGTCATCTTTGTAGTATTACCAGTGTTTTCTTTTTATTACTGAATAATATTCCATTGTATCTAGTGGCCTTTCAGAAATTTGAGGATGTGTGTTTGAGATTAATTCAAATTCACATAGTTCTGCCGTGTTCACCGGGCTGGCCTTGAACTCCTGGTTTTTTGTTCGTTTGTTTGCTTGTTGTTTTTGTGGGGTTTTTTGCCATAAAAAATTCTAAGTTTTGAGGCTGGGGACTTGGCTCAGTGGTTCCACCGCCTGCCTCTCAAGCACAAGGGCCCAAGTTCAATGAACCTGGTACAAAAAAAAAAAAAATAATAATAATAATAATTTTTATTTAGCATTGTGTCAACTCAGCTTGTAAAAGACCAGGCTGTAACACAATTTTTGTAGATTCTAAACCACATTGTTGGAAATACAAAGGGCATCAGTGTTATGCCTATTGAACTCCTGGTTTTAGATTGTCCTCTTGCCCCAGCCTCCCAAGTAGCTGACTCTGTGGAACCAAAGGTGCATGCGCACTAGGGTATGGCCTTTTAATACAACGTATTAGCCCATGTTCTAAAACCAGCGATCCATTAATGGTCAGTTTTGGTAATGTTGTACACCATTAAAAAATTTTTCTTTAATTGTAGCTATTCGTGTTTTATAGTTTTGTTTGAGGTTGATAGGAAGGATGTGATTCTTAATATTTTTGAAATGATCCTTTAATTTAAAAATTAATACAGCTATAATATTGTATAATGCATAAGACATTCATTCTTACAGGATTTGATATAGATACCCCTGATGATTTTGGCAGGACCTGTCTACATGCAGCTGCAGCTGGAGGGTATGTTAATGGTTCTTATTTCTTTTTCAAAAAGCAAGGAGACCCAGCAGGTATTGCTCAGTGAGTGCACTAACTTAAAGCCCTGGGTTCAAGCGCCAGCACAGAGAACGGGGTGAGGGCGGTGGGGGGTGGAGAGAGAACAGAAAGGAAAATCGGGGAAATGAAGCTGGCAGTGTAAGTTTTTCTCCTTTCTTTGTTCCTGTCTGGTTAATTCTAGGCCACCACAAAATAGCAAAACAAAAATTGTCTTGGAGAAGAAAGAACTTAAGTCATGAGTTGTAAGTGGGAGAGAGAAGAAACCTAGAAGTATTACTTTCTGTAAAAGAAAAAAAATCTAAAAAACTGATTTCTTAAATAAAAGTTCATGTCCTCAAGTGAGAACATCAAAATATTGGAAGTGTTTTGAATAATACTGGTACTCTTTTGAGTGTTTTTAAAAAATTGCTTTTTGGAAAAAATGTTTATTGCTTTTATTTACTGGGAAGAGAGAAATTTGATATTAGAAGATTTTGGACTAAGTTTTAAATAGCACTAGGCAGAAACTACACAGTTGGCTCTACTGACCAAACTTCAGTTAAAATACATTTCACTGCTAATCTACAGATAATTCTGATAATTTAGATTTGTGATAAGCTGTTTAATTCATAATTTATCAAAAGGACATTTTGCAAAAACTTTATTTCCAGTAATAATTCCTTTAAAATTTCTACTGATTTCAGAGGGCAAATATGCTGAACCAAGAATGAATACCAGACCAGTCTAAACTGTGGGGATGGATTGTGAGCATGTGACTGGCTCTTGTTCTTTCAAAGTCATTAGAGAACATTTCATTTAAAACCTAATTTCCGTTTAACTTAACCCCTGAGAAGGGAACAGTAGACTTGTCTTGACTGCTTGGCAGTCATAATTTTTATTGTATTATATTAAGTTGATATTTAGATTTTTTTAAATTAAAGGAAAAGCGTGTATATAGTGTCTCACAGTTTTAACTAAGAATACATCTAAGCAAGCATAATACAGGAGAAGCTAATGGAAAGCTTGCTTGGGATGCCGTGTTTTTGAGATGTTTTTAACATATTTTAATTTAATTTTTAACATATTTTAATATTAAAAACTAAAATTTAACCCTTTTAATGATAAGCATCTTATTTCCTAAAAATTCCTTAAGATCTCTTTTACAAATGATCTTCCTTTTTAGGCATTGATGGCATTCATTATTTCCTTTCAATGTGCCAATATATATGTAAATAATTTTTTAACTTCTAGATAAGATAAATTCTAAAGTTTTATTCCTTATAAAATGTGAGTCATGCCATTTTGTTCACATTTGTCCTCATTTTTAAAATGTGCTTATATAAGCGAGGCATGGTGGCACACGCCTGTAATTCCAGCACTCAAGAGGTTGAGGCAGGAGGATCACTGTGAGTTTGAGACCAGCCTGGGCTTCATAGTGAGTTACAGGTCATTCTCAACTACATAGTGAGACCTTGTCTCAAAAAAGCAAAAAAAAAAAAAAAAAAAAAAAAA
>NW_022900940.1:36568428-36588876 GCF_012274545.1 Fukomys damarensis
TAAAAAAAAAAAAAAAAAAAAAAAAAAAAAAAAAAGGTGCTAACGTAGGGTCAGGTATTTAGCTCACTGGTGCCGCTGCCTAGCTAGCATGCACAAGGTCCTGAGTTCGATCTCTGGTAACCCCCCAAAAAGAGTTTATATGCTTATTTAAATCTATCAGTGTTATTATAAAATCACTGACAACTAAGTTTTTTCTTTTCTCTAAATAGGAATTTGGAGTGCCTAAACCTTCTGCTGAATACTGGTTCAGACTTCAACAAAAAGGATAAATTTGGAAGGTAGGGTACAATTTGTTTACCTATGATGTACTTGACCTTCTGATTTCTGTTTTTGTTTTTTGTTTTTGGTTCTGGGGATTGAACTCGGACCTTGTGCTTCCAAGGCAGGTGGCAGCACCACTGAGCTAAATCCCTAGCCCGACCTTCTGATTTCTGAAAATTAACTGAATGATAATTCTGCATTATTGATGATTATTGGGAGTTCCAACTAAAGCCAGTTGATCGAAATATTTATTTTACCCAGTTTTCCACTTGAGTTCCTCTCATAGCCTTAGGCTACCAGCCATAGCCCTACTCTTATAAGTACCTCTACAGTTTTTCTTTTCTGCAGTGGGGATTAAACCCAGGACCTCCCACATGCAGGCCAAGCCCTTTCCCGCTGAACTACATGTCAACTAGCAATTCATTCGTTCATTCCTCCAGCATGGAATCCTGCTGCCTCAGCCCCCAACTAGTTGGTATTACTACCTCTATACTTTTTGATATCACTTCTCTTCCTTCTATACTATAATCATGGAAATTTAAAACTCAATAGTACCTATGTTCCTTCAAGAAACTCACAGTAACAGGGCATGGTGGTCCATCATAAATTCAAGTCCAGCTTGCAGAATTTAGGGTCTTAGGGAGACCCTATCTCAAAATAAAAAAGATGGAAACTGACATTTCCTAGAACACTGTAACGTAGTTCTTTCCTCAAGTCATTCCTCTGAGAGTTTTACTTCCCCTATGTGGTTACAAAGCACTTAAGATGGAGAAAATAAGTTGCAAATATAAATGTGATTGTTCTTTTCTCATTTTTATATAAATCTTACTCACATGTCCACATATCCGACAAATAGAATCTCCAGGAAGACAACCGTGTAGTGACAGACTCTCCATTGTTATTCCGCCAAAGTTCTCTCCCATTGTTGAGTCTCAAGCCTCATTGTTAACTTACATTTGTGAGAGCAGTGTATGAAGTTATATTATTTAGTCCTACTTAGAGCAGGAATAGAAAAGAGTCCATTAAACCATGTAGGAAAGAAGTACCAGAAGTTTAAATTTGTTTGAAAGATTAAGATGGTGGAATAAGCAAAATTATGTGTCAGTAGTTGAAAATTGCATGTATCAAAGTATATGGCAGAGGAACATATCAAAAGAAATGTGTGAATGTTTGTAGGTACACATGATGAGACCAGTGCAGCAGAGAAGCACAAAGAATTATAGATGGTAGGAGTTCAGAAATAATAAAAGAAAAAAATGATTTGACCCCAAGTTTGAGAAACAAAGTAATCTCATAAGCCTACTAATGGAAGGGATTAATGACCCAGGAAATCAGGAATCACTTTGTGTAGCCTAGGAATATAATAGTTTTATAGTTAATTTGCTTTTATGATTGTACTTTAATCTAGTTTATAGTAAATTGTAACATTTCAGGCAATCTATACTACAAATAGGGCTTTTGAAGTATATTCTGAGTTTTGAAGCTTTAAAGTAATTCAGGTTAATTGCATTTTTTAAAACATCTCTATATTATCAAGTAAGGCAAAACTTCTTTACTGTCATTTTATTAGATAAATATTTTAGGAAAAAATAATAGTATCAAGACTTCTAAATCTACCATTGTTTTTCTGGTTGGTTTTTTTTTTTCCTTTATGAAATTGTAGAATCATTGCAGTCCTAAATTCAGTAACATTCTGCCTCACTTTAGTAACTAGGTAGAAATCAGCTGTAGATATTCAGTCTTTAGAATTTAAGACAGTATTCTAGTTCATCTGAATAGTGAATAGTCTTCAAAACTAGGCCTTTATTGCTTGAGAAATCTGGTGTTACTATTAGGGATTTTCATACAGTTTATGTAAGAGAACATTCTTTTTAATGCTTTAATTTTTTTCATTTTATCCTTCATTCCTCTGCTGATACAATGAACAGTCTGCTAACTCTACTGTGGGGCATTTTTATTAGTGTTGGAAAGCTTTGTTAAAATGAAAGTGTTTGAGTTTCTGAGCAGAATATTGTGATTTGTAATTCACTTAGTGGACTGACTGGATTGCAACTGGTAGAAAATCAGTAAATAACTGTTTCAGTTTTATTTTTATACCAAAAAGTCCTCCAACCTATTTTCTCATAATTTTGTGACCAGCCCTTTGAAAGACTTATTATATGGTAGAAGTCAGTAGAAAGTGCCCTGTAAATACAGTATTTGTAACTGGATGTAGAGTCAACTGTACTCTTGTTTACTATTGCATATCTCTGCTTTTATCTTTCTTGTATTTGTCGCAAAAGATCTCCACTGCACTACGCTGCTGCCAACTGCAATTACCAGTGCCTGTTTGCTCTTGTGGGATCAGGAGCAAGTGTGAATGACCTTGATGAAAGAGGCTGCACACCCCTGCACTATGCAGCTACATCAGACACAGATGGCAAGTAGGTATCATATGGATGAAGGTGAAATTCTCTAAACTGGCATCTTGCACATGGATGGCTGTTCTATTGTAAATTTGTTTTTCCTTCTTGTATGTTTGGTTATTGGTTATCTTTTCCTAAGTCCTTAATTTGGTAAATAAATAAACTTCACAATTACTTCTAAGTCACAATTATCACTACCTAGGCTACTCAGTAGTCTGCCTTACTAACTGATCTGGTGGAAGAAATATAAAAGGCACTCCGGTCGTCCCCGTCTAAAAAATATCTTAATATCACATCCGTGTTTTTGCCATTTGAAAAGGAGAAAGGGGAGGGATAGATGGACAATGTTAGAAGAATAGGTAGAGATTGGATACACTTATCCTTCAGAAGTAAGTCCAGATTTGCAAGGAATGCTTTTAAATTGGTATCCAAAAAAGTGGTAACTGAACTGTCAAAATCTAGCACATGGTAGGTACTGCATATTGCTTAAGTAAATAAATTAGAAATAGAATAATATGACCAACAGTGAATGTGGAAAAAAGAATGATTGATACATACACTGTTTTATAAATACTACTCAGCTGTCAGACGAATTTACAGAATCTTAGTGTGTTTTGTTTTGTTTTGTTTTTGTTTTCTTGGAAGAAAACTCATTGACAATCAGAAACTCTTGAATGTTTGTGCTATTCTCCATGTGTTTGAGTCAGTGAAGAATAAAAATGTCATTTGTAAAACTAAAAAATGATTCTTAGGGAGAGATATTATAGGATATAGATAGCTCTTAGAAGTTATGTTTGTTTGTTTTTTGGTACTGGGGCTCGAACTCCGGACCTTGTGCTTGTGAAGCAGGTGGCAGAGCCACTAAGTTAAATCCCCAGCCTAGAAGCTATATTTAACATCAAACTGTTTCTTTGGTTTCTTAATATTTACTTTTTTAAAAAATTGAGTCTATTGGTACATTTTAGGTATACAGTACAGTTACATTCATTATTGGGATCTTGTACCTTTACATGACAGGTCTTGGTTCTCATTTTTTCCCCTTGTCCCTGCCCAATATTTACTTTTTAACCCTCACAAGGCATAATTCATTGGTATTATTTACTGTTAATTTAGACTATAAATTCATTAACTAATTGCAAACCATTCCTATAACATTTCTTTTTATTTCTATTTGTTTGTATTTTGGTTGTTTTGTTTTATTTCAACCCAGCGCTCTTGCACTGAGCTATATCCCCATCCCGTTTTAAAAAATAGGATCTCTAAGTTGCCTAGTCTGGGTTCACACTTGTGATTCCACCTGCCTCAGCCTGCCAGAGTGCTAGGATTCAGGGATATGCTACACACCTGGTTTATGATATTTTCTTATGTTGAATTTGTGACTGCAATTTTTAATCTTGTAAGTACTAGTAAAATGAACTTTCTATTTTCAAGAATATAAGACCTTAGACATTTTAATCTATCCCTGAAAGGTTGTATATAGATTTTGGTAGAAGTCAAAGTATTTAGAGTATGCTTTTGGATAGTAGCTATTTAAAGAAAATCTGTGATAAGGACTATAAATCAAAATTCTTGGAAACAGTGAATGAGCAGATTATCTTTCCTTTTATTAGTTTTGTAACCTCAGGATTTAATTTATAATTTTTCTTAAAATAGACTATGCATACAGTGACTTATCACCATCTGTAGTCCTTTATTACCATTGCCACAGACTGGTTTTTGGATAAGAGGCCAGGGATTTAGCTCAGTGGTGCTGCCGCCTGCGTAACAAGAGCAAGGTCCGAGTTTGATCCCCAGTACCGAAAAAATTTTTTTTAAAAACCCTTCCCATCTACTCTCTCCAGCTTTTGATAATCATCATTCTACTATAAACTTCTATGCGAACAGCTTTTTCAGATTCCACATACAAAGAAAATCATGCAGTACTTGACTTTTTGATTGTCTTAGTTTACTTTAACTTAATGATTGCTAGTTCCATGCTGTTGTTGTAAGCAACAAACAACAACAAAATTCATTCTTTATATAGCTGAATAGTATTTCATCATATATTTGTGTCATTTTTTTCTTTATCCTTTCATCAATTGATGGACACTTGTTTCTGTTTTGTGGCTGTTGTGAATCATGCTACAATAAACTTGGGAGTGCAGATGTTAAATCTGTGAATTTTAGCACACTTACCCAATACCACAGTCAGATACAGAAGTTTCATCACCCTGAAACATTCCCTCTTTCTATTCTGTTGCAGTCCTTCAGACCCACTGATCTGTCATCTCTATAGGTTTGTCTTTTTGAGAATGTCATATAGTGGGAATATATAGTAGATAGCTTTTTGAGATTGGTTTCTTTAACCGAGCAGCTGCCTTCAAATTTAATCCATCCTATTGTGTATACGTATAGTTTATTTCTTTTCATTGCTGAGTAAGTATTATTTCATGTTTGGGTGTACCCCAGTTTAAAGGTGTGGGTTGTTTTTAGTTGACCTGAGTTTTTGTAGTTTTTGAGTGTGAAACAAGGTTTTTATTTCTCTCAGAGTAGACTTACTGAGTCATCATCTGAGAGCTATTTGACCATTTCTAGAGTGGCTGTACCATTTTCAACTACACCAGCAGTGTATGAGAATTTCAGTTGCTCTACCTTATTGGCAGCATTCAGAATTGTCAGTGCTTTTTAAAAACTCTGGTGTGTAGTAGTATCTAATTACGTTTTTAATTTATATTTAATTAATAGCTAATGATGTTGAACATCTCTTTTATGTGCTTATTTGCCATCCTTACAGCCTCTGTTTTGTAATGTTTAGTCCTTTTGCCTATTATTTGGAATTTTTGAGAAGTTTTTGTATATTCAGAGTATATGTTGTTCAGTGTTCCCAATTTGTAACTTGTCTTTTCATTTTCTTGAGCAACTGAGCAAAAATTTTAATATTTAAGCCTAGTATATTATATTTTCCTTTATGGATCCTCTTTTTCCATATCACTGCCCTTGTCCTGTCCTCCCTCTGGTTTCACATGGAGAGGGTGAGGGTTCATTGTGTATAATAAGGGAAAAAACCACTTGAGGGCTGGGGATTTAGCTCAGTGGTTCTGCCACCTGCCTCACCAAGCGCAAGGAGCCGAGTTCAATCCCCAGAACCAAAAAAGAAAAAAGAAAAAAAGAAAACCATTTGTTTGTTCATTTATATCTAGAGAACTCAGTTGGAGTTATATGTTTAATGCATTTGTAAAGTATTGTCCTGCCTACAGACATGTAGACCTTTCTGTATTTTAGTGAACAGTAACCTCTGAATTGAATACTTAGGGACAATGTGTACAAACAGCTTACACATTACCTGAAACCTTTGCTTATCTAAGATGCCCTCAGAGCTAGTATATGAAACTTCAAGAATACTAGTCTTAATGATATTCCGAGAATTTTAGCTCTACATAATATTCCACTATCCCAGGTTTAGAGCCTTTATGGTAGATTTGGTTTATAGCCTTTATGGTAATTTCTCAAATCACTGATACCAAACTGTCTAGAAGCAAATCCTTTAATTTCAAATTTAGTGCCTTTTCACTAGAGTAACAATATTTGTTAAAATTATAACCAGTTGTAACACACTGCCTTTTAAGAATTATTTTCCTTAATGTTTTAATAGCATAAAAATGAAGTATCTCTATGAGTAGGCCATTCTTACTGCCTTATAATTGTCACTGTTTCTACACTTCTCAGTGCTCTGATTCCACATATCTTAATTCTTCCTTTACAAAACTTTATTTCTATTGTTTTTCTTCTGTTCTTTTTTATTTTTTATCCCTATTCCCTCCTTTCCCTTTCCCCTCCCCTTCCCTAGTTTCCCTTCCCATTTGAACATTTTCTTCCTACTTCCCAAAATCTGTCATCCATTCTTATCCTTATTTACACTTTGGGTCTCTCATACACAAAAGAAACAGTGAATATTTAAAGTGTATCTGACTTGTTTCACTTGTTCTCAAGGTGGATCCATGTACCTAAAAATGTCTCAAATTTAACCATCTTTATGGCAGTGTTGTACTCCATTGTGTATAAAAACCACATTCTTTTTACCCACTCATCTCTTGATGGACATCTGGGCTATTTCCAAGATTTAACTATACAAATTGTTTTGCTGTAAACATGGATGCACATATATCACTATGGTACAATTCTTTTAAGTCTTTTGGGAAGATACCTAGAAAGGGAATAGCTGGATCAGATGGGACCTCTGGTTAGTTTTTTTGGGGAAATTCCATACAGATTTCCATAGTGGTTGTACCCATTCACATTCCCACCAGAAGTGGAAAAGGATTCCTTTTCACTACAGCCTTGCCAGCATTTGTTATTGATTTCTTCATGATAGCTATTTTTTCTGAAGTGAGATGGAACCTCAATGTTGTTTTAATTTCTATTTTCAAATGACCAAGAATGTTGAACATTTTTCATATATTTATTTTCTGTTTGTACTTTTTCACCTGTAAAGTATCCATTTCAGATGCCCATTTTTGGATTGGGTCTTTAAATTTGAGGGTATCTTGATGTTTTCTTGGAGTTTTTTATATATTCTAGATCGTATTCCTTTGAGGAGTAACTGATAAAAAAATTTTCCTCGGCTGGGGATTTAGCTCAGTGGTGTGGCCGCCAGCCTTGCAAGCGCAAGGTCCCAAGTTCGATCCACAATACCCAAAAAAAAATTCCATCCTGTGGGTTGTCTCTTCACTCTGTTGGTGGTTTATTGTTTGTTTGTTTGTTTGTTACGCAAAAGCTTTTTAATATGTGACTACTGTTTTTGATTCTTTATAATAGTTTCTATGTAGTCAGAGTTTTGTTCATAAAGTGTTTGCTGACCCCTGTGATTCCAAGAGCTTTCCCTATTTCATCTTCCAACAGATTGTTTCTGTTTTTATATTTAGATCTTTGATCAATTTTGATTTTAGTTTAGTGAATGGTAAGAGATGGGCCTACGTTTTATCTTCAGTACTGGCAAGCCAGTTTTCTCAGCACCATTTATTAAAAAGGCTTTTCTTCCAGTAAAGATGTTTAACCACTTTGTCAAAGATAAAATAGTTAAGTGTGTTTGGAGTTGTTTCTGCATCTTTCTAATCTGTTTCACTGATCCTCAGATCTATTTTTGTTTTTGTTTTTCCAGTACCATGCTGTTTTTTTGTTTTGTTTTGTTTTGTTTAATTGTGCTTTTATGTATTTATTTATCTGGTACCCGGGGATTGAAGTGGGACCTTGCACTTGCAAAGCAGGTGGTGGAACCACTGAGCTAATTTCCCGGCCCTCCCCATGCTGTTTTTATCCCAATAGATTTGTAGCATAATTTCAAGTCAGGGTTTGTGATGCTTCCTGCCTTGCCTATGTTGCCCAGAACTGCTTCTGCTATTCAAGTTCTACTGGTTCTAAATGAATTTTAGGATTGTTTTTTTCTAGATACATGAAATATGCTACTAGAATTCCAATTCTGATTGGAATTGCATTAAATCTGTATAATAGTTTGGGAAGTATTGGTCTTGATTTCTTGAGGGAATTTTTAAAATATCCTTTCTTGACCTTACTGATGAGAAATTATACTTCTGTTCTGTAGCGATAAAAGCAGAAATAAGGTCAGCATTGTTTGCTTATCACACCACTAAGTTCAGTCCTACGGAACATTGAGTGGAGTACATGGTGTCATAGATAGTAGTTATTTAAGAAAGAGCCTTCAGGTATGCTAACTCTTCTGATAGACTTCAGAGTTATCCACATTGAAGAAAGGAGATTCTCTCGTGAATATTTTATTGTCATTCATAATACCTCATTTAAATGGCAGATTTTTTAGTGTATATTTATGTATTAAGAAAATTGTTAGTTTTTAAATTTTTTTGTCATTGATTAAAATGCAGGATTTCAAGTTCTCAGTATGTTGTTACTATGTGTAGGTGCCTGGAATACTTACTAAGAAACGATGCAAATCCAGGGATCCGGGATAAGCAAGGATACAATGCAGTTCATTATTCAGCTGCTTATGGTCACCGTCTTTGTCTTCAGCTGGTAAGATTCCTAAATTCTTTTTAAAGGACTAATGTAAATTTTGTAGTCTAATAATGTAATGAAATAAGAATGAATGGTTAAAGAAATATATTGCTTTTTTAATACTTTTCAGAATCCATATACCTCCTAAATATATTTGGACTTAGTTATATACTGTTTGTCTTTTTCAAAAAGGAATAACAATGAAACTCCCATAGTTGCAATACCTTGGGAAACTGAGTCAGCAGGATAGTTGGAATCAGGAATTTGGGGCCAGCCTGAGCAACATAGACGACCCAGTCTAGTAAATAGCAGAATCATATAAATCCCTGGGGAGGCTACTGACATCTTTGTATTACTCCATGTCTCTGACTATAGCATTTACTTCCTATGCTTTCTATAAGTTTCTTTAAAAAAAAAAAAAAAAAAAGACTATAACCATGTCTTCGTAAGAGTAAAAGCCCTTGTGAGAGTAAAGTTTTCCTGTATATTTAGGAAATTCTGAAAGGCCTTTTTATTTCATAAAAGATATTCTCCTTCTGCAAAGGAACTTTTTTTTTTTTTTTTTTTTTTGGTATCAGGGATGGAACTCAGGACCTTGCGCCTGCTAAGCTAAATCCCTGGCCCTGCAAAGGTACTTTATATTTCAACTGTGGTCTCATCCTAGAATAAACGTACCATTCACCCCACTTTGCCAAGCCAGGAGGAGACTAAGGGACAAATTAAAATATAACTCCAGTGCAATAGACTTCATGTTGAAGGTTCCCGTAAATAGCTTACATTATAAATTGCATTAAACTTTGCTTCCTGTGAAACAAATAAAATTCAAGAACCGACAGAAAAGATAGGAAAAAAGATTAGTTATACTAGTACTTAATACAGCATTTAGAATGCTGCTATAGAAATAACTTTTTTATTGCTGTTGTTTTGTTTTAGTGGTATAGGAGATTGGACATAGAACCTTGTTGCATGCATGGTAGGCAAGCCCTCTACCAGAGAGCTATATCCCCAGCCCCTTTTTTATTTTTCATTTTGGAACAATCTCTAAGTTGACCAAGCTGGTCTCAAATATGTGATGCCCCTGCCTCAGCCTCTTAAGTAGCTAGGATTATAGGTATGTGCCACTGCACCCAGCTATATCACATATAGATTTGTAGTTTATTATGTCATATAATTGCTTGTTTAAAAGAATGTTTTGGAAAAAAGGAAACATGGGTTTAGAAGAGAATTTAGCAAAGCCCTGTGTAAGTAGACTTAGTATATATGAATACTTCCTAAACTAAATGTTTTTGTTTTAACCTTTATTTCAGATTGCAAGTGAAACTCCTTTAGATGTTGTAAGTATTAGTCAACTCCTCCCTCTCATTCAGAATATTGTATTTCTTTGCTGTCATTAAGAACTGAAGCCAAAAATGTTTTCACATATCTCCATAAGCAAAGACAGTGACAAGTATTATGTGGAGTGGAGGGGAAAGGTGTCAGCCACATTTCTCTGAACTCTTGGATTTATACCCTTCTTTAGAGCTTTGGTCTGTGGTCCTCACCACACTTCTGTGATCCTTTTCCATAAGATTGCTGACTTACACTCTAAAACAGATTTGAACTGGGGAGTAGAAGAAGTAACTGTTGTAGTATTTCTGACATTTAAAATGTGTCTTCTTTTTCAGTTAATGGAAACTTCGGGCACAGACATGCTGAATGATACAGACAATAGAGCAACAATAAGCCCTTTACACTTGGCTGTGAGTACTGCCTTTTCAGCCAACTTGATGTTGTTTGATGAAAATACCTAGTATCTGTTTGTGTTAATTCATAGTAGTACCCTGAACTTTCGGTCCAAATGTAGTAGTCACAGTACAGTTAAAACTTTTAAGAACTTTTTTAATCCAGGGAATTCTTTAGTTCACTAGTTCTTGTTTTCTGCATTTGCTTTGTTTTTTAAATGGTGGTCCTTGAGCTGCCCCAGGGCCCTCTCTAAGGGAAAGCATGTGCCTGTGACGTGAGTTCTCAGATGTGCTGTCCTGGGGGAAGAAGTCCTCACTGCCTGAGCAGACTGTACACACACAAATTCGGCAGGATTTCTGCGATTTCTTGCCTACTTGTGATCTTGGAATACTACTTGTGTGTTCAGGGCCGCTTCATCTATTTGTGCTTTAGTATTTGGCTACCTGATCTAAAACGTCCCTCTCACTTTATACTCCTCTGAATTTTCCCTCAACATCAGTCACTGAGAACAGGTTAAGAGAGAGTATGACAACCCTTTATATCAAACATGGGAATGAATTGCCATAGGAATTTATAAGCAGAGCCCAATCTAACGCATTCTGTAGTGAAAAAATTTATTTTTTAAATAAAGCATGTTTTAGTTGGCTTGGGGGACTTTTATTAATCAGGAGAGCAGGACACTGTCTCAGCTGTTTGTAAGAGCTCTGACGTTAGTACGGTTCTTCTAGGGGCATTACTCCATTTAATGGGAATCAA
Organism: Fukomys damarensis; assembly: GCF_012274545.1. Classification (NCBI taxonomy): domain Eukaryota; kingdom Metazoa; phylum Chordata; class Mammalia; order Rodentia; family Bathyergidae; genus Fukomys; species Fukomys damarensis. Next base: position 36,579,579 of record NW_022900940.1, read on the forward strand.
CATAAATTCGGTGATCCATTTGTGTAATTTTTATTTTAATATCCTCCTTGTATATGTTCCGACACCGACACACACTGAATTTTCTCTTTCTGCTCCTTCTTCTTCCCCATAGTACTTCCTATCATGGTCTACATAACTACGAAGATAAGCCAGAGTTTTTTGCTTTCTTATCCTTTGAGACTTAAAAAACACTATCACTTCTGTCGGACTTGCATAGTAAATAAGTCTGAATAGGCTGTTGAGAGAAAAACAGGCATTTTACTGTTGGTGGCGAGGAATGAACTCTGAGCAGTTTGCGAGACAATTCTTGTATCATCACCACTCTCACAGTAATAATAGCAGTCATTTCTTAATCACTTTTTGAATGCCAAACTATTTCTCCTTTCCTTTGTCAAGATACAACAAATTATCAACACATTAAAGGCTCTAAAAATGTCCTGTAATATGTAGGTCTCATTTATAGCTTAATGGTGTTTATTTCTGTAGGAATTTCACATTTGTCACACTCTGCCCAGTTTAACAAGTTTCTCCTTTTGTACTGCAGTTTAATAATGTGTTCCAGGGCCAGGGTTTTAGCTCAGTGGTTCCACTGCCTGCCTCGCAAGTGCAGGGACCCAGGTTCGATCCCTGGTACCAAAATAATTAATAATAATAATAATAGTAATAGTAATTATGTGTTCCAATTGAATAGTAAAGTCAGTCTCTCGCTCGCTCTCTCTGTCTCACACACACTGTTTATGTCAAGGATTTTTTTTGTGGCAGTTTAAAAAAATAATGAAAAGCATTATGCTGGGTGTGGTGGGTACACACTTGTAATTTCAGCACTCGAGAGGCTAAGGGCAGACTGTTCTACATAGAGTTCAAGACCCATCTGAACTATATAGTGAGACCCTGCCTCAAAAAACGGTGCTGCCTTAACCATTTTTTAATATACAGTTCAGTACTGTTAAATATATTCACATTGTTGTACAACCAATTTCCACAACTTTTTCCCCTCACAAAAATAAAATTTTCTAATCATTCAACAACAGCTGCCTATTTCTCCCTCCCTCTAGTAGATCCTTTGATTTTAATCTAGGTACTTCATTTAAGTGGAACCGTTCGATATTTGTCTTTTTATGGCTGGCTTATTTCTCTTAATGTACTGTCCTCAAGGTTTATCTGTTTTGTAGCATGTGTTAGAACTTTCTTCATTTTAAAAACTGAACAGTATCCCATTGTGTGTATATATGTATAGATGGATAGACACACCATATTGGGGGGCAATTTTTGGAGGGTGACTTTTTGTTATTGTTGTGTTAGCTGTACTGGAGAGTGAACCTAGAACCTCATATGATAAACAAGTACTCTACCACTGAGTATATCCTCACCCCCCCTTTTTTTTTCAGCTTTAATTGAGTTTATTGGTACATTTTAGGGATACAGTACAATTACATTCATTGTTGGGATCTTGTACCTCTACGTGACAAGTCTAGATTCTCATTTTTTCCCCTTACCCCTGCCCTCCCTTCACCCCCTCCTCCCCTCCCCATCTACAAACACTTTATTTCCATCTTTTCATTATCTCACATTTTTTTCTTTTCCCTTATTGCCCTTCCCCTACCCATCCCACCTTCCCTACACCTTTAGCTCCTTTCTTCCCATTTCTAAATGTCAGTAATCTTATTAGGATCTTATGTATTATTGCAGATTATTCACACCAGGGAAACTATTCGGTATTTACACGCGTGACTTATTTATTTCACTTAGGAGTATATCTTCAGTATGTATCCATTTTCCTATGAATGAATCTATTTTCTCATTCTTTATGGCTGAGTAATACTCCATTTTACAGTAAAACCACATCTTCTTTATCCAGTTTCCAACGGATGGGCAAATGGGCTGTTTCCAAGATTTAGCTATTACAAACTGTGCCGCTATAAACATGGGTGCGCATACTTCTCTGTGATATGATTCTTTTAGTTCTTTTGGAAAGATACCCAGTAGAGGGATGGCTGGGTCAAATGGAACCTCCAGTCCAAGCTCTTTGAGGTATCTCCATATTGATTTCCATAGTGGTTGCACCATTCTGCACTCCCACCAACAGTGGAGAAGGGTTCCTTTCTCCCCACAACCCCGCCAACATTTGTTATTGTGTCCTCACCCCTTTTTTTAATTTTACTTTGAGACAGGATCTTTTTAAGTTGCCCTGGCTGGCCTTGAATTCAGTGATCCTCCTGTCTCAGCCTCCTCATTAGCTGGAGTTACAGGCATGTGCCTGATTTCCACATTTTTTTCTAGACACAGTTGCTTCCGTTGCTTGGCTATCTGTAAGTACTGCTATCTATGAACATGGATATGCTGGATAGTGTTTTTAAGCTAAAATGGAAACTTATAATTTAGTGATTAGGCTCAGTGAAACGTGGTTATATTACTGCTTGCATTTCATTTCTAATCCTAAGAGATTTTAAAAAATTAGTTGAGGTTTTTCAGTCTAAACTCTCCTATTCAAGACAACCTGATATAGTAAACAACATTGGCTTAACGCTTAAGGAAATTTTGCGGATGCACTGGCTCCTTTCCTCAGTTTTGGAAAAGAATATGACGAAGGGAAAGTATCATGGCTCCTACTTAGCCTGTTTTCTTTTTATACCGTCTTCAGCATTTTCAGTAGGGTTTATCAAAGTTAAATTTCTCAAATTTTTTTCTTTTTTTCTCAAATGTTTTAGTTTCTCAAAATATATACTTTTAGTCTAACTTCATGGAGCTGGGAAGCATGAGCAAAGCAGATCTGATTCTAGAAAAATAGTTTTGTGATCTGTAGTCACTTAATCTTTAAGGTAGTCTAACTTCAGTCACAGATGTATCACAGAGATGCTCACTAAGGCCCAGAGCAACTTTATCTCTTGCTGGTACTTTCTGACATTTTCCATAAGAAATAACACAAAACACTTTGAAATTTATTACTTTATGTCCTGCTCAGCATCCAGTCCAGTGTAAATAATGTATGTCCAACCAGGCATGGTATAGCCCACCTATAATCCCAGCACTGTGGGAGGCCATGGCAGGAGGGTCACAGAGTTGAGCCTATTGTCCGCAACTTAATGACTTAGGGAGACCTTGTCACAAAATAAAAGTTAAAAAAAGAACTGAAGGGCCAGGGATTTGGCTCAGTGGCACTGTGCCTGCCTCACAAGCACAAGGTCCTGAGTTTGATCTCTGGTACCAAAACAAAAAAAAAGAACTGAAGTTGTAGCTCTTTGCAAAGACCCTGTGTACATTCCCCAGTACCACACATGAAAATGATGATGATATATGTTCCATTTACATTTTGTTTTTTTGAAATGAATACCATGTAAGGAAGGGGCCTTACCTAATAAATCTCCACATCTGTCATAGTTACTTTCCTTGTCACTGAGACACAGTACACAACACCAGCAGCTTAAAGGAGGAGAGGTTTATTTTGGCTCACATTTTAGTCCATAGTCAGCTGACTCCAAGGCAGTATGGCGTGGCATACAGGAAGCATAGAGAGAAAGGAATGGGAGAGGAAGATAAACCTTTCCAGGCCATGCCCAGTTTGTGGTCACACCCACAGCAACCCGCCTCTCCAGACGAAACCACACTCCCAACAGTAAGCCAGCTGTTCCATCCCCATAAGTGCATCACCTTCCAAAAACACATGAGGCTTTGGGGTGTTTTTTTAGATTTAATCAATAACAGCATCTTGCTCTTGTACAGGTAGAATGCCTGGAACATGCTAAATGTTTTGAAAAGGTCTCAGGTACTTTTGTGCTAAAAGTAATGTTTATTTTTGAGTACTGGCACATTATTATATGGCAAAGACTCAGCTACTCAACTCAAGTTAATATAGTTATCCTTATGATTAAAATATAGTAAAATTCATGGAGTTAATGTGGAACACTGAAATGTGATTAAGAACGCAGGCTTTGGAATTATACACTTAAAATTAAAGCTTTTAGTAAGTCCATGACATACATCATTGCTGTCTGCCCTGAATCAGGCATTGTATACTCATGAAAATATCACCTGTCATTTGAACATTACTATTTACAGAATACCTATTTTATAATAATATAACCTGCTGTGCTGATTATTGGGAAAATGTATAGTTAACTTTCTGAGTTCACGATATAGGAGTTAAGTATCTGGGGGCCAGGGGTGTAGCTAATTGGTAGAACACTTGTCTGGCATGCATGAGGTCCTAGCTTGAATCTCTAGACCACACAAAAAAGAAAAAAATATTTGAAGAGTACGTCTAAGTATGTTTTTGTTTTTTGTTTTTTCTCCTAGGCCTATCATGGTCACCACCAAGCCCTGGAAGTGTTGGTGCAGTCTTTGTTAGATCTTGATGTCAGAAACAGTAGTGGAAGAACGCCCTTAGATCTTGCAGCATTTAAGGGCCATGTTGAATGTGTGGATGTACTCATTAATCAGGGAGCCTCAATCTTAGTAAAAGATTATATTTTGAAGAGAACACCTATACACGCAGCAGGTATGCCAAATATGCGTATTTACCACTTTCTGTCTGATGTTCTTTTTAAAGTTCTGGTATATAATACTCCATCTTTAAATTTTTTACTATAAGTGCTCAAATGATTATATTCTTAAGGAAAACCAACAGCAAGACTATAATCACTTTAAAGTGTTATCTGCCTTAGAAATTAGATTTATGTAATAGTCTAACTTCTGAGATACTTTATCACAAAAGAGCTCAATAGTTCTGCTGGAGAAAGTTTGAGATTAGTGTGTGCTTTCATTTAATCAGACAAAATATATAGAGCATCAACTTTATTCACCATGCAAGAACTATACTGTGTTGTAATATTGCAGATGTGTGAAAACAAAGATCTTTACCTAAGTTGTTGAAAAACTTGAGTAGGTGCATATCAGCTACAAGCTGCACATTGCACAACTCTATAATAATTACTACTGAGCAGTAATCATATAACAAGACTGGTATGATTGAAGGAATCTGTTAGCCTAGTATTTTTCATATCTTCAAGAGACTATCTTTATGAAATTAGATTCATTTCACTATTCTCTTTAGAGTTTCACTAGTCTGTTCTTTAAGAATACATTCAAATATATGACTTGAATTTTATTTGTAGTCCTTTGGGAAACTTGATTTTAGAAAACTGTAAGGTAACACTGTGTATTCCAAATCAGCCTTTCAGAATTATGAAATATTCAGACAGAGCTCAAGACAAATATTTTCATAATTATTTTAAGCCCCTAATGAATGTATACATAAAAAAAGTCACATAATACAAACAAAAGGTCACAATGATAAGTGCTTTTTATTGTGGGAAAGAGTGAAGTAATATATTAATCTATACTTTGAAAGATTATATTGTAACCACGGGTCATTTGAACTTTTTTTGTTGTTTTTTGGGGTTTTTTTTTTTTGTTTTTTGGGGTTTTTTTTTTTTTTTTTTGGTACCGGGGATCGAATGCAGGACCATGTGCTTGTAAGGCAGGCAGCGGAACCACTGAGCTAAATCCCCAGCCCTGAACTTTTAAATGGAGGCTTTGCATTCTTAGTAGATAAATACTGAATTAAAGCACTGTGCCATATAGTCCAGCGTAAGTCCTACCCACAAAAGAGCTATAGATAAATGCAAGCCTTGGTTCTACAAATGCCTTTCAAATTCAGAGATCTTCTAGGGAGCATCTTATTACTTGTAAGTCACGAAAAGAACACTGAAATACTTTTTCTAGAACTTTACCACTTCTCCCACGGTGATGCCATGCTTGATGTTTTGGGTATTGAATTTAAATCACACAAACACTCATCAGTAGCTACTGTGCACTGAGTAACAAGACTCCATTAAAAAAAATGCTGGCCCATAATATTCGAGCCATCCCCAAGTATTATGATGCTGTTATTGCTGAGAGAGCTGCTGACAGAATGCAGCACCCAGATTGAACGGGATGGGATAGGCTTAGTGATTTTGACCCGCTGCTCTTAGTAAGTATTAGAACTTAACATAGCTGTCAAAAACTACTGCAGAGGGCCGGGGATTTAGCTCAGTGGTGCTGCTGCCTGCCTTGTAAGCACAAGGACCTGAGTTCGATCCCCAGTACCAAAGAAAAGAAAGAAAACTACTGCAGAGTATTAGGCACCTACCTTGCTTTCACTTATTTTTTTCATCCTTTCTAATTAGGCAGAATAATGGAAGACATTACTTTCTGAATCATTTTGTGGCTTATAGATTTCTTCAGACTTCAAACTTTATTGCAATTTTGCATGTTTAACTTACTTTAATGGCATTCTGTTTTTGCCGGGCATGGTGATTCACTCCTATAATCCTAGCATTTGGGAAGGTGAAACAGGAAAATGAGGAGTTAAGAGGCCAGCCTGAATACAAAGTGGGATCCTGTGTCCAAAAAAAATTAAAAACAAATAAACTACTTTTCTGTTTTATTTGGGCACAGGAAAGCATTCTTTATGGATGTGTCCTTTTCCTTTCATTATATATATGCATGATTTGGAATTCTTTAAGCTATAAATGGTGGGGTGGGTGGGGAATGCAGCTCAGTGGTGGAGCACCTGCCTGGCATGTGCCAGGCCTCAGGTTTGGTCCCTCGTACTAGAGGGGAAAAGTGGTAGTGGTTTAATCTCACACATGTTTAGGGGCAGATGCAGTTCCAGGATTGGTTGATTCCACGGTGATGTCAGAACTCAACCAGTCTCTCTTATTCTCTTGCCTTTGCAGTTGTGTCATAGAATTGGTGCTGAGTCATTGCCAATTCACAAAACAAGGAGCTTTAAAGTATTTTCCAAAACTCTTGTAGACCTTTCAACATCTCTGATCAGATCTGTATCTTGTACTCACCTTGCAGCTGATCACAATCAAAGGAGAAATGGGGTTGTTGCGATTGGTCTGACACGGATGGCTTATTTCATCCCTTGCCTATAGGCAGATCACCCTCCCTGACTGGGCGCTAAATAAAATGAGCATCCTATTAGTATTACAGGTGACAGGGAATGAGTGCTGGCAGGGCTGCCTGCCTGCTGTGATTTGCCATGAGGAATTTCTCTTCAACTTTAACAACAATCTCAGTAGAGACTACTTTGTAGCTGGGTATGGTAGCACATGCCTGTAATCCCAGCACCCCTGGAGGCTGAGGCAGGAGGGTCACAAATTTGAGCCCAGCTCAAACTTCACAACTTTGAAGTGGGCAGCTTCACAACTTCGCAAGACTCTGTCTCAGAATTTTTTAAAAAGTTTGAAACCTGAGGCTTTAACTCACTTTGCAGGCCCTGGGTTCAAGGAAAAGAAAAAAACACTTTGTACATGTAATGAAAACTCTTACTGGGCCAGGGATCTAGCTCAGTGGTTCCGTCACCTGCCTCCCAAGCACAAGGAGACCTTAGTTTGCTCCCCAGTGCCAAACAAACTTCTTACTATTGAGTTTAGTGAAAGTATCACAAAAATTTATGTTGTCCCAAAATTACATTCTAGAAGGTATGCTCGGAGATGGACATTTTCTGTGTTATTACATACAATTACTGAAATTTTTAAATTTCACTTCACAGCAACAAATGGCCATTCAGAATGTTTACGGCTGTTAATAGGAAATGCAGAACCACAGAATGCAGTAGATATTCAGGATGGAAATGGGCAGTAAGTTCGAAAAATTTTTAAATTACTTTTAGGGGTTTCATAATGTATTTTGGCCCCAGCTTAGTAAGACTGCTATTGATGTGTAACTGAGTAACATCAAATTAATGGGTTGTTGTTGTTTTTTAAAGTTATATTACAGGGCTGGGGATCTAGCTCAGTGGTTCCGCTGCCTGCCTCACAAGCGCAAGGATCTGAGTTGGATCCCTAGTACCAAAAAAAAAAAGAGAGAGAGAGATATTACAAAGGGCATATTTAGAAAACAGGCACTATACTGGTATTTATAGACTAGTCTTAGGTGAGTGCTAACCCCATTCCTCTTGTTGCTCAGGACACCTCTGATGCTCTCTGTTCTCAATGGGCACACGGACTGTGTATATTCACTACTGAACAAAGGAGCAAATGTAGATGCCAAAGATAAGTGGGGAAGGACAGCACTGCACAGAGGGGTAAGCTAAAGCACCCTGTTTCTTTTCAAGAAGCTTTATGACCTCATATTACCCACAACTGAACTAGGTTAGAATTACTTTTCATTAAATTTCTGCCAAATAATTTTACTGTTGTTTCAATGTTTTAGTTTGTAAATGTTAACTTTGAATAGTTACAGTGCAGAAGTTAATTAAGAGGACAACACTATTAGGATAAAATTTTAATTCCCTAAAAACTTGAATAGTTATATCAATTTGACTTTTTTCCATTATCGTAACTTTTTTTTTTTTTTACAATTTTTTCACCTTTGAAATATTATTTTCATTGAACTAGAGACATCTGTGGGGTTTTTTTATTTTGTTATTTGGTATTGAGACTCGAACTCAGGGCCTCGTGCTTGCCAGGCAGGTGCTGCACTGCTAAGTTACATCCTCAGCCCCTGATATCTCTGTTTTTTTCATGTTACCTGTATTTTGATGATTTGTTTCTTTATCTTGTTTTGGTTTGGTTTTGGTTTTGATTTTGGTTTTTTGAGACAGGGTCTCACCATGTAATTGAGACTGACCTGGAACTCACTATGTAGCCCAGGCTGGTCTCAAACTCAAAGCGATCCTCCTGCCTCAGCCTCCTGAGTGCTGGGATTACAGGCATGCGCCACCACGCCCGGCTTGTTTCTTTAACTTTTAAATGACTTTCAGAAAATATTGAATTACTCAGAAAATGATAAATGGCCTTATTAGACTTTAACATTTCACAACACGCACATTATTTTCCTTTCAGGCAGTTACGGGCCATGAAGAATGTATAGATGCATTACTTCAACATGGTGCTAAGTGCTTGCTACGAGATAGCAGGGGTCGGACGCCTGTACACTTGTCAGCTGCCTGCGGACACATTGGTGTTCTTGGAGCCCTTTTGCAATCAGCATCATCTGTGGATGCAAATCCAGCCATAGCAGACAATCATGGATATACAGCACTTCACTGGGCTTGCTATAACGGTTAAGTATATAGATAAAACCTGTGTTTAGTGATGATAACACATTTTAATGAAAATAATGTATTTATAAGGCAGACTGAAAATTCAAGATTAGAGGATGCATAGGAACAATCTACTAAGTAGTTACAGCTCATTCCCTCTGTCCTGTCAAAGCCAGGGCACTAGTTGTCGAGGTGTTTGAGATAAACCATGTATTTTTCTTCCTTTTTTTTTTTTTTTTTTTTTACTTTTTTTTCCCTCTT
>NW_022900940.1:36588920-36616785 GCF_012274545.1 Fukomys damarensis
TTTTTTTTTTTTCCTTTTTTTTTTTTTTTCTTTTTACTTTCTTCCTTCCCTCTTTTTCTTTTTTTTTTAAACTGAGGATTGACTCCAAGGCCTTCACACTGAGCTATATCCCCAGCCCTTTTTGTATTTTTCATTTGGGACAGGGTCTTATTAAGTTGCCTGGGCTGAGCTCAAACTTGAGATCATCCTGCCGTGGCTTCCCAGAGTGCTAGGATTACAGGGGAATGCCACCCTGCAAGGCTAACCTGTGAAAGTTTTCTTAGCTCCACATTTTAAAGGAATAAACCGTAGCAGAGAGGAGGGACTTTTTCAGAGGTTAACGTTGCTGGAGGTTAGAACACACTAGCCATCAGCCTCACCTCTTGGAGGCCCACAGTCACACCCATTCCTTTTACAGGTAGACTCAAAGGATCACTGAGGGAAGCAGAAAGCTATTCCCCACACACATGGGGGATCAAACTCAGGACCTTGTGCTTGCGAGGCAGGTGCTGCACCACTGAGCTAAAGCCCCAGCCCCAGAAAGCTATTTTCAAGGTATAGGTATTAAAAATGGAGGCTGGCTTACTAAAATAATGTACGTATTGAAGCATGTTGAGATGCTAATTTTTTCCTTGCACGGGCCATAGATTTGCTCGTCTTACAACATACACAGTACAGTATGTACATCAGGCTTGTCAGTGTTTGGACTTAAGATTTCGCAGATTTTGTTCTAAGTTTCAGTGTGGTATCGAGATTAATGTTAGTTACAACGGCGTACTCAGCAAAGCTGTAGTTCAAGATAGCATCTATTTTGCAGTGGCTTTTGAGCTGTGCTATCTTTCTGAGCAGCTGCTTCATGGTTCTTTCTCTGGGCATCTTTCTAACAGTGTTGTTGAACTGCAGTGAAAGAAGAGAAGTCTGACTCATGAAATTATAATTTAATTCAAAATTTTCATAAGCGTTTTTCTTTGGAGATTCTTTGGTCTTACTATGTAGTCCAGGCTATCCTTGAACTCACAGTGATCCTGTTCTGTCTCAGCCTCCCGAGAACTAGGACTCCGAGCATGCACCACCATACCTGGCATCTTTTGTGGTGGTGGTGGTGGTGGTCGGTTTTTTTAAGGCAGAAGTAGTGAGAACTCCTGAGGATTTCCCTGTCATCCTTATTGGTCATCTTTCAAGTACTAGTAAAATCATAAAAAACTTAAATACATAAATCTATTGCAAATTTAAAAGCTTAGTTTGATCTGTTTTACTACCATATATTCTTAGCCATAACTGTCTTGAAAATTATAAGACAATATGGTGACCAAAAATTAATCATAAATCAAAGAAGACATTATTTTGCCATTGAAATTTGATTTGTTTTTATAATGTAATATTTTGTAAATATGAAGAAACCCAAAATATCCAGTATAATGGGAAAGCAACCCCGAATGTGAGTTTTGTTTATGAAAAAGTTAATAAGATAAACTATTTCAAAGCAAAGACTTTTTATCAATTAATTTTTAAAAAACATATCAGTGATAATCACTGAAAAAAAATCAGACTCTAAAATACAGTGTTGTCCATCGGGAAGAGCATTCAATTTTAATGTACTGCTCTGTTCTTTGGAGAGTTGCTCTCTATGTAACATTTCTCATGAGATCTACATGTAGAACTCTATTCTTACTGCTAAACTTTGACACTTTAACATTTGGTATTAGAGACTGAATTTTGCACAAACTACATGCCTGGTCATTTAAAGTAATCAACAGATGTGTCTAATTTTCAGACTGTAGCAAAGAATGGAGCTGAAAGAAATGAAATGTGTACTGGTTATATGAAATAAGAGACCGTACAGACAGTCTAAAATTAATACCATATTTATAGCCAAAAATATGCTTTATAATTTGGTATTCTCAAAGTAGAATATGTAAAATGGTTTTACTTTGACTAGTAATTATTGTACAGCTGGAAAGAAAACTGGCAACACTCCAGTGACAACTTTCTCTCAAAATTAAAACGATGACCAAGTTTTAAAAAAGACTTGGCTGTACATACTGATCGTAAAGTTCAGATTTTTCAGTTTATACAGTCATTTAATAGCAACCTATATATATAAAATTCTTAGATTGTGTCATCTCTTCCTTGAAAATTTTATTTATTTATTTTTTTTTTAAGTGCTCATAGTGATGCATGCTCAGCACTCTGACAGACTGAAGCAGGGGGGCTGGGAATGAAGCTCATTGCAGGGGCCCTGAGTTCAGTCCCCAGTGCCCATGGATGGATGGATGGATGGATTTTTATGCAGCTCTAAAGCATTCTCAGGATAGCCTTCTGAAATACCAGTAGAACAGTTCTGTCATTCTCTATTTCATAAACATGATACATAGTGATGAGACTGTCGGTGTGGTATCATCCAGTAAGGGTTTCTGGAGATAACCAGGGCCACAGATTTCCCTTTTGTCAGTCTGCACTCCTCGAGCCCTTTGATCACAAGGTCTGTGGGTTATAGCTATTGAAAGTGACTACATTAGAAAGTGAAACATTTTTAATGTTTGTTTTTAAAAATAAATGTATTACATGTAATGTAATTTTTATGAAGAATGTTTTCCAGAACTTTTCAATAAGTTGGCAGATTTCTTAAATTCGTGAACCAAGTGATAGGTGGGTGGACAGTCAGGTGGACAGACAGACAGATGGACGGACTGGGGATGTAGTTCACTGGCGGAACACCCCGGGTTCCACTTCCAGTACTTCCAAAAAATAAATGATTTCTCTACATGCTATTTAAGGACGTATACAGTTCATTATATAAAAAGTTGCAAAACAAGACATCACATATATATTAAAAGTGTGTGTGTATATATACAGTCATATGTATCTCTATATATCTATATATGAATATCTATCTCTATATCTATATAAATCTATGAATATCTATCTACATACATACATATGAATAGAAACTTTCCAGAACAGTGGTTAAGGTTTAGACTCTGTAACTGGGAGATAAGATGGGGGAAGGAACTTGTATTTGTGATTTTTGCCAATATCTTTTTTTGGATATTAACACCTGGTTTTTGTTTGTCTAATAGGTCATGAGACCTGTGTAGAACTTCTTTTAGAACAAGAAGTTTTCCAAAAGATGGAAGGAAATGCTTTCAGTCCGTTGCATTGTGCTGTGTAAGTAAAACCAGAATGAATCAGATTTGGTTTGAGTTTTTTAAGAAATACACCCTTGCTGTGAGTGATTGCTTTGTTACCTTACACAGGATAAATGACAATGAAGGTGCTGCTGAAATGTTAATTGATACATTAGGTGCCAGCATTGTGAATGTCACAGATTCAAAAGGAAGGTAAGAGTTCAACTACTAGCCTCGTGTGTGAAAATTTAGAGAATCCATAAATAATTGAAAAATTGTGTTGTACATTTCCAAGTATGAATTATTTTAAAATTTTGTATTGCGGGGCTTTTGTATGTATTTATGGTTTCTAGCCAGTCTTCTTTTACAAACTATTTCAAAATTTAAAGATTTCTCCATTTTAAAAAGTCTGTTGTCAGTTGTGATGCACGCCTGTAATCCTTGCACTCGAGAGGCTGAGGCAGGAGGATTGCTGCAAGTTCAAGGCCAGCTTAGACTACATCGTGAGTTCCAAGCCAGCCTAAAATGTGCAGCAAGACCCTCTCTCAGAAAAAAGTCTGCTTTTTACCTAGTGATCATTGTTAACAAAAGTTAAGTGTTCTAAATAGCAGTAAAGGCCAAAAAAGAGTCCAGCAGTTGGAATACGTAGTAGTTGTTGAATCGGGATGTTTTTCAAATTTACTTCATTTTATAATGTAGTGTTAGTAATTGTATGATTGAGTGTTATTTTAGACTACTTCTGCTTTAACTAAGGCCTTTATAACAAACTTATGCAGCACTGACTTTACTTGTATCCAGGCAGTGCTTTTAAACCCTAATATAAACTCTTGAAAATTCCTTGTCATAAATTAAGGAATACTTTTCACTGATGTCTGTAGTTCAGTCAAGGATCTCAATTCCCCTCTGCCACAGAACTCCTCTCCATGCAGCTGCCTTCACAGACCATGTAGAGTGCTTACAGTTGCTGCTCAGCCATAATGCTCAAGTCAACTCTGTAGACTCTTCTGGGAAAACACCACTCATGATGGCTGCAGAAAATGGACAAACAAACACAGTTGGTAAAGAAACTGTTCAGAGTCTGTTCTTCTAGTTACATATATTGTGTATAACTTAGATCCCAGGGCTTCCTGACCTCACTAGTTACCACTCCTGAGACTTAAAAACTCAGCTACTTTGCAACCTACATTTTAATTTAGGGAGAGAATTTTCATTTGCCCTTACTGGTTGAAGAGTTCATTTTAGCAAAGCAGTGCAATGTATTGCTTAACAACTGTGTGGCCATGGCTGGAGTCAGATTGCCTGTGAGTTCCAAGGGTAGCTAAGTGACTTAATGCCTGTTTCTTCATATGTGAAGTAAGAAGACTAATGACGCCTCCTATGTAGAATTGTTATAGGATTTCAATAAATTACTATAAATCCAAGCACATAAAGCAGTATTTGAAATTTTGTAAGCCCTCACAAAATGTTAATTGCTGTTGTTAGTATGTGTGATTTACGGAAGAATGTAACTGCGCCATAAAACCGTTTGACGGCATAGGATTGTGTTACCGTATTTTTCTTGCAGTTGAATTTTTGCTCAAGGGATACTTTTCGCTCTATGTCTTCATTTCTGTACATTGAGTTATTGGTAATGTAAGAAAAATGTTCATAAACATAAGAATTGATGCACTTTTTCCTCTCAGAGATGCTGGTTAGCAGTGCTAGTGCAGATCTGACTTTGCAAGATAACAGTAAAAACACCGCCCTCCATTTGGCTTGTGGCAAGGTAAGTACACATTTTATAAGAACATATTTGCATTGTTAGTATCAAAGTGGCATTAAATATTTCTCTGCTTCACTAAAATGAAAGCTAAGATGACTACTAGCATCAATTTTTTTCTTAAAAAAATATATTTGCTTTTTAAACTTTGGAAGAGCAACCTAAACACAGTTTTGTCTTTCTTTAAACCTTAGTTCTTCCTGTCTTCTCCCTCTATTTATTCTCCTTACATCTTCAGACAAATATGTAAGGTATTAGCCAAGAAAATTTATGGTGTTAACACTATACAGAAGTATATGTTATACATATGTGTGGACTAAGATTAGAGATTGTTGAATGTATAAATTTTTAATCATACCCAATTTAAGAGTATTTTGCCACAATTTTAGGGTCATGAAACTAGTGCCTTGTTAATACTGGAAAAGATAACAGATAGAAACCTCATCAATGCAACCAACGCCGCCTTGCAAACGTGAGTACTTTCAGTGTAAACTTTGTGATCTAATTATAAAAACAGGTAAATGTATTTTTTCAAACATGGGATGAAATCATCACATATTAGTCACAGAAGCAATTAAGAAGTAAAGAACAGTTTTTACAACTGAAAAAACACAATTCAAAAACCTATTACTATAGGCCGGGCATGGTGGCGCACACCTGTAATCTCAGCACTTGGGAGGCTGAGGCAGGAGGATCACTGTGAGTTGGAGACCAGCCGGGGCTACAATAGTGAGTTCCAGATCAGTCTCAAATACAAAGTGAGACCCTGTCTCAAAAAACAAAACAAACAAAAAAACTATTACTATGTGTTTGAACAGAAACTATTAGAACATTGACATTAGTGGAGGAGGGGGTTGACAATGCATTTACGCTCATAATATAATATTCTGAAGGACAGTGGAACTGCTATTCTGTGTGTTCCATGGAACGAATTGTAAAAGTATTATTGACTGCTAACAATAAATGATGCAAGCAGCTTTTTGTATCTGTCTTTAAGGTAGCGATTTCATAAAGAATCAAATTTTCAGTATGAGCCTCAAGCCTTCGGCTGACTGAGATCTTAAGAGCTGTGTCTCCCATCATCCTTTCCCAGTTTCCCCTTGCTATTACACTTTAGACTTGGTACAGAAGAAAACTTAAAATAGGATTCACATTTTGGGGTCGGTCCCTGGAGGCTCCAAAATTTAGGCATGGAGCCTATGTTTTTAAAGGCTGTTAGAATTTGTAGTACTGCAGTTGACACGTCTTATATATTGTTATATATATTTGCCAACCTCATTTCTTAAAACAACTTAAGAGTAAGTTTCATTGGTTAAATCTTTTTAAACAAGGAAGGTAACGGGATTGATAAGAGTGGGAAATACGCCTATACAGCCATGGCTAAGCTTCTACACAGTGAGGGGTGGTGAGAGAGCACTGCACAGAAATTCTGTTCCCACCCATTTTCATTGATGTTAGAAGTCAGTGTCTCAAGTTTGTTTCTGGGTCTTCACAACATGGCAAAAATGTTCTTTCCCAGCTGTTTGTGTCTGTGTACATGCATTGCACATACGTGTACATGTGATTTTTTCCCCCCAGACCTCTGCATGTTGCTGCCCGAAATGGGCTAACAATGGTGGTTCAGGAACTTTTGGGAAAAGGAGCAAGTGTACTTGCAGTAGATGAAAATGGTAAGTAGGTTCTGTATTCTCTTCCCTTAACCTATATCCTGTTAGAAGCTTTTATCCTTTGATGCTCTATATTTGAGGGAAATGTGGATATTTTTACTGGGCAAAGAAGAGAACTGAAGCTTATATTGAGTAGTACATTGTGGCAAAGGAGCAAGGATAAGAGAAACAGGAAAGTCCATCTAATAGATGAACTCGTAGGCTCACAAATCATCTCTTAAGCCAGAGTTAGTGTTCACTATTTACACTTAACACTACTGTTCATCTTAGTAGCCAAAGGTTTTGTGCTTTCAAAAAATACTTGTTTGTTGTTGTTGTTATTTTTTGGTTTTTTGAGGCAGGGTCTCACTCTGTAGTTGAAACTGACCTGGAATTCACTATGTAGCCCAGGCTGGTCTCGAACTCACAGCGATCCTCCTGCCTCAGCCCCCTGAGTGCTGGATTACAGGCGTGCGTCACCATGCCTGGCCTCAAAAAATATTTATTAAGGCCCTACTTAAGCATCATTCTTAGGCAGAATTAATAACCTTTTTTTTTTTGTCCTGCAGTAACTATTTTTTTATTCTCTTCCAAGATTATTCTCCCTCAGTGTGTAAACGTTAGTTCTGTCATCTTGTTTTGGTATGGGGGATCAAACCCAGGGTTCGCGCATGCTGGCACGTAGTGTACACTCCCCTCCCATAGCATTGCAGTCCTGGTTTACTTGCTTTCTTTCTGTCTTCCGTAGATAACTTCTAATATACCCATGGCTTTACACAAGTACTCTACCTTGAGCTTCACTTCCAGCACCTCGTTCTGTCACCTTAAAGATACATGAATCACACTACTTTTGCCAGCGCCCACCTTGCTCCTCTGTTCCCTGTGGCGGCAAGACTGCTCAGGAATTAGGTCTTCTGTAATCGCTAGGCCTTTGCCTCCACCACACAGCAGAACCATTCTTAGTAAGATCACCAAAGGACCTCCACATGGCAGATCAGGTTTTGGCCAGCTGATTACTCCTTTTCTTTTGGTAAACTTTATTTGGCTTTCAGGACCTGATACTTTATTGATAATTTTCTTCCTACATTACAAATTATACTTTCTCAATTTTTCATTTACAAAATTTCCTCTAACTTCTTACTGCTGGAGGGCTCTAGGACTCAGTCCTAGATTCTTTTTGCTTTCTCGGTCTACGTTGACCATCTAGTTCACCTCATATAGTTCAAACAAAAACTATATGCCGAGAGTTCTCAAATTTATATTGCAGGCCCAAACATCTCATATTGTACATTGATACGTCCATCTGCCTCTGACCACACCATATGAATGTCTAATAAACAGCGGGCTCTAACACGCCTAGACGTGAACGACATGTCAGTGCTGCTTCCTTTCCCCCGCAAACCCACTTCCATCAGAGCCACCCTGATCCCAATAGAAGGCAGTTGTCTTTTTTACTGCTCGTGGAAAGAATTTGAGTTTTCCTTGCTTCTTCTTCCTCATACCCAGTGACTCTGTCGTCAGTATGTACTGTGGATTCCACCCTACAGGATACTCTAAATCTGCATTCTCTTCTGGTACAGCTCTTGTGGATCCTTTTTAAATTGATATGAACATGTTTCACCTCTGAATCTGATTCACCAACTAGTTCTTACAGTGACCTGTAAGATCCTCGACCCTGTTACTTTCCTGATCTCATATTGTCTTTCCCTTGCTTCATTCTGCCACACCAGCTCCTCTGTTATAGGGGTGCGCACATAGTATGATCATTGTTTTGGCTTTCTCTGCGTGGAAAACACTAACCATTCTGTGACTGAATCCCTCTCCTGTTTCAAGTATTAGCTCAAATTTCATCTCATTGAAGCCTATCTTGATTACTTTTTTTTTGCACTGCAACTTGCTACATTCCCCTACCACAGCACTCTCAGTCCTTGTTTACCTGTTTTCGTCTATTTTCCTTAGAGACAACTTATAATCTCCATAAAAGTAGAGAATCTTTGTCATTTGTGTTCACTGATGTATTCCTCGTGCTGAGTAAAGTGCCTGGACGTATTAGGATTTCAGTGAGAATTTGAATGCATATACCAAGCACAGTGCTGAGTTCTGAAACTGTGGCGTAGAGTAGAGATAGATAGTGTGTTCCTTAAATGGAGAAAGAGCATAAACAGGCTGTCCCGATGCCCTTGAAGTAAACCTACGATACTTTATCAGAAGGTGTTCAAACCTTTTTTCTTACGGATCGGAAAAGGCATCCCGAAATAAGAGATTTCCAAGCCAAAATCTGAAGGGCACGTAGAAAATGAGGAGGGAACTTCCAGGCTGCAAGTGTAGGTTGTTAGAAGATGTAACATGAGATGAATACAAGTACTATATTAGGTCCAGTAAGAAGGGATCTGTGCATTAGAAAGAAAGCAGTTAGTCTGGAGACGAGCAAGACTAAAGTCGGGAACTGAATAAAGTGTTAGAGACACAGAGAGTGCCCGGAATTAAGGTAGAACCACTGGGGATGAAAAGATGTGGGTGGTCTCACTGGGACTTGGTGAAAGGGTGATGAGATTGGTGGTTGGAAGAAGTCACATACCATCGACCCAGCTGAACTTGAGTAGATGGAAGTATCATTAATTGAGATAGGAATACAAGGGGATAGAACTGAGTTCATTTGGGGCCATCAGTATAAACCCCAAAAGGCACAATTTAGATGTCTGGATCACAAGATACAAGTTGGACATAGAGATTTGGAATCAGTAGTATTTGAGATCCATAGATGTGGAGATAGCACCTATGAAGCCAAGTTCAGGCTCACCCAGTTTTAAACAAAACTTTCATTATCAGTAAATTTCATTATCAGTAAACTGTATTTTTGGAAATGTAGCCACTACATAGATGAAAATAAGGAACCTAAAATTATAACATAAAGGGCGGGGGAATTAGCTCAGTGGTGCCGCACCTGCCTCACAAGCGCAAGGTCCTGAGTTCAATCCCTGGTACCAAAAAAAGAAATATTAATATATACTTCTAGCCACATTACAAAACACCAAGTCACTTACCACCAATAGTTACTGCAAGTCTGTGTTGACCATTTTTGAGATTTTAAATACCTGTTGTTATCTTTATAAAATAAAAAGGACAGTAAAAAATGGTAATAAGACCCAGCTGTGATGACCTGGGTATCTTCTGAGACACTTTGTAATGTCTAATAGTAATTGTAGTCCGAAGGTGACAAGTTATAGTAAATATCATTCTAACTTTATAGTCATTTCTAGTGACGTAGTTACCTACATTCACTAAAAATGGGATTAGTGGTACTTTGGTTTTTCTCAGATGAGATGACTATCATATTTGCATGGAATATCCCCAAGGAGCTTGTCTCTCTTGCATTTCTCTCTTGCTTACCACACCAACCCCAGGCAGCATGCAGAAGACAGGAATCTGTTTTTAGTTGTGTTCTCAGTGGAAGACTCTCCTGAGGCACGTGTCCCTCTATATTTCCACTCTTATTCAGGGCATCGTAGCCTAATGGGTCATTCTGCCTACCAGCAGCAGGTGTAGCAGTAGCCAGAACCTTCTTTAGAAGAGCCCTTAAAAGAACTGTGGGCAGTGAAGCATGCATGTAGTCATTCTGAGCAGTCTTTTTTTCCAAAAATGTATTAATACATGATATATGTTGATTAGTACATTTATGCTACATAATGAATACCTATAAATACACACACACACGGTACCTCTACATGTTGCATTATAGGGTAATCAAGTAGTTGTTCGCTTTGGTAAAAATGGGAAAACTGACACAGCTAAATGTCCAGTAGGTAAAATGTATAAGTGTGTGGCATAGTTACACAGTGAAATATTATATAATAGTGAAAAGGAACTGACTACAGTTACCTACAACAGCATCTCACACACATAAATGTAAGCAAAAAAAGCAAGATATAAAGTATACATACTGCATGAATCTATAGTAGACTCAAAAAATTCAAAACTTTAGTCTTTGAGCACACGTAATAAGGAAGTGGTTAACACAGAAGATCAAAGTAGTGGTTACCATTGTGGGAGGAGGGAAAAGGTAGTGATTAGGGAAGGGAGTACATGGAACTTCGGTTACGCTGGTATAGTACTCTTTCTTAACCTGGATGGTGGTTATCAGTGTTGTTTTATACTAAGTCATCTTGCTATTTCAAAAACATATGTGGCTTTTAAAATAAATGTATATGTGTGTGAAGGCTAAAATATAGGTGTATCTAGATATGTGATAACAAATGAAGCTGTAGAATAAGATTTTAAGACATTTGCTCTTTCAATATTTACTGGCTTAACATGGCTTTAAATAGTGAGTGTAAACTAAAAGTTCCATGTGGAATAATCACAACTTGCCATCACACAGTGTATTCTTAGCATCTTTCTTACTCCATCCTCAAAACTGAGTCTTATACCAGCTGAGGTACCAAGTGTTTCCTCCTTGGTTTCTTGTATTGTAAGGCTTTATGGCTGAGGTCAGCTGTCTCCTGCTTAAAAAAAAAAAAAAAAGTTTTTACATTTTAAAAAGTTATAAGGGAAATATTTGATTTACATGTTTGTAAAGTTCATTTGTTTAATCTAATTTATCCATTGTTTTTCTTCAATGGACTCTTAATGACCCCAAGAGAAAAAGAAAATTTAAATCAATAATCTAGCATCATTTAATACATAACTATGAATAGTAAGCCTCAGTTCACCATTCTAAAGGAAGCTTCACCAATCTGTATGTTTTCTTCTTGTGGCCTAATACACTCTGTGAGTTTAGTTGGATGTAGAGAAGTTGTGACATCTTTGGGAAATCATCCATCTCTGGGCCTGAGTTTCTTCTTTGTTCACTCTATACATTCTCCTCCCACCCTTGCTTTCTATGGTTTGTTTTTTGAGACGAGGTCTCGCTATGTAATTCAGACTGGGCTTGAACTCGCTATACAGCCCAAGCATGCCTCAAACTTGTAGCAGTCCTGCCACAGCCTTCCAAGCGCTAGGATTACAGGTATGCACCACACTTGGTGTTTCTGTCTTTTTGTACTTATTGGAAAACTGATTCATTCTGGTTAAAACAATCTTTTTTTTGGTACCGGGGATCCAACTTGGGACCTTGCGCTTGCGAAGCAGGCGCAAAACCACTGAGCTAAATCCCTGCCCCTAACACAATCTTTTGTAAGCCAAATAATTTAAAATATGTCTAAAGCCAAAGTCTTTTAAGCTTATTTACATATATTTAGGGAAGTTAAGTCTCAGAATGTTAATTTTTAAATTTTATCTTTCATTCTAGGCTATACCCCAGCTTTGGCATGTGCTCCCAATAAGGATGTTGCTGATTGTCTGGCTCTCATTTTGGCTACCATGATGCCTGTCTCATCAAGTAGTCCTTTATCATCCTTGACGTTCAATGCCATTAACCGTTATACCAACACCTCAAAAACAGTCAGCTTTGAAGCTTTGCCCATCATGAGGAATGAACCTAGCTCCTATTGCAGTTTTAACAATATTGGTGGAGAACAAGAGTACTTATACACAGACGTGGATGAACTCAATGACTCCGATTCTGAGACCTATTGAAAGGCTGAGCCAAAGGTCTGAGGCAGGAGTTCTGACACTGAAGTTTCAAATTGCTTTTTCAGGAAAAAAGCACTTTCTTGTTCAATTCAACCTAAGAGGAAAGATCGCCAGTGAACGAATGTAAGAAATGTAATAACATTAGGAAGAAGAATTTTAAAGGCAAGTTTTGCAAAAGGAACTTCTAGAATCTTGAAATAGACTTGACCAGAGAAAAATACATTGATGTCAAAGTGCTTTGTGGAATTCTTTAATTTGGCTTTGCAATGCCAGAAATAAATGGGGACATGGTGCACCCTAACCTGCTTACATAAGCAACACTATTGTAAAAGAAGAGATAAGAACACTAGACTTAAATTTTATCAGTAAAATTACAACTAAATTTAATGGCAATAAAAGTTTGGTACAGTAGGCATTATGTGCACAGCAAATTGCCAAAGGACCAAATGACTTAAAGATTTTTTAATGAATGACATTTTGTGGAAACTGGAGCAGGTGAAATGAGACATTATCTAAACCAAACTTCAATATTTCTGAAAATGAAGCCGAGATTTTGTTTTAAATGTTGATTTTTTTAAGAGTAAACATCTGAAAGCCTTCCAATACTATATTAAACCATGAAAGAAAGCAGATGTATTTTTGCATTTTTTCTTTTACATAAAAATTTTAAAATTCCAATTTTTATAATATTAGAATAAAAAACCAGCTGACTGGATGCAGTACGGGTGAAAATACTTGTGAAATGGATTGAGGTTGTGGCTGTTGCCAAGTTTTGAATGATTGGGGGTTTAAAATTGAACTATTTTTGTTTAAAAAGGTAAAGAATTTCCCAGAAAAAGTTCATGAAATCAAAAAGTTGATTATTTCACCCTATTGCAATTAAGTGGTCCTGGGGAACGGAATTTTCAACCTCACTACTTTGGATGATACACCTTTGTTGATATATGGTTTTTTTGTGCCTCTACAATGGGTTTGGGATTTTTGTTTATTTTGATCTGTTAGTTTTGAAAAGTGAAGAATAAAAAGGAAAAAAAAAATCCCATTATTCCTAAGTTAAATCATTATCAAATCCCCTGGAAGGCATTTCTATATTGGGCAAGATTTAAAATACAAAAGCCTGGAGGTCCTAATTCAGTTTAAGAGTAGCATGTTTATAACTTGTTACTATTTGGAGGGAGAAGTTGTTGCCTGCCAAATTGAAGACTACCTTTCAAGTAACAAACAGAAAAGGCTGACATTTAGGCTTTCAAATAACACTTTATGTCATTCTGCTTTTACTGTAACTGTCACTTTCCCAGTAAAAATGATTTTACCTATGTAGAGGGTCTTAATGGTCTAAGTAAAGTTCCACGAACTGCAACAAAATACCCCATTTAATTTTATCCTTTTTGTATTGTGAAACTGGAAACTTTATGACATTGTAAATTATCAGCTGGTTTTTCTGAATATAAAGTGTGAAAACACAGAACAGTATTTTGATCTATTTGATAATTTTGTGGGGTTTTTGAAGAATTAATGAGCATGTACATAGAAATAGTGACTGCTTGAATACTGTATTTACTTGCACTCTTTCAGTACATCAAGATTCCTGTATATTTTAGAGTATAATAAAACACAGATGTGAGTTGTATTTAATGGATAATGTATTTGTATCTGTGCATATTATCTAAAAATCTATAAAGTTTCTAGGGCATTGACTACTAGATTTTAAGCATTTTTTTCTAAAATATTTACAAAAATTATAAATATAATCCTCCATCTTTTCTTTATAATATAAAGAAATCATAAACCCTTCCTCATTATGAGTAGAAGGAAGGTAAATATGCATTTTAAGGACAGTAGACTATACATTTTCTATTGTGTCTTTTGAAAAAAAAAAGTAAATTCAAGAGGATTCTAAAAGTATACATATGTGTGCTTTCTCTTTCCTTTTAGGAATTCTCTTCTGAATTCCCTGAGGGAATTTTCTAGAATCTCAGAATTGAAAGAGCCCTGAGGTTCATCCAAGTCTAACCTCTTAACCAATGCAGGAGTCCCTTCTACAAGGGTGATTTTTCCACCTTGAATACTTCAGTGACTCTACCTCACCAAGCAGTCCATTCAGTTGTTGAGCAGCTCTGTTAGAAAGGTCTTCCTTAGATGGAGTTGTGAAGCCTCCCTTCTGGTAACTTCTGTCCTGGGGCCCAACCAGGTCTGTCCTCTGAGAGAACGGTGGAAAGATGACTCTCCGGCCCTCTGCCATGTCTTCTCTTTCACGGGCTGTTTGACTCCTTTGCTGAAACGATTTTCGGATGGACTCATTAGACACCCTGTTAGATTTATCACATCTAATGAAATCCAAGGTGTAGTTATAAAGTAACAAGCTCTTTTTAGTGTATCATCACACATAGCAGAACTTAGATCCTGTATCACTTTTATGTAAATGATGCTGTTACTAGAAACTTTTGCAAAGTGGTCCTTACAATTGCTAGTGCACTATGAAAATTATTTCATTGCTTTGTGGTTGCGTGTGACCGTGTGTTCCCCAGCTTGAGCAACCACCTCTTCTGGTGTGCACCTGACGAGGGCACTAACAAAGTGCTGTCCAAGATAGTACTTGTACAGCACCAGCATTTGGAACAAATACAGGGACTACTTGAATGAAAGGACACAGCACCCCCGTAAGTTCCTTTATAGTTACACCTTGTGTGTCAAAGCGCTCAGGCCCTGTTCTGTAGTGTTTTTTATCCTCACACAAAGCAGAAAGTCTAGTTTGCTTTCTTTAACTTCTCCATGAAAGAGGTAACATCTGAAATTTCTGATTCTGTGTATTACAGTACCAGTTTCTGCTCACAAACAACTTTGGGGAAATGGTGATAACAGTAAAGACCTCCTTTAATAGGACATTCAACTCAGTGCCATTTAGTTCAGGAACTCTAAATGTAGCTGTAAATTTGGGAATTTAATTTGGCTTATATTGGACCTTTTAAATGAAATAAAGTTTTTTAATGCAATAAATCACGTGTCTTTCTTTTTGTATGTAAACAACTTTTCCCTTCCTTGTGTCTTAATCCATTGTTCAATTATGAGGCATTTTTATCTTTCTTGGTTTTTGCTTTTGTATCGGGGATTGAACTCGGGACCTTGCACTTGCGAGGCAGGTGGCAGAATCACTGAGCTAAATCCCTGGCCCATTTGGGTTTTTTGTTGTTGTTGTTGTTGTTGTTGGGATTTTTTGTTTGTTTTGAGACAGGCTCTCCCTAAATTCAGGCTGGCCTTGAACTCACTGTGCAACCTAGGCTGGCCTTGAACTCAAGGCAATCTTCCTGCCTCAGCCTCCCAAATGCTGGGATTACAGGCATGTTGACTCTACCCTCCTTTTATCTTTCTTTAGAAATCTAATGAGTTTTTAGTAAAGCTGTTTTTAGACTTTAGATATTCATTCAACAAATGCTTACTTGCTCCATTCTTGGGAGTGGAAATGAGCAGAAAATCTAGAAATTATGGTCCTACCCTTTAGGGGCTTACATGTAAAGGTGTAAAGTAATACAAGATCAGAATAACCTCATGGAAGAAGTGGCAGTGAGGCTGGAAACTGAAAAACCAATACCATTTGAGCCTGTAGCAGGGGGTATAAATGGTATCCCTAGGCAACCAGAACAGAACCAGCAGTTCTTAAAATGACTGACGGACAGTTTGGGATAGAGTACGTATCAGCATTTAGCTTTCCTGACCATAGAAAAATCATGAAAACATACAAAAGATCTGATTTTAAGTATATGCTGAGGTGAGATAGCAGAAGAACGAACAAATAGTGACGGGGGAGGGGCAGGTGAAAGCTCTAGTCTCCAAATCGCTTCTGTGCAGGTACAGTAAGTTCCTGATGTACAAGCGAGTTCCGTTCCGGGAAAACTAGGGTTCTTTCGGAAGCTGTCAAAATGAGTCTTACATAGCACACCTGTGAAAGTCTGCAATTCAAAATGTTCCTCAGTCAGGGACTTACTGTGATAATAAGATGCTTGTGCAGCACTTGTCATATGCCGCACATCTGTATGCTTGAAATAATACATTATCGCAGTCCACACATCTCTCCCAAGAAGTAGGTGCTACTAATAGCTCCGCTTAGCAGATGAGAAAAGAGATGAAGTAACACCAAAGGTCACCTGGCTGGTAATTCGTGAGACAGATTCAAATCCAGCAGTCATTTCCATGGTCAGCACTCAGCCCCCTGATGATTTCTAATATGCTTTCTAGGCCTTGTTGAAATTAGCAATTTTTAAGTTGGAACAAACACTTTACTAAATCATGTAAATTGATTTGTTATATTCTGTTTTGTTGTTGTTTTTGGTACCAGGGATCAAATCAGGACCTTGCGCTTGCAAGGTAGGCGGCAAAACCACTGAGCTAAATCCCTGGCCCTGTTAACATTCTCCTAGGGCACTATTTTTAGAAGAAACACAAATCTGACCACAATAGATGTTTATGAAACACCTGCCACGTGCCGGAGCAGAGCCTAAAAGCCTGATATGTACCTAACATTTCCATCGTTACTGCTGTCTAAGCACGCACACCTCAGTTACCTGTCTGCAGGTCGGCTGACAAGCTGTCTGCGTGACTGCTCGAGCTGGGCTCCAGTGAGGCTGCGCCATGCAGCAGGAGGTGGACTTCAGTCTGCTCCATCCGTGTGCATCCTTGGACCTAGGCTAAAACAGAACGGGTGCGGAGTTCCCTGTCCTGGTGCAGCGCGGGAAGGCAGGCCTGCCACACCAGTGCGCCTGTGTGTGGATCACCTCTGCAGGGCGCGCCAGGCCCAACCTCAGAGGGACTGGGCAGGAGCCCCTGCCAGTTAGAGGCACCTCACAGCCCTGAAAGCATGAGCCGATGAGTTTTCCTGTTTTCAGTTTTCCAGGACCGTGCTTCCTAGTCTGTCTTTTATGCCTGTTTCTTCCCTATTTATGCTGCACTTCTAGTGCGGGTTCTGCACACTTAGAGCAGGGTAGAAGATGTACTCTGAGCTGGGAAGGGCTTCTTTGGCAGTGCACGACTGATTAGTTGTTGAATCTGCTCTTTTCCAAGATAAGAGAACCAACCTCTTGCCCACCTAAATCTCCCGAAGAATACAGCACCATCACCTCTCTGGCATCTTATACTGTGGCAGTCCTTTAAGGCAGGACTAGTCTGAAAGAAGATAGAAAGTGTTGGTCAATAACTACTTTTAAGACAAAAAGATGCCAATGTGTAAAGCTGTCCACTTGAATCATTTCTCCCTCTCCGGCACTTACATAAGTCTTCATCTCTGCTTCATTACTTTTTTGTGTGTGTTAAAACAGCTCCCTGACTTAACAAGTTCCATTCCTGGAGAACATCTGGAAGTTGGATTTGTTCCTAAGTCCAACAAAGTGAGACTCCTACACCTTCGACACAAATAC
This sequence comes from Fukomys damarensis, assembly GCF_012274545.1. Lineage (NCBI taxonomy): Eukaryota > Metazoa > Chordata > Mammalia > Rodentia > Bathyergidae > Fukomys > Fukomys damarensis. Next base: position 36,606,412 of record NW_022900940.1, read on the forward strand.
ACCATGTACACTGCTTTGCCCTTCCCAGCAGTCCCTTCCCCGTCACCACTGCTCCTCCTCTTGGTTCCGGACATCCTGGGCTCCGAGCACTGTACTGCTGCGCTATCCATTGTCACACCACAGCGCACGGCAGCACGGCTGCGACACGTCTGTGATTTGCATCTACGAAGGCTTGTAATGCGAGGTTCATTTGTATCTCAAAGTTTACAACTTGAGTGTTCATATGATCAGTCACTTAATTCTCATTTCCTTGTAATAATCACACTCCTTTTGCCTTGTGTCTGCTGTCTTAATTAGAATTCAAATACAAAGTTACTTTGAAAAAAATCAGTAATTTAATCAAAATATTTCAACAAACATTCCTGAAGTACATACTCTGTGGCAAGCACTCTTTAAATACTAGAAGATACTCCAGGAATAACAAACAGGTAAGTCCCTGCTCTCGGGAAATTTATGTTTTAGTCAGGGAGACAGACAAACATTCTAGACAGTGAACAAAAACCGAGAGTAACGATAAACACATGAGCTCTAGCGTTTGACAAAGAGGTCCTTGAGGATGAAAAGGCTGCGCATGTACGGTCTTAAGATTCTGCTGAGTACGTGGAGGAATGCTGACAACTAGCAAGAGCAGGAAGAGAGACGGAGGTGGGAGCCAATCCACCAACACGAAGGAAGGTTCTGCTGAGTGAGGTTGACCCACAGCCCTGTCCTGAGAATCGTGTGTCTTTGACAGGGAAAGGGCTGGTTATCAAAAGGTGAGCCCTTCTGAATGGCTGCTGGATCCGTGGCAGCTGACTTGCTTCATCTCTAGCTAGCGTAGGACTTGAAGTTGGAAAATAGCACTGCACCCTCAAAGGTGCTATGTAACATCAGGTACTGTAAAACTGGCGCATTCAAAATGCATGTTTTATAGTGATAGTGTGTAATTTGAGCCAGCAACCCTCACCATGTGTGAAAGAAGTTACTTAGGGTTGTGATGTTTAAGTTTCAAAACAGGAAATACCAAAACCTAAGAAAATGTGAAAAGAATTCAAGGAAAGGGCGCTTCTGGAGAAGAGCTTTGCCTTGAATCTGAGTAGCTCTTGAAGGTGTTAAGGTCTGGGGGAGGGGCCATCAGTTGCCCCCAGTTCAGTGACAACCTAAGACACTAAAGACAAACTACCCACATTCTTGGTGCAGCCTGGCAGCCACTAGAAAGCAAAAAAAGGTAGAGGTCTTTAAAGCCTCATTCCGAAATGTACCCTACTCCCATTTCTGTTCATTCATGTGACTCATTAAATTCCCACTTCAAAATTTATGATGTTCTCAGAGTGGCAGCTTGCACTCAGGAGGCTGAGGCAAGAGGATCATTTGATCCCAGGAGTTTGAGACCAACCTGGGCAACACAGCAATAAACCATTTCCAAAAACGGTGATGCAAAGGCTGATGGAACTGCAGTGGGGAAACAGGTGACCACTCTCACCGTAACTTCTCACCCATCTTATCGGCAGTACACAAAGCTGGCAGACAGAAAGCCAGAACATAAATGCACTCGGCATCATTAGCTGTGTAATGGACATCTGTAGCCTACTCCGTCCCTACAGCAAAATACGCATTCTTCTGAAGCTCAAGTGGAGCATTCAACAAAGACAAACCACAGGCTGAGCCGCAGAACACACCTTAACAAGCTTAAAGAGTAAAAAATATAAAATACTTGCCCTCTATGATGGAATTAAATTAGAAATTAATAAGATAGCTAGAAATACTCAAGATATTTGAAGATTAAACAACACACTAGTAAATAAAACATGGATGGCCAGGCATGGTGGTGCATACCTGTAATCCTAGCACTCGGAAGGCTGAGGCAGGAGGATCGCTCTGAGTTCAAGACCAACCTGGACTACGTAGCAGTACCCTGTCTCAAAATCAAAAAACAAATAAAACATGGATGAAAGAAGTATTTTTAAAAATATTTTGAATTAGGTCTTGGGTTATAGTTCAGTGGTAAAGTATTTGCCCAGCATATATAGGGCCCTGAGTCTGATTCCTAGAACCACAAAAAAAAAAAGCGAAACTAAAACAAAAATTTAACTTTAAATGAAAATGTAACACAACTTATGAAAATTTGTGGGATTCTACAAAAGCAATGCTTAGAAATTCATGGCATTGAATTTATACATTCAAAAATAAAATTTAAAATCACTCCCAAAGCTAGAAATCAGAAAGCAAAAAGTAGAAATCATTTAAATTGAAATTGAAAAAATAATTTTTTTTTTTTTCTTTAGACAGGGTCTCACTATGTAGTTGAGACTAACCTGGAACTCACTGTGTAGCCCAGGCTAGTCTTGAACTCACAGCAATCCTCCTGCCTCAGCCTCCCAAGTGCTGGGATTACAGGCATGCGCTACCACGCCCAGCTTTTTGAAAATAATTTTAATAGAAAAAGTCAATGAAACCAAAAGCTGGTTCTTTAAAAAACTGGTAAAAAGCAGTAAGCCTTTAGCCAGGCTAAGAAAACAACTAATCTCAGAAATAGGAGATATTTCACAACAGAGATCTGCTATGAACAGCTTTCTTCCAAAAATCTGATGACCTAAATTAATTGTGCTTAGCTGGCTATGATGGTGCATGACTGTAATCTCACCCTTGGGAGGCTAAGGCAGGAGGATTGGGGTGAGTTTGAGGCCCCCTCTGTGTTACATAGTTCAAGGCCAACCTGAACTACATAGTAAGACCCTGTCTCAAAAAACAAATAGGACAATTCCTTGAAAGACACAATCTGCCAAAACTCACACAAAAAGAAATCAACCAATATCAGAGAAACTGAGTCAACTGGACACGTACATGCAAACAAAAACTAAGACCAGGCACAAAACTTATACACTTAACAAAAATTAAATCAAGGTGAATCACAGACCTAAATGTAAAATGCAAAATTACAAAACTTGCAAAGATAACATAGATGAAAATCTTGATGAGATTGGGTTTGGCAATGACTTTTTAGGTAAAACAGGAGAGACACTGCTCTTTTTTTAAAAAAAACTGGTAAGCAAGGGCTGGGGATTTAGTTCAGCGGTTCCGCCGCCTGCCTTGTAAGCACAAGGACCCGAGTTCGATCTCCAGTACCAAAAACACCAAAACAAAACAAAACAAAAAAACTGGTAAGCAGCCAGGCCTTGTGGCACGTACTTATAATCCCAGCACTCAGGAAGCTGAGGCAGGAGGACTGCCATGAGTCTGAGGCCAGCCTAGGCTACATAAGTTCACTATGCTGAACTACATAGCAAGGTTCTGTCTCCAATAAATGAATAAACGAATGAATGAATGAGAGAATGAATGTAAACTGAGCTTCACTGACAAATGACACTGTAAGAAAATGAAAAGACACGCCATTAACTGGGAGAAAACATTTGCAAAAGACATTAGACAAAGGCATCTCACCAAAAGTATACAAATGACCCTTAAAATTCAATAATAACCCCTTTTTAAAAAATTAACCTTTTAAAAAAGATCTTCAGACACCACAGCAGATACACAGTAGTTCATCCTTATTCAGTTTTGCTGCAGGCCAAAAACATTAAACAGAAAATTCCCCAAACAACTCATAAGGTTGAAGTTGTGTGCTGTTCTGAGTAGTGTGATGAAATCTCTCACCATCCTGCTCCATCTCGGGACCTGAGTCATCCATTTGTCCAGCACATCCATGGGTGTACACTTGTTAATCACTTACTGCTCATCAGTCTGTGAGATTTACTGTTACAGTAGTAGTGCTGGCAATTTGAATATGCCAAACAGAAACCATAAGATGCTTCCTATAAGCAAAAAAGTGAAAGCTCTCAATAGAGAAAGAATCATATGCTGAGTTTGCCAAGGTTTACGGTGCAATGAGATTTTTTGAAACCACATTCACATAACTTCTTTTTTTTTTTTTTACCGGCGATTGAATTTGTTTGGGTCCTTGTACTTGAGAGGCAGGCGGTGGAACCACTGAACTAAACCCCCGGCTCTACACATAACTTTTTTATAATATGTTATAACTTTTTTACTAGTTTTCAATCTCTTACTGTGCCTGATTTGCAAATTAAACTATCATAGAAAAAATTATATGAGGCTCAGTACTATCCCCTGCGGATGGAGGAAGACTGCTACACAAATGGCAAGTAAGTAATGAAAAGACGCTCCATGTCACATGCCATGAGGCAAACAGAATAACAAGATACCACTACTCCAAGGAGAACGATGAAAACTCAGAGCTCTGACAACAAGTGCAGGCTGAGATGAGAAGGAACAGGAATGTTTTCACTGGTGTGAATAAAAATGTTTCAGACACTGTAGAAAAGTCAGTTTCTTACAAAATGAAAACAGAGCCTTACTAAATCGTCCTTGGCATTTACTTACTCAGAGAAATTCAAATGAGTCCACACAGAACCTGCACATGGATGTTTCTAGCAAATTTACTCGTAATTGCCAAAACTTGAACATGAGGTGATCGGTCAAATAAACTGGTACATCCAGGAAATGGAGTATTCGTGCTAAAAAGAAATGAGCTATCTGGGTCAGGGATTTAGCTCAGCAGTTCCACCACCTGCCTCGAAAGCGCAAGGTCCCAAGTTCGATCCCCAGTACCAAAAAAAAAATAGAAATGAGCTATTGAACCATGAAAAGACATGGAAGAAACTTAAATTACTAAATGAAAGAAGCCAAAAAGGCTGCATACTGTAAAATTCCAATTGTGTGTCATTCTGGAAAAAGCAAAACTCTGGAGATTGTAAGATCAGTGGTTGCCAGGAACTGGGGAGGGAGGAGTGAAAAGGTGGCACACAGGATTTTTAAAGGCAGGAAAACTACTCTGTACAATACTATAGAGGGAAAGTGTCTTTAATATTAACACCAAGAGAACATTAAAAACACTAAAATTGGTTTGATACTTTTCCAAATCTGTAACTACGAATACAAGTCATATTTTAAATGAAGTCTTATCACATACAATGTTGGCGAACTCATGGCACGCATAGCGCAGCGGGCTGTGTGTTATCATTGAAAGCTCTAAAAGGTTCACCGTCATGTACATCATATTTACCATTTCCTTTTTTACTTTCATGCTATCTGCTATATTATAAATCTTTGTGCCAGCATATACATATCCTTGAAACAACAAAATATACATTGTATATATATACAAAATAATAAATGCACATTGCAACTTATGGCTTCCAGGCGTTCTACTTTAAGACACAGGGCACGAAGGCAGATCACTGAAAAGCAGAAGATAGTATTCAGAAGCAAGACTAGATCCACATCTGGCCAGGGACTCAGGAAAGGAAACGGTCAGTCTTCCTGAGTTGGAAACTAGAGGAAACAAGTGCCTCTGTGAAAGGACACAGGGAGTCAGGGAGGCTGGGAAGCTTGAATCACATGCAGTTGCAGCTTCAGGGAGGGAGGTTGGGATCAAAGGGTGGGTGGGACGATACTACCTGTCACGAGACTGAGGAAGGTTTGACAACACTGGGAGTTCTTGGGCCAAAGGTGGCCAGTGAGCTAGAGTTCCTCTTTCCCAGGAGGGGGGGAAGGTCTGCCTCAGTTTCCCCACCACAGTCAGTCACGGATGAGAAGCAGCCTGTAGAGGCATGGCCTGGCTGCAAGAACAACAATGGATTTCTAACTGCACCAGCAGGGGCCCTAGGTCAATTATGCTTCCTAGAGTAGGTGTGTGAGGCCTATCACCTTAACTCTTGAGTTAGGATTCTTGGACCCATGTAGCCGTGGAGAAGCCCTCAACTTTTACAAATGTGATGCAGGCCTTAATAAAGGTATACTAGATGCTGGGAATCTTGCTTAGCACTAGTCTGATTTATTTCACTTAACATGGTATTGAAGTATATCTTTGTCCTTGCTGATCAGAATTGCTTTTGCTATTCTAGGTCTCTTCTGGTTTTGTATGACTTTTAGGATTGTTTTCTTTAGTCCTGTGAGGTATGCTATTGATATTTTGTTTGGAATTGCATTAAATTTGTATAACAGTATTGGAAATATGGCCATCTTCACTATATTGGTTCTGCCTATTAAAAAATTGAATGTTCTTCCACTTTTTTTTTTGTACTGGGGACCAAACACAGGATCTTGCACTTGCGAGGCAGGTGGCAGAACCACTGAGCTAAATCCCTGGCCCACAATCTCCATTTTTTTTTTTTTTTTTTTTTTTTTTTGGATAACAGGAATCAAACGTGGGGATCTTTATAATTTCTTCCCTTGTATGAGCTTTGGGTTTAACTTTTTTTTAGAAGCTCAAGGCTCAATATTAGGATATCTATTTGAGCTTGCTCTATTTTTCTAATGTGGGTATTCACCAGTATAAATTTCTCTCATTATGGTTGCTTTTATTATATCCCTTAAGTTCTGGTATGTCATATCAGCTTTACTATTTATTTGTAGAAACTAATTTCTTCTTTAATTTCATCTGTGACCCATTGGTTGTTCCGGAGGGAATTATTTAATTTCCATGTGTTTATGTAGATTTTGTGGTATCTTTTGCCATTTATTCCAATTTCATTGCACTATGATCTGATAATATGCATGTGATACTTTCAATTCCTTTGCATGTACTTAAGCATGTTCAATAAGATAGTATTGTGATCTATTTTGGAGAAAGTCCTGTGTGTTGCTGAAAAAAATGTTTTGGGTGAAACATCTTGTACATGTGCACTAAGTTCATTTGTTCAAAGGTTTGGTTCAGCTCTGATACTTCTTTGTTGATTTTTTTGTCTAGTTGATCTCTTTGTGACAGTGGGGTACTGAAGTCCCCCATTACAACTGTATTAGAGAGTATCTGATTTTTCATATCCATTAGTGTTTTATAGATGGCTGTGCCAGTATTTGATGCATATATATTTATGACTGTTATCTCTTCCTCTTGGAGTGTACTTTTAACAAATATATAATGACCTTCTTTGTCTCTTCTGATCAGTGTTGGCTTGAAATCCACTTTATCAGCAAGTAGAATAGTCACCCTGACTTTTCTGGGTTCGGTTGCATACAGTATTGTTTTCTATTTTTTGACTTTTAGTCTATGAATTTCCTCTTGAGTTAAATGTGTTTCTTGTATGCAGCATATTGTTGGATCTTGTTTCTTGATCCATTCTGCCAATCTTGTTTCTTTTGCTTGGTGAATTGAGACCATTTACATTGATGTTTATAACTGATAGGTATGGGGAAACTGAAACTCTCACCTAACAATAGTATGCCGAAGGCTAGAAGTGGTTAAGAACAAGGAGTTAATCTATCAACTTGATGTCAACAGAAACCATTGTGACCAGATAAAGAGAACATTCCGGCCCAAAGTGCATGTGAATGCCTTTTGATCTTTAGGAATTGTAAAATGTTATGGTGTCTTTCTGCAGATGTTTCTTCTGTAGATTTTGCTGATAATGTATGTATAAATAACCAGGCTTGCCTCAAATAAAGCAGACAGTCTTTTGTCTCCACTCTGCCTAGAGTCTTTCTTTTTCAATCCTCACTCTCTCCTTCAGGTACTGTTCTAGTGGGAGCTGGTTCCCCACAAATAGGTATTGACTTATCCTTGACATTATATTATTTCCCTGTTGTTGATTCCCCTTCTATTTAATTGCTTGCCTTGTCTGATGGATTCATTCTATTGGGACTCTTAGAATTTTATCTTCATTGTCTTTTTCTCAAATAGTCTTCAGAACTGTTTGGAGTGCTGGTTTGGTTGTCATGAATTTCTTTCTTAATTTTTTTTTTTCCTTCACTATCAGAGATCAAACTCGAGACCTTGCACCTGCAAGGCAGGCGATGGCACGACTGAGCTTCATGAATTTCTTCAGATGTTCTTTATCATTGAAGTATCTTATTTCTCCAGCAATTTTGAAAGAAAATTTTGCAGAGTTCATCAATCTGGGTTGGCAGTTGTTTTCTTTTAGGGGTTGAAGTATTTCATTCCAAGCTCTCCTTGACTAAGGGTTTGTACAGAAGTCCACTGTGATTCTCATGAGTTTTCCTTATAGGTAGATTGTTTCTTTTCTCCAACAGCTTTCAATATTCTGATCTTGTGTTGAATTTCTGGAATCTTGACTATTTTATGTCTTGGTGTAGTTTTTTCTTTTAATTGTGGCTATTTGTAGTTCTATATACCTCACTTATCTGTATGTTAAAGTCTATTTTCATGCTTGGGAAGTTTTCTGCTATTACTTGGGAACAGATTTTTATGCCCTTTGTGCTATCTTCTGATTTTCCATTTATTCCAATTTATCAAATACTATTCTTTTTTGCATCATCTAGCAGTTGTTGGATTGATTTTTCAAGGTCCCTTGCTATTTTTAAGAAGTAATTCATTTGAAGACCACCAACGACAACCCTGTCTTCTGGATCTGAATTCTATCTTCACATTGGTTGATTCTACTGCATATACTTTCAGTAGAATTTCTGGGTGTGATGGCACATCCCTGTAATCTAAACTCTCAGGAGGCTGAGGCAGAAGGATCACCATGAGTTCAAGGCCACCCTGGGCTACATAGTGAGTTCAAGACTAGCCTATAATACATAGTGAAACCCTGTCTCAAAAAAAAAAGTCTCAATAGAATTTCCAGTCTCGTTTGAATGTGTTTTATGGCACCCAGTTCTTTCTTATGCTGGGCATTCATGATTTCCTTATCTTTTCTAAGCTCCTCTTTTAAAAAATATGTATCTACTCTAGATGCACTTACTATTTTCTTCATATGGTCATTATCTCTTTAATTATCTGTGTATTTATATCTACTTTGGTTTTGTCAAGAGACTTAATCATGGTAACATTGATTAATGTAACAAAACATTGTTACTTCTGCTACTACCATTTCAGAAAGTTCAGGTGAGTGGCTTTTGGTGTCCTCTACCTCAACACCTCCTGGATTTCCCTTGGGCAAGCTAGGGGGTGCTGGGTTTCATCTTCCTTCTGTGTTTTCTCATTTTCTATTTTTTGTTTGTTTTCTGCATTGAGGCTTGTAAATTGCTTATGGTAGGTAGCTTTATGACTAGTATTGAGACCTCTTAAGGAAATGACTAGTTTTCAGGGATGTCTTCTAGCCTTAGTTGGCTTTTGGCCTTTGAGTCTGTCCCAGGATTCTGCCTCTTCTGTTTATTGGGGATGAAAGGTTCAGCCTGTTTGGCCTAGTACCCAGTTCTTTGGTACTGAGCTGTAGTATAGTTTATGACCCCCAGGCAATCTAGGAATTGGCATACAAGGAAGATCGGTTGGTTACAACTATGTTACCCTGGCTATAGCAGTACAATCAGTAATAACAATAGCATCAAGCCAGGCCTGCCTGATATATGCAAGATACTAAGTTCAATCCCCAGAACCAAAAACAAACAAACAACAACAAAAAAGCAACAAACACAGATAGGAAAATGACACACTGATAGCTAATAATTTGCCACCTTTAAACCTAGTTACAAGATCTATAAAACAAGGCTGGGCATGGTGGCGCATGCCTGTAATCCCAGCACTTGGGAGGCTGAGGCAGGAGGATCGCTGTGAGTTTGAGACCAGCCTGGGCTACATAGTGAGTTCCAGGTCAGTCTCAACTACATAGTGAGACCCTGTCTCAAAAAACCAAAAAAAAAAAAAAAAAATCTATAAAACAAAACAAGACAAATTGGGAAATTATATACAGTAAATATCCACTCAAAATTTAGAAGGGAGAAAATTTAAAAGGGAATAGAGGAAAAAATGGAAAAATTAAAGAAGAGAAAAAAATGAACGAAATTTTTAAAAGACTAAAAAAAAAGCAAAGGAAAAAAAAAAAGGAGGAAAGAAAGACATTTATCTGTGATTGCAAGCCTGTGGTTATCTTTTGAGGTCTACAGTTTTGTGGTAGTATCTGATTTAAGGTATTACTCTGCTCTCACTGGTAGACAAGGGAGGCAGTCAAAGACCACTAGATCCATGCTAGATAATCTCAGCAGTAAGCTTATGGCAAGGCACTGGTTCTGGAACTTTCAAATCTACAGAAATTCATGTTAAACCTGTCCTCTGGTCATGGGGGTGGGGCCTGAGTCATTTAGCTTATAAAACTCTGGGTGTCTTTTCCCAGACTGATTATGGTTCCTTAGCCATGGATGTCCTGGTGATTGTCCCTCACTCAGTCAGTGGGAGTTTAACACAGCAAGCTCTGGGGTAAAGCCAATCTGCAGCTGCTCTGAGTCTCACGTTCACTAGGCTCCTCCCTAAAATGGCATCCAACTAAGCACTGCTCCGGGGGACACTGCAGTCACTAGGACTGGAGTCATTCAGCAGCTGTTGTAGTACATGGCATCCACTGATCTAGTCCACTGATGTGTATCTGAAGCCCTCTGGGGTCACCTGCTTTCACTGTGCCTCCGTAAAGTCATTTCTTTTTT
>NW_022900940.1:36616803-36632766 GCF_012274545.1 Fukomys damarensis
AAGTCAGTTTTTTTTTTTTTTTTTTTTTTTTCACCACCCAGGAGCTGAGGAGAAAGTGCAGATTTCTCCTTCTCTTTACTGCACTGAGGTCTGTCTCTTCAATTTCTCTGTAGGCTCCAATTTTCTCTTCAGATTCTGTCTGGGTCCTAAGAATCCACCTCTCTCCTTTTTTCTCCCCAAGTTGTTATTTTTCTGTATCTGGATTCTGAATCTCAGAGAGGCTAATTTATTGCTGCTTACTGCTCTGCCATCTTCCCAGAAGATTCTACTAGATACTTCTTGATCCAATGAAATTGACATATCTGGATTAACAGTCACACATGCAGACCGAGGCTTTGTTAATCTTGCCTCTGTCACTTGTCCATAGGAGACTGTGGGCATGATTGCTAGTGTAACTTGTATTCTGAGTTATTCCTTTTAACTATTTCTTTGTCACAGTTACATCCTAAATTCCTGGTATTCATTTCTTTAAAATGTTGTTTGGAGACTTTTATATTAAACAATAGATTAGACTCATGCCTGGAAAAGCTGTCAACAATTCCGGGGGAAGGAGCCCTTGAGCAGCCAGTCTTTCGCTCCTCCACAGGCGTGATCTTCTGAACCTATGGCAAAAAGGCAGCAGGGGCCATCCCCACCTGAGAAAGATGTTTACTGAGATACTGGACGGCTATCCCCTAGTATACTGCTTATAATATGCTTTGTCACTGCTGTTAATAATTAAACAGATTATGATAATCAGTACCTTAGTTAATTCATAAATTGCTCATATACAGACTACCTAGATTACTCATACATAGCTGGATGTCCTCAGGGCAGTTGTTTAACCTTTCTATGTCTCAGTTTCCTTATCTGTAAAACTGGAGGTAATAAAAATACAGTACTTTAGAAAGATTAAATGTGTTACTATGCATGGCAATAAATAAATAAAAATCTTGTAATCAGTATAGCAGCCTACTTTGAGGTAGATTTATTACAGCCACAAATTCTTTTATGTTCTTCCCAAAGACAGAGAGGATTTATGTTTCCTCCTCTTGAATCTAGGAGGGTTCTATAGGAATTTTACTAACAGAAGAAGACAGAAGTGCCACTGTCACTGTTTCTGGCCCATATCTTTATAAGTTGGCACCTTCCTCTTTCTGTCTCGAAACTCCCTCCCTCCCTTCCTCCTACTTCTTTTCTTCCTCTTCCTCTTCTCCCTCTCTCCCTCCCTCTCCATCCCTCTGTGAGGTAGCCTGTTAGGAGTCTGTCCTGACACCAGCATGCTGGAAGAGCACATGGAGCCCTTCCATTGCCTCATCAATGTCTCAGACATCTGTCTGAGTGGAGAAACTATCTTAGAAGTAGGTTCCCCAGCCCCAGCCACTCCAAATAGAAGGATATATATATAACCAAACTCTTTCCAAATTTGAGAGCAAAATAAAATGATTCTTTCAAGCCTTTTCAACGTAAGTTTCAACACTGATTATGAAAACTAAAGCATATTAAACAGATGAATGAGTTGAAAGAGTGGATAGCCTTCAGCCTAGGGAGAATGATTCATGTAGCAAATTGAGCCTTTGTTTTTGTTTTACAATGTATTCTATAATAAGAGCCCCTCTGTCATATGTAGACACTGTTTACCTCCTTATTTACTATTAGAAACAGCAGAAGGAAAAAGAATGAGATTATCTGAGGGTGTGCAAGCTAGAATAATCTAGTTTAGCTCCCCTCTTTCACAGAAATGGGACCTTAGGTCCACAGAAGTAAAAGCAGGTATGTGCCCAAGATCACATGACAATTTAGGAGAATGTTAAGCCTCGTCTCCACTACCAAGCCAATACCCTTAAAATCTGGTTATATTACTTAGCTTCTAATTTTACTTATTTCTATAATGTTACCATTATAATTTGAGTCTGGAGTGTCCCGCGAACATGTTAAAAGGATTGGTCACCAGCCCATGGCACTATTGCGAGGTGGTGGAAACTTTCAGATGGGAGATCTCCTTGGAGGAAGTTTGGTCAGTGAGGACATGGTCTCAAAGGGAATACTGGGGACCCAGACCCCTTCTGCCTCTCTCTGCTTCTTGCCTGCCATGAGGTAAGTGGGTTTGCTCTACCGAGTGCTCCCCACCATGATGTTCTACCTTGCCACCAACCCCAACACAATGGAGCCAACTGTTCATGGACTGAAACCATGACCCAAAATAAATCTTTCCTCTTCTTAAGTTGTTTACCTCAGGTATTGTGTCAACAGCTACAAAAAGATATCGTGGAAAACTGGTACTGACAGTGGGGCTGTTGACAATGTGGTTTAAAAGCCTTTGAAACTGATTTATGGGAAGAATTTGGAAGTTTGGGGAAGCAGGCTATAGAAAGCTCAGAATGTTTTAAGCAGAGCTTAATGGGTAATTTTGATGTGTGCTCTGAAGACCAGAATGCTGATAGGAATATAGACAGTTAAGTATGTGCTCGTGAGGTTTCATCACATCATAAAAAAAGATCATACATCATAACCAAGTCAGTTTCATCCCGGAGATATAAGGATGGTTCAATACATGTAAAGCAATAAATATAATACATCACATAAACAGAAGCAAGGTCAAAAGCCACATGATCATATCAATAGATACAGAAAAGGCTTTCAATAAAATTTCAACACCCCTTTATGATAAAAACCCTGAAGAAAATAAGTATAGAAAGACCATACCTGAATTCAGTAAAAGCTACTTATAATAAACCAACAGCCAACATCATATTATATGGACAAAATCAAAAGCATTCCCCCTAAAATCAGGAACAAAACAAGGATCCCCACTATCACCTCTTCAACAGAGTACTTGAAACACTAGTGTTTTAGGGGCAGGGACTTAGCTCAGTGGTTCCACCACCTGCCTGGCAAACGCAAGTTCCAGAGTTCAATCCCCAGTACCAAAAACAAACAAACAAACATTAGTATTTTGGCAGCACATATATAGCAGGATATAAGATCAACACACAAAAATCATTAGCATTTGTTTATACCAAAAATGAACTTGGTGAGAATAAAATTAGGAAAACAATACCATTTATGGTAGCTTTAAGAAAAATGAAATACCTAAGAATTAACCTAACCAAGGAAGTGAAAGACCTCTACAAAGAAATCTAAAGTACTCTGAATAGGGAGATTGAAGAGGAAACCAGAAAATGGGAAAATATCCCCTGTAACATTGGCAGAACCAATATTGTCAAAATGGCCATATTCCCAAAACTGTTACAGAGATTCAATATAGTCCCAATCAAAATATCAACAGAATACTTCACAGATCTAGAGAAAACAATCCTACAATTCCATATGGAGCTAGAAAAGACCAAGAACAGCAAAAGCAATTTTGGGCATCAAGAGTAAATCAGATGAGATCTGAGACTGCTGAGAATGGTGTTACATTCTGGCACAAAACTTTTTCTATATTTTTGCCCATGCTGAGATTTTGTAGGAGGCTGAACTAAAGGTGACAGGCAAATTAATTAGGAGGAGGAAATTTCAAAGCAGCATATAACTCAGGCAGTGGCATGGATATTGCTTGTTACTTTTTGCTATATTTATAGTGAAACTTGAGAGCAAAAGACACAACTAAAAATTTTGAAAATCTTGTAGTTTGGCCAGAAAAGGAGCCCATTTAAAATTGCAGGCAAGCCGGGCATGGTGACACACGCCTGTAACACCATCACTTGGAATCTGAGGCAAGAAGATGGCTGCTAATTTAAGGCCAGCCTAGGCTACATAGTGAGTTCAAGGCCAACCAGACCTATACACCAATATCCTATCTTTAAAAAAAAAGTTGAAGCCAGCGAAGGAACAGTTGCTAAAGAGATTAATGCCATTAAAAAGAAGCCAGATATTTTGCACCAGTACAACAGGAAAAATGCCTTGAGGGTATCTCAGAAATCAGCAGGATCCCACCCACTGCAGATTTGCTTGCAAGGGCCCCTGGGTACTTGCTTCTCACGTTGTCATCCAAGCCCTCAGAGGCCACTGTAGCCCTGGCCTCAAGTGGCCCTTATTACTGCTCCCACCAACAGTAGATCCTGGCATTGTCCACATAATGGTAGTTTTGTAGGCATACAGAATGCAAGGATTATGGGGTCACAGAGATTTCCTTTAAGATTTCAAAGGAGCTGGTCATGGTGGCACATGCCTGTAATCCCAGAACTTGGGAGGCTTGGAGAGTAGGATCACTGCAAGTTCAAGACCAGCCAAGACTATGTAGCGAGACCCTCCCTCCTCTGTCAAAAAAAATTTTTTTTTCAAAGGAAATCCTTAGAAGCCAGTATATGGCTAAAGCAGAATCCCTGCAAGCAGCTCCTGAGAGGGTGGCATGTGAAACTAATGCAAGAGTGGAGCATTGAGAAAGTTACAGATCCCAAGAATGTGGGACTCCTGCGGAGATAAGCTTCAGGCTGTGAGCAGAGCCAGCCTGAGAGTGGCCATGTAGGCTGCAGTCAGCAAGTCTATAATCATTAAGCCCCTGGGCACTCACATTCTGCCACCATAGGCCCCAGATGCCAGACACAAATTAAGAATTAATGTTTGCCTTGCTTAGTTTTGGCCAGTTGCTTGGGTCCAGTTCCTTCGGGCCACTGCCCTATTCCTCCCTTTTGGGATGGAGTGTTTACCCTGTCCCACTGCTGTATATTAGAAGTATTTTTTTAGTTGAAGTACTATTTTAATTAGAAGTATACTATTTTTTTAAATTGAAGCTCACAACTGGCTTGAGTATAGGAAGAGACTGAGTTTGGGAGGGCTTGAACTTCTGAGCAAGGCTGGCACTGTTAAAACTTTAGAGACTTGTGAAGATGGACTGAATGCACTTTGCACTGTGAGATGGACATGAGCCTTTGGCACCAGGAGCAGAATGTTATGGTTAGTATCCTAAATCTCCCTCAAAGGCCAGGTGTTGAAGGCTTGGTTGCCTGCCTTAGCACTATGGGGAGGTGGGGCTGGTGAAAGGAAATTAGATCACTGGAGACATTCCTTTGAAAGGGATACTGGGACCCTGCATATCTGCTAGAGCCCTCTCTCCTTCCTGGCCTCCATGAGGTGTTTAGCTTTGCTCCCCTGTGCATTCCCTGCCATGATGTTCTTTCTACCTCATGTCAAAAACAATGGAGCCAGCCAGTCATGGATGGACACCTCTGAAATGGTAGGCCAGAATTAACTTTTCTTCCTTATTAATTGTTTACCTCAGGTATTTTGTCATGGCAGTTGAAAACTAACAGTTACTTCACAGAAACAAATCTATTTAGTGACAAATATCCATTTTACATGTAAAATATACATTACTTGTTCCTAGGAAAAATCTGAAAAAGAATTTTCAGGGCCTGGTGGAAAGCAGGGGTCACATTGTCAGGTATTGTTTGAAAAAGAAATTCTTCCCCTTTTCAGATGCACTTAGAATGCCAAAATATTGGCTCTCATTATGGTGTATCTTTGTGTTTTTATTTCATCAACCCAGTAATTTATGTCAAATTCACAGAATGATTACCTCCCTTCCAACATGCAGCAGTTTAGATGAAAAGCTTATTACATTATAGGGGATAACTACTTTCTTTGTTCTTTTGATAGTTACTGAAAAATTTGGGTGGCAACTATTCTTTGAAGATGTATATTTTTACTGAAAACAATTGTCTTTCTGTTATCTGTAAATGATGGGGGTTTTCTTCTCTTATTTTTAATATATCTGACAGTGTTAAAAACTGAAACAGGACAATATTAGAAAATAGTAAACTTAAAATGGGTAATTCCAAAGAACTGTCTTTTTAAACCTTAAATTGCTGCTTACTATACATTTTAACAATGGTTATTTTCCACTTAAGTTGCCATTTCTTGCACTCCCCTCTAGTGAATCCTCTTGGCTGGTCCATGAGGTATGACTTTAAAGGAGAGAGAACTTCTGAAAACCTGTCAGCATCCAGAATTTGTTTGATACAGAGTCTCACTATGTATTCCAGGCTGGCCTCAGACTCATGGCCATCCTCCTGCCTCAGCCTCCCAAATGCTGGGATTACAGACACACCCCACTATACTTATCTAAGGAATCATTTTAAAGATCATGACCCCACTCAAACTGCTGCCCCGACAGATCCAAACTCCTCCACAGACTCACAGACTCCACAGACTCCTGCACAACCAGCTGGCTGTTGCCTCCTTCCCCTTACTGGAGGCCCCCTCACTGACCTTCTATATTTTAAAATCTTTTAGTTCTTCAAACATGCTGAAAATGTTACCAATTCTAAATATTGACTGCTGCATAACAAACCATCCTAAAACTCAATGGCTTAAAATACCTATGACTTATACTGCTGACAAATCTGCAGTTTGGGCAGTGTACGTAGGGAAGGCTTATCTGCCCCTCACTTTAGAATGGGGGACCTGACAGATGAGATTGGGACCGTGACCTTCCCAGATAGCCTGCACCTCCTCAGGGTACACTGTTTGCCTTCCAAGTGCAAAACTCCCAAGAGGCAAAGCAGGGTCTTTGTTCATGACCTTGCTGTAAGGGTCACACAGCATCGCTTCGGCAGCATCTGGGTTTGAATCATCACAAAATCCAGCTAGGGTCAAGGGAAGGAGCACAGGACTGGCAAAGTTCCAGTAAGTGGGACTGGAGAGACTGATTCAGCCATTTGGGGAAAATACAATCTGCCGCAATACCCTTTACCAGTGTGTACACATGCTTAAATCCCTTTGCGGGGGGGCGGGGGGGTACCAGGGATCGAACTTGAGTCCTTGTGCTTTCAAGGCAGGCGGCGGAACCACTGAGCTAAATCCCCGGCCCTTAAATTCCATATTTATATGAACATTAGGTAATAGTTCTCATGGTAATAATTTTTTCTTATGTGACTTTGCACACTCCAAAACTTGTAGGATAGTATTTTACAAAGAATTAATGCTTAATTTTCACAACTGATTTTTGAGAGTTGCAAAGATATCCATCTGACTAAATCATTTTTGAAGAATCAGAATCCCTCCCATACCTTACCTTGAAGTCACACTGTGTATAATTTTATCACTCTTTGATTGCTCAGGAATCACTTTAGATTCCTAGAATTCCTCCCAATCCATAGTATGAATTTCACAAGAGAAAATGTAAGCTTCTGGCCATCCACACTGTCTGGGATGTGAATGAAGAGGCCGGCAGTGGTGTCTTCAGATGACACATCAGGACTCTAGGGCAACAGACTACACATTCATGTGACAAAATGCAGACCACTTCTTATTTTGGGGTAATCTGTCATGTGGCAATGGACAGTTAACACACGAAGGGTAGCCTGGCAATGGAAGAAGTCTCAAGCTGCGTGCAGGCCTCCTCTGGCTGAGAAGTGGCACAGTTTCCCCAAGCAGTCCTCCTGCTCATCTCCATACACAGTAGCACTTATCTAAATCCAGGCCTTTTTGTACAATATGAGGGGTGATCGTAAAATAGGGTGTTGAAATTTTTAAAAAGCATATACTAAAAGATACAACGCCATCGATCCCTCCCAAAAGCCCCCCATCTTTAAACATTACTATCCCATTGTGCTTGCCAATTTCTGAAGCAGTTCTGGAAGTCTTCTGTGTCTTTATGAGGTGTATGGTGAATGCCACTGCCATGTGCCGGCCAATGGAAAGGCAGGCTTGTAAAACATTACAGTGCGCCCTCATCCACCTCATGCCTGGATCTGGCATCGTGTGACTTGTGGCTCTGTTTCAAAGTCAGAGTGGCCATGAAAGGCAAACATTTTGAGTTGGTTCAGGACATCAAGGCAGCCACAGCAGCGCAACTAAAGATACTCAAAAAAACAGATTTCCAGAAGTGCTTTACAAAGTGTGGCAAGAATGATGGGATACATTTGTTCAAAGCAAGAGAGAGTATTCTGGAGGGGACTAAGGGCAATGTGTCTTTTGCTATAGTAACTCTTTTTAATGTAAACATTCATCATAGTTTTCAATCATACCTCCCTCACACATCTGTGGAGACAACTGTAACTAATCTATTTTGACATTTAGAAATGTACTTTGTTGAGAAATCATTTATTCATTCTGCAGTAATTTGAGCAGCGCTCAGCTTCACTGGGAATCATCCCTCTCTGGGCACAGCCTCTGTTCCAGGCCACTTCACAGACTGCCAACCAGTCCTCCGAATGGCTGGCTGTGGATCAGGTGCGTGGTCCTGCCCAGTGTGCTCTGGACAAGGGGGAGGGACACCTGTGGGTAAGGGGTGGCCAGTGGGTTTCCCTCAGCAAAAGCTGGGACAGGCCTGAGCCTTTGGAGAGGGTGGTGGGACTGGACAGGGCAGTCTGTGAAGAGTGTGTACCGTTTATCTTCTGCGGAAACAGATCCCTAGAGTCCGTTATGAATGCAGCTCATTGTGCCTCTCACTTCCTTTGTGAGAAAAGCCCCAGCCAGGCACAGCTGCACCTATACAAGAAACCACAGACAAAACTACTTCCCCCAAGTTTGATCTGAACAAAAACATACTTGATTTCCTGCCTGTGTGTTATAGTCAAGATTGCCACTTACTTCCTGAATGTCAGGATCACAGCTGATAAAAGCATATCATAATCATTAGTCATCAGTGTGTTTCCCCTGAAAATGACTTATTTTATTCATTTCTCCCCATCCTCTGCTTTATTCTGTCTGGCAGCTACTTCTTTTAATTACAAAAATCACTTTGTTCTATCATTATTACTTGCTTTGCCGCTTATTTCTGCTTCATGAGTAATTCATTCTAAATTTTTAGAAGGAGGTGACTCAGGGAAAACATGTTTTGCTTAGAAGGGTTGAATGTGGATCTAGCAGATGCTTATTAGTTGCTTACTGGGTGAAGTAGTTCTACCAACTTTGTCTTTAAGACTGGCTTTTCTGACTGGTTCTCAGGCTGACTGAATCACTTGGCACTCAGCAACAATATGCATTTTAAAGATACTTTTTTTGTCTCCCTGGGGAATGGGCCGAGACAGCACATCTGGAGCCACATCCGGCCTGCCAGCTCACTCCTCCTAGCAGGGCCTGCCCTGGGAGGGCAGGCAGGGGCTGTCATCTGGTGGGAGAGGTCCTGCTCCCATTCCAGGGGCACTTCCCAGGGCGTGGGGATCCCAAGGCTACCTCAGGAATTCTGAGTCGCCCCACTTATTTCCTGGAAACTTGACTCATTCCAGGCCTTTTCTAGGGAGCAGTGAGTGAGTCAGCAGGGGCACAGGTACAGGATTTGCTCCTAGACCACTTGGCATATTTCATATGCATTCCACAAATGAGAAAACAAGGTACAGAAAGGTTTAAATACATTACCGAGGTTACCAGGATCGGCCACAATCCCTTTAGTCCGCCTCTGGGGATTACACTCTTAATTATCCTCCAAAGAGCCAGGAAAGGGTCTGGAAGGCTACACTGCCAGGGAATGGGAAGAGAAGTTCATTTTTCACTTTATACAACTCTGTACATTTCTTTAGTGTATGCTGTTTTTAATCACTTAACAGTTTACCCCAAGGGTCACTCAGGCAGTGTGCTGGTTTACATGTGGACTATCCTAAGCATCGCTCAGGCAGGTGTTGACTGTTTTAAGATACACCATACACAGAAAAAATTTGATAATATTGCTGTTTTTATCTTTTCTGATATATTATAAAAATCAATGAAATAGGCAGTTTTTGGTCATCCTGGATTTAAATAATTGGACTGGTAAGTGGTTAAAAAGCTGATTTTAAAAGTTCAAACTATACAGCTACAACATTTAAGAGGCAAACCACAGACTATTCATTCTGGACTTTAAAATTATCTGACATAATTCCTAGGACCAGAATTAAACATTGTTAATGTTTGGAAATACTGGACCCAAATTATCCATGGCCTAAGAATGTCTTTGCCATACTGAATCATAATCCTTCATCCAGACCTAATACTGTGAGAACCCTGCACTGGACATTTGTGGCCACTCTCAAAACCCTGCCGAGGGAGGGCTGGGCCCAAGTGAGCGAGCCTCTGTGACAGTCCCTGCCGCTTGTCCTTCCGGGCTGCCAGGCCTCACCTCAAAAGGGAGACCTCTGTGGGCCGCAAACTGAATTATACCAGCATCACTTCCCCTCTGCAGTCGAGCAGCGTGGCCAAAGCTAACACAGTTTATTAAGGTCCCTGGAATCCCTGGACAAGACTCATGGCATACAAAGAATTCTATTACTCACTCCTTCCTAGCGGCCTCACCTCCAGCATTTTCCATCCCGGCCTGCTCCCCACCCCAGAGCACTGCACTTGCTCGCTCCAGTTATTTCAAGTCCTGCCTACACATTCCATTTACTGACAGAAAGGCAGATGTGAGACAAGCTTTTTTTCTATTTTTAAAAATGTGCCAAGCTTATGACTCTGGCGTTGCCTTTTCACCTGGACAGAGGTCCAGCTGAGCCGAACGGGAAAAGTCCTCATCGCAGCCCTTTCCTACACAGCTTTGGCTTTCAGAGCTCATTTCTTACCTTAGAAAATGTTTGAGGCTTGTGAAATATTTACACGTCCTGGGTGTCACTTGATCAACAGCAAGGAAAAAAGCAGACCACTGCTGGATGTGTAAAAACATCAACTAACATTTATTTTTGTTTCAGCTCTTAAAATCTATTGTGTACAAACAGATTTGCTAGATAAAGATGTGGCTTAGAAGACCAGTGTGGACAGAAAACACCAGAAAGTATCTCAATCATTCATGATTAGAAGGAAGAGGTGGGCTGAGCATGGTGGTACATGCCTATAATCCCAGCACTGTGGAGGCTGAGACAGGAGGATCGCCACAAGTTTGAGGCTAGAGGAACCTCCATCTCCCACCTCTTCCCACAGTTCCCAGGGTGGAATCTGGTGCCACAAAAGTGGGCTTCCACACCCTGGAAGAAATGTCCCCATGCTCAAAATGTGTGGTCTGTGGAGGCGCAGAGCTGTCTACCCAAAGACCACACACTTTTCCTAGTTCCTCTCATACAACCTCCCATAGAGAGCTGCTGTCACCAGACCAGAGGACAGTCCACTCTTCCTCATGAAATAGTGGTCATTTTCCCAGCCAAGCTGGTCAGGGATTTCCAGGGTCATTCCTGAGGTCAGAAACAATGGAAAGAGATAGGAAGTACTGAAGTTGCCCCACAGGTGAAACTCAAATATCCCTGAGGCCTCTGTGACCTCTTGCCCACAGGTGTGGAAGCCAAGACCCCCACACTTGACCAGGGCACAAACCTGAATATAGTATGTGCCATGCACAGTGTGAAGACCATCAAAGACCCCCAGGGCATACAGCTCTTTGGACAGAGTGGGCCTCCTGTACAGTAAATAACAGCAGAGGCTGTTTGAACAGACTTGAAGGTAGCCTTCCTTTCTCCAGGCAGGGACCAGGGTGAAATTGTCATACATCATCTCAGAATGAAACATGGGAGGAATATTCATGTTCCACTTGGCATCTTTAACACAATGGACTTCCTGAGCATCTTTCTCACAATATGGACTGCCTGACAAAATTTTTAAAAACTTACTATGGGATGGATCCATTTTACCTGCTGCATTCTCTGTGCCAACAAGACCCTGGGGATTTTTGGCTACCTGAGCAGTTATAAGGTGACCTTTGGAATCTTCCATGTCATGGTACCAAAAGGACTTCAGAGGGGTATGGATGCCGCTCCCTGTAATCCCCAGTGATGGGTGGTGGATGTTAGCTGCCAGCACGTTGACACCAAAGGCAACAGCAAAAGCTTTCTGAATCTCAATGGCTGCCAAGAGGGGGAGCTGGTTCATCCAGGCTGTCGGATACACGACATGCTTCACCTCGGAGTCTTGGAGGAGTCTGACAGCAGGATCAAAGAACAGTATGTCAAAGCAAGTGAAGATGCCAAACGTGCCAGCAAAGGGTGTATGGAAGGTGATGTAATCTACTTTAAGAGGAGTGTCAAAAGCTGCCTCAAAGTAGAGGTTGTGTTTACGGTAGCGATCAACAAGGGTTCCATTACTGCTGAACACAACATTTGTGTTGAACTGGTATCTCCCGTCACTCGGGCACCCTGGGTCACTGCTAAGACAAGGCTCTTTTATCCCAAGATTGGCCACCAAGAACATCTCCCCCTTGAGGGCCATGCAACTCAGGCGCTGGAGGACCTATAAAAACAAAGATATAAATACATGGATTTTTAAAAACCCTGCCTTTAGCCTCATTTTTTAATAGAAAAGTTCCTGTATTATGTCCATAATATATATAAATGGCTATCATAAACCAGTAAGCAAAAACAAAAACAAAAAACACCAAAGACTATAAATAGAGGATTCATGGAAGAAGAGAAATGGCCAAGAAGTATCTGAAAAGATGCTCAACCTCATTAGTAACAGAGAAATGCAAATTAAGACAATAATTAGGTATCATATTTCACCTTTGTTAGATTGGCCAAAAAAAAAAAAGATTAATTTTTTTTTTTTTTTGAAGACAGGGTCTCACTATGTAGTTCAGACTGCCCTGGAACTCACTAGGTAGCCCAGGCTGGTCTCGAAATCATAGCAATCCTCCTGCCTCAGCCTCCCGAGTGCTGGGATTACAGGCGTGTGTCACCACGCCTGGCTGGATTGGCAAAAATTTTAAAGGTTATTCTATCCAGCATGGATCAGAGAGTATGAAGACAGGCACTCAGGCACTATTATTGGGGATATAAAGTGATGTAAGAATCTTTTAAGGGAAAAGTTTGGTACTCTTTAAAATAATTTAAAATGTGCACAGCCTTTAACAAATTCCATTTCTAGGAACTTTACTTCCCACAAAAACTTGGACATTTACAAAAATATATGTCCAAGGATATTCACTGAAACATTTCTCATAATAAGAGTTTAAGAGAGAGTAAACATACAGCATGCTAAAGAAAGATGCGATAGGAAATGACAGAAAGATGGATGCATAGCGCGATGTCAATGGAAGCTGGAAGTTTCTTTAGAAAAGGAAATGGGAGGAGAGATGGGCTGTGGCAAAAGTAAACTTTTACTTTTTAAAAAACTTGTTTGACTTGTTTTTTTAGTAAGTGTATATTCATGTATTTTTGTGTAATTAGTAAATGGAAAGATCTGCAGGTGAGTAAATGGTTTGTAATACCATACTAGATGATAACTGAATGGATGCACGGCACATTGAATTTGATTGTTTAGATCCTAATGTCTTCTTTTAATCTCAGCATGTTGTGGCTTCTGATTGCTAGCTTCATTCATCTCCACATGCCCTTGGACTAGTAAGGAGGAAGACCGAATTGTCACGTACCTCTGTGTCATTGAAACGGTGAGGCTCCAGGCATGGGTTCCACCTGACAAGCTGGGGAGATGGCATAAAGTCCAAAAACGGGTAAATGGATGTTCTTGTAAAGTTGAATCCATGAATGCCATCTTCTGGGAACACTATAATCTGTACACCCTGTAAGTCAATATCAAATTACAGTCTGTTATAATTAATTAGTTCATTCGTTTGATAACCACCAAGAAATTACTCTGTACCAGGTGCCAGATACAGAGATAGTGGCTCAACTCCCCTCAGGAGTCTTAGTCTTGGGGAAGCTGAATGCTTTTTCTAGGAAGAACCATTACTTGTGCCTGAGAGCACGTCAGGGAGAGGGAATGAGTAAGTACCAGACAGAAGGGATTTCAAGCGGCCGGTACAATAAAAGATGGAGCTGACTATAAAGTAAAGGGTCTTGACTATCTCTAGCCCACTGGTTCTCAGCCATTCTGCATGATGCTTCTGATGCTAGGCCCATCCCTAAAAAGTCCAATTCAACTGACTGTGGGTGAGTCTTGGCAACAGTGTGTAATGTTCCCTAGGTGATTCTAATGTCCAGCCAGGAATGGGACCAGTAACTAAGAGTCAAGTGTGTTATTTCAGCACAGAAATGAAGGCTCACTTAAAATTTCAATTTCCCACTTGGGAATGAGGAGGTTCCCTTTGGGACTCTGGCCACTTTATAGACCTTTCCCCACACCTGAGGACACCCTGGGCTGCCTGGGACAGCTACAGCAACCTAAGGAAACACAAAAAAACGAGCTCTCAGTTTAAGGGCCTCATTCTTCTGTTGTGCTCCACTTATGTGGATTAAAATGTCAAGCTCCAGTGCAGAAAGAGGAGAAGGCACACAGAGAGGGCATGAATAATCTAGGACCATGCAGTTTGAGGTTTTTTTCTTCTAGAGTGCACTGCAAATTCTTTTTATGTTTTTTTTTTTTTTCTGGTTACAAAAGCTCTAATTAACTGTAGAAAATTTGGAAAAGAGAAAAATAATTCATAATCTAAAATGCAAAGATTAATATCTATTTTTCTTTCTGTATATGTGCAGATAATTGAGAAAATAAATATATGATTTTGCACCTTGAATGTTTTTCTTGAAGAACACATTCAAAAGTATCATTTGTAATGGCCACATTATATTTAAGAGTACCCTATTGTTTCTCCTTTATTCTTGGAAATTTGAATTATTTCTAACTTTTTGTAATAAAAAGAAGATTGTGCTGACCATCTACCTATGATGTGTTCAAAACGTTTACTGAATGAGTATTTTACACAGGTCTTTGAATCTCTGATTATTTCTTCAGAATAAAGTCTTACAAGTGAAATTAATGGTCTTACAATATGAAAAATTTTAATTTCTTAACACACATTGTCAAATAGCTATCCAGAAAGGCTATACCGCACAGGCTCCCTCCAGAAGATAAGGACAGAGGCCATCCCACTGCAGCCTTAACAATGACTCCATAAAGAAGCGAAGCAAGACAAGATGAAGAACGTATGCCTCCCCAAATTACACTGGGATACAGATTAATAATGCAAAGACGCTTTAATTAGCTAGACAGTGTGCTACTATTTGACTTTGTTACTTAAAAGATCATCACAAAGATTATAACTGTACAGCCCTGGAGAATATTAGCAGTTTTTTATCTATTAGAAAATGTATTTCATCATTTACTGGGCTGACAGACACATTTCCATTTCTCCAGTCCTCCTTTGAATCAGCTTTACCATCTTACTGGTTCCCTCATTAACTAATGAGTTAAACAAAAATTTTCTTTACTCTGTAATCATATAAGAATCATGCAATTAATTTTTTTTTTTTGTACCAGGGATTGAACTTGATTCCTCACTGAACTAAATCCCCAGCCCTCATGTATTTAATTTCTGAAAATTACACTTGGACAAATATTTTCTTTATTAAAAAGAACACGTGAGACCACTGAATGGTTTTTCACAGAGGATACCATTTAAACTATGCATACATGTTAGGCTAATATGAAAATTAAACTGCATTCCCTGAGCACACATCAGCCAGGAATAAGGTTGGGAACCAAATGTGAGTCAGAGCAGAACTTTGGGTCTGATGTGATAAGCAATTAGCACCCCTAATAGCTTCAGCAATTTTCTGATGGACTTTAATGAAATCAAGAACTCCTTCCGAGGAATGAAGGTCACCAACCTAAGTAACTGACAAGCCTAATCATCCTTAAATTGGCCTCCTTCCTCACCCCCACCCCAAATGTCTCTACCAAAAGAAATATTTAAATTGTTTGTTCAAGAACCTCTGTCTTCACAGCAAGTCTGCTACACAATTTTGCCAAATCCTTGCTATTAATTTATCTTAAAACTTGCTTTAACACTACATAGGGGAGCTGAGATATCTGAGAGCACTAAAAACTATCTTATCAACCAACAACTGCATCCCCGCTCCCAGTCCACTAAAGAGAAGGAAGAGTGCCTTGCGGCTGACATAGGCCCCACAAAACCACACTGTATATTTCCGTTAGGAGCAGGAAAATGAGAATTCTATATTTACAGTCTCTAGGTTTCAGCACAACATTTGCCAAATGTTTCAGATGGTCCTGTGGACAGGGTGGAGAAGCACGAGGTAGGTGAAACTGCAGGTGCTAGATTCAGCTCAGGCCAGCAAACACCTCCACCCCAAGAATGCCTGCCCTCCACAGGATCAGTATCAGCGG
>NW_022900940.1:36632995-36639372 GCF_012274545.1 Fukomys damarensis
GGGGGGGGGGGGGGGGTGAAGGGCACAGCTGGGATTTTTTTTTTTTACACTGACTTCAGCAGAGGCTTAAATGAGGTGTGTATCAAATGTGTGAATGACGTGAAGGTAACTGATACATGGGATGTCAGTAAGGGTCCCCAAATAGCCCAATAGGCTGGAATGATGACATTTAACAGCATAAATGTGCAGTACTGCACTCAGGTTAAATCAATCAAACTCTTAAGTACAGAAGTGCAATGGCAGCAAGTGTGTCTGTGCGAAAAGGGGACAGCAAGTGCATTATGAACCCACAGTGAGATGTCACCGTCCAAATTCCCAGGAGACAAGGTCCAGAGATGAGAGGCAAGTCTCTGCAGCCTGCCTTCGTGAGACAGTGCTGAGAGAGCTGCACACACAAAACCCTGGTAGTCTGGCAGAAGTGCCGAAAGCTGAATCTCCTAAGGAGCCACAAAGGGACAGCAGGACGGCCTGGGAGAGACATGCGGGCCAAGCAGTCGTCCTCAAATGTGCAAAGGATGGAAGGCAGTGCTCAGGGACTCAAGCTGTTCTCTTTAGCTCAAGAATAGGACTACGGGTGGCAGCTGTAGGGAAGCTGACTGTTGCTCATCAAAAAAAGGCTTTTCCAGAAATTCCCACTGCTGGACAAGTGGACCTATGAAACAGTGAGTTTCTGGACCACTCAGGGTGGCCACGAAAGTCAGGCTGGAGCAAAAGAGAGGAGGGGCATCCATGAGAAGCTCCCTTCCAGCACCAGTTACACACACACACACACACACACACACACCCCTAGGGTGTGTATGCACCGTAGGCCAGAATTTTAAAATGTAACACTAGATGTTGGTTCTGTCTTTCTATGCTATCCGGACCACCCTGCTCAGAAACAGGCCATCAGAGCAGGACCAATTATCATGACCAGATCTGGCCTTTAAACTGACCGAGAGCGAGGATGGGATTTTTTTTTTGGGGGGGGGGGTGTTTTTTGAGACAGGGTCTCACTGTGTAACTCTGGCCTTGAATTTGATCCTCCTGCTTCAGTGCTGGGTTCACAGGCATGGGCTCAAGGGAAGTTTATATGCTTCTATATGCTTTACTTCCTGTGGAGGCAGAGGAGGGCTCAAGCAACTGGATACGGTTGCCCCACTATCTGGGTTAAAGCCCAAACTTCCCTTTGGTTCTAGGTTTCCCATCAGGGCATCTGCATACTTTTGGCAAGGACATTTCCACCTCTGCCCTGTGTGTCCTCCACCCCCACACTTCCTGGCAGGAGGGGAAATGTGGCCAAGCAGGAAGCCCTTACAAAGGCTGGCACTGATCTGGCCTTTGTTGGTTTGGGGTCCATTCTGTCTTAAGACTGTTCATAATCTGGCACAGAGACAAGTGGAGCCCCACATGATCAGCAGGCAGTAAACAGCAGTTCTGTGGATGCTTAGCATTTTAGTTAAGCTGTGGATGCTTCACAGAATGTGGGAGTAGGAGTTCATTAAAACTCCTACACACTCAAATCCCCTGGAGAACCTTAACAAAATTCCCAGCATCTACATGACACCCCATCTGGACCAATTACAGCAGACTCCTGGGGACCCACCTACCTACTTTACAGTCCACTCAGTGCTTCCTGCACACAGCCAAGCGGTGCCCTGGTGACTTTGCCCAGAGCTTCTCTCACTTACAGGGAAAAAGCATCACCTAGGGTCTTGCTAAGATGCAGACTCTTGTCTTAGTTCCTAACAAGCTCTAAAGCACTGTGGCTGCTGGTCCCTGGACCGCTCTCGGGTAGCAAGACTCCAGACAGCTAATTCAACTCAGATTTGCTAACTGGACTGACTTTCCAGAGGGGCTGTGGGTTAGGGGTTACCTAACCACTGCTCAAGAGTCAATGAGCAATTTGTTCTGTTCTACGAGAGGAGAATTTCTTGCCTTCTGGGCTGCAGTCATCACTTGCTGTTCATAGATGTCCAGGTTCTGGTTCATTAGTTCCAAGGCCTGCTTGCGGCCGATGAGAGCAAGGGGGTTCGGACTCAAGACAGCCTGGTGCTCGTACACAGCAGCCATGTAATAGTCAGCTTTGTGAGGGTCAGCTACGCAGTGGTCCTCAGTGCAGACTCCCAAGGCAAACAAAAAACAGCCGAAGAGGAAAAGAGTAAGCTTACTGCTGGCTCCAGACATAATGCGGACCATAAATCTGGAATGTAACGGAGCAAAGGAAAAACAGCTGAATAAAGAATCCTGCCAAGAATTTAACTTTCGCAGCTGTGATTTATTAATCTCAGCAATTAAACTCATCCACAGTGATACTGCAGCTCAAAGAGTTTGTTTCATGTTCCTAATAAAAGAGTATGTGTTTCTCTTCAAACACGTAGCAAGCTATGTTTTAAATGGCTCACTGTGTTAAGAGTCTGGTTTTAGAAAATTTCCAAAATAGACTCGAGGTTTGCCATGATTTTCTTATTCGGTATTCAGCAAGACTAATTTGTCACTGCTTGATTTTCTAGCTATGAACTTAAGTTTTAGGCAGTGGTAATAATCTGGATTATCTGACATAATTCTTTGATGTATTTCACACTCTGCCCCTGCCCTCTTTTTTTGCAAACACACTACATAAAGGCAGCCATCTAAACCAGGTATGACCAACAGAGTGATCCTAATACAGCTCAGCTTTCCTAGCCATAAAAAACTGAAGGATTAAAATTCTCTGCATTTTTTTGTGTTAGTAATGAATACAAAGGATGACTCTCCTTTTAATCAGCACAACATTCTTTAGTTGGGGCCAAGAAACTGCTGATTTCTACTCTGTTATGGACAGGCAAAAAGACTCCTGATCAAAGCGTGGCATTGTTTCCTTCCTGGAAGTTGAGAATTCCCACTGCACATCACTGCGTCCTCAACATTTATGACTCCAAATCTTGGGCTCAAAAGTACATTAGTTTGGAAAGAAAATCCTTTTTGCAGTGATGGAATGGAATTTTCCAGAAAATACATGAATTTTGTAGACTTTCACTTTGAAGTTACCATTGAAACCAGTAGTGAATGACTGCTGTGTGCTCCCCCACACACCCCAAGAATAGGGATGTTTATTTCTGAGTGTTTTAGAGTGGGTAGTGCAATTCTGACTTGAAAATCAGCTTAGCCTCCAAGCTAAAGCCTGCCCCCACCACCACCCCGGCATGCAAGGGGCATCAGTGGTGTGGCCAGGCCAGGCCAGGCCACCTGCCTGTGCAGATGTGCTGAAATCCTGATTAAAGATCAAGATAATAAAGTCAAGAAATTATATTGTTGCCCTTTAAAAAGAAAATGACACCTGTCTAAATGAGCTCCTAACTTCTGTACTTGCATCTCAAAACAAATTCCCCACGTCACAAATTTTATTTTGTTTTCCTTATTTTTTGGCCCAGAAACAAACCACCATCATTTGCAACAAGAAAATAGGACTAGAGAAGCTCATACAGAATCCTTGCAAAATTTGATTTTAGAAAGAGAAACATTCTCCACCCCACCCTGCCCCATCTGAAACTGTTACTTCTTTCCCCAGGGAATGAATGTACCATCTGAACCAAACCCCAGGCTTTGCTGCCATTCATCTGAGGCACTACTGTAAACAGTGTTTTATGATCAGAACAAGCAAGGCTTTGAGTAAGCAGTCATGAGTTTTTGAGCGGAAACAAAAGCATAATTGATAAGCTTTCTTATCTGGGTTTTTGTGTGCAAAGCCAAGCAAAGAGTAATTTAAAATGTCTCAAAAATCTATTTTCCATTCCATCTCTATCTAGTTTCATAATGATGACAGTGGGGACTGGCTCTTGGAGAGAACTTTCATCTTCCAGGTAATATTAACAATTTTTCTATGCTATAAGGCAATGGCTTCACTAAGAGGTGCAAAAACTGGAGTATGAGCTGCTGCTGAGTTGTAGCAGGGCACAAGTTGCTGGGGCTGACAGTATGCCCTTTCTCAACCGGGAGTGCTGAATTTGGGGACACAGAACTCTTTTCTTATGTGATCCTGAGATGGAACTTGGGGTCTTGTGCACACTAGGCAAAAGCTCTACCACTGAGCCTGTCCTCCCACCCCCAGCCCTCGGACCCAAACAGTTAAGTCTAAGAAACCTGTAATCCAGCGAAACAAGAAAACTGTTGAACCAGCAAGGTATCACATCTATTTTGAAAAAATAAAACTTATATTATTTACAGCAGAGCCTGTAGGAGAGCTGTAAGTGGCAATCATTTGCACATGAACAAAGGTAGGTTGATAATAAGAGGTTATGCAGATTTAACCAGGTATTCATGCTTGAAGATCACAAGCTTAATGAGGTAGGAGAGAGTGAGTAATTACAATAAAAATAGGTATGACAGCTTGCCCTTCCAACAGCAGTGAAGAAGACATTGTTATCAAAGCTCCAAACGCTGCTTTTCACCCTTTATTTGGCACCACAAACAGAGCTGAGCCAGGACTCTTAAAGGCTCCAGAGGCAGCTAAGTGGGGTGCTGGTTTTGAGCCGCATTGCAGGGGTCAGGGCACTCCCTAGATCAGTGCGGGAGAACCTACAGCACGTTTGCCACAGCCAGCTGTTTGTTATCATTGACATCTCTAAATGGATCACCATCACTGCCCTACATGCTTGCCAGCAGTTACCAGGTGCCAGCTCATGACAATATGCACAGGGGGATTGGGGCCTGGGGCTTCCTGGGAACATGGAGCCTGCCTCCACAACAGCAAAGAGCAGTAGGGCTGGGGCCCAGGAGAAAGGGGAGAGAGTGGTGGCAAAAGTAATCACAAAGATAATTACTGTAATAGGGCCCATCCACTGGCCTCCTAACACTTCCCTGTATCAGCCTGTACTCCTCAATCCCAGTCTCATTAGAGCAGATCCCTCAAAATCTTTTACTGACTCTCCATTTCACACAGAGTAAAAAGCCAAAGTCTTTGCAATTTGGCTACAGGAAGAACCCAAAGGACAGGGAGTAACTGGTGTGGGGAGAGATGTTGGGAGTGCCATCTTTAAGCAAGCAACTGATCTCTGAGCATAAGGAACATCAGTCCCAACACTAATCCTGATCGGGAACCTTCTCTGGATCTAACAGGAAAAGAAATCAAAGTCGAAATTACATTGAAATCTATTTCCCAGAAATTTGGTAACATGTCAATCACTAGATATTTTTATACATTAGACTCTTCCCACTTTGCTAAATGATTCATCTTAATAATTAGCTGCATGTCCTTCTTAGCTATGCTGTTAAAATAGTGACTTTTAAAATAAAATGAAAGGATTATTATTAAGTCATTCTTAATAAGATAATTTTAGGGGCAGGTATAGACTTAAATTTTATATATAGACCTATTATTGATCTTTGTAATAAAAAAATCTTGTCATTCTTTTCTTGTCAGGGAGAAAAACAGTCACATGATTGGGAAGGAAGGTGGCAGAGGAAATTCACACTCTGTGGAACAAACCCTAAGGTATCTTGCCAAGACACCAGGAGATCTGCAGTGTATGAGTCTGTATAACTGGCAAAATGCCAAGAAAAACAATGTAAAGTTCCAGATCCTTTTAAAATGATTCTCATAAATTTTGTGACTTTCTTGTCTGAATTCTTTTATATTGGGAGTAGAAATCACGTACATCTCTCCCTAATTTACATAATCTGAATGTAAAGGAATAAGAGACCCTTTATTCCCCACAAAGCCTTGCAACCGCCTCTTGCTTCTGGCTCTCCCATTTCAGTACACCAGTCATGAGCCTGTCAGTGACTGGCCTGTGGAACAAGAAGCTCCACAGCAGTTTTAGCTTGGATGGCTTTGTTTAAACCCACCCACCAGCAAGACTTCTGACATCTCCGTTGGAAAGGTCAAGTGTGAACACTTGTGACCAGCAACTGAAGATGACTTCAATATTTGAGGCTGAACTCATAAGGAACAGTAAACAGTGTACCAAGTCCTCTGGGTTAAACTGGTAAATGTGACTTCATGCTCAAAGTTATAGCCATTATCTGCAAAACAAAGAATGATATACCAAAATAATTTTGCATTATGCATTTGATAAAGGCCAATTTTGATTCCATTAACTAGAATAATTTATCTTAAACTAAATGAGAACCCAAAGGATCTTGACATGTTAACTTAAATGTCATCTTTCTTCTCCTTCAATGGGAAATTATCTCCGTAATTCAAGTCAAATGAAACTTCCTGGGCTGTGGATGTAGCTCAGTGGTAAAGCACTTGCCTAGCACAAGTGAGGCTCTAGTTTCAATCCCCAGTGCCGCAAACATTTTTCTGAAATACATGGTACAGTATATATAAGAACAATTTTTGTATTTGGTATTTGGGTAAAATCTTGACCTTTTTCTAATTCACTTTGTATGGACAAAAAAAAAAAAAAAAAAAA
>NW_022900940.1:36639798-36656165 GCF_012274545.1 Fukomys damarensis
TATGAAAAAAAAAAAAAAAAAAAAAAAAACTGCAGGCAAGACTGATTCCACAGGTTTGCTACTGCCACCTTGTGGATTAACTAGTTTTCACTAACCCAAGTGGGTATTTGATCTTAAGAATCAAAATAGGGGGCAGGAGATTTAGTTCAGCAGCTTGGTGGCCTGCCTTGCAAGAGCAACGACCCGAGTTCAATCCCCAGCACCCACACACAAAAAAAAGAATCAAAATAGGATTCTGAGACAGTTCATGGATGAGGTTTTTTTCCTCATTTGCTTCTCCCTTTCATTTCTAGTACTTTGTCTATCATTTTTACAGTGAGAAAAGGAAATCGGAAGAATTTTATGCTAGGCATGGTGGCGCATGCCTGTACTCCCACAATTGACAATCACAAAACACACAAGGAAACAAATTAGCATGCAAGACATTTGAAAGAACACAGCAAAATCAGATTCCCGACAACTTCTGATGACTGGAGTACTAGTGCAAATGATCAAAGAAGTATACTAAAGATAACTAAAGAACTACCCAGTTAAACGTAAAACAGAATTTAAAAATAAACTGTCAAATTCCAATGAGATGATTTTTGTGGCATAGGAATGAATTAGAACTGCAAAAAACAATGCTTGGAATGTACCACAGAAATGACAAAGAAGAGGGTAAGAGACACGGAGGATACATATGATGAGCAAAATTCTAACTGGGACTTCAGAATAAGGAAACAGAAAAATGCCACACATATTTGAGTGAATAATAGCTGAGAATCTTATCAATGAAATGCAGAAACCAATAGATTAAAGATAACCAAACAAACGAAATTACACCTAGACACAACATAATGAACTTCAGAATTCTACTAGTTTAAGAAAAGTAAAACTTAAAAACCAGAGGGAAAAGAGTTTATCTTTGAAGATAGAATAATCTGAACCTTTCAAACACAGATGTGAGTCTGCATCTTCAATGTGCTGAGAGAAAGTTAACTGTCAACATCGAAAGGACTCGTTCACCTCCCACATAAACCTCCTGCAAATAACGTGCAGGAAAAATTCAATCACTTGGAAATACATAAATTAAAAGCCCATGAGTTTTGAAAAGATTCTACAAAAAAAGAAAGTGAAGATTATTTACTGGAAAATTGCCATGAAGCATATAAAAACTATGACTAAACATTCTACAATGAATGAAAAAAAATGAAAACAATTTTTTCATTTGGGGGGAATAGGCGAAATGAAATGTTACCT
Source organism: Fukomys damarensis (assembly GCF_012274545.1). Classification (NCBI taxonomy): domain Eukaryota; kingdom Metazoa; phylum Chordata; class Mammalia; order Rodentia; family Bathyergidae; genus Fukomys; species Fukomys damarensis. The sequence continues at coordinate 36,641,038 of NW_022900940.1, forward strand.
GGCAGAGCTCAGGAAAGAAAAGAAAAATAAATAAATTAAGGCAAATATGGAAGCAGCACAAGGAAATCACATAATACTATAAATAAGCAATAAAAGAGTTGAATTAGCAAAGTACATAATATGGGGTCTGTAAAGTTTTGACCAAGGATATCTTGCCTGCTGAAAATGTCAGCATTAAAAAGCCAACTCCTTTATATCCGGACAATAAGAAGGATGCTTTGGGCCTTTCTTCCACAGGTTCAAGGGTCCAAAATGAAAGACTGTCTAGAAGAGAGTTCCTAGGAACCCAGCTCATTCTGGGCCAACTAGGAAAGAGTTTCCTGGAGCTCTGCCATTCAGGCACTCAAGAGACCTCTGAGCCATCTTTAAGGGAGCCCCAGCTATTGCTTGAGCTGGCAGCAGACTTCAGCATCACCCACGTAGTGCTGGCGTTATAGTCATGCAGACTATGAGACATGTAAGCTTCTACCCAGGTTTCAGGAAAAGGCCGGGGAGGTCAGGCAGTGTGCCCCTAAGGGGTAGTGTGTGACGCTGTGAGAATGAAGCCGAAAGCTAACCCCAGGAGTCCCCAGGAAGTTAGAGAAAATGAGTGTCTAACGAAAGCCACAGGAATCCAAACCACCCCAAGAGAGAAGCCATGGGGGAGGCACTGACAGTGCCATAGGATGGGACTGCCCAAGACAAGTGGAATTCACATCTTTGTCCCTGGTGCTGGACAAGTAACTACAGGATTTAACATTCGCTCTGCTAAAATTTAGTCTTGTACTCTCCTACTCCTCTCTGTTGGAGTGGAAATGTTTAACCTGTGGCACTGTATGTCGGCAATGTTTAACGTTTTTAAAAATTATTTTTATAGGAGTTCACAGGTAAAAGTTTGACTTGAGGCTGAGAGGAGACTTTGGATTTAAAGTTCTCTGTAATGCTAGAACTATTAAAAGTTTGGTAACTGTTAAAGAGGTACCAAATTCCTTTTGCATAAAGGGATGTACATCAGTCTTCTGAGGGTCAGGGTCAGATGGTTATGGTTTAGATGGAGAATGTCCCTCTAAAGCCTTACACATTCACAGTTAGGGCTTTTAAAAGTTAGATAGGATCATGGGTTCAGAGCCAAATACGCTGCTGGGAGGTGGGGACCGGTGGGAGGAGCTGGATCGCTGGAGGCGTGACTTTCCCCAGCCCCTCCTTCTCTTTGCTTCCTGACCACCAGGAGCTATCAGCTTTCCTCTGCCCAGGCCCTTCCACCATGTGGTCTTAGTGTTCAAGCCTTCCAAACATGGACTTGAAACCAAAATAATACTCTGTCTCAGTGGCTAAGCCAGGGAATCTGACCATACCTTATCATCTTGAATAAAATCATACAAATCAGATAAAATACGGGAGGCCAGCTAAATTTGAATTTTAGATACACAAGTATGTTAGAACATCCTTATACTGAAAAAATACTGCTGTTAGTCTGAAATCCAAATTTAACTGGGAATCTAGATGTCCTACTTTTGGCTTTTGTTTTAAATATGACCTTACCTATTAACGATTTAATGATCAAATAATCATAACCACGACTTTTATAGTCATTGCTTCCTTTTTTTTTTGTACCAGGGATTAAACTTGGGACCTTGCATTTGCGAAGCAGGTGGAGGAACCACTGAGCTAAATCCCCAGCAATCACTTCCTTATTTTTAAAAATAGCTTTGTCACCCAATATGCTTCCCTAGACACTATAGTTTACTTTTCCTCATTTAAAAATATTAATATATCTTTTATCTTTCTAATATATAGGTTACTGTTCCATCCCTCTTATTTTCTTAAAACTAACAATGGATGATAGATTCAAAACAATTAAGCAAAGGGACTAATTGTCCTATCAACATCAAGACATCTTCAAAATACAGAAATTAAGATAGTATGGGATTGGTGTTTTCAATAACATTTTTTCCTTAGGAAAAGAATAGAAAGTCCAGAAATAGACTGTGTGTTATCCAAACACTACCCTGTAAGTCATTCTATTCCAATGATACATGATAACCACATCTGTCATATATCAAGTTTATAATAAATGTACACACACATAGACACAGTTCATACAGACATACACACAACATGCTTCCTTCACATATAACTTTAATGCCTTAGCTCAGAATCTGAGCTCAGCCATGTAACTTGCAGTGGCCAGACATGACATATAAAGGCCAATGGGGCTTGTTCCCTTTTGCAACCTGCTGACATAGGAAGACATCTGGGTAGATGAATGCTGAGGAATGTGTGGCACGGTGGCAGATATGCTTTGGGCGTTCCCAGTTGGGAACATCCATTGGCAGAGCAACCTAGGTAACTGGCAACTCACCAGAGACTCAGCTGAACCTGGTCTCACAGGAATACAAATTAAATAAATGGCAGTTATTTTAAGCCCCTAAATTTTAGTGTACTTACACAAAAAACTTAATTATATGAAAACAAAACCTGGATTCTTACCTCCCATAATATACATATTTTAAAATTCCAGGTAGAGTAAGGGTGTTTATGAAAACCAAAACAAGCTTTCCGATACAAGAATAGACTTCATAGCCTGTCCAGGTTAGGATGTTTTCAGCAAAATGCAAAAGGTTATACCTTTATATAGAGAGGAAGCTGGGTGTGGTGGTGCATGCCTATAATTCCAGCACTCAGGAGGCTGAAGCAGGAGGATTTCTACAAATTCAAAAACAGCCTGGGGTACATAGTGAGTGCAAGGCCAGCCTGGACTATATGTGAGACCCTGTCTCAAAAAACAAAAAACAAACTTCACCTGAGCTGTATTCCAGTTCAACCCCACACCCTGGGAATCAGAGTGTCTTCTCCAGAGATGATTCTTTAACAATAAGGTAAAATTAAAAAACAAAGTACCGAAAGCAAATAAGGTAAATTTAAAAAGCTAATGCGAGGGGCTGTCATGAATGCTAATAGCTAAACCAAAGAAAATGAAAACAAAATATTTCAATATTGTTGTCATGTTTCACACGTGATAGCTGCCCCCCTGCCCTGAAGGTCACCTCCAAGTGTAGAGCTCCATCACGATGGGAAACACTGTATTACGATTTCCAAACCATTTGAGATGACTCTTACATTCTCATAGTACAATATACAGTTCTCAGTTTCCTGTACATTTTAAACAAAGTAAATGTCCTTGTCAATGAAGTTTACCACCTAGGTCAAACCATCCCAAATTTACTTTAAAAAGACCCAAAAATTCATGATGAATGAAGCAAAACTAAAAAAGGAAACAATGTTCCTTCTATTTTTCCATAATGCTCCCTGCTCCTGTGCTCAGTCTCGCTGGCATTAACATGTAGAGTGAAGGTTAAGCACTTGCCTGGGTAGGAAGGAATCCAACCCTTCTCTAGGTTGGAGGGTACGTGGGACAGGCCAGGGGAGTTTTTATGACAGAGTCATCGCTGAACTGTCCCGATTAATCCATAAGAAAGCTGGCTTTTCACTGGTTTTGCTTCAAGCCTAACTCTGAGCTTGCAGTTCATAAATGTAATAAGAAGCAAGAAAAATCAACTTAACGTTTTATTCAAAGAACCATTTTATGACTTTATGTCCTGCTCTGTCTCTGCTGACATTTCCTACAGCAGACTATGCAACAGGAAATGTGCTGTAGGAAATGTCAAGAGAGACAGATAGTGTTATGCTTTAAAATAATCACAAAGATTCTTACTGTGCTTGTTAAGTGACTGAAATTAAAATGTACTATCACCATTTGAGGGTATAAAGATTTAATGTCTGTAGAAGCATCAATCTTCTGAGTGTGTATTTTCTCCAGGCACTGCATTTGCAATTCTTACTAAGTTATCTGATTGCCTGTATATTCTTTTCACCCAGATGGAAGAAACTTGCCAAACAGCTCTTTCTTATAACTTCAAATGCAGAGCCCCCAAAGAATCAATTCACTGACTCTGATGACTGTCTCTGCTCTTTACAGAGCATGTTTCTAAGACTTTAGTCTTTTCTTTAAAAAAAAAAAAAAAAGTTAAATTTATTCCTCCTTTGAAGAATAAATTTAAAAAACAAAGCCAAAAAATAAAAAAAAAACAAAATTCCATGACTACTGCCAATAAAAGCAATAAAGAATGTGGGAATGCTTACAAAGTCTACACAAAGGACACTGGATAAATTACAGATCCTAAAGTCTTTTAATTACACTCAAATTGAAAGGATTTGCTCCACTGTCCTGTTAATCCTAGAGTTAGGACTCACACCACTTCTGCTACAGTATCAGAGGCCAGTGAACAGTGGAAAGTTCATCCTGAACTAGAAGGTGTAAAAGTGAAAGCATGAACAATCCTAATGACTTTACTCTGTGCTAACCGGAATCTAGCAATTTAGGACTTACTCTTTTACAAAGCCACCATATCTGAATTCCAGGGAGTTGTTCCAATTTGGAGTTCAGTTTTCACTGTACTTCATTTTAAATAGTTTTTATCAGTGACTTTTTTTATTTTTCTTTTTGGTACCAGGAATTGAATCCAAGGCCTTTCCACTGAGCTACATCCCCAGACCTTATTTTATTTTTTATTTTTTGAGAAACAGTCTTGCTAAATTACTAAATTTTCCAAGGTGGGCTAGAATTTGCCATCCTCCAGTGATTCTTTTAACCCAAAAGTAGATACAAGGTCCCACAAATTGACTACTATCTGTGTGCTGTCAAAGTCAAACAGGTTCAGCTTTGAAACTGTAAACCCAAATTACAACAGTGTTTTTCTGTTAATAGGCAAGCAAACATTTAATTATTAACCCATGCCTCTCACATGAGTAAAAAATTAGTGGTCCTCAATTTGGGTGGTAAATCAAGTATCAGGTTTAAAAAAACATAAAAACATACAAGTACCTAACTTGTTCTAAGATTCTGATTTAGAAGATCTGAGGGAGGTTCAAACTGTATTTTGAAAAAGCTTCCCGAGGGACTCTGAGGCAACGAAGGTAGAGCCTGTCACGTAAGCACTGACATAAACAAAACCACATGGCAGTGAGGAATGAAGTCTCTGTTTCTCAGAGGCAGCAGGAACTGTGCCAAGGACTGTTCAAAGTACAGAAAGACTGTTTTACGTCTTTCTGGAGTGTCAATTTTACTTGATGGGTAAACAGTTTAAAATGTCATTTTTATTTTGGGTGGTTGTACATAAATGTGAAAACCTGCCTGGCATTTAAGATCTGTGTATTTATTATACTTTATACTTCAATGCCATTAAAATATGGATCCATTTTGTAGTAGAACGCTAAATCTTCACTTACTTTTTAGATAAACTCTGAGACTTCAAAGATATCTCCCTCTTTTCTTTTTCTTTCAGTACTGGGGAATGAACTCAGGACACTGTGCTTGCAAGGCAGGTGGCAGAACCACTGAGCTAAATCGCCAGCCCTAAGATATTTTCCTCTTAGTCTCCAGTATCCAGGGACGTAACCAGGGCCTAAAACTAGAGTTTGAAAATCCCTGGGTTTAGAAATCCTTTCACTTCCAGGGCTTCTTATTCATTCCACCACCCATGACCTGTTCCCCTCTTCTTGTCTCTTTGTCTTGTATCACTGGGTCTTTTTGCTTAACAAAACTCCAAATCCTCAAAAATTTACAAGTGCTTTTGATATGACTGGAGGTTTTTCTTTCAATTTTTAGGTGGCCTGAGTTTGGTAAACAGATTGCCTATTTACAAATGTTTATGTTTATTGTTACTGAGGAAGTGATCTAATGACAGAGGTATAGCACCTTCCTCGCTCAAAATTGTTTTAAAACGCTATCAGGGGCTGGGGACTTAGCTCAGGGGCACCGAAAGCCTCAGGTCCTGAGTTCGATCCCCGATACCAAAGAAAAAAACAAACGAAAAAACAAAGCTGGGATTGTGCTTGCTTCAACAGCACATATAGTAAAAGGCTATCAGGGATGGTCGTAGGTGTGGACTGAATAACATAATTGAAAAAAAAAAAGCCGCACTTCCTGGCTTTGGAAAAATAGTGCTAGAGAGTAATGTAGGTTAGCAGCAAGGTTTGGCTTTGTCGTGGCCTAAGGGCCTTAAGGGTGGGCAGGAAACAGGATTCGAGTCTGAAGCTGGGTCTGTATCCAGACTCTGGGCAAGTTATTTCTTGCCTGGAAGCTGAGGGTCATATATAAAGTGAGGGTAAAGAGTATGCCCCTGACGTGCACTTAAGTAACACGCATTACTATGGCTTATGGCGCACAGTTATAAAACCGGAGGTCATACTACCGTGACCACACGAACCACTTGACACCCTCCACTCGGCCCAGCGAGGGGTGGGACCGGAACCCGCGCTGCGCCACGCCCCCTTCCTCACGGGCTCAGCCCGCCTCCCGCCCGGGAAGCTCGTGCGCCTCTAGTTCCTGGTAGTGACCAGAGGCGTAAAAAAAGTAGCTACAGTGGCGACAGTCCTCCGATGTTTGGCTTCATACCTGCTCGACGCAGGCCGCATCCCGCTGTTAGTTTTTCTCCTTCACACCTTGAACCCGCGAAGACTCCCCTTCCTGGTTCCTCACAGGGAAAAGGGCGCACTCCGACGGGAGAGCGGCGTCTTCACATCGCACCTCAGGGCGAGCCGACCGTGTAAGCCCCGCCCTCTCCGCCCGATACTTAAAGCGATTGGCTGTCCCTCTCGCGTGCGGCAGCTTTTGAAGTTTTTTCCCTAGGTGACTCTCGGTCACTTGGCTGCCGGCTGCGAGAGGATCCTGAACTTCTAGGTGGAAGATGCTAGAAAACTACTTTGCGGAGTGCAGCATCGGAACTGAGGAGCAGGTGTCTGATGCTAAAGTCGTACCTCAGACCCTGAAAACAAGTAGAAGGTGCCTCTCTGGCGTAAAAGACTTCTACGGTGGCCTGCGAGGGCTGAAGCGTTGTCTTGGAGACAAGAAGCGCGATGGATGTGGAGTTCCCGGCAGTTCCTTTGCCTTTTGGCGCCCAAAAGGAGGAAAGAAAAGTAGTCGGTGTGGGGTTGGCGTTTTATTCCCCTCTCTTGAACCCCCTACAATGTGCTGTACATGTTTGGCATCGTGGGCATCCCAGTGACAGAAATCGCTCTTGCTACCCAGGAGGATGTAGTGCAGTGCCATGACACTGGGTTTAATCTCCATCTTTTAATATCATAAAAAAAAAAGATTACACATTTTAAAATACTGTTATTTGAATGAACTTTGGAAACTATACTGTCTGGTAGCTACCAGTCATATGTAGCTACCACACCTCACTAGGATAATTCTTTTAAATAAATATAGATACATGTTTTGTGTTACCAGATTTTTTTTTTTGCAACTTGCTAATATGCTTGTATTATTTTGTGTCAGACCAAGTTGGGTTTTACATTTTGGACTGCCTCCAAGATACCAGCCAGATAAGTTTACCCAGGTACTCCGAGAAGAGAAATTTCAAATGAGAGCCAACAGCAGTTTATTTCTCTCCTCAGCCATTATCAGCTGTGCTGCTTTCTTAAGGCTCTGTAAAGTACTTTCTTTTTACAAAAGTAGATTTTATAAATTGTCTAACATAACTAAAGTTACCAAAGTAAGCTGCCTTTTCAAGCCTACAAAATATAATGTGCCATTGTACTGTTAACCAGAAAACCTTTCAAAAGTTTCATGTAGTTTAAAATGCATAATTTGCCTCCTCTTCATAATTCAAATATATTTAAAGGTAGAGAAAAATGAAACAATTAGCATTGTTTTATAGTCTGTTTTTCTTTCAGATTTTCCAACTTTCTTTGGTCCTTTAGTTAGAAATCTCAAGTCTCCTTTTAGCTGTGTCATGAAACACTGTCTGGAAAATGCTCTGGTCTCTCTTTCCTGACTTCGTTATCATTGTGACCCTCTTTATAAGACAGTTTCCATGCTGGGGAAGTGCTACCTACATTGTGACTCAACGGCAGTTGATCTCTTCACCCTCTATCCTTTTCTTCCTTAGCACTCAGCTTCTAATAGCCTCTTTCCCACCTGCAGCCATGGAGAACAAAAAATCCAACAAATGAGATTATGGGTTATTCCTGGAAGACACTGACCCTTCCTGATTGATTGCTCCTCTTGATTACCAACTGAAACCCACCCCCTTTGGGGCATGATTCCTCCTTGCAGAAACTGTTTTCACCTGTCCTTGGCTATGGCCATGAATCTTCTCAGTAAATGGGAAATAACCATGACCTGCTTTCAGAGTGGTTCCAAAGCGAAGTCTCTGGGTCACCAGCCATCATCACCTGGGAACCACTGGAAATGGTTCCAAAGCAATCTCCTCCCAAACCTGTGAAGTCAGAGACAGAGAGGCTCCTCCACTGTATGGCTTAACAGGCTGGCTCAGGGTTCTGATACATGCTCTAATGTGAGAACCCCTGCTGTCCATAGTAATTCCAAATGTAATCCAGTAGAACCTTAATATGGGTTCGATTCAAAACTATAACTGATGTGGTCATTTCTGGGAGTGTAATTGGGACAGTACCAAAATTCCATAGAGTAGATTTTAAATGAGGGAAGACAGTGAGATTTCTACACTATGGTACTCATATTTCTGATTTTTATTTGCATTAAGGAATTTTTCATATCAAATCTTTATCATGTTATATATACACAGTTCATTTATTCAGCCTTAATTGACTTTTAAAATATTTGAAAGAATAAGCATGGCTTGTTCTTGAGAACTTACTCGTTTTAGGTTGGTATCTGTGCAGAAGAATTGGAGAATAATGTTGCCTCGCTGTGAATTTGCTAGGAGACATAAACGCTGTTATCAAACAGGTGGGAACTTTTGCCTAGGGTTTAGTTTATGTGTCCTAATCTTTAATGAACAGTGGACTCTTTTTTTTTTAATTTCCCCTGTACTGTGGATTGGACCCAGGGGTGCTCTACCACTGAGCTACATAACAACCCTTTTTATTTTGAGAATCTCACTAGTTGCTCAAGCAGGCCTCATACTTGTGATCTCTTGTGATCTTCCTGCGTCAGCCCCGAGTAGCTGGGATTATAGGGTTGTGACATCGTGTCCAGCAGGGACAGTCATTTTTTTTAAGTTGTACTATGATTGACACTCATTTTTGGGAATTTTTATTTTAAGAAAAGAAATACACTCTCAAAATAAGAATAACAATAGTTAATACACTGTATCATCTTCAAAGTAGTTACTCACCGTACAAGATACAGACAGAAAAGATTCCGTTATACAGAAACAGACATAAAAAATATGGAGTGCTCCTGAATTTGTGCAGGGGCCATGCTAATCTTCTGTGTATCGTTCCAATTTTAGTACATGGGCTGATGAAGAGAGCACATGAACAGTCAGTTCTTGAAAATATTAGGCCTGATTTGCTTGGTGATGGTCTGTTAATGTCTACTTTAAACAAGATTTATGATCAAAACTACTTCTAAAAATAACTTGGTAAAAATATTACTGAGTTAGTAGGACTTGATAAACCTAACTTCCTGCACATAGCTCATGTTTATGTAAAGTAAGCAAATTTGAAGGCACTTCAGTTTAAAGTCATTAAGTAGGCAAATAGAGATTTACTAAGCATAATCCAACTATCTGAAAAATTACAATACAGCTTCCACAGGAGTGAAATAACAGCTAAGAAATGTCTTACACACTGGAAACAGCTAACTTAGTATGTATTTCATTAGGTAATAAAGAGCATTTTACTCTTCAGATCCATCACTGACTTGCTCAGATTCTTGTTACTTATATATAATTTACGCATTCTGTTGTGGCAGGAGGTAAAATGTAGTTATGTGTTGTCATGGTTACTTCATTGATGGAACAGGTTTATTTTGGCCCATGTTTAGAAGTTTCACTCCTTGTGTGGCCTGGTGGACCAGGGTAGAGGAAAGGAAAGCTATTCATGTCATGGCATCCAAGAAGAAAACAAGACTAAGGGAGGAGCCAAGAAGGGAGATTATATCATTCCAGGTTACACCCCTTCTATCTGCCTCTTTCAGCCAGGGCCTGCCTCCTAATGTCGCATGGAGCTGTAACACCACCATGATCCAGTCACCTGTCAAAGCCTCACCTTCAAGCACACGAGGCTTTGAGGGGAAATCCAGACATAAACTACTACTCATGGCACTACTCAAGCTTCACTTGCTTTTGAGTGATGTTTGTTCTCAGTCTACAATATTAAGATACAGTCACCAAGCACGTATTAAATCTTTGGAGCAATTTTATTTGTCAAAATAAAGGCTGTTTGTCAGCCATTCTGTAAGGGTTCAGTGGAGGCTGTGGTTTTCCTTCTGGTGTCAGTGACTGAGGAGGGCTTAAGAGCCCTTGCCTGTGAGACACAGGAGGGTACCGTTTCAGTCTGTGCTGCGGGGATCTCTGATCTGGCAGAAGTCCACACTGATGCAGACAAAAGCTTCCTGGTTTATCCATTTGTCTCCATTAGTTGTTTGCTGCCCAGAGAAAAAGCAAAGAGTATCAGCAGTGTGAAGAGAAGAATGGAGTAGCAATATGTGTGTCTTCCATAAGAGGAGACTTTACATTAACGTAAGTTTATTTTCAAACAGAAAAAATACGTGATTTTTTTAGCTTTTAAAATAATTTGATAAAACACCGTGGCAGCATCCTGCAGAAAATAGCATCCCCTGGATCCTTCTCAAAAACCTCACAAACTGAGAACAAGTGGTAGAAAATTGGCAGGAAAAAATGAACAACAAATCTGTGTCCAAGTTATTGTAGGATGGTTCACTCAGTTCCACCTATTGTGATCTGTGTATTCCCAGAAATTGTGCTTTGCGAAATCATGAAAAAAACCAAGAAAGAAACAAACACCAAGGCTCAGAAACTGGTGAGAAGCACTCTGTAGGCTCAGGCAGGAAGACTGCAAGTTCGAGGACAGCCTGGACTTCATACCAGTAGCTAATTTGAGGTCAGCCTGGGATACATAGGAAATCCCTGTCTCAGAAAAACAGAACACACATACACATGAAAGGAAGGAAAGGAGGGAGGGAGGGAAGAAAAGAAGTCAAGAAAAAAAGGAGTTAGGTACACCACTGTCAAAAATCTCATAAAAACAAAAGATAGGAACCTAATAAAAATGGTAGCAAAGTTTTAACCATGTTAAATGATTACAAAAATATTATATATTTTATATATGTATTACAACATATGTAGTATATTACGTGTATATTATCATAGATATGATACTCCACCTTGAAAATGACCTTCCTTTCTCATGGAAATGGGCATCAGAAGGGTTGTAGCTTGTGAGTTACCGTGAATTGGCGAGAAAAGGGTGATCTGACATTGTTCGAGAAGTTGTAAGAGCAGACAAAGATGGATGTGGCTTGTTGTCCTCAGTTTGATTGTGGCACAGATCATCACAGTTAAGTGATCTTTTTGAACCTAAGTCCCAGGGGCACATTGGCCATCATTTCTGCCTTTAAAATACATATGAGTGTAATAGACAGGTATTTCATCAGTATTGAAAATTTGATCAAATGATAGCCTTCTTTTCCACTTAACTTCTGTATTCCTGCTGGAGGTTATGTTGTAGCCTTTTTTAAAAATTAACTTTATTGGTACATTTAATGTATACAATACAATGGCGTTCGTTGTTGGAAAATTATACCTTTACATAGTCAGTCTTGGTTCTTATTTTTTCCTCATCTCCCTCCCCTCCCTTCAACTGCTCCCTCCCTCCCTATCTTACAAAGTCTTTGTTTTTGTTTTCTCATATTAATTTCATGTGTTGTAGCCTTTCTGTGTGCACTTGTGGCCTTGTCTAATCATTAGAGCGTGGGAAACTGATTATTGAGGCTACCAAACTATCAATTTTTATCACTACAAGGAGCCACTTTTGCAGGATTTGGTAATACGTTAAGTTTTTGTAGCCAGGAGTGATGCTTGTAGTCCTAGTAGTCTGGGAGGCTGGTAGGGTAATTGCAAGTTCTAGCCCAGCCTGGGCAACTTGGCAACTTAGTGAGACCCTGACTTAAAATAAAAATAAAGAGGGCTGGGATTTGGTTCAGTGTGAATGCCTGGGTTCAGTTCCTATACTGCAAAAAATAAATAAGATATCTGTACTGCATTTTCTCTGGTTGTGAGATGGATCATTCCTGACTTTTCACTGTTTTATGTATTTTTATGTATCTTGATTCAGCTGTGTATAGTTTTTTGTGTTTACCTAGCTGTGGTTCTTGCTGATGAGATCATGCGTTAGCAAATATGAAATTCTGCTTTTGCTTTAAATATGTCAATAGTCTTGAAATAAATTCACATTTTCAAATCAAGCATTACAGCAGAATTGATAATGCCTGATTTTGTCTTACAGTACAATTTTAATCAGTAACCTGTACAGAGTTAATGTCACTTCTGTTTTCTGAGTTGTGGCATGATTAATCCCTCTGTTTCCCTAGATCCCTTCTAATAACCTTACTTTAAGATGGAGGGAGCTCACCCCCTTCTCTTGTGTGGGAGTGTAGGGGTATAATACTTACTTATACTTAGATTATAATACTTAGATTATATCTCAGGTATAGTCCCCAGTGGAGCAGAACAGCACAGAAGATGTTCCAGGGCTAGATGTGATTGTTGCCCACTAAGCTGCAGGTGGCTTCTTTCAGCACAAGAAGGCACATGGGTACATAAAGCATCTACCTTGCTATTTTTCCCTCCAATCATGAGCTCTTCAACACAGCGGGTGTAGCATACCTCCTTTCCTCTTCAGTATCTAGGGGAAGAACCAGACGTTCAGACTATCTCCTGTGATCATAACAACTTCATTTTAAATTTAGGGCCAGATTTTAAATACAAATATTCTTTAATAAAAACTTCACTTTTTCTAAGGCAGTGTTTGCCTGAGAGTGTTCAGATAAGATTATTTAGTTTTTTATAACTCAGTTTTCCCCAGCTAACTTTGCTATGGGACTTCTCGGAGTCTTTAATATGTTAATAAACAGCATGGATCTCCAGGAAGAAGGATATTGCCCAACTTATTTTATTGTGTCACCAGTTGGGACTATTGGACATACTTATTTTGTTTGCAGCATTAATGATTGAATCCAGAGGCACTCTAGGGAGCTACATCCCTAACCCTTTTTATTTTGAAAAAGGGTCTCACTAAGTTGCCCTGGCTGGGCTCAGACATGTGATCCTCCTGCCTCAGCCTTCCAAGTAACTGGGATTAGATGTATGTGCTACCAGCCCAGCTATGGGACACGTTTTTCTTACCATGTTCCCCAGGAAGGGTCACAGGTCAATTAGCTTCTCAGAGTAGCCTTTATACAGCCATTTGGAAATCTTGTAGTTTACAGCTGTTGCCTATTTCCAAGGAAGTTTGATAACAGCCCACTGACATTGGTTGTTTTCACTGTATCTCAGTCTAATTTAGAGTACATTCCCCTTGTCCAATTTAGGAATTAAGCTTCCTGCTTATGAATTATTACGCTGTAATCTACCATGTTCAAGAACAACTGCCTATGACTGCTCTGTGATCAGAGAAGAGCACATACTGTAGACACTGGGTGCTGCACGACTACCTTCCTCGATGCGGTAAGACAAGAAAGAAATTATAATTAATTATAATATGTGTAATTTGAAACTAGAACAACAGGCATTAATAAAGCATTTGAGAACAAACATGTTCAATATATAAGGGCATATTTCATAAATGTATTCTTAAGTAAGGTTTTTATCCTTGGTATGTCCTAGTATTGTGTGATAATTGATATACTCAGTGTTGTAAGGATATATTTACCATCTGTATTAGTCATTTTTTTGTCACTATGGCCAAATACCTGAGAAAAGTAAGTTAAAGGAGGAAAAATTTATTCAACTCGTGATTTCAGAGGTTTCTGTCCATGGTTGGCTGACTCCAAGGCTAAAACACCACGGTGGAAGGACGTGATGGAGGAAAGGTGCTCACCTCGTGGCAGTCAGGAAGCAGAGGAGAGAGAACGCGAGGGACAGGACACCTTTCACAGGCAGCTCCCAGAGTCCCCCTTCCTCCAACAGGGGCCCATCTCCTAATAAGCCCAGTCAGCTATGAGATCCCCAGAGGATTAATCCCTTGTTGAGGTCAGTGTGCTCCTGGTCCTCTCTAGGCCCCACCTGTGAAGGTGGCTGCACTGGGGTCAAGCCCTTAGTACATGAATTTCTCAGGGACACTGTGTAACACCATCCTCCAAGCAATCATGACTGGCCTTCTCTTTTCATGCTGCTTATCCTTAACAAATTAGTTGCTTATGGCCTAAACATTTTCTATTAAAAAAAGAATACTTTGCTGAGTACAGTGGCACCTGCCTGTGATGCCAGCACTTGGGAGGCTGAGGCAGAAGTATCGCTGTGAGTTTGGAACCAGCCTGGGCTACATAGTGAGACCGTGTTACAAAAAAAGAATGCATCTACATTTCTTTATTTTTCCATGGACCTTGTAAAATACAACTGGAAGGTCTGTGCCAAACTCCACCCTCTGTGAAAGACCCTAGAGTTTTATTTGAGCTTTGTTCCCCAGTAGGTCTGATGCTGGTATGCGTTGAGCGATGGACATTGCTTTGTGGTTTTCTGTTACAGCTGCTCTAGTGGCTAAAGATAGAAAGCCTCTGGGGCAGTGGGTCATCTGTGTGGAAGGAAACAGTGCATTTAAGTTTTCTGGAATGCCATTAGAAACTGCAGAATCCAGAATCAGCATTACAGCCTTCAAAATGTGAAAAGTTCCACACAAGAGCTACTGCCTAATGATTGCTAAGTGTCCTGTGCATAGCACTGTACAGTGTCTCGCCGATCCTTGTGTAAATAACAGGGTCCTTTCTCTTCCAAGACAGTGTGTTGATGGCCTCCTCACTACATATTAAAAACCTGCAAACCTGTGGAGAATAGTTTAGATGTAAATTGAAAAAGAAGATACAACTGACATTGGCTGCTTCTGCTGCCCAGACTTTAAAATATAATTTTTAATCTCCTGGGTTTCTGTTTAAAACCTTTTCATGGACTCTAATTCTTTTCTAAAGCAGTCATTCATGTTATGTATCATTTGTTTAGCTCAGCTAGCCTTTTGTTACTGTCTTCTGCAAACTTCCTGTTGTTTTGTTCATTATACCTTTTATCTGTTTAGTTGTTATCTTCTGTGAGCCTGCTGAGCACCTTATTAATTTTTTTTTTTTTTTTTTTTTTTTTTTTTTT
>NW_022900940.1:36656282-36745441 GCF_012274545.1 Fukomys damarensis
TTTTTTTTTTTTTTTTTTTTTTTTGTACTGGGGATTGAACTCCAGACCTTGTGCTTGCAAGGCAGGCTGCAGAACCACTGAGCTAAATCCCTGGCACTTGATCTGTTTTTTTTTTTAATCTCCTCTGTTATCTTTTTTAATAATTCAGCTGTGTGGCTTTTGCTTTTCTCCCCCTCAATGCCCCCATGGATTGACTTCCGAAGAACTGGGAGTTTTGGGAGGATTTTGTCTCCTTATTCCATCCATATTTCTGTTGTTTTTTTGTTTGTTTGTTTTGTACTTAGGTTTGTGATCACTTACAGTGAAAGTCTTTGTTGCCAGTATGGAGAGCTCTTTAAATTAGTCTGCTTTTCAGTGATACACCTAGGAGGTATGGCTAACTATAGTCTTTTGTCACGGTCCCAAGATCTGACCACTTGTGTTCATTTGGGAAGCACCCATTTCTCTGGGAATGGACCACAGCATTGTTAATGATTCCAAGGTAATCTGGGTATTGGCATACAGAGAAAACCTATTAATAAGAACTCTGTGACCCTGGCAGTATCAAGTAAATTAGCAACAGTAATACTGTCCAGTACAACTGGTTACTGACATACTGTAAGAATCTTTGATTACTACCTTTAACCTCAGAAATATATAATTATAGTGTAAACACTAACACACCAAGTATTGACATACTGCAGGTATCTACTAAATGCAACAACTGTACCTCCACTACTGATAGAAAAGAATTCAACAGGAGTAACACAGACTTAGCTATCTAAAGATTACTAAAACTTAACGGTTTCTATTAAAGATATAGGTTGTTGGGAATGGGAGAATGCAAGAAGGAAAATATGAAAAAGTAAGCAATGGGAGATAAGAGGAGAAAGAGTGAGACCAAAGATCCTATTCAGGACTGGGAGGATATTTATAGAATTAGAGAAAGATAACAATAACAACAACAACAAGACGATATACAATAAAAGAAAAATAATATTGAGAAGAAAAATTTTAAAGAAAAATTTTAAAAGAAGAAAACAAAGAATGAGTACAAAAACAAAAAAAAAATGTCTGTGTTCTTTTGTTTTCTTGGGGGCGTTTTTGTTTTGGTACCGGTGATTGCACTTGGGACCTTGTGCTTGCAAGGCCGGCGGCAGAACCACTGAGCTAATTCCCCTGCCTTCTGTGTATTTTTGAATGAATAGTTTCCTTCTAGGGTCCATAGTTTTGGAGTCCAGAAGATCAGTCGTTGTCTCCACCTAACCTTCTGGCCTGTGGGTTTGTGAGGCAGGGGCCCTCTGTTTACCCCTGGCTGCGGCAGTCTGCGTGTTCTCAATGCTGGATGGGGCGGGCTGTCAGGTCTGTGCTGAACGTGGCCACCAAGGCGAGGGCTGTTTGAGTGCAACTCAAGCCCTGCCTGGCTTCGCACCGCCAGAGTGAGGACCTATACCCTTCCTGCAACTTCTCAGGGGATCTCTATCTAGCTTTCTCTCTGTGCACAGCAGTCAGTCTCTCCCACGGCTGTACCTCACCCATCACTGCGGAAGGTAACCCTGGAGCCCTGAAGTGAAGCTGTTTTTGAGTTGTTCAGAGTCCCAGATTTAAATAATCAACCGCTTCCAGAAATGGCACCTGATCTAAGCATTCTGCCAATATGACAAACGGCCGAGCTTGAGCCCTTCTCCAGCTATCGCCCGCCATGTGGAAGGAATCCCATCACGGCAAAACCCTGCAATGTCTTTGCAGTTCACAATGGCCATGGGCTCTGCTGCCATTTCTCCCTCGATCTCTGAGCCCTGGAAGCTCTCCCTTTCTGATGAGGATCCAGCTTCCCCTCCCCACAAGCCGGGGAGAGAGTCCAGATATTTGTTCTCTTCTCTGCATTGTGGACCATCCTTTCAACTTCTCTGGAGCTTCTAATTTTTCCTGTCGGTTTCTTCCAGATTATAGCTGATCTGCTTTTCTTTTTTCTTTGCTCAGTTGTTATGTTCCACTGCCTGCATTTCACATCTCTGAGAGGCTGAATTTTGATACTGATCACCACTCCATCATTTTCCTTTCCTTTTTCTTTTTTTTAAGCTCTATTTGTTGTTGAAGTGATTTCTGCCAGACACCCATTGGACAAGTTTATAAATCTCATGCCATTTTATTCATTTATAAATGAATATTTACTTTCCAGGGAAAGGAATATTCATTTTGCAACCTAGTATGTCCTCTTCCTGGCATGAGGATACCAGGGTACTAAAACTAACACCACTGTCGGAACATTGACAGATAATTAAATGATCTTGAGTCCTATGTTAGTCACAGGAGAGCCCAGTGAATGATGTGGCCTAGATGTTTAGCAGGCTACACCATCTAGGTGTTTGTGTAGTACACTCTGTGATAATTACATACAACAAAATCACCTCACGATGCATTTCTCAGACTGTATCTCCACTGTGAAGTATTGTAGATAGCAGTGAAGAGAACTCTTACAGATAAGAAAAATGTTAATGCACGAGTAGAAAAATGGGCAAAAGTGCTGATTTATAATTCATCAAAAATAAAAATAGCTAATAGAAATATCAGTGTGAATCAATATGAATATGTAAGTAATTCTGAAAAAAATATTTTTTCTTCACTTGGCAAAGCTCTTTTTAAAATATATTTTGGAACTTACTGAATTTAGTAGTTGGTGAGCTCTGATGTAAAACCTTTGTCTTGGTATTTGTAGTTTGTTTGAGGCAATTTGTAGTTTACTTGAGGCAAAAACCTAGAATTTAGTGTTGACTGCCTCATGACTAGCTTCTCTTCTCAGCCCAATTTGTTTGGTACTTAATGAAGAGGACCAAGGAACCTGTATCCCAGTGCATGTATGGGTGGAATTAAAAGGAGACTCCCCTGCTGCTGCTGGAAGTTAAAATTGGTTCAGCATTTCTACAAAGTAATATTTGAAATCTTAAAAATGTTTGTACCCAATGACTTTTGACCCAGTGAGACTTATGAAATGTATCCTAAATAATTAATAGCATACTTGGTCAATATTTATATAAAAGGGTTTAGCATAGTTTTACATAAAAATATCTCCAGTGCTTAAAAGCAGGACAGTAGGGCCAGGGATTTAGCTCAGTGGTGCCCCGCCTGCCTCACAAGCTCAAAGTCCTGAGTTTGATCCCTGGTATAGGAAAAAAAAAAAAAAAAAGTAGGACAATAATTGCATAAATTAGAATCTGTAAGAATTAAAATTTATTTGTGGAGAAATAACAACAATATAATATGTGAAAAAGGACGGCTACAAAATGGAATAGGGGCTGGGAGTGGTGGAGCATTTGTGTAGCACTCGGGAGGCCCCCGAAGGATGCTGAGTGCTACAAAACAGGAGTGAGGCCAAGTAAGGAAACGCAGCCATGCTCATCCACACATGCGTGCAGAGACACAAAGCGTGAAATCCAGATTCTAATACAACTTGGTGATGAGATTATAAGTAATTTTTATTTTACCTTTTACAGAAGTGTTAAAATTACGTAATTCTTTTTATCAGAAACATTGACACTAGAGATGGAAAAGTATCACATTTTCAAGGTCACTTGTATTTATTTGCAATTTTCCATGAATTGGAGCATAGGACATTATATAACATTCAGCTTGCACGTGTCACCCCTGTATTAGACCCGGATTATTACGTTAGGGCATAGGTGACCACCACTTCCTAAGTGGAAGACTCCATCCTTAGATGAGACCCAGGAGACTCTTGCAGGGAGTTGGAATTTGGCCCTTGACAGTCTTCTGGCTCAGGCCCGCCTACAGCTACTGTTCTAAATGTACAGTGGAGAGCTTGGGCTGTGCAGAGAAAAAATAGCCAAAGGAGCATTCAGCCTGTGTGACTCTGCCTACCGCCACGGAGAGCCAGGTGCAGTACACAATTTTTGCCATAAGGTGGTGCTGCGAGCCTGATGAATATTTGTGAATTGAACCATACACAGTACATCTGTTCCCAAATACATTATTAGCTATAATTTAAGGGAAAGGCTCCTTTCTTAGATATACTTTCTCAAGAAGGAAAAAAAAAATGTTGGAAGGTTATGGGCTACAGATCAGTCCATAAAGACCAGATTGGCCAAGGAGCTCTTTGACAGTCCCATGATTGCTTATTTTGTAAAAATTATCTTGCAGTTAATCTCACTTTATTTCTTTTCTTTTTTTTTTTGGTACCGGGGATTGAACTAAGGTCCTTGCACTTTCGAGGCAGGCCACCGAACCGCTGAGCTAAATCCCCAGCCCCTCACTTTATTTCTTAGAATGATAAATTATTGAGTAAACCCTCCCAAAATGTATTTGTTGATAGTCAAAATTACTTTAATATAACATTTTGCACTCCCTAATTTAATAACATGCATTCTTATGTGTTTCTGGTACATGTAATACCCAGGTGCCTCACAAAACCTGAACTTTAGAAGATGATGTTTTTCTTAATTTAGGAAAACAGAATCCAGGTTAAAGAGATCAGAGGGAAATTACTTCTTGGATGAGTTCCTTTGCTAGTTTTTTTGTTTGGTTGATTGGGGTTTGCTTGGTTGGTTGGCTGAGTTTGTTTGTTTGTTTATACAGGGGATTAAACACAGGACCTTGCACTTTCGAGGCAGGCTAAATCCCCAGACCTGTTTGGTTGGTTTTTGAGACAGGGCCTGTCTATGTAGACCAGGCTAGCCTTGAACTTACTATATACACTTTACATTCCAGGCTGGCCTCAAACTTGAAGGGATCCTGCTGCCTCAGTCTCCTGGATGCTGGGATTACAGCCTGCATCACCATACCCAGCTCCTGCTCGTTTTATGTCAGGTTTCATGGGGTTATTTGTTTATTCTGTAGCCCTGGCCCTATACCTGCCATGCAGAAGGCACTCAGTAAGTTCCACTGCCTTTTAGGATGGTGAACTCTTGGAGAAGAGGAAAATACTGCCTGGAAATTGCTGCCTAACATTGTGAGAAAGTGAAACGCCGTGGCTTCCCTTTTCGAATAAGTGGCTCTTACTTTCCCAAGTAAATTACACATTTCCTAATGATTGTTCAGTGAGAACTCATGCGGATCAAAAAACTGCTCAGGGGCCATTTTCTTTCTTTCTTTTTTCAGACTAGGAGTTTCATGTAAATACAGCCAGCATAGAAAAGCTCAAAATCATATATAAACCAAAATTAGAATGACTACTGGAAAGGTAGGAGGGCAAAGTTTGACCCTTTGGCTCAGCCAGCCCTCAGGGGACACTTTCTATGGCTGCTTCGTAATGCACCTTTGCAGTTGCTCTGCTAATTATATAAATTGAGTATATTTTCGATAAAATAGAAAAATTCTATTATAGAAACAGAGAAAAAGTCTCAACCCTATTATAAGGAAATAATGGGATTTGAACACTGAAGGAAAAAGAAAATGAAAGTGAACTTCCTCTAGTTTGTTTGGGTTTTTTGTTTTGTTTTGTTTGTTTGTTTTACTGTCTTTAAAATAGTGAGGCAGGGAGGAAATAGAGCATTCCAGTGAAGTGACTCTGAAATTACAGTACAGTATCATAGCATGTATGAAAAAAGTTGGAAATCAGTTAAATTCCCGATGGCAGTTATGACCCAGACAGCCTCACAGAACTCTCTTGCTGTCTTCTGTGGAGAGGTAAGTAGGGAGGTGAATTATCACGTGTCTTTTCATTGCATTTGCTGCTGCTAATCTGAATAAACTGAGTAACGTGGAAGAAATTAATGATCATTTTAGCCAAAGAAGAAGTGGGTGTAAAAGTGTGTATTGGATTGGGATCTGACAGACAGAGCTGCACAATCTTGCATCTCCCTTTCCCTTCAAGGTTCTTCTGTCCGGAGAGGGACACGCTGGTCCGCGAATCCAAAGCAAAGCCAGGTTGTGTGGTCGCCTCTCCCGTTAGGGAGCAAAGGCACACCTAGAAACCCTGGATCTCCACCTGTTCTTCGAGCTGTGCTAGGATGGGCTGGAGGCCGGAGCATGAGGCTGGGAGGACTGAAGTTTAGTTTTCATCTGGCAAAAGGGAGGTCAAGTTTTAAATTACATTCACTTATTAGAAATGAATATTTCTTTCACCAAATGTTATAGACTGAAATATATACCCCCGATCCATAACACCATTCACTAGTCCCTCGTGCCAGCCCCTCCTTTCCATCTTTCAGCCCCTCCTGTCTCCGCACCCCACCACCCTCTGTTACCCTTTTCCAAAATTTTCATGATTATCATTACTCAGTGCTTTTTCGCGTTAACTTTAGTCACAGAAATAAAAACCTGATATTATAATTGGGAGAAGGTTTTGGGGAGCAGGGCAGGGGGAAAGTAGGGGAGGTGCCAAAGACTGAACCCAGGCCCTCGCACATGCTAAGTGCGCTCTATCACCAAGCTACCTCAAGCTCCTTGAGTGTATTTTATACACGGTATTAACAGAAAAATGTAAGGTTCAGTAAGGCCGGCATATCAGGAGACAAATGCCACTGAAAAGGTACTTATGAGAATTCGAGTAGGAGCGATGCCACATCACACGGGGTCACAATGAGATGACACCCAGGGTCGGTCCTGGGCAGAAAGAGACAAAGAACTAATGGCTCAGGCCTCCAGGGTGCTGCGAGGCTGTCGCTGGCTGTCTGCACTGGCCCTGGAGTCATCAGAGCAGACATGGAGAGGGAGCCTGATATGTGAACCATGAAAAGGCAGCCTGGGGTTTTGGGCCCTGGATGGGTTGGTTTGCAGTGGAAAAGTAAGTTGTAGTCTGACAAGGTTGCTCAAACCTGTCATTCCAGTAGTCTGAGAGGCTGAGGCAGGAGAATCACAAGTTGTAGCCCAGCCTGGGTAACTCAGCAAGATTCTCAAGAAATAGAAAAGGGCTGGGGATGTAAGTCAGTGTGGAGGCCCCAGTTTCGAAACACAGTATTCAAAACACAATAAAATAAAACAAAACAAAAAAAAACCAGCAGCAAGTCGTTTGCTCTCCCCAAGTGGCAAAGCCCAGCAGTTGTTCCTTCTTGCTAGAAAACAGGAAGCCCTGGGAGGCTGGAAGTGGAGGACAGTCCCTCCAGAATCAGCAAGGCCCACGTGTCAGTGCATTAGGGTCTCGGAAAAGAAAGTCATCAATTTGTCGAAACTGACTTTCTTTCCTTCAGTGGGGTTTTCAACTTCGCAATATTTCGGCCCTATACAACTTTTGTGAAATTTGTTCTTAGACCTTAATCTGCTTCATTGCTATTGTAAATAAGTCATCTACTTCCACTTTATTGTATGTTTAGCTTTCTTCACATATTTTGGTCTTTAGTCTATCCCAGAGGAATTCTCTTAAACCTCTTTTTCCTTTTCTTATCTAGTGGCCTAAGCTGATAATTCCAAAACAATGCTAAGTGGTGGTGGTGGGCTTCTAGGTGTTTGAGAATCAGCATTTCCTTTACTTTCCTCCTTCGGGAGGAGCAACTGATGATAAGGGACTCTCCCTACGAGGATTTCCTCAGCCCACAGGGTCTGAATATTGTCATGGTTTGGATTTTGAATGTTCTCCCAAAGTCCCGTACGCTAAAGACATGGTTGCCACCTTGTGATGCTGATACCATGCAGTGGGTCTGACACATTCCAGCATCTTGTGTACAGTGAACAATGAATTGCAAGTGTACATCCAATGATTAGAAAAAAAGCAGCTACATTTATTAGAAATAACAGGAAGAGGGCAGGTCTGTGCCAAAAGAAACAAAAATGTGGCATGAATAAAAAGTAGTGTTAGGATGACAGGAAAATAAGCACACAGAGGGGCCAGGGATTTAGCTCAGTGGCGCTGCACCTGCCTTGCAAGCACGAGGTCCTGAGTTCAATCCTTGGTACTGAAAGAAAAGAAAATAACGCCCAATAACAACAAGAACAACAAAAAAGCACATAGACAAATCAGGCTTTTGGCCTGGGTGCCTTTCCTTTCTCTGGCTAGGACTGACAGGGATGATTGGTGGTGCTGAGTCACCTCAGGGCTTTCAACATGCAAGCCTGTCCCAGAATTCGCTCTGATTAAATTATACACGAGAAGCAGTCCATGTCTACGAAACTTTAACCTAAAGTCCAAGTGGGGAAATAGTTACCGAAGGTCAGGCCAAAGATCTAACACAAAGGTGCTCTGACCTGGAGCTTTAAAGAGTTCCTGGGTCAGGTCCTCACTATATTTATTTTTGTTTCTCTCAGAACGATGGAAGGAGGACTGGCCATAGGGTGCTGCCAAAACTCAGGCGAGTGGAGGGAGAGTGAGCTCCCAGCCCCACCTGAGCTTCTCAGATAAGAGGTGTGATGGGATCCTGGGATCTACTCAGCTCTGCCTCTCAGGACTCCGTATGCAGACCTCTCGGGTTCCCACAAGATGTAGATGACATAGGACACAGGTGCCATGACAGCCTGCTATAGGTCCCTCACATGGTTGCCTGCCCATCCAGATGTAAAAGAATGAGAAACTGGAGACATTTATAACTAAGTCGGTGCACACTGAGGCCATGCTCATAAGTGAAATTAACAGGATGCATCTGTCAATACTGAATAGTTTCTGGTGTGAAAAACTAAAAGTGTAAATAAGGATCAAAATGTATAATTGATATTGTGTAATAGGAAGAAAAGGTCTAAAGGAGTAGGGGAAGTGGGAGGGGTAGGGGAAAGGTAAGAAGGGAAAAGAAAAAGTATGAGAAAAAGAAAAAAAAATGGAAGCAAAGGCTTTGAAAATAGGGAAGGGTGGGAGGGTGAAAGGAGGGCAGGGAATGGGGAAAAAATAAAAGCCAGGACCTGTCATGTAAAGGCACAAGAGCCCAATGATGAGTGTAACTGTACTGTCTTCCTACACAGTACCACTGAACTCAATGGGAAAATAAATAAATAAATAAACTGACAAGATTAGCGGTTGTCAGGGGATGGCGGGAGGGAGAAAGTGATTGCTAACAGGCGTGGGGGCTCCTTGGGGAGATGGAACAGTTCTGAATGATTGTACAGCACTGTGAATGCACGAGAGCCACTGAATTGTACGAAGTAGTGAATTTTTTGTGAATTTGAGCTCAATAAAAAATGAAATATTTGCCGGGAGTGGTGGCTCATGCCTGTAATCCCAGCGCTCAGGAGGCTGAGGCAGGAGGATCACTGTGAGTTGGAGAACAGCCTGGGCTACATAGTGAGTTCCAGGTCAGTCTCACTACATAGTGAGACCCTGTCTCAAAAAACAAACAAACAAAAAAACAAAAACAAAAAAAAGAAATATTTGAAGTTAATTTTCCCCTTTAAAAATCAAATATCAACCTACCATGCACCAAAGTGCCACCAAAAAAACCTCCAAACATCCAAAACCCAAATGTCACAGTGACCCTGACTCCTTCCCCTCGACAGCACCGAGGCTGGTTTCTGCAGCAGGTGTCATTACACCTTTCTATCCACGGTCATGGTCTGCACGGATGAACTGCATTCGCTGTTCCCATTTGATGCCATACAAAATGGCACCGTGACCCAGCTTTCCTTTGAAGAGCAAGCTCCCTGACCCTGCTGGTATTAATAAAATACTCACTGTGCCTACTTGGCAGACTGAAGACAGAAAAACTGAAGTCTTGTGAACCAGGAACCATCAGTGACCAAAAAGAAAAGTTGTGACATTAAGTTTCCCAAGCTATGGGGCCCATGCAACTGAGAATTTGCAAGATGATTTTAAGGAGTAGAGGAAGATTCAGTAATGCTTCAGGGAGTACTTAGCATGAACAAATACTGACACACACCAAGACAGCTATCTCTTCAGACCCTGCCTGGATCAAAGAACAACTCCCAGCTGGGAGTGGTGTTGTACACCTGTAATGCCAGCACTCTGACAGGCCAAGGCAGGAAGTCACAAGCTGAGCTCACCCAGCTTGGGCAAATTAGTGACTAGCATGACTTTGTCTTAATATTAATAATAAAAAGGGGTGAGGGATGTGGCTCACTCCAATAGCCCTGGCTTCAAACGCCAGTACCAAAAAAAAAAAAAAAAAAGCAACTCTCAGGATGGTGGTCTTCAACAACTCTCCGACCATGGGGCCTACCTATGGTATCCAGGTAGTCAGCATTATTCCTTTTTTATTTTATGGATACTTTCAAACTGTGGTAGGGATATAAATTAATTTTAAGAATAAATTTAAGCAAAAATGAATGCTTAAAAAACACTAAGTAGGTGTCAAGTGGATCTGGAGAGCATCATGACTTGAGGCATGGCTAGAGAAGTGCAGATTCACAGGACAGGCGGGCACTGGGCTGGGCACCTCCCCAGCCGGGTGTCTCCTACCTGGCTCTTGCGCATATCACCTGTGAGACCTTAGTCTCCTTAGCCATTGAAAGTGAAAATGGAACCAAATCGTCTCTCCTCCTCCTCTGCTCTGTGACTTTGCTGATATTACACAAGGCAGTTAAAGAGTGAGCCATAGCATGCACTCCCAAGAATTTGATCCCTATTATGTCCTCACCGAAGTGAACTGGAAAATATCTGGTGCTTGCTAATGCTCACTTGTTGACGTAGTATGCTGAAAAAGGAAAAGTGCTCTTTTTTACATATCTACTGGGTCAAGTGAGGACCAGGCCCGGGCAGCACAGTCAGGCGATGTCATGGGCCATGATGGCACCAGAGAGGGCAGTACACTGTCACAGCCCAGACTGGACTCCACCACTCCGCCTTCTATGACACCTGCTGCCTCCCTGTTGAAAATAAGGGGATGGATAACCAGAGGTGCACAACAAAACAGAACTGAAAACCTAGTGCAGAATTCCATTGAGATACCGATCAAAATACCAAGGCACAAAAGATGAGAAGTCTAGATGTATGGGCAGACATTATTTAGAGAAATCCTGGTTACAGAATCTCACGCTCCTGGAAGACCGAAGTAGGAGAACAAAGAAAATCAACATTGCACACAGTCTACACGCAAAGACACCCACACTGGGGGACTTCGGGGGGAGGTCCTGTAAAAGAGGCTCAGGTAAGGCAACTGCAGGAAGTGACCTCACTTCCTGGGGGATGGAATGGAACCTGGTAGCCAGGCACCCAATATTTCAAATGTAACTGCAGCCAGCGCACTTGTCAGTTGACACAGGAGAGAGCGGGATGTTCACATGTTGTCTCCCAACAAGCCGGGCGCCAGGCCTCAGGAGATCACCGAGTGGGGCCCACCGCCATGGGTGGACACTGCGGGCCAAGTGTTTCCCCAGAGGCCTCTGGCCCCTTCGCTGGAGGAGGGAAAATGTGACACGCAGAGGCCCAGGACACGTCAGCACGGGCCCCCCACACTCTCAGTCCCCCCAGTGACCCAGAAACCTATCAGAGTGGGTATGGCGTACATGGCGTGTTGTGGGACGCGATGGCACTGGGGGGGTGCGTGTTGTACAAATGTGAAAATCCAGGAAAACCGCTGTACTCCTTTCCCTTCAGTGCACCCACTGAATGGTCCTGTGGTTTGTTAGCCTTTCAGTGTCCGGCCCCTCCTTCCCAGGGTGAAGCTCAGCTGTTCCTGAGCGTGGATGAGCCCCTCAGTGTGGGAAGCCTTGGGACAGCCTCGAGGCACCTGGAGAAGATGGTGAATTGCCTGGTGCCTACGCGGCTGAGTGGGGACTCCTCCTTCCTGTTCAGTTTTTTGGGAAATTACAGAGGATTTGGTACCATGCAGCAGGCGCTGGACCTCCTGTTCACAAGGTTGGTGTCTCCCAGTGCCAAGGCTGGGGGTCGGCTGGGGAGCACACCGCACGCCTCAGAAGCCCCCTGGGGTGCTCGGAGGGTCTTCCTCCTGGGGTGCTCAGCCCAGCGAGTGCCCGCCGAGGGTCTGGCACTGCACCGTGGGCCACCCAGGACTCTGGGACTCGCCGGTGACTTTCGGCCCTCACAAAGAAGCTCTCGGCCTCGGGCCTCACTCACCCGGGGCCCAGGGCAAAGCAGTTTCCCACGGGAGAAAAGTTTCCAGGTTCCACCTGCGAGCTGAGGTGAGAGAATAAATGCGGGGCAGGAAAGGTTCCTACCCTGGGTGTGGCCAGAGCAGGAACCCCATTGGGGGACCGAGGGTCCCGGGGCACACGGGTCAGCTGGGATGCAGAGGGCTGTGTTCACTGACTGCATGATGAACGTGATGGGCGACAGCGTGAGCTTCCATTTGTGCGTACGCAGCACCGAATTCAGGCAAAAACACAGGCGATCCCTCCCTGCTGGGCCCCTCTCCTTTGGGGTGTCAGCCCTGGAAGAGACACCCTCATGGCCTCCCCTAGGTACAGATGCATCCTGCCCTACTCCAGCGAGGACGGATGGCCTCAGGACCGGGTAGAAAAGTGAGTCAAGGGGGAGGCTGGGAGTAAAGAGTGGGCCCCGGGGGCATTGTTGTGCTGTGGAGGGCTGGGCAAACCCTAGAGAGGGCCAACGTCCCCAGCATCGCCTTTGGGAGAACAGGGACAGAGAGGGGCCAGGGGGGTCCCGGGAGATTGGGAGCAGTGGGGGAGGACGGGGCTTCAAGCCAGGCCCTGCGCAGATCAAGGGCGACCACAGCCCCTGTCCCGGGGTAGGAAATGGAGCTGGTGCGGGGAGCAGCCACTCACACCCGGCCCCTCCTTGCTACTGCACGCTCAGCTGGTGCCCAGGGCATACAGCAAATGCAGGGGGTGGCTGTGCCTTTAGGAGAAGCCTGAGTGGGAAGACGAGGCCTGTCTGGGTCTCACAGATTCAGAGGGAGCGTGGCGGTGTAAGCCTCAGACTGAGGGGTCACCAGGCGCCTCCTGGATTTCAGGGTCCAGTGGGCAGGAGCTTGGGGCCAGAGAGCAGTGTGCGGGGCTTCCCTGAAGGAGGGGAGATCTGGCCCCACAGATGGTTCCCCCTCCCGCCACCCACCGGCGGTTTCTCTGCAGCCTGAGCCTGCCACTGCCTGGACAGCTGAAGGGGCAGGGCTGGGCTGGCCTGACTTCTGCATAGACGTGAGAGGTGGACCAGCGGCCCAGCCCTCAGCGGGGTGCAGGGGTCACACTGCAGGGTCGGTCAGGCCCCTGACTCTGCTGTCCTGTGCCTGCCACCAGGGCCATGTCCATCATCCTAGGCACCTGGATGGAGCAGTACTGGCGCGACTTCTGGCAACCTCCTGACTTTCCCAGCCTCCAGCTGGTGCTGGCTTATGTGCAGCTGAGCATGCCTGGCTCCAACTTGGAGCATCACGCCCGCTTTCTCCTGGCCCAACTGCAGGACTTGGAGCCCAGCGAGGCTGAGCTTGAGGATGAGGAGCCTGGAGCAGTGGGGTACAGCAGAGCACAGGATGTGTGCTATGTGCTGCGGCCTCCCAGGAGGGAGAAGGCTCCCAGGCTGGCCTGGGCCAGGAGCAAGGAGGAGCCTCGGAGCCCTGGGGCATGACCGCAGCCTGGGCAGAGGCTCCTCTTGCAGGCAGGGAATGGGCAGGGCAGGCAGTCACAGTGGGCCGCTGTTCCCTGCAGCTCTGTCACCAGCTCCAGGGACTACGGAGGAAGAGGCAGCTCCAGCATCAGCCTGTGAACAAGGGTCCCTTTCAGAGCCTGTTCCGGAGCAAGATGCCACCTCAGTGCTGGCTCTAGAGCTGGACGGAGCCTCAGGACCCCCTCCTAGGGTGGAGCCCCCTATACCACAGACTCCAGGGCCAGAAGCACCCCCAGCACCAGGCCCATCAGGACAGCCTTCCCAGCTTGTGTCTGGGGCCACAGAGACCCCGCTGCTCCAGCAGAAGCAGCCCCTCTGGCTTCACTTCCTGACCTGGTGGCAGGACTGTGCCCGCTGATCGACAAAGTGAGTGGCTGCAGGGCGGGTGGGAGGGCAGGGCCAGGCAGGGATGGGCTTCCTGCCCTTCACTGCTCTACAGCCCAAGTTCTTGTCTAAATCCAAACCCGACAGCGCCTTGGGTGATTTCTGTTCTCGGGCTGGCTGGCACTTACAAAGGAGGCTGATGATGGGCATGGTGCCCCGCCGGCCTCTGGGCCCTGCCTGCACACACTTCCCTGTCACCCTCCCTCGTGCAGTCCACTGCCCCTGTGCCTGCCGCACCCCATGCACCAGCCCATCTGACCACTGCAGGTCTCTGCTGATGCCCACGGCCTGTGAGCTTGGTCGCATCCTGGCCCTTCCTGCCACCACGTTCCCTTTCTCAGGCCCCACCCAATACCTGTCTCAGGGCTGAAGGACACTGAGGTTGTCAGCTCCGCTCCTCCCTACCACCGGGAAAGGAAGGTGTCATGGACCATGCTCCGCACCGGCTACTGAGGACAGTCACATCGGTGTGGAACATCAAGGCTGCCAAAATGCCTTCCACCGGTGCTTCCTGGCCGGCCGGCAAACAGGAGTTGGGGCTGGGACAGAGGGGAGGGGCTGGTAGGGGTGAAGGGGGGGAGTCTTTATATAACACAGAAACACAACATTTACTACTCGGCGGGGTGGGGCCATATTTATTTGTTGTACATAGAAAATGTATATAAAAACCCTTTTTCTACTACAGCCTGGCCTGCTTCTTTGCTTCCTCTCGGGGTGAATGAGATAAAGACCCTAATATTTCAGGTGGCCGTGAGAAGTCAGGGTCATTTCGTGTGGAAGTTGTAGGGAGCAGCCCCCATTCCCGGGCCAGCGCTGGCTCACTCAGCTGCATTTTGGGGGTGGTTGGAGAGTGGCCCTTCGGTACTGCTGGGATTGCGTTTGCAGGTGCAGCATGGCTCTACCTCTAATCTACTGGAGTCTTTCTCAGTAACACCGGCAATAGTGCATGGTGGAAGGAAGAGAAGGAGCTAGCTAGTGTGGTTTCTCCAGTAGAACAGTAGAACAGCCATTATAATAACAGCAGTGGGAGCCGGGCATGGTGGTGCACGCCTGTTATCCCAGCACTCGGGAGGCTGAGGCAGGAGGATCGCTGGGAGTTCGAGACCAGCCTAGGCTACATAGTGAGTTCCAGGTCAGTCTCAACTACATAGTGAGACCCCGTCTCAAAAAACCAAAATAAATAAATAAATAAATAAATAAATAACAGCAGTGGGGAGGCTCACCCTCAGACCCTAGCACTTTGGGACTCCAGAACCTGTTCAGACACAGCAACCAGATAGATGAGCACAGTGCCAGGTAGAGGAAGGTTCTACAGACCTAGGGGCATCACGGTAAATTTTTTGAAAGGCACAATACGGGGGATGTATAATGCCCATGTTTATTTTTTAGGAGACATTTCTATCGATGAATTTGTAACTTTATGAGTTTTATTATATTAAGCAATGTGTACTTAACAGAAAAATCAAATAGCCATAGAATAAAATATTCAATTTGTAGTATGTAATGAGTGTTTAGAATAAACATCAGTATTTTCAACACCAACTGTTCACCTGATTATAGGATCTAAAAAATAACAACAGAAATAATTACTACGTGAACTACAATGAAAATACAAACAGCCAGGCACGGCAGCACATGCCTGTAATCCCAGCACTCGGGAGGCTGAGGCAGGAGGATCACTGTGCGTTCAAGACAAGCCTGGGCTACATAGTGAGTTCCAGGTCAGTCTCAACTACATAGTGAGACCCTGTCTCAAAAAACCAAAAAAACCCCAACCAAACCAAACAACCAACCAAACAAACAAAACCTACCACAGAAATCATCTTTACTTCAATTATCACACCCAAGGCAGTTTTCACACATGAGAACAACACATTCCATACACAGGTGTCACTTACACCGATAGCACAAGTTTTGTTTTCCTGTCTTCTTTGGAATTCCCACTTTGTTCTTGGGAATAGTTTCTGTGCTGGTCAACTGGTGTTTTTGCTGTTGTTTTCTTTTGGGATTTTTTTTTTTTTTTTTTTGCGGGGGTATTTTGTTTTGTTTTGTACCACGGATCAAACTCAGGACCTTGAGCTTTCAAGGCAGATGGTGGCACCACTGGGCTCAGTCCCCAGCCCTGTTTTTAGCAAATATAACATCATTCAGTAACTAGTGAATTGACTGCTGAATGTGACATTCGGACTACTTTTTAAAATAGATGCAACAAGTCTGTTCACAGTGTTATATGGTCTATTACTGCACAAATAAAGACCTGTGGCTGAGTTCTAGGATAAATTTCTAAATTCAAGGTGTAAAATGTCTTCGCATCTACCAGGGCATATATTTTTATACCATATTTAGAAGGCTTATTTGGCATATATTTCTGAAACCCTCAGTAACCACGAAATGATGCAAGCTTTGTCAATTGTCATGTATGCAGATGGGATATAAATTGCTGACAGTTCAAAACAAAGCTTTCAAAAAATGAGCAAATAGCAGTCAAAGTGTTAGATTTTTCAAGACACCTCTGTCCTAGATAAAATAGGTTTGGTCTTTTGTTGTTGGGCTGAAATTGTGTCAGAATAAGAATAGGAGGCAGTGAGCAACAAATAAATATGAAATACAGGGTTGTCCTGAGACTAGATGTGTACATCATATTCATAAGCAGTATCAGGAGACCAAAGTTTGGCCAGCTGTCACTTAGAGGAGCTGAAACTGAGAGCCCCACATTTAGGCAGGACCTGCACTTAAGCTCTGGTGGTCCCAGCTGGGTAGTAGGCCTTTACTCTCAACACGTACACAGAGGGAAGCTCTGGAAGGATTCTCATAGACCATGATCAAACTCATACAAACTTTTTGAAAGAAGACAGATACGATAGAACAGATAGGGTTCGGGTTAGGGATAGGGATAGGGTTAGGATTAGGGTTAGGGTTAGTATAAACTCATTAGACAAAGTTCAAAAACAAGAACGATGCCTGAGCATTCCTATCTAACAAAGGCCAAAGTGAACAACTTCATTCCCATCTCACACAACGGCAAACTCTAACTCCAACTCTAACTGCAAAACCCTAACTGAAACACTAACTCCAACAGCCTTTTTTCTCATTTTTGTTGCAAAGTGTTTTATTTTTCCCTTGCTTCAAACCCACAAATGATATCTTATTGTTGTCCTCATTATTGTTTTGTACTGACAATTTAGCTTAGATTAGGTGTATTAATTACAAAGCTATTTATTGTTTTCATTGTGTTTATTTTTAATAGGACTGTTCCAAGAGTACAAATACACTCCCAGAGAAAGCGAGTGTAGCTGTATTAACTCTACCCAACACAGACTAACAAAAAACATTACTAAGAATAAAGAGCCTTGAAACGTACATAACGGTAAAAATTTCAGTTTCCTAGAAAAGATGATGCTTTAAACCAGAGAAGATAGGAGCCCTAGAATTGGTAAGGAAAAGGATGAAAATTTTAACCCAATCCAACAGTGAAACCCAAATGGTACTAGAAGGGGCCAGGTTGCAGGGGGTGGGGTGTGGTGGGGTGGGCTGGGTGTCTGATTCAGTGGTATACTGTTTACCTAGCATGTTTAAGGCACTGGGTTTGATCCCCAGCACCAGCCCATCTCCAAAAACAGAAAATCCCAAATGGTCCTAGAGATCCTAAGCTTTCAAGGAATTGGTCATCCCACCCTCTTCTGGAAAATGAAAAAAAAAAAAATTCCTAACACCCTATGATGTTAGCACAAACTCAATAACAAACTAAGAGAAGACCAATATCATTCATAAATCACTCAGCACAAAAGTAAAACAAAATATTAGTTAAATGATTCTAGCAATCTAAAAAGAATACTACATCACAACCTACTTGGCTTCATTCCAGGAATGCCAAAATAGTTTGACATTACAAAATACATATTCAGAATTTGATCCCCAGTAACCCCCACAAAAAGAAAGTATATATTCCTACACCAGCCACTTTAACATTTTTTTAAAACTATAAGTTCATCTCAATCATTGCAAAATAAGTTTTTATAAAATAAATACCTTTCATGGAATAACTCAGCAAAGTAAGGACAGAACTCCCTTAACCAGTTGAAATGCATCTACTACCAAAAGAGTATAGCAAATATTCTCAGTCATATAAACTTAGAATGTTTCCTTTGAATCAGAAAAAGAACAATTGTTTTTTGTTTTCTTTTGTTTTTCTGGAACCAGTAATCAAACTCAGGACCTTGTGCTTGAGCTAAATCCCAGGCCCTAGAAAAAGGACAGGTGTAATAAAAATTTCAACAGGGATTTTCAAGGATGATAAGGAGCTTATTCTTAGATTCACATGGAAAATAAAGAGTCAAGAGAAGCCAAAACATTCTAAATAAAAAATAAAAGAAGAATATTGAGACTTAGACTAAAAGTATAGTCATTGTGATAATGTGGTACTCATGTAGAGAGACAAAAATACCATGAGACTCCACAAAATTCACAGGGAACATTCATGTGCATAGATAAATGATTTATCACATGACATTTCAGACCACTGGGGACAATTTGGTACAAACTGCTATGACAATTGAGTATTCCTATAGGAAAATAAAGAGTTTAATAATTCTTCACTCAAAGGAAACAATCAAAGATTGGTTGAAGACTTTAAAAGGAAAAACATGATGCTTCAGACTGTACAGGAGAATATCTTTGTGATCACGGCGTCACCCTTGCTAACACTTGGGACAATTAGGGTTCTTCTAACGGGGTGCGGGGAAAGGTAACTCGTGATTTCACTCCTCCTGTTCATGCTTTACTCATTGTTCACGAATCCATTTGCCGCTTGTGTTACCACATCTCTGAAACAGCTGCTCATGTCATCTCCCCATTTTTTAAAGTGGTCTTAATGGTCTGTAGTTATAAATCTAGGAAATATCTTCTCCTAGTTCCTGGCTTATCTTTTCCCATTACTTAGTGGATTAAATCAGCAGTGGACTTGGATAGCCAGGCTTCAATTTTAACCCAAACCATCCACTATGTTTAGTGCTCATTACATCTTGTTGAAGAAACCTGTCCCTACGTCAATCTCACATGAAGGAATTAGGGGAGACAGTGAACCAAGGACACGGGGGTTGGAGTGATGGGGGCAGAGCTAGCAGGAAAAAAAAGACAGAGGGGAAATCCACCTCCGAGGGCCTGAGTCACAGGAATTCATCTCAGCTGGTCAGGGGACTCCGGCATCCTAAGTCCAGCTCTGCCACTGATTAGACATCCAACTATCTAAAACCTCAGTTTCTTCACCTGAACCGGGGCAATGATGGTAGTGCCAACTTCCGGGGCTGATCAGAAGATTGCGAATACTGAGCTGGCCCAGCCTTGGGGGGCCTGAAAAGCCATTATTGAATGATTAAAGGTGAGTCATGGAAGAGACCTGGAGATAAGCGCAAGTGTGGATCAGCACACGTGTGCATGCAGCACAGAGCTCTTCTTGCTAAAACACACTCATCCAAGACTCCTCACTGCAAGGTGTGCAGGCCTCATCTCAGCGTCCACGTCACCCGGGTCCCTGCACCAAGCTGCTCCCTCTCACCTGTCCCTGGCTTCTCTCCTGGGGCTCTGAAGCACCCCAACATTGGTCACTGAAGCCCAGGCAGCTTGGTGGAACTCTCAGCAATGCGGGCCACGTTACGCCCACTAAGTCACAGGCTCTCTGATGCTCCTAACGCATCAAAAGGATCGTGAAGCCTCAGTCACTCCCGTCTCCTCTCTTCTCTGCGAGCTGGGGCCACACGGGACATGGACAGTCTGCTCACCCTTCAGGTGGTGGTCTCCAAGCCTGGGTCGGGGTTCTGGGGACTGGGCCAGGAACTGGAGGAACCGAGTTTGGCCGTCTCTTCCCAGGGGCCTAAGAGTGACTGGGAGCAGCAGTGCCACTGCAGTGGGATGGACATTGGAACAGAGCAGAGACGCGGCAGGCCACGCTGGAGGGTCAGGGGCTGGGGACACGAGACTGCCACCTCATCTGCTCCATCAAGTTGTCCTCAAAGCGATCTTTGTCACTTGAAGACACAGGCAGATGGCCATGGCAACTGGTGTGCCTTCCTCCCTTGCCTTCTCAGGGCTGGCACCGTGGTTTTCATGCATTATCCCATTGGTTTTTATCTTCACAGCAGCCACTGAGCGTGTCATCACTTCATCATGTAATGACAAACTCAGACTGAGATTCAACTACATAACTGGGTTGGACCATCAAGGTTGTAAAGGACAGAGATGACCAAGCAAAGTTCAGGTTAAAGGAGAAACAAGAGTTGTGGTTACAAAGTACACGTGCAACCTTGGACTGAATGCTGACCAGAAGGAAAAGTTGCTCTAAAGGATGTGATTGAAACAGCTGATAACTAGAATAAGATTTGTAAATTAGGTAATGTCTTAGTTACTTTCCCGAGCTGAGACAAAATATCCAACACCCACAAGGTAAAGGAGGAAAGGTTTATTTTGGCTCAGTTTCTAGAGGTTTCAGTCCATAGTCGGCTGACTCCAAGCCAGGGTAGCATGGCAGAGGAGAAACAGCCATGGCAGGGGAGGCAGGAAGCAGCACAATTTCTTTTTTCTTTCCTTTTTTATTCCATCCAGGAATAAGCCTATTGGCTGATGCTACCCACATTCAGGGTGAATTATCTCTCTCCAGTAAATCCATTAGCCACGCCTGGAACTACGTTAAACTAA
This sequence comes from Fukomys damarensis, assembly GCF_012274545.1. Lineage (NCBI taxonomy): Eukaryota > Metazoa > Chordata > Mammalia > Rodentia > Bathyergidae > Fukomys > Fukomys damarensis. Next base: position 36,676,750 of record NW_022900940.1, read on the forward strand.
TCAGTAGCCTAATCCAGTATCACACCCACGATCTAGACACTCCCCAAAACCTCACCTATTAGTGCATGAGGCTTTGGGGGAACTTCTAGACATAAGCAATAACAAGTAATAATACTGCATCATTGTTAAGCCTGCTTTTCGTTACAGCCCTATGGTTATAGAAGAAAACACACTTGTTCTTGAGAAATACACCCTGAAGTATTCAAGGGTAAAAAAGTCCCAATGTGCCCAACTTACTCCTGAATGGAAAAAACTACTAAGTGTATAGAGCAAACTGATGAAAAGGCAAACGTGGCAAAAATGTTTCTTGGGGACTATATAAGAGTTCTCTATTTTTGTGATTTTATGCACATTTGCGACAATTTTAAAATTTAAAAAAATTCACATAAATGAAACTGCAAAGCCCTTAGGAGAAAGAGTCACACAGCGGCGACCCAAGCACTTGCCTTTGGCTTCCTGCGCTGTCATCTCACTGCGCCCCCTAGTGGTCATCCTGGAAAGGCCCGTCGACATTCAAACGCAGTTTGGGAATTTCTGCTCAGATGGGAACAACTGAAAGGCAGTGGGCCCGGCGTGGTGCGGTCAGTGGTAGAGATGGCAGAGGCCACAGTGGCATCATCTGATCCGTCCGCACCCCTTCGGCGGAGTCCTCTCAGGACGAGGACGGAAGGAAAAGCGTTTTGGCGCTGTTCCTGCCCTCAGGACAAAGCGAGCCCAATCCCAGGAGAGACGCGGGCTCCTCGTCGGCCAGAAGAGGGCGCTGTTTCTTCCCGAGTCCGCCCGGAAGTGACGCCAACACGCTGTGCGTGACTCCGCTGAATCAGGGCCGACCTCAGGGCAGGCGCAAGGTGCTGTGGGTGCTTCAAGGTCCAGCGGAAACGCAGGGTCAGGTGTCTCTTTTAAGTAGTCCATACTCTGCAAAGGATTTTTCCTGTATTCATTTTGATTTTTACAAAATGTTGCATGAAACTATTTGCCATGAGTACTGAGTTGTTTGGAGCTCCCTTAAGTTTTGTGCGGAGACTCATGTCGCGCTTGTCGCGTTGGACTCCCCCGTCCCGGCCTGGCGGATAGAATAATGCATTTACTGCAGCACCCTCAGCTCAGATTCTGAGGTGGGCACTGAGGTGTGAAGTCACAAGGCCCTTGGGGACCTGTTAAGAAAGGCCTGGCACCCACGTGCCAGCCTCTGTTGTCGCCCACAGCCCACAGCTGGCCGGCTTTATCTCCAAGCTCAGCTTCTTCGTCGTGCAGATGATGGGAAATCCTTCCCTGCACACTTTACTCTGAAGACAGAATGTCACCCGACTGAGTTCCCCTGAGGGCCAGGCACTGTGCTGAATCTCCACTTGTTATAAACTCACTACCTCTTCATAGCACAGCGATGTAAGAGCTACAAAAGTGAGGACATAGGCACAGAGAGGTTCAGCTGTTTCTCCGAGGTTGGACAGGCATAGCGGAAGTGCATAAGCTTTAACCTCCACGCCAACATTCTCAACACAGCGATCGAGTCCCCCCAACCCCCCCAGATTACATTTGGACTTGTCTGAAGATCTTGTCACAACAGGGTCACGGGAGGCTCTGGCAACCGGTGGGCAGTGGCCAGGGAACCTGCTAAGCATTCTAAGGATTTCCCATCACAGTGCAGCCCCAGACAACAAAGGGCCACCTGAGCCTATGTCCACTCAGTGTTCCATCCCTGTAAGGCACACCTGAGAGGATCAGCTAGTGAAAGGAAAAGCTTTACTTTGGCTCACAGTTTTGGGGGTTGCAGCCCTCAGTCGCTTGGCTGTGTTGCTTTTGGGCCTGTGGCAAAGGTAGCTTATCATGGCGGAACTGCTGGTGGAGTGAAGTTGCCCACCTCGGGGCTGGAGTACAAGGGGGAGGGATTTAGCTCAGTGGTTCCACCACCTGCCTGGCAAGAGCAAGGGCCTAAGTTCAATCCCCGGGAACCCCCCTCCAAAAAAAAAGAGAGGAGGGCAGTGACGGGTCCCACAATTGTGTTGGAGAGCTTGACCCATGACCTAAAGCCTCCCACTAGGCCCCGCCTCCAAGGTTTCCACCACCTCCCAGCTGCACCCAGTGGGCCCAAGCCTTTAACATGAGAGACTTGAATCCAAGCTATGGCAGGCCCCAGAGGCCTGTGGTACCAAAGTTGGGAAGCCTGCTCCATGTCATGCCTTCAGTAAGCAGGGATGGAGAGCTCTATGGCTGCCATATTGTAACCTGGTGTCCCTATGCCCAGGTCCCTTTGGTTACCCAGGCAGGGGAGTCCTCTGTCAGCACCCGTGACCAAGCGGAACCGGGGCTCTGGGTCAGCCAGAGCACCATGCCATCCACTCAGCAATGATTTATTGAGGACCTGCTCCATGCCTGCCTGTCCTGGGCAGCACAGACACAGGGACTTCCCTGTCCACCCCCAGCTGTCTAATGGGGGAACAGACTAGACTAGGAAGACAACCTCATGGGTAGTAACACATTTGATACATGCCAGGAAGAGTAAGAGGGAAGAACCCAGGGGAGGGGGCAGGAGGACTTCTCTGAGGGAGTAACACTGAGAACTGGAGATGGAAGGAAGGGAAAGGAAGGGAAGGAGGGAGGAAGGGAAGGAGGGAGGGAGGGAGGAAGGAGTGACTGTAGGTGGAGGGACAGCTGTGCAAAGCCCCTGAGGTCGGAACTGAAAGTCTGGGCGGTGTGATGGGAAGTAGAGGCGAACAGGAGAGTAGAATAGGTAAACTTGCAAATGTGGGGAGGCGGACTTCCCACTAAGGTGCTCAGTCTTTCTGTCCAAGAAAAGCCTTAGAAGAATTTTAATCAGTGCAGGGACAACCTCGGGCCAGCGACCCTTTGAGGTCCAGGCACAGCCCTGCGTGGAAGATATTGTGTGAGTTGAAACTCAGATGAGTTTCCACAGGAAACCGTCCTACAGAGGCAAGATTTGTCACTTTACGCAACCCAAAATAGTAATGCGTCTTCCTCACCCCAACTCCAAGCCAATTCTGACACATGATGACAGAGCAATCTGCATACATTACAAGATCAGCACCAGGGCTCACTCATTGTTAGACACAAAGCCACGTCAGTCAGTCGCTGGAAGCACCTGTTCGGGTCACGCAGCCCCTCCCAGGAGCAGAGACTTCCCAGAGGGCCTCGGCTTCTTTTTGCGGTTTCTGGTTGACTCAGCCTGTGACATTTGCTCCTCCTAGAATCTTCATGTTGCCTTCCTCAGATTCCAAGTTGTCCTGTGCCTGCAGAGCTGCAGTTGCCCCCAGTGTCTGAATTCCCGGCCTCCCTTCGGCCCATTCCTACATCATGCACGGGGCCCCTGGCAGGACAGAGTGTGGGGCTTTGAGGGGGGGACATCGGGTCACCTCTGTGAAATGAGAACATCTTCCCCAAGGTGGATGCTGCTCAAAATAGACAAAGGAATTATTAAGAAAAGGGTTTGATGGAAAATAAATGGACTGGGGACATCTGATTTGCTAATGCGCATGCTAAGTCTCCTGGACCAAGTGATATTTATTCATCCTTTGTTCCAGGAGCATCTTGCAGGCTAGTATGTGGCAGAAGGAAGACTTAGCAGATGATTGGAGAGGGTCAGGCATTAGGCCGCTGGGAGGGACGGTCTTGGGGCTCTAGCTCCCAGCACCAGGACCAGCTGAGGGTACGACGGGGCAACACGTCTGGGTCCTGCTGATCCCCAGGTCCCCTGCACCCTGCACCTTCTCAGAGCTCCTGGGGTAGAGGCTCCCTGACTCATTTCACACAGAGACAGCACACATGTTTGTGTGGTTGGTGTTTTGGCTACTTACAGGAATAAAAGGCTTAGCCCCCCACCCCCATCCTCTTTAGTTACTAAAGAAGTAATTGAATTGTGGGGAAAAAAATCAGTACCAAGAACAAAGGGCCCAAAGTGCATGTTCCCTTCATTGATGTCCCTGCAGCCCCTCTGCTAGCTGCGGGGGCCTGGGAAGTAAGGAGCAGGTCTGGGCAGAGGGACTGGGTTCTGATCCTAGCTCAGCATGGTACTGGCTCTGCCTACTCGGCACAGGCCTAGCAGTAAAGGTCTGCACGAGCATCGAGCAGGATGGGCACAGAAAGCCTTCAACCCAACATGATACCTAATTGGGTTCAGTTAAATTTGACTTGGGGTTTTCTTCTAGGATCCAGGCACTTTTGTTTTAAAGACATGAGCTTGCATTGTAGCCCTGTCTGGTCTCAAACTCACCATCCTCCTTTAGTCTCTCGGAAGGCGGCGTCACAGGCATACACCACCACCCCTAGCCCAGGCACTTAACAAAATAAGTTGAATTTCATGCAATGAATGCACTAAATATAGAGCGGGTCCCATTTGTGTGAATTTTTTTAAGTCCTCCAGTGCAGTTTCTATATGTAGAAACCACTATTTAGTGGTTATGTCTTCAAATTAACATTCAAATTATCAAAGTTAAAATTTAAAATAAAATGATTAGTTGACTCTCTCTACTCTACAGGTTAGCTTGTTTGGTTCTAGGAACTAAATCTTTACCAAGACTCAGAAATTGCCACCTTTTTAAAGTTCAGCTTACAAAAGTTCTTAGCTCAGTTATCCAGATAAAATACCAGTTCAATTTAAATTATCTAAAGTTCATATCTATCAACCGTTCTGTATTTTCATTTGGTGAATATGGCAAGCCTGAATCCAGCATAATTTAAATAATTAATTTTAAGGAGTTTTGAACCTATTTAAAAACATTTCAAACTTTCTTTTTTACAAATTTAATATCCTGCTTCCTTTTTAAAGTTCTTCAATTGTCTTAATAACAAAAGAGCCACCTTTTTGTTTTACTGAATACTTCTAAGGTTAATAAATTAATCTCACAGAACACTGCTAACCCAAAGTCCTTAGAAATGTTTCAGAACTATATGTTTACTCTGTAAGGTTGAATTTTTTTTTTTTTTTGGTACTGGGATTGAACTCGAGTCCTTGCACTTATGAGGCAGACGGCAGCACCACTGAGCTAAATCCCCAGCCCGGTAAGGTTGAACTTTAAATTATGACTCCAAGCCTATTGATCCACGTATTTGTACATTTTATGGTGCTGTTATGGTGTCAGTCCAACCTGCCAAAAATCTCTCAGGTGGTACAAGTGCCTAAAATACCAAACGTGTGTAGATTCCTTTTTTAAATACAAAAAAAATTTTTTTTTTTTACTGTGGATGAGTCTCCTAAGCATTTCTACACTTAGTTCTAAGTCCTCCTCTGCTCAGAAGCTGCCCATTCGAAAAAGGAGACTGAAGCACCATTAGCACGAGGTACTTTTCACTGGAGACTCGACCAGGCCTAAGTTTGAGGTTGCAGATGACAGGGAGATTCATTTTTCCTTCCATGAGCTCAGGAAACCTTTATTTTCCCGCATGCACTATTTGGGGTTATCTCTTGGAATTCCTGGGCATGAGTGGCCAGGATGCTGACTAATGTATGTTGGCGGTACAGGTGCATTTTGTCCTGGGGCTGCAGACACGGGTCTATCTCTACGGAGGGCGTAGTCCTGAGACCTCAAGGCTCCCTGTAAGCGCCTCCTGTTCCCAACCTGCTTCCCACAGAAGAGTTGACCTTTCTGATATATTATTAGCTTCCTACTAGCTTTGCTGTAGATAATACCTCTGACCTGTGGGTTATTATATGAGTTACCTGAGTTATTTCCCCAAGGACGTGAAGACCACCTTTGCTACAAACACAGACCTTTCGCCTACTTCATGTGAGCTGACAGAGGTCTGATCCGTGGCTAAAATGGGATAAAAGGCTTAATGTCACTGTCTTCAAATTGTGTCTGTTCCCTTTCATTTCTTAACTCCTGGGTCAGATTAGGCTCAGCTCTGTAGGAGACGTGTTGATCATTTAAAAATGATAGTCCAAGACTATATAATATGGGGTTAACTTAGCCTGTTATCCTTTGGAGCTGGTGTTTCCTTCTTCCTTCTCTCTTCCTTCTTTTCTGCCCCTACCCTGTGCTTCTTCTAAAGCCCAGGTGAAATCCTTTGGTTCTATGGTAGCAATTCAGTGCAAACCAAGACTAGCGATCTCACGACACCAAAGAATGAAATTGTAGCAAAAAGAAGATAATGACGGAGGGGCGTTGTTGGAAATACAAGAAAGAAAGCCCCCAGTAATCAGGAGGGGCCCTGAAAGTCAGGTGTCACATGGGCCCCTTGTCCAGAATATTTCATGGATCAGCAGAGCGTGGCAATCTGCCCAGCACCCGATGGTCACTCATTATAGGTGACCTCGTGGGCCCAAAAACACCAATTGTGACTCAGTTTTTTTTCAATGGAGAGTTCAAAAGAAAAACCGTTTACTCCATGTTCCCAATTTCCTGGAAACCAGCACACAGCCTGATGTAGAGAGGGGCTGCTACCTGGTGCAATCAGCCAAAGAAGTTTCTTTTCTGAGAGTTAGTCCTTAACCACCTGCCCTTATTGTAACCCTATCATATTTTCTGTTTACTTTTACATTTCTATACTATCTTTATGGCTTGAATTAGCTCTTAACACACTGTTTTCTTTATTATACTGACTACCAGCTGGACTCTGTCTTGGGCCCTGTCCCTTGCTAGTTGCCTATTCATAAGCTAAACAGCTAAACTTCCTCTTATAATAGGACTCAGACCCCCAAGGTCAGGATGTTTTGCAGAGGACCATGGTGCCTGACACACAAAAATTCAACAGCCTCTAGGACAAGTTGATTGTAACCACCTAGTTGTCCAAGCCCATCTCAGGAGGAAACATCTGGAAGTAAGCCCTTGGCCAGTGGGAATTACCAGACTTTAGCCACCCTAGGAAATCAATAATCAATTTCTTATGAGAGTAGCAGCTCGGTCACTTTTTTGAACAATCCCTGATTCCCTCAGCCAGTGCCCGGTGTAGGGAGTCCCGCACCCCAATAAATGCCCACCTATGCAGGGATGCCTTCCTGTAGGCAAGGACACTTTACTCATTCTAGCAGATCAGCAATCGTTGCTTCCCCTCCCCCTCCAACACACACACACACACACACACACACACACACACACACACACACTGCTGGTGTTCGGCGTGTTAAATTATGTACAGCAAAACTGCCTAGGAAATTATGTAACTCAAACTAAACTTGAACCTAATTTGCACACATTAGGGTGGTTAGAGAATTACTGCCTGGGTGTGTCCAGGGACAGCTGGCCACCAAATCCCAGAGATTTATGGGCCGGGGATTTAGCTCAGTGGTGCTGCTGCCTGAGTTGCATAAGAGTCTGAGTTTGATCCCCAGCACCAAAAAAAAAAAAAAAAAAAGGAAATCCCACAGATTTAGAAAAAACCTAGCAGGATTTTCCACTGACCCCCAAGCCTCATGGTCCCCCCACAGAAGGCTCCACCACCCCTGATGTCTTCTGGGTAGACACATTCTCCATCAACGGAAGAGACAGCCAGAGGTCAGAGCTGGGGACATGAGCCACCTTGTGAGGATGGTGTCCAAATTAAGTATGCTAGCTGCCCCTCCTGGTGACAAAAACAGGGCTCTTGAAAGGCAAGCCCAGTATCTTCGTTTCCTTAAGGATTGAAACCCATGATCTGCAGTTCCTCAGAGAAGTGAAAGTAGCAAGAGGAATCCAGTAATTCCTGTTATCTGCAGGCTTTATAAATCAGCAGCAGCCAGCCGGAGGTGGCAGGAGCCTGCACTTCAGTGCCACCACCTCTCACCTAGCCCAGCACCTCAGGAGCACCAGGATGCCCCCGAGGCCGTCCTCCCTGCTGCTTCTCCTCCTGGCCCTCCACAGTGCCCTGGCCCTGAAGCTCTGCTCCTTCAACGTGAGGTCCTTTGGGGAAAGCAAGAAGGAAAACCAAAACGCCATGGATGTCGTTGTGAAGGTGAGCCCGTTCCTGTTCCCCCAGGAGGGATGCTGGACCCCTCCCCTGCCCTCTCCCCTGACTCTACCACACTTTGCAAGACTCGGGAGGAATTTAACTAGTTTGCCTCCAGGTGAGGACAGAGGCCACAGTGATAAAAACAGCAGTTACAATGCCCACTTCAGCTCCCTGTGCCTGGCACCTCTGTCTTGATGACAATGCCTCCTACAAGTGTGCCGTGAAGGCCACCTACACACAGATGGAAGGCGAGGTCTTCACGTGGTACCTGGCTCAGGAGATTCCTGATAACAACCGGCTGGCTGCTTTTGATGCCTGTGCCAGGCACTATATATACGTGGTTTTATTTCATTCTCGTCCTGAGCACAGGCTGTTACTCCCTACACAGAGACGATGAGCAGAGAAGTGCAGTCCCACTGCAAAGATGGTGGGCGGTTGGGAGTTGGGATGCAGCCCAGCAGGGTCTCCCTGCCCATTCTTTTCTCCTCTCTCCCCTCCCTTCCTCTCCCTCACTCATACCCACTCCTATTCTCCATCACCGACCTCCTCCTAACTCTCAGTACAGACAGGACCGTCCTGGGATAAGCTGACCCATGTCTGGGGAAGCTACACACATTTCTCTGGAGTCCGCTCACTCCGTCCTATAGGTTGATTTATCTTTGATGCTGGGAAATAAGACCTCTCCCAGGGCTCTAGTGGGTGGTTACTGCCTTACTTCTAAGTAAGTAGTGTGTGGTAGGAAAGCCTAGAGCTCTGGGTTCAGACCCCACCTATGGGCTGTGAGAGCTCAAGGGTCCGGTCACCTCCCTGAAGACCCAGGTGCTCCCTGTGGGATGTGGCTGCACCACCCACAGGTAAGCAAGGCCCGGCAGAGCCCATCCCAGGGCAGGTGCGGTGCCTGTGTTATCAGCAGGTAGAGGACTCCAGGAGGACTGGCTGCTGTCTTCTGCCTGAGCTGCTCTTCTGCTCTGTTTGGCCTCCCATGTGGATGGGACCCAAGGGCATCTAGCTATTGTTTAACCAGGGCAGCTGTGCCAAGCCTGTGGGCAGTCACGCTGTGGCTCAGCGCGTAATACTGAGGTGCAAGGACACTGTTTCCCTGATTCCCTGCATGGGTGGCACGGGAAGCCGGAACCCACCGAGTTCCCAGTGCTTTCTCACGCACTCACCCTGGAAGCACCACCAGTCTTGGAGGCTGTCTTTGGGTCTCCGCTGGCTTTCTTCCTACTCACAGCATCTCCCCGAGCTCCTGGCCCTACGGAGTGTGTCCAAAGTCTTGGCCAAGGCCACCTCCCCTCCCCATGGCCACGAAACATCCTGCCAACAGAGTGCTGCCAGAGTCACTTACTACCCAGTGACAGTTAACTCCGAGTGCCAGGCATTCAAAATAGTGTTTTTAGGACCCACTGACTGAGTAGCAACTCGGTGCTCAGGTCTGGGCTCTTACATTCTCACTTACTATTATGATATGGGTAGAATTTCCCCTACTTTATAACTGAGAAAACTGAGGCTCACCGGGCACAGAGGCTTCTCCAGGTTTCCATGGTTAGTAAGAGAAAGAGCCAGGGTTAAACCCAACCATACAACTGCCTGTGTGAGCTGAGACACCCTTCCACTCTCCCACACTGGATTTATCACTTTGAGATCAACCCAACAGAACACATGCCATTCCGGCCCTCACTGGGGAGGCTGCCTTCTCTCTCTGAGCTGCCCTCCCCTGCCCTAGACAGTGGTCCCAATGTCAAGCCCTGCCTGGGAAGGCCTCATTCTGTCTGTGTTCTTCAGTTTGTGTCCTTACAGGCAGAGCTTATTCAACCAACAGCTACTTGCTAAGGGACCCCAGGGGACAGGGATGTGACGGTGGCTGTGGGAGACCCCGTCTCCCACTCCCAGGGCCTACAGCCCAGCATTTCTGGAGCACTTACTCTGGACCGGGCCTGTAACAGAGTTTAGCTTCACGAGTGCTCTCGCAGTGAGGCAGTGGGCACCCAGAGAGGTGAGACAAGTCCCCAAGGTAGTGATGCCCATCTTCCCTAGCGTTCGGGGCTGCTCCCTCACTGGGGGCATGGAATAGGCTTCGTGAACCACCCACTGCCCAAGATTTTTCTAAGCTCTTCCAGACGGTCCCTTCCCCTCTCCCAGCCCACCTCGTGACACCCCTGCCAAGAGTCCTTTACACTGGCCACGCGCAGCTCCTTAAACTCTCCCATTACCCTGTGAACGGTCAGAAGTTCAGCTTTCACAGGGAGTCTCAGGCCAGAAGATGGAAAAAACATATTTCTCCTGGCTCAGTCTCCTCAGGAAAAAACTCCGAGGATGAGGCCCCTGGGTGGCTGTCCCAGAGCCCAGCCCATGTTATAATTTTCCAATTGCAAAAATAATGTTGCTTATTGGTCTGGGGAGTTAGCTCACTGGCACTGCACCTGGCTAGCAAGCACAAGGTCCTGAGTTTGATCCCCGGTACCGGAAAAGAAAAGAAAATTACAACAAAAATATTTTTTAAAAAAAATGAATAGGAGCACTAGTCCCTTTTTTCTTTCAATGTCATAGGAAGAGTTTTAAAAAAAACCAAGAAGACACTGTGCTTTGTGAACTTTGGCTCTGCTGGTTCTCTTCTCCTGGTCCCCTTTCTTTTACTCCTCCCAGGGGCTCTGGCAGAAGCTGGGGTTAAAGCTGTGACCAAAGCAAGGCCTAGCGTGCGACCTGGCTCACAGGAGGCCCAGGACGAAATGTTGGTGGATGGGAGAGCCAAGGGCCGGGCAGATGGGTGGAGGCATAGTTAGAAGGGCGGGTGTGGCCAACGGGGGCGCCCCCAGAAGAACTCCAGCCAGCACTCCCTGCAGGGCAGATGCTGGTCAACAGGAAATATTCCCAAAGTATCAAGGAAGTGGAAGTAGGAGACGGGACTTCAGAAGTGCTTGCTAAGTAAGGATCGGGCTCCTAAACAGGAAATCTGAAGCCCAAGCCCTCTCAGGAATGGAGTCTGAACCCGTGCTCTCCATTTGCTCTCTAACAATGGGTCACGCCAAGAAAGGGGCCGTGACCGTTGAGGAAGAGCGACGCCAAGGACGTGCTGACCTCCTTGGGCACTGAGGGCAGAAAGGGTCCCATAGCCCTGCGTCTTCTTGGTGTTCAGATTTCTAAAGCCAGTGAGATGCAGAGTAACCAGAGGCGACAGCGGGGACACTGAGGGGACCACACCCCAGGGCGCTGATGACAATCAGTGGGCCAGGGTAAGCTGACTTTCGCCATGTCCTCACGGGTACGAGGCCCTTAGTCAGCACATTACACAGGACCACTCACTTAACTTGTGCTAAGCAAGTTAGAAGCCTGCCTGTCATTTCCTAATAAATTCTGGCATCATCTCCATAATTCCTTCCAAGCAATGTTTTTGGGGGTACTGGGGATTGAACTCAGGCCAGGGATTTAGTTCAGTGACACCACGCCTGCCTTGCAAGCACAAGTTCCCAAGTTCGATCCTGGCAGGGGTGGGATTATAGGTCAATTTTTTAATTATAAAGATATAAATTTAATGTATAAATTTCTTTATAATTATAAAATAATATTATGAGATAAAAAAATCACTGTGGACTATTTTGAAAATGTGCAGGACCAGGGATTTAGCTCAGTGCTTCCACCGCCTGCTTCACAAGCGTAAGGTCCCAAGTTCAATCCCTGGTACCACAAAAAAAAACAGAAAATGTGCAAACACATAAGGAAGGAAAATAAAAACACTTCCCTCACTTAGAGATAATACCTGTTGGAGTTGGGTAATTTTCTTAGGGAAATTTTTCTACACCAAAATAAATACATAAGGCTGTATCTGTACAGCATGGTTCCCACCCTATACCTCAGTTCTGTGTTCTGCTTTTACACTAAAAATGTTTCCCATGGTGGAATTATTCTTCTAAAATGTGACTTTTTTTTCCTTTTGGTGCCGGGGATCAAACTCAGGACCTTGCATTTGCGAGACAGGTGTGGTGCTACTGAGCTACATCCCCAGCCTAAAACATGACTTTTAATGCTACCACATGCCTTGTTCTTGGTTTGCAGCCCAGACTTGAGTGCTTCCGTACGTAGGATACCCAGATTGTTTCCATTATTTTTGTTGCATTGCACCTTCCTCTCTGACCTGCACGAGTAATAACCAAAATCTTCCCCGTGCCCACTGCATGGCTGGCACTGTACAGGGAACCCACTCAACCTCCCGGCCACCTGGGAGGGATGGGTCACTACATCCCAACTTAAAGGTGAGGACACTAAGGCGCAGAGGAAATGTCCACTAAGGTGGACATTTCCTTACATGGAAGGCGTTCTGCAAAGTGGGAAAACTGAAGAAGATTATGTACATGTTAAACTCCATTCCACAGAGGTCCGCTAGTCAACAGTGGCTATGTCAGCAGGCTGCTTGCCCAGGCAGCTGCTTGGTGAGGCCAGCCTGGCTGATGCGTGGATTTCATTGGGCCTGGTACTCGGTCGGTTACAGGCGGACCTCCAGCCGGGCCAGTTGCTTACAGCGGAGCCCCTGTGACAGGGGCACCTGGACAAGTGGGTGCTGGGGTCTCTCCCCATGCCACCCTCTGGAAGTGGAGCTGGAGCACAAGCTCTGGAAATAGAGGGCAGTGGCATAGTCTCCTGCTGTGTCCTTGACAGCCATGCGAGAAGACAAATTAACCCCAGGGAACAGATCCCACGGCTCAGGGTCACCAGGATCTCATACCTAGAAGGGCCTGACTGTCACTCAGACATGAGCTTGGTCTATACCCTGGCCACCCTGAAGGAGTCTCTCTTGTGTTCCTGTCTCACTGAACTTCTAATCTCTCAGTACAAATGCTGCCTCTTCTTGGGAGCCTTCCCTGATCCTCTGGGAAGAAGCAATTAATTCCTCCCAACTCTTCCATGGCTTGTGACTTTTATTTAGAATGAGTTTAATTTGCCTCCTGTCGTAGCTAGTGATTCTTCTTTGCCTCGCTTGCTGGGGTCTGAGTTTTTGAGAGCAGGGACTGCATTTTAACAGTTTACTATGGTATCCTTTGTAGTCATAGACCTGAGTTCAAGCCCTGGCTCTCTGTTTTATCTTTTCTGTGTGATTTTAGGGCAGTCACTCAACCACTCTGAGCTTGGTTTCCACCTAGGTTTAACAGACTAATAATTATAGTCATGGGGTAGGACTGCTGTGAAGCTCCGACTAGATTGGCAGTAAATGTTAGCTCTTATAATTATTATCATTATAATTATACCTTTTCATTTCTGCAGTGTCCAGCTTGGGACTTTTACTTATTAATGACTTAATGAATATTCATGGCCATGATTATAATTACCCAAGCAAAACCAAGACATAGGATGTGGGGAGGATCGTGATCACGGACTCTGGACTTGGATCACTTCAGTTCAAAAATCTGCTACCACTATTTTCTAGCTGGCTGATAGTGTCATTTTCTTGACTCTCTCTGAGCCTCTGTCTCCTCATCTTTAAAATGGAAATAAAAATTAATTAACTCCTTAATCAACTTTTGGGCACGGTGGCATATGCCTGTAGTCCAAGCTACTCTGGAGGCTGAGGCAGGAGAATTGTTTGAATCCAAGAGTTCACCACCAGCCTGGGCACCATAGCGAGACCCCAGCTCAAACAACAATAAAAGCAGTTACCTTTGGAGGCCTTCGTTTAGGTCAGGGAAGGAAGGATTTCAGCAAGCACCAATCCAACTCGAAACTCAGTAAGCGCCAGTGAAAGGTTGTCTGATTTCTAGTAAACGGTCTCAGACTCCTGGGAATTCTCTCCACAGATCATCAAGCGCTGCGACCTCATCCTGCTGATGGAAATCAAGGACAGCTACAACAAGATCTGCCCCATGCTGATGGAGAAGCTGAACGGGTAAGGGGGGACTCCAAAAGCTCAGGGTCAAGCAAGGAGACGGAAATTGGCGGGACAGCCAGAGAAGTATGCTGACCACCATGTCCCGGGGCCAGCGCTGACCAGGCCCTGCCCTCGCTCAGCCATGGTCCTGGAAACTTTGAGCTGGCTGGTTTTAATGTGATAAAGTAAAAATAGGGGAAAGAAGTGAAAAGTTGGCATTGAGAGAGAAATGAAAGCAACAGACAAGAGGCTGAGCTAAGAAGTCCTGTGACGAGGAAAAGAACGAAGGTCAAAATGATGACAAGCTCACAAGATGGAGCATTATTCAGCTGTTAAAAATCATGTCTGCTACAGAATGAGTTATGCCCAGTGCTGTGGCCCTCTCCCGGCCACAGCACCCCAACTCAGAGTCACCCTAAAGTGAGCTATAACCACATGCGATGTGCCCCACCCCCCAGTAAGACTTTCTGTGAGGGGAAACCTGGTGTTTCGTTTTTTTGTCTTGCTTTGTTTTTTGTGGCACTGGGGATTGAACCCAAGCCTTCTTACCCAGCTCTTTTTTATTTTAAGACAAGGTCTTGCTAAATTGCCTAGGTGGGGCTAGAACTTGCAGTCCTCCTGCCTCAGCCTCCCAGAGCGTTGGATGTGAATTAGAATTTTGAACAAGCTTCCCTAGTGATTCTGATGCACCTCTCTCTCTCCCTCTCTTTATGTGGTGCTGGTGATTAAGGAAGTGCTTTACCACTAAGCTACACCTCCAACCTGAGCTCTCTTACTTTTTTTTTCGTACTGAGGATCAAATTTAGGAGTTTGTGTTTGTGAGACAAGTGGTGGCATCACTGAGCTAAATCCCCAGCAATAAACCAGCGAACACCAAGCCAGCCAGGAGTCCAACCTGAATCTCCTGATCCGTAGTCAGATGTTGTTATCCATCGCACCACTGGCCCTCTGCACTTATATTTTTAAAACCTTTAAAATAAGGGTTTTGGGGGTTGATAATTCTTATAAGATTAAACAACAGCCAGAATATACAATATGAACTGTGTTTGCTTAATTATGTTTTAAAAAATGTGAGAGTCAAAGAAAATAGTGCCCTAATGTTGGCAGTGGCTGCCTTAGAGTGCTAATTTAAAAGGAATGTAAGAGTAATTTTTTTCTGTGCTTTGCAATGAGAATGTTATAGTCTCTATTTTTCTTATGAAATATCTCAAGCACACTTAAAAGGGCAGAGATATTCTAACCAACAGTTGTGTCTCCACCAGCTGGGTTGAAAGAGCAGTGACATCTGGCTGTCACGAGGTTCTGACAGTCAGGAAAACGCTTGTTGTTTCTTAGCGCTTGTTGTTTCTTAGCGGGGAAAGGTGCACTGGGACACATGCACCAGGGAGGGAGCTGGGAGTTCTCCCCTACACACAGGGCCTCTTGGGCCTGACCTGCCCTCCCCTGGGCTCCCAGCCCGGCTTATGGCTGTCAGCCTCAGCCGGTCTTGTTCCCTGATCGTACCTTTGGAAGAGATGCAGGGAGTGTAGCCTAGGCTTAGGAGCCCATGCTCAGCTCGGATCACCTGACCATGGACAACTCACTGGACTTCTGTGCTTTTTTTCCCCATGTGTGCCTGGGACTGATGTGACGCCATCTTCCTGGGATGCAGTGATGACTAAATTAACTCCTGCGCTTAAGCAGCTAGACAGTGCCGGCTGCGTAGCTGCGATCAGTAAGCGCTGCTGACCTCTATGACTACTACAACAAAGGAATCTCAGGGGCAGGTGTTGGCCCAGGGGCCATATGCCACAGCTACCACTGGCTTGGGCATCCCTGGCCTGGCATCCTGCTGATCAGGTTCTATGGGCGGTGTCATCCCCACAAAGCCTGGAGGGGTGGGTACTGTCCTGCTTCCCTTACAAGCACACGAGGTTAGATGCTGAAGAGCCCAGCCCCCTGCAGTGAAAGCCAGTAGATGCTACTGGCCTCTCCTGGGCTCCCCAGGGCTGGGTTTGGCTTCAGGCATGTATTTGAAGTCCCAAGAACTTCTATAGTCTAAGTTGCCCCCTAAATACCCGCTCAGCTCTTATCTAATCCCAAAACTCTGCCACATATTTGGCCATGGCCAAGATCTTTCTGTGGGCAGGTGGAGTGAAACTGTGTCAGGATGTGCCTGGAGCGGAGTGGTCAGCAGACGTGGTAAATGCAGTCAGGATAGCCTGGGTAGGCGAGGGGTCAGGTGGGGATTCGCCGTCATAGTCCCAGGATTTGGGAGAAAGCGCCCGGGAGTTTCAGAAGCAAACGTTCCTGCCTTTGATAAATCCTTGGGAACGTGCATGGACGGGGGCCTGATGAGGTCAGCCCTACGGGAAAGGAGGATCCCCAGCTCAATGGGCCCAAGGCAGGGTTTCTGATTCTACCTAAACAGTCCATGGGCTCAGTGGTTCCCAATAAGTGCAGGCCAAAGCTTGGGGGTTTGGGATGACTCAGACCTCGGTTCGATCCCAGCTTTGTCCTCTTAAACTATGAAAGGAGGTAGCAATAGTATCTTCCTTTTTAGGACAAGAAATAAGGGCTAGAGATGTAGCTTAGTGGTAGAATGCTTGCCTAGCAAATGTGAGGCCCTGGGTTCAATCCCCAACAATGAAAAAATAAAAGCCAGGTATGGTGTGACACACCTGTAATCCCAGCACTCTGAGAGCTTGAGACAGGAGGATCACAAATTCATGCTTAGCCGAAGCAGGTTAGTGACTCCCTGCCTCAAAACGAAAAAGATCAGGGGTACATCTCAGTGTGAAGGGCCTAAATTCAATACTCAGGACTGAAAGAAGGAGGAGGGAAGAAGAAAAAGGAGGAGGAAGAGAACAGGGGGAGGAAGAGAGGGAAAGAAGGCGGAAGGAAGGAAGACAGGCTGTAAGGATCTAGGAGATGTGTCTTATCAAACTCAAAAGTTGTGTGGTACCTTCTCCTTGTTGGAGCTATCTACAAAGTGAGGACTACGTAGTAAGGCTCTCTCAGAAAAAAAATAGGAACAGTAAACAGTAGCCCTGCCATTGGAAATATGGAGGCAGATTAGAGTGGGGGACATGTGCAACAGGGAGATGATGTTCATTCTTTAAGATGCAAAGTGAAATCTTCGTGTTTTCTAGAAATTCAAGGAGAGGAACAACATACAACTATGTGATTAGCTCTCGGCTTGGACGAAACACATATAAAGAACAGTATGCCTTTCTCTACAAGTAAGTATGATCTCTGCATTTAAAAATTTTTTTTATTTTTGGTACTGGGGATCAAACTTGGATCCTTGTGCTTGTGAGGCAGGAGCCAGAGCCAATGAGCTAAATCCCCGGCCCTGATCTCTGCTTTTTGAAACATGGACCACTTAAAGATGTGACTATGAATCGAATCAAAGTGTACATGTTCTTCAAAACCAGAGTTTGCTCTCTAACCAGTTCTCAGGATCAAGCAAGATAATTGCTGTTGAAACTGGGGCTGATGCAAAGTACCAAATCTTGAGACTCAGAAGCATGAAGAGCTTCCTAACCCCTGGCTGGTTGGTGGGTTGGAGGGGTGCCAAGGCCAAGGGTTCACTTTCGAGCATGGCCTTGACTTGTCCCACACAACCCATTCCTGAAAGCCGTAATCTCATTGCCTTGCTACTAGTGACTTACGAGTAAGTCTGAACAGTCCTTGCGGGTGCCCCAAAGAAGGATCCAGAGGACCTGAGAGCAGACTCGGTCTTCTCCTCGAGGAAAAGATCTTCCCATTTGCTGCAGAAGCTAACAAAGCCTGGGAACCTACTCTCTATTTCTTCAAAGAAGTAAGAAGAGCCTCCCCTTTTTTCTCTTCTAGGGAAAAGCTGGTGACGGTGAAGGAAAACTACCTCTACCATGACTTCCAGGACGGAGATGCAGATGTGTTTTCCAGGGAGCCCTATGTGGTCTGGTTCCAGTCACCCCACACTGGTGAGACCCACCAGCTCCTCTTGTCCATGACCCCCCTAGGGGCCCATGAATAGGCAGCCGCTGTGAGCGCTTGTGAGCAGCACCCCAGGGCTCAGTGAGGCGCTGGGCTCCAATGAGCACCAGTCAGGCAACCACCCACCAGGATCCACCTCTGGGATCAGGGCTAACTACATTCTCTTTGGATCATTTAGGCTCACAGAAAAGATTTACTGCAAGTCCTTGATCCCTGTCCAGTTCCTTAACTTTTTAAAGATTTAAATTATGTCCCCCAGTAGTGGTGGACAGCAAAGGTCTCGCTGTCCCTGCAGCAGATACCAGCAGACTCCTCTACAGACCTGAGGAGCAGGAGGAGGAAACCCAAGGCATTTGCGCCCTGAGCTCCCACGCTACATTAATTCCTCACCAAGCCCTTTATAATCCTTGCAACACACAGCGAGGGAGAGACCAGGATTGGCTTCTCTTCACATTTGAGGAAGCCAAGCTTCAAAAAGGTGCAGTTCCTTGTCCAAGTCAGCCAGATAATGAAATGGCTAAGCCAGGATCATAACCTAAGGCACCATCTCAGCCACCGCCCAACACACGAAGGAAAGTCAAGAAGGAAATGCGGTTTGAAGATGGCAGCCACATGGAGTCCAAAACAACTTTCCACAGTGCCTGCTGTTGGCCAGGCTCTGTTGCGGGCACAAGAAGACAGAAGAGGCTCCTAGCCTTGTGAAGTTATACTGGAGTGGGGCAGACAGACAACAGCCAGATAAAACCATGCTGGGCTGGGGAGGAGCTCAGCGGTAGAGCACATAGGGAGCAGGCACAAGGGCCTCTGTTCAAGTCCCGGCACCAAACAAATGAGTACACACACTTACACAGGTGTAAGTGTGTGCACCTGTCTCTGTTGTATCTGGTGGTGCCTTGGGTCATGAACTTGATTCTTTCCACGATTCTGGTCACAAACCAACATGGACAAAATCCGAATCAAATTCAGTGGTTAGGTTCAGTGTTGACCTTAAAGGGGGAATTTGATTTGGTTCTCATCGAGTTCAGTTTGCCACCAGAACTGTGGAGAGAACTGAGTTCGTGAGTCAAGGTAGCATTGTACCAGCCTAAGCTTCCGGAATTATACATTTCTGCCCACAGTTAGCTCAGGGGGAAGAGCACTGGAAGAGAAGTTGAGCACGGCAATAATCCTCTCTGTCATGCACTCACTTCACGTTATTCTGGCCAAGAAAAGTCCTCCCACCCCCAAATAACTATTTCTCTCAAAGAGAGTCCAAGCCTTTGTGACTTTCTAAACGAACCTGTTTTTCCTGAGCTGCTACCCTCCCCTCTACCCTGGGATAGCACTGCCCATCTGGAGCTTTCCCTCCCATGTCCCTTGGCCTGGGATTAAGTTAGCGGTTTTACTCATCCCTTCATCCACGTGTTCAGTCACCGAACCCTTTTGAGCACCTGCAGTGTGCACTGACCCAGGTGCACTGTTTCATTAAAAGATACTAATAAGAGTGAAAACACAAGTGGGAAGGGATATTTGCAACTTATACTAAAGAAAGGCTCGTGTCAAGAATCTATAAAGAATCCCAGCACTCTGGGAGGCTGACAGGAGGAGCGCCATGTGCAGGGAGCTATGCTAGGTTCTGGAGCCAGGACGGTGAGGGTTCCAGTGGACCACGTGCAGAAGCAAAGGAAGTCACTTCAGAGCACACAGGAAGCACCAGCAGTGTGCCCTGGACAGCAGGAGGCTCTTCGGATCCGATCACCAGGGGGCCCTACAGCTCAGTCTGGCAGGGGTGGCTTCCAGGCTACCCGCCCAAGGCAAGTTAATCCTTAGTCCCTTAGTCAGTCCTTAAATACCCTGTGGGAGCTTTTTGCTTCACTGCGAAAGGAGCGTGAACTGGCAAGCCCACCCTCACCCTCTTTAGCACCTATACTGAGACTTGAACCCTGAACCCGGGCCCCTCACACGGAGCTACTTCCTTTTTTTTGTTTTGTTTTGGAGACAGAGTATTATTACTAAATTGCCTAGACTTAGCTTGAATTCGCTGTCCTCCTGCCTCAGCCTCCCGAGTGCTGGGATTACAGGCAGGTGCCACCACGCCCAGCTGTGGCATTTTTTAATCAGAAAAAAAGTTTTTCTCATAGTTCAAAAGCTAAAAAGAGTTATTCTTTTTTTAAAAATATACAACCATAGGGCCAGAGTTTATTTAGCTCAGTGGCGCTGTACCTGCCTTGCAAGCGCAAGGTCCTGAGTTCAATCCCCAGTACAAAAAAAGAAAAAATCCATAAATATATATAATCTTGTGAATTAAAAAATGAGAAAAATAAACCGGAAGAAAATGCAACTTTGCAAAAATGAAGAGAAAATAGAACACACCCACAACACCAGCAAGGAGCACTGTCTACCAGCTTTTTCTTGGCTGTGAAGGGCAAGTGGGAGAAAGTCTCTCATATTGAAAATAAGTGGCCCAGCCAGGCATGGTGGTGCATGCCTGTAATCCTACCACTAGGGAGGCTGAGGCAGGAGGATTGCCACAACTTTGAGGTCATCCTGGGCTACACAGTGAGTTCAAGACCAGCCTAAACTACATAGCAAGACCCTATCTCAAAAAACAACAACAACAACAACAAATAATAATAATAATAAATAAATAAAATAAAAATAAACGGCCCGATGATCGATTCTAGCTTCTCTAAAATCTCTTCCGGTTGGACCGGCGGCCCGCCAGTCATGGTCGGTACTTTCCAGAAAGGAGAGCTCACTTCCTCACACAGCACTGGTGGGAGCCTGACAGGAGTGTGTAACCTCTGCCGCTTCCGTGTTCCTCAGCCGTCAAGGACTTCGTGATCGTTCCCCTGCACACCACGCCCGAGACCTCAGTGAAAGAGATCGACGAGCTGGCGGACGTCTACACGGACGTGCGACGCCGGTGGAAGGCCGAGGTGAGTCCTGTTCTCTGAGGACCCCAACTCCGCAGCGTCCATGGCGATGCCAGCATTTCGGAGGGACTGTGCTTCAGCCCTCTAAGAGTCCCACAGGAAACCCACTTTGCAGCTGAGAAGAGCGAAGCATAGAGCGGGGAGGCTGTTTCGGGGCAAGGGACAGGCGCTCCAAGTGGACGACTGATGCCTTGGTCCCGGGCACAGGCGGCAGGGCTCCAGAGGGCGGTTCTTCTCCTTTCGGAATGTGACTCCTGGGATCCCTTCCTCCTCCTCGGCTCCTCTGTCCCACCTACAAAAGGAGTAACGGGTGAACTCTTGTCCCAGAGTGGTTCATTCATTCTAAAAATCATGAAACCATTCCTTCATTCAAAAATGCACTGAGCTTCTGCTGGGCATCAATCAGTCCCTGGGCAGGGACCAGCGACCTAGTGACAAACAGAGGGGAGGTTCTTGCAACGAAGGGCCTCCAGGGGAGGCAGGCTGGGGTGCCATTCTCGACTGCACTGCTGGACCCACAGCGGTGTGGCCTGGGTACGAAGGGCCTCCAGGGGAGGCAGGCTGGGGTGCCATTCTCGACTGCACTGCTGGACCCACAGCCCAGGAGGTGACACGCCGTTCAGGGTGCGTCCTACCTTCTAGTGTTTACTGTTGAGAGATGCAGTTCAAGCTCCGTGGACCCTGTCTTGTGCTGACCTCCGCATACCGCGCCTGTGTTAGTGGAAGCTGGACGGTCACGCAGGGCGGACATCCTGGCTCAGCTGTGCCCATCAGTCCCGGAGGAAGCTGTAATCACTCAGGCCAAGAGGACAGGTTCTGGAAGAACATTCTGAAGCCGGCAACCACCCCAAACAATAGCACAAACAAGGAAACCTGACATTTCCTCTGCTTTGGGAATGTTAAATTCTGTTCCAGGAGCCCTGCAGGGAAAAACACTTCCAAAATAGCAAGTTTCTGTTGGTGGTCTGGGGTGGAGATGGACGTCTTACCCTACCGCTCCCCTCTACCGCTCCTCCCACTGCCCCCAAGGACTCTGTTCTCACAGACAGAAGTTTCCAACCTCACAACAATAGAAGAGAGGGAGACTGGTGTCAGAGCGGTCAGTACCCCACCCTAGGACATTTTTCCTGCTTGGAAACAAAGGTGTTGATTCATCCCTATGTTTTTTTCCCCCAGTAGCTTGAGGCAGAGACAAAAGATGAGAGGGAGTATCTTGGCTGGAGCCCTGCATTCCCACTCCCTTTGGCACGCCGGGTTATAGAGACACGGTGACTGCACCGAGCAGAGCGGTGGGAGCAGACACCTGCTTTCCTGTTGAGAGCACACTTTTCACCCAGGCTGATTAGGAAGAATTCCAGGCCAGGCTGGTGGGGCATGTCTGCCATTCCAGCACTCTGGGAGGCTGAGGCAGGACTGAGAGGCCCAGCCTGGGCAATTTAGCAACTTAGTGGGATCCTGTCTCAAAATAAAACATAAAAAAGGGCTGGGGGTGCAGCTCCGTGTGAAGGCTGGGGGTTCATTCTCTAGCACAAAAACAAACAAACAACAATTTATTTTAATTCATCTGCCAGAGAGTCTTCAAAGCTTGGACTTGGTTGTAAATTGTGGCCTCTTCTTTTAAAATCAAGAATAAAATTAATACAGACCCTCAGGAGTTTGCTGAGGCTGCCATACCAAAGTGCCAAAGACTGGCTGGATTCGATGATACAGAGGTGCTTCTCGGGGTTGTGGGCTAGAAGTCCAAGATCCGTGTGTGAGCAGGTTGGTTCCTCCTGGGTCTGCTCTCTCACTGGCCAGACAGTGCTTTCCTTCCTTCCCCTCCCTCCTCCCTCTCCTTTTCCTCCTCCTCCTCCCTCTCTCTCCCTCCCTCCCTCCCTTCTGTTTTCTTTTCTGAGACAGGGTCTTGGGGTCTTCTGTGTAGCCCAGGCTGGCCTTAACATGTTCCGGGCAGTTTGTACCACCCAATGGGACTGTCCTGTCCCACGCCACCCAAAGCAACAGTCATGCATGTACCACTGGTGGTTCAAGCTGGCAGGAATGTTACACATTCAAATCAGAGTTGCCTGGCAGCAAGACATACAAATTATGGCCCTATCAGACTCACCACCCTCCTGCCTCGGCCTCCTGAGTGTTGTGGCTACCTGAGAATGTCACCACACTCAGCTAGATGGTCATTTTCTTATGGTGCCCTCATGTCGCCTTCTCTTTGTGTCTCTGTGTGTCCTGAGCTCCATTTTTCTTTTTCCTTTTTTCCCTGTGATGCTGGGGATAGAACCCAGGCCTGGCACGGTGTGTGCTTTATCACTGAACCCATCTCTCCCCTCCCATTTTTATAAGGACCCCTGTCCTGTTGGATTAGGGCCCACCCACCTGACGTCACTTTACCTTAATTTCTTCCTTTCAGACCCTATCTTCAAATACAGCTGCACTCTTTGGTACAGGACTGGAGGTCAGGAGCTCAATATAGGAATTTGGGCCCTGTTCGGATAATAAGAGACCCCCTTGTTCCTGGGCGTGGGAGATGGAGACACTGCTGAAGTCCTGACAGGAAGCACTGCACACACCCCTCTCCGTGACCGTCCCAAACATGTCTTCCAGAATTTCATTTTCATGGGTGACTTCAACGCCGGCTGCAGCTACGTCCCCAAGAAGGCCTGGAAGAGCATCCGCCTGAGGAGCGACCCCAAGTTCGTATGGCTGATTGCAGACAGTGAGGACACCACGGTCAAGAAGAGCACCAACTGTGCCTATGACAGGTGGGCGGCCTCTGCAGGGCCCTCGGGTGAAGCACAGGCCTGGGGAGGGCAGAGTCAGCCGCATTTCCAGAGCCCGTGTCCTTGGGGCCCTTGGTGGCGGCCACCCTGGGCACCAGAGCTGAGCAGCGGCCGGCACTGGCTCTGATGCCAGACAGGCCTAGATTAAGTCCTCACTGCCACCTTTCCGTGCCGGTGACCAAGAGACATATGTTCTCCGTGATCTCATTCCCTCCCTCTAACTGGAGACTGCACTACAGCCGCACTCGCAGAGACACAAAGAGAATTCAATGAAGTCTTAGATACGGTACGTGAGGTAACTCACAGAAAGCTGCTAGGACAGCGAGGGTTTGACAAGCGCTCAGTACATTCATGGGCTGTTTCTCTTCTCTCACAAGGATGCACTGTCCCCATCCCAGGGCGTTCGACCACTACTATCGGGGGGTCTGCTGGTATAAACGCTGTTGAAATGACAATCCTATGTGTGTATTCTGGGAAAATATTTATTATTTCCTCAGGATACAACCATAGAAACGAGAGCAGCTAGCGCCATGTTACTTACGCTTTTAAAACCTCTGGTACCCATTCCTGAGTTCAAACCGAACACTTAAATAACAGCATCCCCTTGTACTTTTCAAGTCACACAGAGAGTCTCCAAACACTTCCGCTTCTGCTCCTTCAGTCAAGAAGGAAGAGGCAGAAGTCAGCAGGACAGAGATCACAGGCACAGAAACCCCTGGGAATCCCTGGGAGAACAGCTGGCCTCCGCACTGCTGTGGCTCCCGGGCTGAGGTCCGGCTTTCATTTCCGTCCCCTGGCCTCCCTTGTTCCCCTCGGGACTTTCAGAGCTGGAGCTTCCTCTGCACATGCCCTAGCTGTAGCTCTCGAAAGTGGAAGCCCAGGGTAGGAAGTTCGGAGAGGCCGAGCACCAGGCTCCAGGGGCCTCCGGTCACCACGGTAGAAGACAGCATTTGACCCTGGCACTTTCCCGTTCTGGCCTCTTGGGTAGGTAAAGTCCCTTCTCCAGTCCCCTTGTTCTCTCTGCAAACGAGGTGGGCCTGGTGGAAAAGGAAGGCTGATCATGAGGAAAGGTGCCCATGGCAGAACAGGTTAAGAACACGTTTCCCTGGTTCTGTAGCCTTTATATGCCAAAGGATGGTGGGATTACACGAAAGTTTTAAAAGACTAGTTTCCTATTTTAATGCACTAAATTTTCTGCATTCCACAACGGCATGTACAACTCCTGCAGTTTACAAATGATGCTTTGAAAATGGACCTATACTTTGTCCTGTGATCAAGTATTTGTCGAGCATTTTCATAGGCAGAGCACTGAAGGACACGAAAGACACAGGCTTGTGCCCCGGCCTGGCCTGGACAAAATGTAACCTGAGAGAGACCTGTGCTCATGCTGGAAGAAGTCAGAAACCCAGCACCGTTAAACATTGCTTTTTGATCTCGAGTCTTTAAAAAATGGCTTTCATGAGTCCCCAGCTTTGTGTGAAGAGCTTACACTTGGGCTGAGTGAAAAAGGAGCCACAGGTCTAGGGGTGTGGCTCAGTGGTACAGAGCTTGTTTAGCACTCTTGAGGTCCCAGGTTCAGCCCTCAGCACCAACAAAAAAGCCATGTGGTGGTGGTTTTAACAAACTCAGTCAGAAAAACTCAGGACAGAGGCACAGAAAGGCAGTGTGCCCCCCTTGCATTACTCAGACAGGCGGCCGGCACCACACACACCTCACTTGCTTGTCCCCTGAGGTAAATTAGAGTCCATTTCCAAAACTCAACTGGCTACCCCTTCCCAGATGATATCATTACTGCAAAGCATCTCTCTATTTTTTAAAACCACTGATTTCTCACTGAAGTAAATTAATAGTTAAAGGAGGATACTACAGCATGAAAACAGCATGACAGCCAGGCACGGTGGTGCACACCTGTAATTCCGGCACTCTGGGAGGCCAAGGCAGGAGGAGCACAAGTATCAGGCCAGCCCAGAGAATAGCCAGACCCTGTCTTGAAAAACCAAACCAAACAAATAAACTGTCACTTGCCATAAATGAAAGAAATTAAACAGAAGCCCAGTAAAGACTGCCCAATTTGTCCTTATTTCTCTTGCCTGCAGGATGTGTGAGGGGTGGAAGTTTGCTCTGTCTTTGTCAAAGTGGGGGCTTAGGCAGGTGCTAAAGATAGGCCAGCATCTACCCGAGAATATCCTGTAATCTAATCAGGGAAGGGAGAAGCATCAGGGCAGCAACACTCCAGTATGCACATCCTTTCTGCGTGACATGGGTCTGTGTGTCATCTAACATCTGCTCTGGGGACACCCATGCTGCCTGTGGGGCCATGGCAGGCACTGACTCTTCTTTGCAACTGGAAGGAACTGTCCTCTGGGGTTGCCAGCTAGAACCAGACATGGACTTGGAGCCCATGAGAAGGGCTGGGCTGCTCTGTCACTCCCAGACATCAAACACGGGTCTTGAATTCAGAAATCAAAAACTATCTCTCCTCCCCTTGCTCTAGGATCGTACTTCGAGGACAAGAGATTGTCAACTCTGTGGTTCCCAAGTCAAACGGTGTCTTTGACTTCCAGAAAGCATACCAGTTGTCTGAAGAGGAGGTAAGGTCACCATCTTGTCTTTCTGTGCCACCATCTTGGAAAGGTAAACTGCTGTACCCTTTGACGTCACCATTGAAGACCCCACATTGGACCACTGAGCCTTGAGTCTCAATAACTATTAACTATAATCCTGACAAAAATTTCTTTTCTTTATTTATTTTTTGGTACTGGGGATGGAACTCAGGTCCTGTGCTTGCGAGGCAGGTAACAGAACCACTGAGCTAAATCTCCAGTCCTCTTTTCTTTTCTTTTTAGACAGTGTCTCACTATGTAGTCTAGGTTACCCTCAAACTTGATATATGTAGCGCAGGCTGGCCTCAAACTCTTGATTCTCCTGCCTCAGCCTCCACAGTGCTAGGGTTACAGGCCTATACCATTACACCTAGCACCTGCCTAAACACCTGGCTGAGTGAGCCAAGGACTTTGCCCCCTAGCTCTACTGAGTGAGCTGAGGCATTTCATCTTCCCATCCTGTTCCTGAATTTGCTCATCACTAAGATGATGGCATGTCCCAAACATCTCCTGAACCCAGTCCTACCTGCCCTTCTCCTTACAGGCACTGGAGGTCAGCGACCACTTTCCAGTTGAATTTAAACTACAGTCTGCAAGGGCCTTCAACACCAACAAAAAGTCTGCTCTGAAGAAGAAGAAAAAAGCCAATCGCTCCTAGATACAAGGGCCCATTTTACTAACCATCATAAAATGGCTCTAACAGGCAGGACTCCCTGTACCCTCAGGAGAGAAAACTGGTCCAGCTGCTTTTATTTTCCACTGGAGCTAATTCTGCTTTAGCCACATTGGAAGGAAAATTTCTGTTATCCCTTCCCAGCTCCTACCTCTGAACTGCCCAAAAAGAAACTTTGGCTTTTGCAGTCCAGAAAGAAGGCTTTCTCGCCCGGAGCTGGAATTATCATCCACTGGCCCTCGTCCTCTATCAACCCTGTCACAGGAGAGGCTGCAAGAGGAGGACAAATGTCAGCCTGCAGTCCTCACCAGAAGATCTCACTCCCAGGAAATGAGCAGGAACGCCAGGGCCCCTACTGCCCCCGTGTGGACAATCCACTGCTTTAACTCTGCCCCTCTTCTAAGGCCAGGCCACCATCAGCGCTCACACTGAGGAAGGATGAAGGGAAGGCCACTCCTGCTGGCCTGCCTGCCCCCAGGTTGTCCTCCAGCCAGCCAGCCCAGCAACCTCCAGTGTCGTCCTGTGACACCCCGTTCTGACCACTGCCACCCCAGGACTCATCACCATGCGCGTCTCCATCGTCTGGCAGCTCACACTGTCCTTGCAAGCAGGACCTGCCTTTCGCTGCCCCTCCTGGGTCCTCCCTCCCTTGGGGCCTTGCTTCCACCCCATGCTTTACTCGGTCCCAGAGCCTGGTCTAAGTGCCCCGTGTCCTACTTTCTATGCCTGCATTGCAACACTAACCACATTTAATTTGTCACAGGGCTGGAATTAGAACTCCTTGGGGGTTCTGATGTGACCAAGCCTCCACTGGCTGGCTCAGACCAAAGGGTTTGGTTATTTTTCTGTAATTTCTGTGCATCCGGCAATACAGCACCATTTTGCCTGCATACACGGTGCCCATTTTTAAATGTTTTGCTGTTTTCCCTGATAGCGCTTCTCTGCCCAGGTAATACACGAGCACGGCTTAAATGTACACACTATACTGAAGAAGGAGCAGCAAAAGAGAATGCCACCTCGTGACCCTCGACTTACCTGTCCCAGAAAGAGCCCCTCTGTGAGGGAAAGCCTGTGCACGAAAGAGCACGGGGCCGGGGATTTAGCTCAGCGGTGCCACTGCCTGCCTCGAAAGCGCAAGGACCCGAGTTCAATCCCTGGTATCAAAAGAAATAAATAATAAATAAATGAGCACCATAGGTAGGTAACCTTGAGAAGTACAAAGTGTGGCAACCCATGTGCATGACTCTGCTTCTTGATTCTTTTTTCCCCTTAATACATCAGGGACAGTGTGACTGTGGTGTAAGAAAAAAAGACCGTGGAACATTGGTCAGTTTTCTCTTGCTTTGACAAATAACCTTAAGTAAAGTCAACTTAAAAGGAAGAACGGCTCATTCTGGTTCACAATTTCGGAGGCTGCAGCCCCCTGGCAAACTGACTCTGCTGCTTTGGGCCCCGTGGCCATGATGGCAGAATGGTCATGGTGGAGAGCAAGCCACTCACCTCATTGGCCAAGAAGCAAAGCGAGACCGGAAGGGGCGGGACCCCAGTGACTCTTAGACGGTATGGCCCCTGATGACAGGAACTTCCCCCAATTAGGCTCCACCTCTTAAAGAATAACACTATTGTTAGACCAAGAGCCTTACCTACCGCTCTGAGGAGCTCAACAGCTGCGCGAAACACCCGGGAAGGAGCACACCCGACGCGTTGGAAAATGAAACAGACTTTATTAGTCTGGCCAGACGGCACTCCCGGAGCCGAGTAGCTCAGAGAGGCGCTAGCTCAGGGCCTGAGGTCTTCTTCTAAGGGGATACAGGGGGAGTTAATCTTCAAAGCTTGCACTCAGGTGGCAAAGGTTAATGGTCTGCTGACTCGCACTGGTGGCCAGCTGTCATGTATTCAGCAGCCACACGTTGATGGTTAACAGATGCCTACAAGATATTCTAAGATCTTAAAAGCATTTCGGGTTTAAGCAGTTTTCCCTGTTGAAGATAAAGGGAGGGTGAAATAACAGTCTCTGGACCCTTAGCTGGTCAACATGGAGTCACTTTAGCTCAGTCAGGTCTCACACTATGAGCTGTTGGGGGTCCCTCCGGATCCCAACAAAGCAGCCTGATACCTTACATTATGTAACATCTGACCAAAGGAGTAAAATCCAGAGGGTCCCGCTGGGGGAACATCCCGTTCACTGCCGAGATTTTGTTGAAGTATTTTTGCCCCATTCATCTCCAAGAATTTAGGGGAAGGTGGCAAGAGTGGTAAGGTCTCTGTTACCCCTTTTCTAAGGCAGCATTCACTGTCCCAGACAACCTTCCAGTCTCCAAGGCCCAAAGTGGTTAAGCAAGCAATTCACAAATGAGCTCATTCTGGAGGGGAAAGGTCATTCTTTTGCCCCAAAGCCCTGAAATCTCCACCTGCCAACATGGCAAGAGTCCTGGCCGCCAGGCTTGGGGCTCTGCTGGGTGGGGAGGCGCAGAGGTGAGCTGGCACTTGATGCCCATGGCTATTACCTGAAGTCAGCACGACCTGACGCCCTGTGGCTTCCTCCTCAGCAAGACCACAGGATGCACCTTTGCCCTGCCCTGCCCCAGGTTTCGGAACCACAGGCGCCGGCCACCTGTCCTTCTGGCAAGCTGTGCCCAGCAAGGGCACATAATGGGGTTGTGCTCACTGCTCACGGCCTAATGGAGTTGCAGACCTGGCACGCGTCTGGGTCACCTGGTCTGACCAGAGCGAGGGACTCGGGTCTGGGGAGGGCTGTACCCTGGATGTACTCAGCTTTTCAGCCCTGGCTTTGTCCTGTGGCTCTGAAACTTAGCATAAGTTTCTGGAAACCAGTTATCATGCTTACTCCCAGGCTCTAGATGCCCGGAGCCTGTCTCAGCAGAGCCAGGCCAGCACCCAGAAACTTACATTTTTAATAAGCACCCTCAAATAACTCACATTTGGCTTGTTCAGGAAGGTGATCTGAGGGACAGGCTTTGAACACACATTCCCAGCCCTCCTTAGTGAGAAGATGGGTAGATGATGACTTCTCTCTCTCTCTCTTATTTTTGTTGTTTTGAGACAGGGTCTCACTGTGCTATCCAGGCTGGCCTCAAAATCATGGTGATCCTCCCACCTCAGCCTCCTGAGTTCTGGGATCTATAGGCACGTACCACCACACCTGGCAGTATGGTGACTGTAGACTCATATTCTATATTGTCTAGTAGCTGTCCTGGAGTAGGCTGGTTACTTATCTTCGGTTTCCGTGTGTGTAAAATGAGGATAAGAGAATCTACCTTATTAAAGTTTAGATCAGTGGTGAACATAAAGCCTTGAGTGTGGGCCTGAAACCTAGTAAGACCTCAATAAGTGGAAGTGTATTTTTCCTACAGGACTTGCTGTGTCATGGGTGGGGAGCTTTAAGCCTTTGGGTATAGATTGCTGTCATTGAATTACTTATAATGTGTTGTTGCCACGCCAGAGTCCCACTGGTTTGTCCTTTGCCACAGTAAGTATTTTGGCAAACTGGGTTTGAAAAATGGAGACACCCTGATTCCAGTCCTTGCTACATCCAAGTCTGCTGCACCTCTTCCTGCCACATCCCTTTTTTGGCTCCAACACAGAAACCCTCCCCAGCTGACCTTCACCCTGTTCCTTCGGTCCCTCCCTTCTCTGAGTCAGCAGCCTGGCTCATATCTCTCCTTTGGGTTGGAGAAGCAAAGATAAAGGGCTTTTGCCAAACTAGGAAAGTGCAATAAACTGGAGGTCACATCCCTGTCCCTCCCAGAATGAGAAAGGCACCGGGCCCAGGCGGATGTGTGGGCAGAAAGCAGAGTCACTGAGAGGCTCACACTTGCACCTCTAGGAGTGGCCACACCTCCCAGTGATCCTAAAGGAGCTGCATTCCTGTGTCCCCCAAGGCTCCCTGAACCATCCCAAAGGAGCCAGCATTCCCATGTCACACACCCACAGGTCTTGTTTTCAAAGAGCAGGTTGCCAGAATCCAGTGAAGGGAATGGAAAAAAGCAAGATATATGTGGCTGCCAAAACCGACGCACGCACACACACACACAAACACTCACACCTCTTTCCCCGGGGGTGCCTTTGCCTGGCACACATTCATCAGGCTGGGTGGTGCAAGCTGTGCTCCTGCCTCATGTGGGTTCCCTGATGGCGGGAAGAAGGATGTGTTCGTCACTGGTGAAAACTTCTGCTGCCCTTCTGTTCCCTAAAAACTCTGCTGTCCCCACAAAACACCCTGGGGGCTTCGTCTTATTTTTCTGAGTTATTTGCTTTGAGGTTCCTGCATGTTTTGAGATTTTTTTCATCAATTCATAGAGATTGGAGTGGAAAGAGCCTTTAAGACAAAAATAGCAAACAAAAGCTGCTGTCTGTGAGGCCTTCTGCTCTGCTCCTGTTCTAAGAAGGCAGCCCACACGGTCTCCCTGAATCAGGGCTGCAGCACTGAGAGCTGGGGTCTGAAGCAGTCCAGATTCTGTAGCAAGGACGCAGAGGCCCATAGAAGCTGAATGACTTGCCCGAATTCCCACAGCTAGTGAGCAGTAGGGGCCAAGGTTGATTCACCTGTCAGACACGGTAAATCCATTGCCTAGGGCCTGCAATAATTTTAGATGCTACAGAAATGATAAACTTTTAGTTGAAGAAAAATCTTAATATACAATATGAATATGGTTTCTTTATAACAACCTACTTATAAAATATAATTTTTAATATTTTTTGATGGAGAAAGGGACTTGTGAAGTCTTTAGGGCCCATAAAAATCATAGCAGATGGTGGTAGAGACAGAACTCAAAACCCAGTCTGTCCGCTCCAAAGTTCGCATTCATCTGTTCTAGCCCGATTTTTACGCCACGCAATGAAAAGGTTGCAGAATCACAGTATGATTTCCAGTGAGTTAACCGCCACGGCATGTGGTCTGGTAGCACCACCTGGTGGCCTTTTCTGGAACTTCCCTTTGGTCACGGGAATCATAGAAGTCGCAGGAAATAGCCCGCAGCCCACCTGCCCGTGGGCTCCATATTTAGCAACGGGAACACAGGCCAGGAAGCTCCCTCAGCTGTCGCGTGCGCGCGCTCCCGCGCGCGCGCACACACACACACACACACACACACCCCTCTCTTCCAAAGTAGCATTTAACTTCAGAGTTAATACTGACAGTCTTTAGTCCTATCCAGCACAAATACACTGTAAGCCAATGGGTAATTTGAAATCTAGCAACCACATTTTTGAACAGTTAAAACAAGTGAAATTAATTTTAATATGTTTATAAATTTAATCCAGGGGTTGGCAAACTATAGCCTGAGGATGACATTTATCCCATCTGCTTTTTTTGTTTTTTTAAAAAAAACTTTTTGGAACATGGCCCACTTGTGTGTGCCGTCTGTGGCTGCTCTTGCACTGCAACAACACAATTGAATAGTGATTGAGACCAGATGGACCACAGAGCGGAAAATATTCACTATCTAGTCCTTCACAGAGAAAGTTTGTCAACCCAATTTAACGTCATCTATCCAAATGTAGTCATCTCAACATGTGACTCGATTTAAAATTTTTTGATAAGATATTTACATCAGGGCACATGCCTGTAATCCCAGCATTCTGGGGAGCTGAGGCAGAGGGATCTTGAGTTGAAGAACAGCCCATGTAACTTGGTGATTTAGTGAGATCTTGTCTCAAAATAAAACATAAAAGTAACTGTGGGTGTAGTTCAGTGTGAAAGTGCAGGTTTCCATCCCTGATATCACAAAAAATAAAAATGAATGTGCATTTTAATGTCACCCTAAATCTTGGAAAGTCAGTGTTTCTTTCACATTCACCGCACTTCTCAGCGTGGGACATGGCACATTTTAAGTGCCTGCTAAATTGGAGAGCATGACCTTAGAAAAATGCTTGTAAATAGCAATCGAGTGTCTGTCATCCAATGCATAAATAAATAAGACCCCATAATATTGAACCCAGGAGCCTGCCTGCCTCACAAGCACAAGGTCCTGAGTTCAATTCCCCATGAAAAAAGAGAAAGAAGAAAGAAAGAAAAAGAAAGAAAGAAAGAGAAAAAGAAAGAAAGAAAGAAAGAAAGAAAGAAAGAAAGAAAGAAAGAAAGAAAGAAAGAGGAGAAAGATTGAACCCAGGAGCTCACACACACTGGGCAAGGGCTCTACCCAGCACTTTTTTTTTTCTTAGACAGGGTCTATGTGAGTTGCCCAGCCAGACTTTGAATTTGTGATCCTTCTACTGCTCCATCCCAAGTAGCTGAGGTTACAAGTGTGTGCCACTGTACCTGGCTCCACCAGCCCTTCTAACTTGCTTGACAGAGAGAATTAAGGCCCCAGGGCAGCCACGGGACACTTCAGGCTCCCTGCAGAGATGGGCCAGCTGTTTGGTGTCCTTTCTTCTTCCTCAGCACAGCGTTATCGGCACAATTCAGCCTCCTCCCACCTAGAGATCATGTGACTTGTCTCACCAATAGAATGTGAGAGGAAGTGATGTGTGTCAGCTCTAGGCAAAGGCAGTTAACAGTGGGTATGTTGTCTTCAGGCTTCCAGTCTCTCCTCCTTTGCTCTCAGGTTGGTAGAGGACTCTGGGAAAGACTCTGAGACCTTAGGCCATGGCACAGCCATCAAACAGGGGAAGCCTGCCCTGCACAGCAGCATATAGAAGGCTGTGCCCTGAATACCTGATGGGACTGTGGCGGAAGAATTACATCTTTATTGGCATAAATAACTAGGTTTTAGGGACTGTTTGTCATAGCAGAGAGGCAACCTGGCTTATATAGGCTCTTGGGGTTGACTAAGAAGCAATGAGTAAAAATGAAATGACTTCTTCCACAAACTGTGGGATACACTGGGACCATCCAGCAGAACGGACACTTCAACAGAATCAAGAGAACTGGAAAACAGGGAGATTCACTGCCCTTAGCACCCATCAGGACCTGGCGAGCCCTCTGCCTGGACAGCTGACGTAACACAGGGAGCTCCATTGTCTCCCCAGGAAAGGGGTGCCCATGCCCACACCTTGCTGTGACAGTAGGGTGGGCACAGCTCTGCGAGTGGAGGTCTGAGTTCAGACAAGAGGCCCAGGCTGGGCCCAGCACACCCGAGAGTTAGGCCTGGTGCTGATCTGTGCTCAGCTGAGGGGACCGGGCCAGCTGGCACTGCATCCAGCAGCACCCAGATGATCCTGAGGAAAGGAAGGAAGCAGCTGAGGGCCCTTCCTCAGGAGTTCGCGTGAGTTCGTCCGTTCCCGTGGAACATGGAAGATGTCACATTTCGTGTAAAATGTCTTTGTGATGGGCTGGACTCGCATAGGTTGGCATCCTGGAGTCCTTTGTGGCATCCCCTGGAACACGGCAGAGGCTTGGGTGAGCAAAGGGCTCGGGGTCAGTAGGGACTCTGTCACTTAGGGACAGCTGCTGCCTTCCTACATCCCAACCCTTATCTTAGGACCCCAACAGCTCTCCCTGTGTCTAACAACTGTAGTCTAAAGCCTGGCATGATACGGGAACCTTGAGAGCTCAGATTGGTACCATGACCAGGATCCATCCTGATGGGTAACAGCCCTGTCCAGGAGTCCCCACCCCACTCCAGGCTCAGACCCGTCATCATGTCTCTCCCATTCTTGGGGAGCCCCACCCAGCCGTGTCCCACAGTAGGATCCCCAGTCTGCCCTAGCCTGGACGAATGCCCCCGATGCCTGGAGGCTGCAGCTCCTTCTGTGAAACCACTGACCACACCAGCTAGCACTGTGTGTCAGGCTTTACATGTCTATGCGGCATGACCAATATAGACAGTGAATATCCAAACTTCTTAAAGACACATTGCCCCTAGTACCCCCTGAAAAAGCTCCCCTTTGCTTCAAATGCACTTGTCCCTTCCTGAAGCAGTTCTAGAAGTCTGCTTTTGTGTCTTTGCAAGATACGATCAAAAATAAAGTGAGTGCCGCTGCCAGATGCCATCCTGGAGAGGCAGGCCTGAGAGAACATGACAGTGCATCCGCATCCACCTTATTCACCAGACCTCGCGCTGTGTGACTTCTGGCTCCTCCCCCAAGTAGAATGGCCACAAAAGGCAAACATTCTGAAGCAATTCAGGACGTCGAGGCAGCCATGGCAGCACAAATAAGGACACTCAAGGAAGAGGATTTCCAGAACTGCTTCAGAAAGTGACAAGAAGAACACTTGTGTTTGAAGTATTTTGTGCAGTATTTCGGGGGGGGGGGTTACTGACAATGTGTCTTCCACTGTAATAATTCTTTTTTATGTTGAACAGCCACTGTACTTGGCAATCATACCTCACACAAGGGCGTCTGGAGCTGACCCAGCCAGAGGAGAGAGAGCACCTTGAACCCTTCTTCCTTGTGACTTTTGCACCTGCCAGGATGGTGCAGTGCCACCTATGACCATGCTGGGAAGGGGAGAAGTGACCAGCAGGTCTGTCATCATTTCCCCCAACTGACCCCTGAACTGGGTTTGGGTTGGAGGTGTGAAGCCAGAAGCTCACAGAATTTTCCAGGGACTCCGGGAGCCACCACAATGGAAGAAAGTAGTCTCTGTGTCTCTGCCAAGGACCCGACACTGCCCTAGTACCCAGGGGGCACCTAGAACCAGCCCCTGGCATGGGATTGGCCCTCTGATGATTTGGTTGCTGTGTAAAATACAGGCTTCCCAGTCATATCTGGATTTCAGATAAACACAAATAATTGGTAAGATATGTTCCATGAAATATTTGGGATATTCTTGCACTAAAAAACTAGTTTTCTGAGGCCAGGCATGGTGGTGCACACCTGTAATCCCAGCACTCGGAGGCTGAGGCAGGAGGATCACCTCGAGTTCGAGGCCTTCCTGGGCTGCATAGTGAGTACAGAGGGAGACCCTGCCTCAACAAACAAACAAAAAATTAGGTATCTGAGATTCAAATGAAAACAGGCATTCTGTATTTTTCTTTGCTACATCTGGCAACCTGTGATGGGCATCAGGTTCATGTCAGTGCTTGTGGACCCATGGGCCAGGGCAGAAGAGCAAAGTGTGGCAACTCACTGACTCCTCTATGGACGCAAGAGCCTCGCGCAGGCCTTGCTGCCTGGAACTCTGCCCACAGGCCCCAGCAGCCTTCCTTCATGGCCCGTCACCAGGGCAGCCCCTCGGCCACGACCCCTTTATGCTGATTTATCTCCTTTCAGAGCCTTGACACTCAAAATAGGGCCCGCAGGTCAGCAGCAGTTAGGAATGCAGGATCTCCTGCCTGACACCCCCGAAGCCACCCGCTGAGGAGCAGAACATGTCCTTCGCCAAGCCCACTGACTGCTGCACTCAGTAAAGACTGAACACTGTGGTCCGCTTCCTAACGCTACATCCTACATCTGTTTGCTGTCTGTCTCGTTCTCTGGTATATCCCCAAAGACAGGAAGTTGGCACATATCAGTTGCTCAATAAATGTTTGTTGAATGAATAAATGAACCAGAATTCAAACCCAGCTCTCCTGAGTTCAAATCGAGGCACTCTTGTGAGCTTGTATGTTCACTAACTCATGGAGGTTGCTGCGGGGGGGCACAGCTGAATTCCTGTAACTCCAGCTCCTCCCCCTACAGGCTGTGTTAAATGAAGGTTCCTATGTTCACCACCCCTTCCACTGTGAGGATAATTTCTGCTGTGGTTGTTTTCCGACTCTATTTCCTCCCAAATCTCTACAATAAGAAGGCATTTTTCAGATGTGGAGACTGAGGGTCAGCGAAGTGAGGGTTCTAATTTGGAAGTAGAAGAACTAAAACCTGGACTCAGACCCCCTGATTTCAAGTCAAGTTCTCCTTCTCCAGCCCACGTTCGTGAATCTGCCTTTGTTGGTCTGCTCACTCCATGGTCATGAGCACCAGCCCCCACGCTGGGGCTGAGGCAGCACCAATAAGGAAAACTAAGGAGGCCTGGAACCCCGGGGTCGCCCAGTGTGGACAGAGGAGCGTGGGCCCAGGCTGCTCAGGGAGCTGGGGCGCAGACGTGGGCTCAACAACAGGGCGACTCCCCCAGGTGACGAGAAACTGGGCCTGTGGGAAGGCTTGGGGAGTCCATTCGGTGTGCCAGGAGAGAGGGGTGGTGGAGGAGGAGGCCTGGAACGGCCTTACCCAAGATGACACGACTTCTTCGGGGTGTGCTGATGCCGCTCCCAGAGGTACCCGGCCTGGCCTTGGCCATCGCGGGAGGTACGGGGGGGGGTGCTCCACATCTCTAAGCCCACCGGCCTGCTCTGGCCTGCAGGGCCCGGAGTGGCTCCCCTGGCCTCCCACACTGTCTCCCTGGACACCCACTGCCCATGACGGCTCTGTCCTCTGAACCCTCGGGGACCCCGGCCATCCTACCAGCTTCTCCGTGCTGATGGGGGAGCTGGTGGCAGGCCCTGGGGCCGCTGCTGAGGCTGCCCTGGAGGTGACCACTGGGGCTGCTTCCTGGCCTTGGTCCCCTCCTTCAGGTACTTGTGGCCATAGCGGATATTCCAGGCTGCCTGGGCAGCGGCCTCCTTCTGGATGCGCTCCTTCCAGTGGGCCTGGCTCTGGGAAGTGAACAGCTCCCTCGTGGCTGGGGAAAGAAAACGTCTTCCTATAACTCTGCCACCTGTGTCTGGATGCTGGTGTCTGTCTCCAAGGAAACGTGCAGCCAATGAGGGCCCAGTTGCCAAGGCCCTGCCAGTAGAGGGCCTGGAGAGGCAACGGGACTGGGGCCACCTACATTCAGGAAGGACCAGGCTGGAAAAGGGACCAGAACGTGGCCAGAAGCCTCCCGGATACCTCCAGATGGTAGAGGGGATTCACAACCTCTGTTCCATACAGCGAACCCTAGTACATCGAATGCCGGGCCTGCAGCCCTGCTCCCGACGCTCAGCCCTTGCCACCCGAGTGGCCTCTTCTGGGCACACTCGGCAGTGGGAACTTCCCGTGCTGTTGGAGAGTAGCATTTGACCATGTATAAACGCTTGGCACAGAAGCTGGCCCAGAGGACGCTGCCCTGTGGTCACCATTAACAACAGCCAGCCAGGTGCGGCTTCCGTGCTGTGCCGTGGCCTCCACCCAGCTCCTCGATACAGGAGCTGTGGCCTCCTTCCAGCTGGGAGGTGGAGGCAGGAGGACGCCGCGGGCGACACCCCAGGACACCCACTCGGTGCCAGGCCCCAGGTTGGCGGCTCCAGGCTTTGTCTCACTTCATCCTGACATCGATTTACAAACAGCAGAGGCTTCAGTGTTCCTGGGTTACAGATGGGAAACTCCCGGGGAGCGGCCGTTGCAGAGCACAGGCGGGACAGGGCAGAGGGCTCACCGGGTGCTCCGGCAGCATGCCGGTCCGCCCGCCCCAGCCCTCACCCCCACTGCCTGACCAGGGCTCTCGGTGGGTGCCAGGGAGGGGGAGGCCACGCCCAATGCCCCAAGGCCACTCATCTTTCCACTGTGCTGGGCGTTCTCTCGTTTATTCACTCAACAAGTAAGGGGCAGAGCCCATGTGCTTCCTGCCCTCCAGATTTCACAATCTAGGAGACAGTCATAACCAGGTGTGTGGGAAGGGGTGGGCCAGGGATGGCTTCCTGGAGGAGGTGCCCCTTGGGACCTGAACTATGAACACAGGTGAGCAGGGCAGTGGGGGACAAATGCTTCAGGCTGCCCCATCTGAAAGGACAGCGCGACCACAGCCGCCGGCCGCCCTCAGTGTCTCCCCGGTCCCGCTGGTGAAACGAGGGCCAGGAGGGAGCCTGGGACAGCTGGGAGGATCCAGTGCTGACGGTGACAGCCTGGCTGGCCTTTGGAGGCCAGGCCGAGCAGACCACAAACTCCAGTCGTTCCTTCCTCACTGAGCACCTGCTCTCAGCTCTAAGCGAACAACAGACAGAACATTTCCACATCTTTAGGGTAGCGCCTGGCAGGAGGCATTCGGAATATTTCCTGGAGGAAGTGACAAACAGGTGCTCCACGCTGGTCCTGCGGCAGGGGGCTGGAGAGGCGAGGGCTGGGGGCAGCAGGACCCAAGTCAAAGGATTGCGGGGTGGAGTAGGAGCCTAGAACTCCAGACGCAAAGCCTCTCTGCTGGGTGTACTCCTGTTTAGTCATTTGACCAACATCCTTAGCTCTTGACACCGCGCCAGGCACTGAGCCAGGTAGAAGAGCGAGGAGAGGAGCAGGGCAGAGCACAGTCTGCGCCCTGCCCCGGGCTGTGAGTGCAGGTGCCCAGGCTCAAAGAGCAGGAGGCAGGTGCCCTCCTTCCTGAGGCCTCCTCTGGCAGGGGCTGCTCTCCGGCCAACTCTCTCGTCCAGGTGAGCTGTTTGTTGGTCAAGGAGAGCCCTGGTAGATAGCTGACGGCCCTCCAGGAGAGCTGCTTTTGGGCCTGCTCCGTGTGTCTGTAAGGCAACGTAGTTCACAGAAACTGCACCTAACACCCCTGTGAAGATGGGGCTGCCCACGCCTGTCCCCGAGTCCTTTGTGAAAGGAAAAGGGCGGCCAGAACATAAAGCCAGTGGACAAACGCTGTGGGCTCTTGCTGGGTGCACTGCACTCCTAACACTGTTGCCACCTTGGGGTCCTTGGCCCAGGCCCTGATGTCCCACCTCGCTCAGGGTTCTGTGCGTGGCCCACCCCACCACCTTGCCCGGTGATGCCCAGGTTCTATTCCCAGCTGGGGGGTCCGTCCAGGGCACCACCCCACCACTGCCAGGGCTCTGTCCTCACAACCTCCTGTTCCCTCATAGCAAACTCTCCCTGAGCGTCTTGGTGACCTCACACCAGGGACAGCCATTCTGTGAGCGCTTAACATGTACCGGACACGGAGACAAGCGCTTCACACGCTTGTGGTGACACCTCAGGACACCCCGGCATGGGTCCTGCTGCCCCGTTTCACTGGAGAGAGCTCCTGGCAGAGGAAGGATCTGAAGCCTCAGGCCATGTGCCCGTGCTTATAACCACCATGCTAACCAGCTTCCCACAAGCCCCTCGCCCCTCACTGCGACCCCTCTTCCGCCAGCCCAGGGTGCCGTCTCCCCAGCACTCAGGCAGCCCCTCTGGAGCAGTTTCAGCCGTGGAGGGTGTTAACCCAGATTGTTGGGAGGGATGTGCTGGCCAGACCGGTGCCTGTGTTCTCTTAGAGGGAGATTAGAGCCCACTCTAAAGGTGAGGGCACAGAGCTCCTCGCCTGAGGTGTCGCGCCGGGAAGCTGCGGTGCTGGGCCTGGAACTAGGCCTGAGCTGTCCCGCTGACCAGGGGTTCTTCTCACTCTCATTCTGCTGCTGTTAGAGCTGGACACTTGAGGCTGGGCCTTTCCAGGACTCGGCACCTCTGCCCAGGCCCCCTTCTTCTCAGAGGGAAGCCTGCCAACATTCAGCACCAGCTGTGCCCCGGGAAAGCCCACTGCCTGGGAGGAGGGGGTGCCTGATTGGGGCAGGCAGCAGTCAGGGCAGAGGAGAGATGTAGACAACAAAGGCTCACAGGTTCTCTGTCCCACACAGATGAGCAAGTCCAGGGCTTTAAACCCCATCCTCCGCCTGACTCAGAATTCTAGGGAGAGAAGTGGGTGTGAGGGGTAGGTCCCCGAAAAATTCCATGCGCATGAGCTGGGCCTCCTGGGCTTGAGAGCCCAGACAAAAACCCATCACAAAGCAGAGAAGGATCCTTTTGTTTGAAAAGGTCCCGCCCACCATGTGTTTGGGCAGCATCCTTCAGACAAAGCCAGCGGGGTGGGGGGAACTGAATCCAGGCTTGCATGGAGCCCCCCTCCCTCCAATCGGACATTTGTGAGAAAAAAAGAAGAAAAAAACTTTAATAAGATCTATTTCTGGGAAAGAGTGCTCATTAGTGAAATACTCTTGATTACAAAGCCCTTACTCCTCCAAGCTACTAAAGACTTGGAAACATTCTTCCTTTCCTGAGCCGATAAAGTTAAAGAGCTTTTCAATTAGTGATGTTCCCCATTTTAAAATACAAACTCGAGGGCTTGACAGGGACAGAACACTCATTTTGCCTCTCACTTTTATCCTGCTAATTTTTAAGGCTGAGCAATTTTCAAGGGAAATTAAATCCCTATGTGCCCAACTTGCTTTATGTACACCGAACTCATCAAAATACGGCTTGCAGGGCTCCTTTGAAGTCCTGAAATTAGACATGTGGCCGAGGGCCCACGTGTCTGAGTGCACTGGAAACAGACGGCGATGCTTCCCCGGCTGAAGGGGGCATGGGGAGGAGGTGGGCATCCGGACGGGGATGGGCAGGCCCTCTCCTCCCAGGAGCTCTGCCTGGCAGCTGCCAGCTGGTCTGCTTAAGCCCCCTGCTGTTGCAGTGACAGCCCTGTCAGCACCTGCTGGGAATGGGGCAAAGTCAACCAGTGAGAGTCCGAAAGGACCTGGCACCAGGCCTGTGAGGCGCGGTTCAAATTTCAAAGTTTTCTAGGTGTTTTGCACCAACAGCAGTTTCCACAGCAGCCAAGCACTGTGCTTGCTGCCCAGGGCTGCCCTGTGGTCCCAGCCATGACCAGCAGAGGGATGCAGCTCTCCGCCTGGATGACTTCCCCATTAACAGTCAGCAGTGGGTTGGGGAGGAAATGTGCTCCAGGGTAACCCCCACCCCCACCCTCGGGGCCCACAGGGGCCACCGGGTACAGACAGGCTCCTGGCTAACAGGCAGCTCAGGCGCGACCTCCTGCAGGTGCTGGCCACAGACAGCAGAGGGCGTTCAGACAGGGAACGGAATTCATGGAATCCTCAGCACCACTCAGGAGAGGCCTACCAGTCAGAGAGGTGAGGAACTTCCCCATGGCCGCGAGCCTTGTTAAACCCTGCGATACCAGTGCCAAAGTCCATGTATTAACTTACAGATGCAGCCTTCTCAAACAAACCCGGTTTCAACGAAGCAGAGAATCAATGGCTACTGGCCCTCTGCCCTTGGGGGTTTTAGTTTTGCCCACAGTACAGTGGTGCGGAACGCTGCAAAGGAAGGTGAGGAGGGCGAGGCAATCAGAAGCTCTTCCGGTCAGAAAGGGAAATGGAGCGGGAGGGGCAGAGGGTGACAGCAAACACTAACCTTGCCTAAGGCAGTGGGCTGACACAGGGTACTTTCCTGTTAGAGAACACTCCTGAAAACTAGGGCTTCTTGGTGCCATCAGGAAAAGGCTCTCTCTCAAAAGCCAAGGCCTCGGGGGTCGGGGGTGTGGATTAGTAGCAGGGTGCTTGCCTGGCAAGCTTCAGGCCCTGGGTTCAATCCCCAGCATTAAAAAAAAAATTAAAACAAAAAACCCCACAGCCTTCACCAGGGTGGGCTTCATAGCTAGGACTCCCTAAGGTGTCACAGCCCACATACCCATAAGTCCCCTCGCCTCGCACAGCTCTTGAGGAGCAGACAGACCTCCCCAGAAAAGATGGGTCAGACTCACTGCCATAGCAAGTTGCTTGTCGGGACTTTTCAGCCAGAGGTAGGGAGAGCTGGTCAGAACAGACGACACCCAAGAATGCCAGGGGAACTACGAAGCAAACATTTTATTTAATAAGTTATAAGACACAATTTACAGTCGGCATTTGATTCCAGTTGTTTGGCCTCCACGTCCCCGTTTACAGTGCCTGTGGTCCCTTCACATTAACTAGGCCGCTCCAGCTCCCAACAGGTGGCCTTCACCACCCACACCTGCCCTGGCTGCTTGCTACACCCTGGTGCCGGGCACTCACCTCACCCGTCAGACACCCCGACCACAGGGCCACTTCCTCAGGACCAGGCAGCAGACCAAAAGTCTGCCCACCCCTCGATTGTATTAAATCGCTCCCAAAGCCAGTTGAGGTGTGCAGGAAGCATGAAATGCTTTCACCCAGATTTGGGAACCGCACCCACCCTTTGTTTTCTAAAGCACCCCAGGCTGTTTTCCAGAAAGAGTGACCCACGGGGCTGCTGGAGTAGCTGTGTTAGGCCTCCATGTGACAGCACTAGTGCACGGACCTATCTGAGGTCACTTGCAGATTTTGGTAAGACTTGCAGGCTGGCAAACCGCAGGCGCACGTTAGAAACAAGGCCTAGTGTTTGGGAGGGATCTGCAGCACATGGGGCACTGCGTAGTTGTGTAAATTTTCCACAACCAAGAGACTGCAATGGGCTTGGGAAACTAAAACAGATACATGGCTGCCAAGGCGGTCAAACTCTGCGACCTGGCAAGGAAATAATCACCAGAAGAAGGGGAGATGTGCTAGGAAGTCAGCTGCTGCCAGTTTAGGTTGCGCCCTGGGAGAAACGCGAGAAGGCCAGGGCATGGGCACTGGAAGGAGCAGCATCAAAGCGGTGGCAGCCGCCTAACAGCTTCTGCTTACAGAATACGGTGGGCCTGGGAACAGACCAAGCTACTTTTAAGCCATCTTGTTTGTCAAAAGACATCCTAAACGAGATCTCCTCTTTCTCGTGATCCCCTGGGCCCCGGTCTTGTTTCATAAATGCTCCAGAGCGAACCAGGAGCTTGGCCTGGCCGGATTCATTTTTAGGAAACACCAGTCTTGCCGTGTTCTTCGTCTGTCTGCGGTGACTGGTGCCACCACGAGTTCCGATCTGGACAGAGTCCTCTGGATCTTCTTAGCCCACTGGGTGAGTTTGCTTCTTTGGATTTCCCAATGTGTCCCTCAAGGGGCAGGTCTATGACTTGAAGTGAAGGCACTTCAGAATGTCAGTGTCTTCAGATGGGCTGTGGACCCAATGACACGCTGGGGGACACTGTAGAAAACGAATTACAAACAAGCAACAAAAGCGATCGCAAGAACTCCTGGGGTTGGATGTAAACGGATTTAGGGCACCGTGACGTGGAAGGGGCTGCCAGGGATGTGCTCCTCTCCCCACTTCACAGCAAGAACGTAATCGCCCCTCTCCTTGACGACATATGTGACGTTGTACTGCTGACTGCCCACGTGCTTCATGGAGACCTCTTCGCAGGGGGTGGTGGGCCCATGGACCCCGATCAACAGCATGTTGGAACCTAGGGACAGAAGAGGGTACTCTGGGTGCGTGCGGGCAGGTGAGGCAGAGGAGGCACGTGGGAGCTGAAGGGACAGAGACGGAGCACGGCCTGTGACCCTGGAGCTCCTCGACAGGTAGGAGAGCACGCTGACTGTAACTGGAGACTCTTGCCGGTGTGGGTTCGAATCCCCACCCTGCCACCTCCTACCACAGTGACCTTGGATATGGAACTCTACCTGCCAACCTGGGAAGACAGTATGATCTGCCTAAGAAAGGTCTCACTGGGCTTCCCATTTGAGAAAAGAGGAAACTGACCTGTAGAGGGAGACTGACTTCCTCAAGGTCACTGGCTAACAAGTTTCCGGAAAGAATGAATGAACAAATTAAGGGGTAGGGCTGGGTTTCTGCCTAGGTGTGTGCTGATGCCAGACCCTAGGCAACTGACTACTGACACCCAAGTAGATAAATACTCCAAGTTCAAGTCCCACCGTGACAACTTGAGGCAGAGAAGGGGACGGGGAACTGACTCAGTTTGCCCATCTGTAATTCAAACACCTATCTTTCCTATCCACCTTTAGGTCATGGCAAAGAATCAAGAGGCAAAAGAAGAAAACCATTCAAAAATTACCAACTACAGGGGAACAGGGCAAGAAACACGGTTACTTGCAAATGGCTGGGTCACACGGGGGTGGGGTGGACACACTACAGAAAGCCTCAGCACAGGGGACCAAAGTACACGAGACGCTTGGCCCGGCCCCTCCCTGCCCATTCAGGCCCACGCTGCCTACCGGCTTTGCTGCAGTCCACCAGGAAGGAGCTCTTCTGGCCCACAAAGGCCTTCGAGAGGCCTG
The DNA here is from genome assembly GCF_012274545.1 of Fukomys damarensis. Classification (NCBI taxonomy): domain Eukaryota; kingdom Metazoa; phylum Chordata; class Mammalia; order Rodentia; family Bathyergidae; genus Fukomys; species Fukomys damarensis. The sequence goes on from NW_022900940.1 coordinate 36,721,202, forward strand.
CCCCTTTGGAGGTCACCTTGCTGGCGTCCGAGGATGACTTGGGGATGGCACTATAGCAGGTCTCTGTCGAAGACCTGGTCACCGACTCTACCAGGATGGATGAGGTCTCATTGGCTGAGCCTGGGATGACCAGGCGCTGGCCTAGGATGCAGGAAAAGAGGAGAGAGGGCTGAAGAGCTGAATCCAGGCTGTCTCAGCCAGAAAACAGAAGGTGCCCTATGCTAGAGCCCCAAGGAAGCCCCACACCCCAACACCTCAATGCAAAAGCCACTACATCTGCAACTCATACCTGTAATGTCTTCTAAATCCTATGGGGTCCCACCCATGCAACTGTGATCTAGCTTTCTGGGAAAAGGGGCCATTATGGCCTTGGCTGACAAGGCCGAGAAATCCCTTCCGCATAAACATGAGCCCACCTTTCACATCTTTCCATTTGCACAGTTGGGGAGAACATATCATACCAAAATGAGTCTGCACTGCAGAAGATTGCTCTATCTTAGTGTTTCACATAACAGAAGATGATTTTTCTATCTTAGATTTCTTTTTTTTTTTTTTCCCATACCAGGATCGAACTCCGGCCCTTGTGCTTATGAGACAGGTGGCAGAACCACGGAGCCACATCCTGGCTGTCTCAGCTTTCTAATTACTTAGCAATGAATCTACACTGCTTCTATGACAGTAAAGGATGGTATGTGGGGAGGGATTTACCGCTACATTTACGAGGCACTTTGGGTGTTGGGCTGTGAAGTTGTTTTTATTGTTTGACGTTCTTTCCAATGTTTTGAAAGTAGTGCATTTTTATATATTTGAGCCACATTTTTGTATATTTAATACAAGTTCTTGATTACTTCAAATGTGAAGGTTAGAAATGAGAGGGTTTTGGGGCCCTGATTAAACCAATGCACAAGATTCCAAATACGTAAACTTTAGAGCAGAAAACCATCTAATTTGCTTTCTCAACTCCCACACTCCCTCACTCTTCGGATTTATTTTTCCATGTTTCACACACAACAGCCTTTGACATGTCACATTGTTTTTTTTTCCAGTCAAGATTCAAAGTAGATTCACCATATGTGAAATACTCCGATTGTTCATCTGACAAGACCAGCTCCACAAGGGGGAGAACAACTCCCAAGCATCTGATCATTACCTGTCACCTTGGCCTTGAAGGGACTGCCCACGATGTGGTTGGGACCACCATATTTGACACCAATCAAGTAGTTTCCAGGAGCCATGGGTGTGTACATGACTTTGTACCCTTCTGGGGTTTCCTGGCAATCCATCTTAACCTTGGACGGGCCTTCAATGGTGACGGATAAGGTCCCCGGGCCTGCCCGGGTGGTGTTGATGAAGAACTCAGACTGGATGCCTGCGAGAGAGGAAGAGGAAATGCGTGTGCAGGGTCTGGAGGGACCAGGTCCGGTGAGTTTTCCCAGGGAAATGAAGCAGTGCCAAGGCACACACATCCCTCACAGAAGGTGCACCAACCACGGCAGCAGGAAACCTACAGTCCTAGCCCTCAGCTCCTCACACAGGGGACCTCAGGCCCTGGGAGCAGGAGCTCCCCTTCCCAGGCCAAGCCAGGAGCCTGGCTAGTGTTTCACCCGGTAGCACCAACTGCCTGCATAGCCTGTTTATCTCCGCTGGCCACGAGCCTTGGCTGAGGTCAAGGACCTGAGTTAACGTGAGCCTGCGTGGGCCGCCAGGGCTGGGCTCTGCTCCAGGGCAGAGGGGGCGGCACAGGCTCCTCTGACTTTGGATGTGGAGAAGCCAGAGGCCCACAGTGCCCACCCTTCCTCCTCAGGCTCCTCACCCCAGACACCACGCTAAGGACTAGGGCAGCCCCTGTGACCTGCTGGCCCACCTACTTAGCCATGAATACCAGCAACAAATGGGAACGAAACAGCAGATCCTGGACGAAGCACCACTGTGCTCGCACGTGCGTGGGATCCTTCCACAGGGGCTCCTGATTCACAAAGGGCCCTCGGGCAGAGGAAGTTGGGCTAGTTGCCAGCCACAACACATCACCAGAAAACCGGAGCTGCATCAGGACCAGGTCTGCATGGCTCTGCCCAGGCCACTGGGTGGCAGTGGAGCTGCCTGAGGTGCCTCAGTGGCACCTGATTCTGCAGGAGCCCAGCCCTGGCTACCCCAAGCACCCTGCAGACACCTTCCTGGTGAAGAAGGAGGCTTCTAGCAGCGAGTGTCAACTGATGGCCACAGGGCACCCTCACCTGAGCCCCCTTCCAGGCAGGGCAAGGAGGTGGGCAGAGGGCTGCCTGGGTGCCAGGAGCAGCTGTGCCCCTACAGTGCCCATACGGGTGCCCTTTGCACAACACCACCACGCAGGGCTGTGTTACTGCCAGAGCCCTGGCTAGGAAACAGTGAGGTTTAATTATAGCTCCTGGACCAGAGAAAGAAGTATTGTTCTGGTCATCAGTAAAAGAAAGGAGCGGCTACTGTGTGACCCCCAAACACAACCCAGCTGTTCCTGGAAGCTCCTGAGGTTCCTGTCCCACAGCCTCACCACTGTCTCAACCTTGTCATGGCTTCTCAACCTTGTCTGTGCTGCTGAGGTGGGAGGCCAGGGTGAGCAACAAGGACAGACATTTTGACATGGAGCCAACAGGACCTGCAGCAATAGAAAAAAGCCTCACCTCACCCTCTGTAACAAGCTGCTTCTTCCTCAGAAAACTCAGTTCACCTGGACTGTGCGAGCCAAACAAGGCAGGAAGGGTGAGGGGAAAGAGGGAAATTAGGAAAGGCAGGACAAACACGGCCCGGCCTTCGCCGGCTTTAATTGGAATGCGCCCCTCCGCTGGGCTCCCTTATTATTCCCTCATTACATTGATTGCAGTGGAAGCACAGAGAGGTCAAGTAACTCAGCCACAGTCACACAGCTGTACCAGCACAACTGGGATTTGCCCAGGCAACCTGGAACTAAGATGTGTGTCTGAGAGAAAACAGGAGAGAGAAATGTAGAAGTCCTCAGCCAGGTACAGCAGCGCAAAATGTCGCCTGTCCTTGTCAGCCCCCGGCCCAGCCTCCAGCATAACAGTAACACACGAGACGCGCAGCCAAGGCCCCTCTCCAGCTGACCATGCAGACAGCTTTCAATTTACGGTAGGAATGCCATTAAGAAGCAGCTATTAAGAGGGGATGGAAAGCAGGGAGTGATGGTACACGCCTGTAATCCCAGCACTTGGGAGGCTGAGGCAGGAGGATCGCTGGGAGTTCGAGACCAGCCTGGGCTACATAGTGAGTTCCAGGTCAGTCTCAACTACGTAATGAGAACCTGTCTCAAACAAACAAACAAACAAAAGGGATGGAGATGTATGTTTTGACACATATTTAAGACAGGTGAAGAGCAGGACCTGGGGCTGCACTCCTTACTCCCAGCTACTCAGGAGGCTGAAATGGGATGATTGCAAGTTTAAGGCCAGCACAGGCAACTTAGGGAGACCCTATGTCAAAAGAAAATGAAAAAAGGGCTGAGGGTGTAAGGTCAGCGGTACAGAGCTTGCTTAGCCTGTGAGAAGCCCTGGGTTGATTCTCTAAACCAAAAAGGAAGAAGCCAAGTGATAAAAAGCGAGCTGCTCATTTGTACAGTGACACTGCTTCTGCAAAACAAATGCAAAACTGCGGCCCACCGCGTTAGAGCTGTAGCCGGCTAACGACTCAGCTGTCTAGAACGCAGGCCGCCCTGACCTGCAGGCAGTGCTTACTCCTGGGCTGACGGGGAGAGGCAGGAGCAAGGCAGTGGGGTGAGTTTCACCTCATCTACTTCCTCACTGCCTGTGTTTTCAGTCAGATGTGTCCCCGCGGGGGCAAGATTGAAAAGCAGTTGTCATGGGTCCAGAAAGCTTTAGCACTCACGGACCATTTCCAGTGTTTCTTCTCTTCTGTCCAATCACAGCACTAAAGGAGAAGGGCTGTGACGGGTCTCATGCGGCTTCAACGCATCTCTGGAAGCCCGGGAAGCGTTAAAGGAACGCGCAGGGGAAAGTTCCCAGCAGGCCCCGAGATGCAGAGTGAAGCCGGTGCAGGGAGAAAGCTCCGAACTGGGCTGTGTGCCAAGCCGGCAGCGTTGTCAGTGGTGTCGGGAACTTGGCAGAGGGAGGCATATGGGCCGCAAAGAGCGATGAGGTGTGATAACACGGCCACCGCACCCTCGCTCTGGATTTATCGAGGGTCAAACCACATCTCCCCAGACAGCTGTGAACAGCAGAGCATCCAAGCCTGCGCTACTCCAGTTTCCCTGCAGAGAGCTGCAGAAGGCTTGAAGGTTTCCCTTGGCTTTGCCCGGCAGCTGGCTAAGTGGATGACAGGTAGCACAGGGACCTGTTACCTGTGGTGCCGCCCTCGAGCCCTGAGCCATAGGCAGACACCAGGGCAGGATTCCCCGCTTGTCCGGGCTCCCCGACGCGCACTTTGAAGGGACTTCCGACCACGTGGCTCCCGTTGAACTTGACGTCGATGGTGTGGATGCCATTCTCGTGGGGGATGAAGCGCACGGCATACTTATCTAGAACAAGCGAGGGCGCAGGGTGAGGTGGGGCAGTGGACATGCAGGAGCCTGGTGAGGACAGCGGGCGGCAGGCCAACCTTATCATTCAAAGACCCAGTTCCACCAGGAGCCTGGCGCCCGACAAGGGGATTTCAAACCATGTGGGGCAACTTGTGTGACCCTGCTCAGCCTCCTGGAAATGCACCAAGTCTCAAATTCTGCTCCATCCTCCAGCTCCTGCCTCAGAACACTTCCTTCAGATCAGTGTTTCTACTTGGCCACTTGAAGGGGAAAGGAGTGGTTCCAACAGGCAATTAATCCTCCTTAATTAAGCTCAGAGCTACTAAATGTCCCGCAGGTTTTTGCACTATGTGTTTGGGTTCCCTGGGGAAATTTGTTAGCAGAAATAGGTACCTAAGCCACCTAGCCACAGTGTACCACGTGGCCACCGTAGCCCGGATACAGGGCACCAGCTTCCTCCGCTCCAATCTCAGTCCCTGCCTGGCTCCCTGTACTTTTCATCTTCAGAGTTTGTCAACCCAGGCTCCAGCCAAGCCCTCCCCAGAGGTTAATGTCCACGAGTGCACGGGGTCCACCTTCCCTGCAGTCCCCCCGCCGGGCACGGGTACCCAACCTCCTCTCTTAAGCCACTGTGCTTCAGAGCAGCAGATTTTGCCTGGATGGGGAAAATTCTTCTTTACCCAAGCCTAAATCAATTAAAACATAGCATTGCTTTAACCGCAAGAAATGACTCAGGAACTGGCGTATGTCCCAGTTCACTGAGATGGATACTTCTAGAAAAGGTACCGCTCAGACTTCTGGGAAAGCGCCCCGTAAAGGGAATGTCCTTTGATGGGTATGATGCGAAGATGAAGGATCTGCTGCTACTGCAGTCATCTTGCCACCAAGAAGTAGGCCAGTTTCAGAATGGGGCCCGAGAAACAGAAGAAAAAGAAAAGGCCTTGGAGACTGCACATGAATGGCCGAATCCACAAGTATCGAAACCCACCTTAGATCCTGCACTTTCATGTTATGTGACTTACTGGGCCCCTTTACTGTTTGAGCTGCATGAGTTGGGGGTTTATAATTTGCAAGTAACAGCAGCCTAACTGGTAAGCTGATGGTCTTAGACACCCCTAGGGCTTCAAACAGCGGCTGGGGCTATGAACAACAAACTCCCACACCACAGGGAGCCAATAAACATCACCACTTGGGTATCCGCGATACTTCCAAAGCCCCGAAGAAATAGTAAACTCTTTCGCGCCCTGGCCATGCCTGGCTCTCCCTCTACCTGGAAGACCTCATTCTGCTAACTGCATTATCATCTCCCTATTCATTCACCCAGCTGCGGGTCTCAATTCTCCTCCGCCCCACCCTCTCTCTGTCCTGGGCCAACAGGTCACCAAGGGCTATGGTTCCCTGGCTTCAAGTTCCCCCTTTCCATTTCCAGTACGTGGATTCATCCTGCTTTCTCAAACGGGCCGCTCCGGGATAGCAGCTCCGCACTGCCTTTCAGATTTCCTAACACTTGATGATGTAGCCACACTGTAACCAAGATCACCAGGGACTGCCACCACCCCTCCCCTATTTGGTCCTCCTTTTTTATCTTTTATTTATTTTTTGGTCCTGGGGATTGAACTCAGGACCCTTCTGCTGAGCTCCATCCCAGTCCCCCATTTTATTCCTTCTGAGGCTCTCCACTGCCCTTCTGCCCAGCAGAAGAAAGAAAGACGCATGAACCCAGGTCCCAGCAAATGCCCAAACAGTGCATCAAGTCCTACACCACACGACGCCTCCTCTGAGAAGCTCTCCTGAGGCGGCCGAGGCAGGCACAGCTTCTCTCTCCCCTCTGCCATCTTCACCTCTGCTCTCCAGTTCTCCTGGGGGTCATAGCCAGGGTGCTGCAGGCTTTGGGCTCAGTCTCACGGGCTCTGAGCAGCTCTCCAAGGACAGGAACATGTGCTTCTCAGCCTCGGCTTCCTGCCAAGTCTCTGACACTTATGGTTAACAGGCAAAATGATCTCTTTAGAGTCGACTGGTGCTCCTAAAACTCTATACACCAAAGCAGCAGGACAGAAAATCTTAAGAGCTCAAGCCCTAGAGATAGAGTTTGTTTTTAAAAGGCACCAATCTGCCTCTCCCTCCTCAGAGTAAAGTGAGGCCACAGTGCACTTACTCTCATCGTGTCAACAATGTAATAAAAATCTGTACAACTTTGTTAAAATGTGACAGAACAGTCGTGATGAATATCATGTGAAAGGAATCTGAAAAACTAACAAAAGTGAAGCAGAACTTGTTTTAAAAAAAAGAAAAAGAGAGGATGCACCGTATGGCAAAGTGAAAAGTTCTGAGTCTGTGGTAGAAGTTTATATCCTAATTCCCAAGCGATGCCTGGCGACAACAGAGACCACAAAGGCCTCCAGGGTGCAGGTCGGCAGAGCGCTCTGTCGGAAGTGCTGGGGTGGGGACCCCACCCTGAGCCCCTGCTTACCTGGCTCCAGCTCAGACACGTGGCACTCCTCCACGGCTCCCGAGGGGCTGTGCACCTTTGCATCAATCTTGCCTTTTGCACCGTTCAACCTTATAGCAAATGATGCTGGCTGGTTAACTTTTAATCCCGATTCCTGAGAATTCAATATATTTGACAGGTTATGGCCCTTACATTCCTGCTCAATGGCACACGTGGACCTGATCCATACGCAGGTGATGGTTATCATGCCAACAGGCCTAGAATATTTTTCCACGTAACATCTGACAAGAGAACTGCCAGATCACGTCCCACATTTCTAGCATAAAATACAAGAAAATAGAGACATCCATCTGCATGGTCTTGTCCCCAAATCATCTTGATTCAGGCTGGAAGAACAGTTCCTGGAGGTGGAGATATCACAGGCAACAGGAGTGTAGTCTGAGCGTGCCAGACAAGCACTGCACATGCCATAAAGCTCAGTATCTTTTCCGCCAAAAGATAAGGACCCCCTTTTAGGAGAAGGCTGGCTGCAGACAACACCACCGCTCGCTAACATAAACACGGTTACGTTAATGATTGTCTGCATCCCAAAATGCTTGTGCAAACGGAGAGAACTTTAAAAAACTGAAAAGCTACACATGTGCAGGGTAGGCAATACTACACAGTGGCTAAGAGTCAGCCAGACCTTGGTTTACTACCATTTCCTAGCAGTATCCCTACAATGCTATACCTCTTTCAGTCTGTTTCCTCATCTGTAAAATTGACAGTTCCTGAATCTATCCCAGAGAGCTGCTGTGAGGGTCAAAGTTCTGCATGTAAAATCCTCAGCCCAAACACAGAAAGTCTCCGAAATGTCAGCTTACTGTTAAGCTATTACTATGCTTTCAGGGCTGGGGATGTAGCTCAGTGGTGCCTGCCTGGCAAGTACAAGGTCCTGAGTTCGATCCGTGATACCAAAAAAAACACACAAATGCTTTCAGAAGTTGCCTGTCTCCCCAGAGAGCAACAGGGAGAGGATGTATAGCTTTTGCTCTTCCTTGGGTCACTGTGGTTCCCTAGGCTTCGTCTTAGGAACTACATCTTCTTGGAGGAATGGGTTAAGAATTTCGAAGCTTGGAAACAGCCGGGCGTGGTGGCGCATGCCTGTAATCCCAGCACACAGGAGGCTGAGGCAGGAGGATCACTGTGAGTTTGAGACCAGCCTGAGCTACATGGTGAGTTCCAGGTCAGTCTCAACTACATAGTGAGACCCTGTCTCAGAAAACAAAAAACAAAACCAAAAACCCCCAAATAAATAAATAAATAAATAAATAAATAAATAAATAAATAAATAAATAAATAAATACTTGGGAACAGCAGCAACTTTTCAGGTCAACAGTGTGGGACTGGACGTGGTTGGAAGGCTCAGTCCTCGGTGACGTGAGAGCAGCGCGCCTCACACTTCATGTGCAAGCAAACCATCTGGGGGGTCTTGTACAAATGCAGATTCTGACCCAGGGGTCTAGGACTTTATGTTTCTAGTAAATTTCCAGGTAACGCCAACCAAGGGTGCTGGTCCCAGGACCACATGTTAGCAAAGCCGGAACGCTGCGTCCCTCAGGTGCATGTGCGTGTGTGTACTGAAAATTAAATTAAAAGTTCAGCTACTCGGTTACTCCGGCCACAAGTTACGTGCACAGTAAGCCCAGGAGGCCAGTGACTTCTGTACTGCCCAGTGACAGCATGGGACATCCCACTGCTGCAGCATTTCCCACTGGACTGTGCTGCCTAGTGGTTATCGTCTGGGGAGGGAGGATGTGACACAAAATTAGGTCTCTCTGATCACTAGATCACCCGCATCCCAGTCCCTCCCCAACAAAGTGTCAGCCAGCACCAATTTTCATTCCAGTCTCAAAAGCGAGACGAGACAAAACAGCCCATGCCTCTCTGGCCTAACCGGCACCAGATGCTGCTGTGCTGCCTGCACAAAGGCTCTGATAAATAATGCACATGTCCCTAGCACCAAATGAGCCAGGGAGAGCAGGGACGATGCAGACACACAGGTCCCTCTTGCAGCAGCTGATTCAAAAGCTTGACCTGTAGCCTGCTGCGCACCTTATGAAATATTTATAACCAGAGTATGATGTGTGGGCTCCACAGAAACGTTTTCTGGAGAAGCTTGCTTCCAACCAGCTCCCTTTGGATACAATAATTTACTTTACCTGAATCTGCGCGCTGCTAAATCCTCAAGAGGGAGATAAACACCTCGGAAGATCTGAAAGGAATCTTCGAGATGCGTGAAGGCAGCTCTTTGCCTTTGACAAATGCTGGGTTTATCTCCCTCCATAGGTTTTAGTTAAGTCAGCCACAAAAGGGATTTCTGTTAAGAAGCCTTTAAATGAAACACAAGAAAAGCATCTACACCACAGTGACCCAGTGGCACCCTTGGGACTCTCCAGACAAGGCCTCTTCAATGTGCGGACTGGGACGCTGATTTGAGTTCTGAACTAGGTCCCTACCCGAAGGACTAACATTTGGAATAACTAGTAGTACCCCCAATTCTCCCAGGGTTAAGTTTAGAATCTCAGGGGCAAACCAAGTTTATGGAACTAAATGCAATGACATCACCAATCGGGTTTCTTGGATTTTCAAGAACTGGGGCCAGCTAAAGGCTATGCAGGAACCCCTAGAAATCATATTTTGATATTCTGGTGTTATTTTACAACTTCACTGATACTATGGGTACAGACACTGCATCATTTTTCAGTGTTCTGAGCAAAAGACGCAGAAGCATCCCCAGCGGCTTTGGCCGAAGGTGCTAAGGCAAACCCCAGTTAAGTCACCCGTGAGTGATGGGAAATTGCTGCAGCTCCTGATAGACTGCACTGCACACAGACTGCAGTGTGGCAGGGAGACATCTGCAGCCATGGGCCCTTACTTTGCTGCTCATACCAGCTGTATCCAGGCTCCTTTAAGCTTCCTGTACCATCTTTAAAATGGGGTCAAGAGAAACTACTCGCCGAGCTGTTGCAAGGATTGACTGAGCTAACACTGATAAAGCTCTTAGCCTTGTTCCCAGTAAATCATCCTGACAAAATTGACTATCTTGAGCAAAAAAGAAACTCACAACAAACAGCTGGCTAAACATCAGTGGGCTGTTTGTATCATGCAGTTTTGTTTTGCAAGCCCTCCTAATCCATTAACCAATTATTAACAGGCTTTCTTTGTTTCTCGTAAATAAATATTTAAAAGCAGATCTCTGCCTAAACAAGTAAGGGGTGCTGCTGACCAGATCTGCTCTTTCGCGGGAGGTGGGAGTGTCTGCCCTTGCCACCGGGAAGCTTGTCCACGACTGGCAACACGCGTGACAAAATGTGCCAGGGCCTCGGCACCACAGGGGGACTGAAGTGGCCTCGGGAGTCCAGGGGTCCCACTGGTTGGACTGTGGGCAAAGGATGGATGCTTCCTTGCGTCTCACCTGAAGGCTCATAACAGTGAGGCGGCGGGCGTCGTCGGAGGGCGCGATGATGGGCACCAGGTAGGGGCTCTCGGGGATGTGCTCGTCGTCGAACTTGATGGACACCTCGTAGTTCCCTGTTGGGAAAGAAGCCCCAACACTTCAGAGATCCTGGAAACTCCCTCCAGAGCGGCCTTGTTTCCTAGCTAGGGCTAAAACGTCCTCTGAGAGAGCGCAGCCTGCCTCAACGGCCCCCAGTACCTGGCTGGAAGAGCCAGTACGGCCTGCTTAGCTGGTCACAGCCAGTGACCCCTAACCTGGGTCTGCAGAGTCCCCAAAGGGCTTAGGAACAGAATCCAGGAGACCTGTGGACTTCAGTAGGGAAAAAGAGAAACACCGCAACTTTATCTTCTCTAACCTCTAACGGAAATTTAGCATTTCTTTTTAGAAAAGTTCACAAGAAATCCCAGCACAGGGGGAAGACCTGTGACTTTTATCGCCAATTTAAAAAAAAAAAAAAAATCATGGGTTATTTTTATAGCATTTTAAATTTTACAGATGTCTTGACAGAACCACTTATACCCAGTTCTACTTTGAAATTCAGGTCATTAATACCCCTTCACGATGATATCTTATGTTTTTTGTTTTTTTTTTTTGAGACAGGGTCTCCCTATGTAGTTGAGACTGCCCTGGAACTCACTGTGTAGCCCAGGCTGGTCTCATGGCAATCCTCCTGCCTCAGCCTCCCAAGTGCTGGGATTATAGGCGTGCGCCCCATGCCCAGCTATGACTTGATAAATTAATGAAGACATGCATCCATAGCTATGATGCATATTTGATAACTACAGGTAAATATATTTTAATTTTACCAACTGCATGTTAACAGAATTGATTTCCTCTACAATCTGATCTATTTTGTGTACTTCAAAACATCACCTTCAGAATGGTCCCTATAAGATTTACCAGATGCCAAAAGGGTTCCTGACACGAAAAGATGAAGAACCTCTGCTCCATCCAGGGAGCGCAGGTGCAGGGGTGGGCAGAACACACTGGTCAGTCAATGAAGCAGTTAAAAGAAAGCAAGAAGCTGAGAGGCCAACAGAGAAAGGAGCTAAACAGGAACCAGATTCCCACCCCGCTGAGGCCACGCTGTGTGACTTCAGCTAGGTTTGATGGTTTCTGTTCTTGGCAACCTAACCATCTCTGAGCAAGGACAGTATCCTCAATCGATCCTTGAGTACATACCAGGCTCTTGTGCAATATAAGACACACCGCATGACCCATTTTTATGGTCATCGAATGTAATCTCGGCTTTACTGGGGCCCTCAACAGCAATGGAGAGGCCCCCAGCGCCCGCTTCCCGGGTCCAGATGCTGAACTCAGCTGAGAGCAAAGAAACACCCAGTTAGTAACCAAGCCATTGCTGCTGTTTCCTAAGCACCCGCCCATGATTGCTAAGTTCACCGGAAATTTTGCATCTTTTGAATACACCCAGCCCAAGCCAGGAAAGGTTGAGAATATTCAAGTTTTCCCCACAGATTTTCCCAAGCAGCCAGCACAGGAAGATCCCTTGCAGTCGATTCTGCAGCACTGCAGGGTGCTGTGTGGAACACCAGCTCTGACCTAGGACACTCAGGGAACAGTCAGTTCCCCTCTTAGAGATGCTGATGCACTCTAAGTTGCAGCCCCTGAGAAGCCCACAAGCCTGTTTAGATTTGGGTACAGGAATGATCCAAGCCCTCCAAGCCACAAAAGCCTGAGGAAAGAAGAGAGTCTCACCACCACCCAGAAGAGGTCTTCTCCACGGAGCGAGGATGCAGGAGCCCACACTGCGGGCTCCGCCTCTCTGCTCCAGGGACAGCCCGCCTGGAACACTCACCCGGGACTCCGGCTTCTCCTCTCTCTAGACCAGGGCCTCCTGCCCGGACTTTGTGGGCGCCCCCTTCGCCGAGTGGCCCCACAGTGAACTGGAAGGGGCTGCCAGTTACATGCTGCCCGCGGTACTTGACGCTGACCGTGTGAACGCCCATCTCCTGGGGCACAAACCGGACACAGTGCGAGTTCTTCCCCATGGCCACGATCTCTGCCTCGGTCACACGGCCCGAGGGGCTGGTGACATGGGCTGACATGTCACTGCTGTTGATTTCTGAAAGGCAGTGGGAGGTTGGGAGAAAGAGAGGGTGAAAGTGAGGGTATGGGCCGAGGCAGGGTGGGACGTGCAGGACAAGCAGCAGAGGGTGCAGGTGCAGTGGGGTAGACAGGGGTGCTCAGGCTCCCCGCCTTTCGAGCAGGAGGTCTAAGCCTCCCATGGCCAGCATGGAGGAGCAAGGGCCTGGAGGCCACCCAGAGCAGACAGCCTTCTGGGGGCACTGACACTTCTTGCCCCACTGAGAACTTTCACAGCTGCCTGGCTGGAGCCAAGTTAATTCCCCATCACATCCTGAAACCGTGGCAGTGACAGCATGTAAATAAAAGCTACAGCAGCTGAGGTGCTCCCAGGACAAAGGTGATGTGGCGGTCATGCTGAGAGATGTGCTCTTCCCATAAGTAGGTAAAGAGCAGAAAACACTAGAACCTCATCCCGTATCGTCAAGAAGCTTTGGCATTTCTTTTAGGTAACAAAACAAGGAGTATCTAGAGACGGGTGGACATGTGTCACTCCCAAAAGCAGTGGAGAATCCATGCATGAACAAAAAGCTTTTCAACAAACCGGAGGCCACACTTTCAGGAAAGCAATGCCTCGGGTCACCAGTACCAGGTGCAGACCAGTGCCCACACTGACGCGGAGGAGCGAGGCGGGCAGCAGGTGGGCCACTGGGCACTGCCATCACCTAGAGCCCGTAAGAAACCGCACCCTCAGCCCTACAGCATCTGGGTTGAGCAGTTCAGACTCTGAGCCCTGAGGACAGAGAAAGGAAGGGAGGTGTTACAGACCAGATGTGCCCCTCTGAAACTCACGTTGGCCATTGGCCCCTCAGTGTGACATCACCCCCTCAGGGTGGGGCCTTTGGGAAGCGATCAGGATCAGGCAATGGAATCAAAGTGGAGCCCCAGGGATAGGATTCTGCTCTCAGCAGAGTCCCGAAAGAGCTTGTCCCTCTCTGCTCCCCACCATGTGAGGGTCCCCAGAGAAGCTGGCCATCTACACCCTGGAAGAGGTTCAGTAACAGCTCACCCTGTCAGGCCCTGACTTGGCCTGCCACTGCCTCTCAGCTTCTGTTATTCTGTTAGGGCTGTCCCAACCGACAAGACACCCACAGCGCCTGAGTCCCACAGACACCTGGAGGCTGATGAGCAACTCCCACCTTCAAACAGGGGAGAAAGATCATGTGGGTAACGAGGGGGAAGCAGCTCCTCCAGAGTCTTCAGCTACCAAGTAAGAGAAAAGAACAGCAAGAGACAAAGGACGAATATCCCCATGGCACAAAGACACTTGCTAATTCTGCAAGAAACAAATAAGCAAAGAGAACAGAACAGGGAGCTTGCAAAAGGAGAAATGCAGAGCAAATGAAAACAGACTGTCACTAGTAATGTGAGAAATGAAAACTGGACACCATGTCTTCTCCATCAGACTGGCCAAAGCGGAAATGAAAGGCAGTGAGTGCCCAGCACTGTGGGCAACGTGGAGGAAGGAACACAGTATGTTTTGGAGGGCAGTGAGCCAGGGCACGGCTGCCTCTGAAATGCATTACCAGCAGTCCCTTCCCTCTTCCCTCCAGTCTGAGCATAGGGACTTTTAGTGCTCACAACCAATACAGTTCCTTCCAAGGCATCTTGTCTCAGGACCAGAGAAGCTCAGTGGAGCTGTGCCTGCCTTGCAAGGGCAAGGTCCTGAGTTCAATCCCCAGTACAGGTGGTAGGGGGTGATCTTGTCCCAACGACCCACTCACATACGTTACGCCTACAGGTTGAGAACTGCCGACCAACTACAGCTGTGAAAGCTGAGAAGGCAATCAGACAGGTGCACAACACACCAGCAAAGACAGGAGGAGCACCGCAGAAAGGCTGCCCCCTCCCTGGGAGACCACTTGAGCTTCGCTGGAGGAGGTTTACCATCTTTCTCCGCACAGTTTGTGCAACCCCACAGCACAGGCCAGCTTGTGGGCAGAGGAGGCGCAAAACTCTCGGCGACATAGAAGATTCTCCAGAGAAAGAACCAGGCCACATTTCATTCAGACTGTGTGGCCCGATTCCCGCTCAGGAACCGTTTGCTGTCAAAGGGCTCAGTGTGGCCTACCTAGTCTGGCAGCACAGTCCTTGACCTACTTTGAGGTATGAAAGAGGTGAGTGGAAATCCCGGCAGGCTGCCACCTCTTAACGCTCCCAGATACTGGTACCAGTGGGGCCAGGCCTCTCACCGACATGCAACAGTAAATCTAAAAACATAGCTATTCTTTCCCTATGCTATACAACAAAGCAATTTTTATTTGGAAGAAGAAAATATTTCAGGTAAATGGATTTATTTTCCTTAAATGGGCCTCTGAAAATAAGCATAAAAGAAAATCATGAAAAGGTCACCAGGGCCGATGTGGATAAGCATGTTCCGCATCATGGCTGGACTGAAGTCCCCAAGCTGCCCCTGCCCTATGCCCCTCAGCTCGCTGTGCTCACCTGGAATTTTTAGGTTCAGGTCACAGATGCTCCCTACAGTTGCCACGGACGGGGCCCGGCTGGTCCGAGTAATGCTCTCCTTGACTCTTCCTTCACCGCTGATCTTCACAGTGAATGGACTCCCTGCAAGACCAAGGAGGTGCCTGTAAGCAGCCCAGAGGCCGGGTTACAGCACTTACAGAAAACCTGAGGTTCGGAGAGGGAGGCAGAGAGAGCACATACCAGGCACATGCTCGTCAGCAAATTTGGTGGAGACGATGTAAACCCCGGGCACGGTGGGGAAGTAGGACACCTTGCAGGTGCCGTCCTCCAGGTCCTCCGTCTGGATGTCCACCTTACTGGGGCCCTCCACTGCCAAGGATATGCCACCGTAACCTGCAACACAGCAGCTGGGGCTGATGGGACAGCAACTCCCGGGAAGGAGGGGCTTGACGGTGCAGAGTGGATATGCGCTCCCTGAAATGCAGTCCTCCCCCGGCAGCCTGTGTGGGGAGTCTCGGCACAGGTGTTTAAAGGCTCTGAGAAGTTCTTTTCCCCGTGAACATGTCTTTGACCAAAAGAACTCTTTCCTCGAAGATATCTACTGACATCCCATGGAGCACACGTGCTGCGCATCCGCAGCCTCCAAGAACAGCGCGAACTGCTTCAAGGTTTACTCCCAGCCCCAACGCTAGGAATTTGAATTTTTAAACAGCTCCCAGTTGCCACAACTAGGCCAACACATCTAAAGGTTTAACAACATCAGAACCAACAGCCACCTGCCCTGGAGTTGGGGCTTTGTCCAGAATTCTGAGTTCAAGTTCCAAGAGCAGATGGGGCTACAATCCCTGAAAGCCTCACTTTCTCCACCTACAAAACGAATACCAACACTCTCCAGGCACAGGTTGAAAAAATAGTGCAGGTAGAAGGACGGACCCACCCTTCTCTTCACAGAGAAGAGGGAGCTGGTGGGATGAAAAACAAGCAGTCTGAGCAGAGATGCCAGCTCCTTCACTCTGGGCATTTCCCCCAGAACACCCCACAGACCTGCATCCCTTGTGTCCACGATGAAGTCAGACATCTCGAAAGTCCGGCCTTCCGATAGGCCTCGGCCATAGACTTTGGCCCGGCGCGCGTCCCCAATCTCGGACTGGACCACCATGATGGACACCGGGCTGTTGGCCACGTGGTTGCCATTCTTCTTGATGCTGACAAGGTGTTCGCCCACCTCCCGGGGGATGAAGGAGATGCCTGGCCAGAAACACAGACTGGGCTTTGTAAGTGGAGAGGGAGGGAGATGTAAGAGAGGCTGGAGGGCCGGGGGAATGGCACACTCTCAAACTGACCTCCTGACTTCCTCACAAGCCAGTGACCACGGCTGTCAGTGTCCAAATGTAGAAACGTACCTGGACTTCTATCATGAGTGAGGTACAGTGGGTTCATGACAACACACGCCCCAGCGAGCCTCTGCTTTCTCAGGGAAGGACCTCAGGAGCCCATCTCCCGCCCACGATGTCCAGGCCCCCAGCAGATGGCAGCTGAGCTCACCGACGTGGTTGTTGGGCAGCCTCTTCAAGAGACAGGGCTCGTCACGGCCGGACGGGGCCTTGATGCTGGCCGTCAGGGTGCTGAGGTCAGTCTCACTGATGTCCAGCAGGAAGTCAGCGGCAGAGCCCAACTTCACCTGGGAGCACCGCCTGCTGTCATCTGGAAAACCGCCCCCAACGTGGTTCTGTTACCATGGTCAGCCCGGCTTCCCTGAGCTCACTCCACATGCCATTTACAGATGAACGGGCATGAACCCCTCACCCACAGGTGAGTGACAAAACATGGCTCTGTCAGTGGGCAGAACTGACCACTAAAGGCGACTGGAACTCATGCTTGGCTCAAGGAAAACTAGGAGGTGGCAGGACTGAGATGTGGAATGTCATGGACTGCTTCTTAAGGAATCTTTGGGAAAAGAAGCACCTCCCACCATGCCATGGGCATTTCTCAGGGAAGCACCAGGCACGGTCCTTGGTGTTGCTGGCTGCTTCAGACAGGTCTTCTGAGTACCCCGGAACAAGTACTCGCCTTGTGCCTCTCCCTTATAACCCACTGAGAGCAGGATCCAAATCCAGCAGTCAGCACAGAGGTTAGGAGCATGAGCCCGGAATGGGATACCCGACTCTGCATCCCGGAACACCCGTTTGTGAACTTGGCTAAGCTGCTACATCCCTCACCACACTCATCCTCTCTGTAAAATGAACAGCAGAAACCCTGTGTGGCAGCGATGCAGACAGACTCCTGGCTACTCATGCAGGAAGAACTAACTGAATGCCTATGAGTGCTAGCCCTTTGCAAGCTGAAGTGACACTGTCACAAAATAAATACCTTCTACACAGTCACTCTTGTCTTCCCCTGGGTTATCGTGAAAGGGAGGTGGACTTGTACCCTCAGAGTTCCTGTAGGAATCTGAACTAAAACTGACACACAGCCTGCCACCCGTGGTCTGAGGCAAGGAGTGACTGTCAGGCAGCTCTGCCCCTCCTGAGGAAGCTGCCAGCCAGCCAGGCAACCCTACCTGTGATTTTGGCTGTGAAGGGGCTGCCAGGGATGTGCTTGTCATTGTACTTGACCAGAATGCTGTAGTCGCCTGGCAAGGTGGGCAGGTAGGTCACAGTGCACGTCCCGTCTTTGTTGTCAATGCAGCTGATTTCCGCCTTTGAGGGTCCCTCGATGGCCAAGTCGAGGCCCCCTGAGAGGGCAGCGAGGGAGAGTAGTTAGGGAGGTAAGGGTTAAGATCCAGTCATGAGGGCAGCGCTGTGCTAGGGATGAGAGAACACAGTCCACATGAGTCTCAACAAGGGGTCTGTACAGGACAAAGAGGGCTACAAGGCAAGAGGTCCCTTGGGAAGACACCTCACCACCTGAATGGCTCCCTCAAGAAGCCCTAACTCTTCAGGAGGTACAAAACAAGGGTGAGATGGAGCCCTACAGGGTAATCACACCGAAGGACAGGGCCAGACACAGGCTGTCTCCACCAGTCAGGCCGGACACCATCACAGAAATCCCATTAGCACCCCAGGTTTAGGGCTCTCGTTGAGCAACGTGGACTTGGGCACAGCGCTTTAACAAGAATGAACCACTAGCTGAGAATTTAGCTCAGTGGCTCCCAAGTGCCAAGGACATGAGTTCCATCCCTGGTACCAAAAAAAAAAAGAGTGAGCCACTAAGTGATTCGTGGGAAGTCTGTGGACACGTGTGAAAAAAAAGAACAAAAGTAAAACATCCTCAACCAAAACACTCTTAAAATTCCAGGTGAGTTACATAAAATTTTTCATAGCACAGACCTGATTTGTCAGAATACAAGATTTGAAAAACTTCTGTTTTGAGTAGGAGAAAGCAACTCTATAGAAGAGAGATTTATATGAGGAAAAATAAGCAAATACTACCACCAAATAACTTCTCTTTCTTCCTCCTCCTCCTCCTCCTTTTTCTGAAATGGGCCTCACTCACTATGTTGCCCAAGATGTCTCAGACTCTGGGCTCAAGGGATCCTCCCTCCTCAGCTTCCCAACTGGCAGGACTGCAGGTGTGTACCATGACACTTCTGTGATAATTTCATTTTTAAAAGCTGCCCTGGAACCGTGCACACTTATCTCTCTAAATAGAAAGCCAGCAGTGCATGACTATGTAAACTACACAGTACCTTCTCCTGCATCCTCAGTGACAATGGTGAAGGTAGCGGTTTTGTTGGCCACTCCGTACACCAGGCCTGGACCATATGCAGAAACGCTTCCACTGTTGGGGTAGTTCACGTAGAACTGGAGAGGGCTCTCTGGATTGGTCAAAGACACAGACAAAATTGGGGCTCATTAAGGCGTGAAAGAATCCTTGGGTGATGGGTATCTTAGCACTGACCTATTAGCGGGTGGTGTGGCGCCTCCTGAGCAGAAGCAGGTGATGAAAGGAGAAACTGATGAGCCTCCCACTTCCCCAGCCTAGAACACTGAGCAGCTCTACACATGATTCCTTGAATCATCATGTGAGAAAAGCAGTCCCTGAGGCTGCTCCAGACTGGACTGGGGGCCTAAAGCAGGAAGAACCCAGCTCAACTTGACAACTAAGGAAGAGACATCTGCGCCATGCAGATGAAGGATCCACCAGTAGAGGGAAGGTAACTGGAGAGAGATGTTTTTTTTTCACAAGGCTGTTTAGCCTGCACCGTTTCAAATGTAAGGCCTTGTGGTCTAAGGAGTTCACCTCTTAGGACTGGTCCCGCAGAGGCCTTCCCTGTCCACCCTTCCCCCAGCCATATGCAAGCACTTTCATTCCCGGGGGGGTCGCAGGCCTAGCGGAAGACCCCAATGTCCAACAATAGGGGGGCTGGTCTGCTCATAGGCCACCAAAGAGAACGAGGGAGTTCTGTGTGTGCCAACACGAGGCACCATCCATGTGTTCCAGTGAAAAGAGAAAAGGCAAGTTGCTACATAATATTTACGCCATTATGTCATTCCTTTAAAAACAGAATAGAACTCAACCACACGCATGTCTGTGGATGCACAGAGAAATATGTGAAATACGCTGATCCACGCCAGCCCTGGAAGTGCAAGGGCAATGGAAGAAAGGCATTTTTCACTCTCTATATCAGCATCTTCGGCATATTTAAACATAAGCAGAGCATACATTTTTGTTTTAAAATAATACTATGCACACATACCAACATAAAGAAAAGCAAATGTCCAACTCAGAAATATGTGCAATCCTTTCACACACAGGGGGCTGATGTCTCTTAACATTTACATTGTTCTTAGAAACTGATATAACAAAAGCCGAAAAACAAACAGAAAAACTGACCACAGATAGGAGCGTTCCGTTCACAGAAATAGAAATATGAATGGCACTTGAACACGTGGAAAGTTGCTCAATCTCATTCACAAGAGAAATGCAAATAAAGCAACACCAAGGGCTGTTTTTGTCCACAGTTCAGCTGGCAACAACCCAAACATCGTCGGCTGTGAAGAGGCTGCTGCCCCTGTCACTGGTGGGTGTGGACGGAGCAGCCCCAGGGTGGACACTGGGCACAAACTATTGGAACTGCGGCTGCCTGCACCTGTGCTTCCCTTGCACCCCTGCTGGGGGAACCAAACCCCAAAGGTACATCTTGGTAAGGAGGAGATGTCAGCTGCAACAAGCTATGCTTACTCTCAAATTGAAAGTGAAAAATAACCAATAGTCGGGTTCAAGGAGAGAAGAGTTATAGGACACAAGTGGAAAGGCAATCTTTCTCAATATCAATTTTGTTTTTAAACCACATGTTACCTACTCGAAATATTAAATAGAAAATATTTAAACGATAACAAAACAACAAGAACAACAAACAGTAGTATGTCCAACCAGTGTCACACCCATGTGCCGGCTGATGGCCTCGAAACCTGAGCCTGTTTTCCTTGTCATAGGCCAGGCCTCCTCTTCTCCCTGCCTCTACTCCCGCTCTGACCCTGCCCCAAGGCCTGCAGCACACAGGGTTCCCCAGGCCAGGCTGGAAAGTCCCTCACCACGCCTTGCAACTTTCTACTGTGACCCAGGACATGGAGCTGCACGATCTTCGATCTTTGGGAAACTGGCTGACGTGCTGGAGTCCCCAGCTGTCTGGTCTCCCGCGGCTGCCAATGCCACGTGCCCGAGCCTGCCCCGCGAGTGTCCCCTGCACAGCGGCTGCCCAGACCACTGCCAGACTCCCAACAGCCAGGCCGCCCCTGCCTGTGAGGTCCTGCTGGCCTTGCCTGCTGAGCTGCTGCTGAGACCCACTTACCAGGGATGTGGCTGCCCATGTACTTGATGTGCATCTCGTGCAGCCCCACCTCGGTGGGTGCATATCTGACAGTGACCGTGCCGTCCTTGTTGTCCACGATCTCGGGTGTGGCCGTCTTCCCGGACGGCATGTGGACCTCTCCTGTGGAGCACAGAGACGTGAGCGTGAGCCCCCCCACTGTCCCCAAGAGGCTGAGCACAACACACAGGTGTCCTCGGACCCGAGGGCGCTCACGCTGCCTAAATCATCGGAGTCCCACAGTGTTTGGGAAGTGGAGACCTATTTGCTTTCGGTTCCCTCGGGCTTCCACAAAATGCAGAAGGCAGGTGAAGGGTTTCTGCAACTGGCAAAGTAGAGGCTCAAACAGGTCTGAGACCACAACCCCAGCAGGATAGGCAGTGCATTCAGTCAAAAAGAGGAGGCACTGAACGGGCTGAAAAGACAAAGGAACTCTTGTACAACAGACCTCAGTGTCAAGTTCAGACTATATTTGGAAAAGTGGAAAAATAGAGAAGGCAGGAAAAAAAGGGCAAAAGGAACACAACAGTGGAGAGCCACCTAAACAAAGCAGTTCTTAACCTTGAATAAATCACAGGCTCTCTTGAGAATGAAATACAAGTACAAACGAACGACCTCATCAAAGAAACACATTCTACAATCTCAGAGGCTTCTAGAGCCCAAACCAGGAGCACTGGGTGAGGAGTACGAATACCTCCCCAGGGCCCACCAACGTGCTGGTGCAAGGGAGCGGGAGTGAGGCTCTTCAAAAAGGGCTTACCTGTGATTTCTCCTTTCCTGACCGCAAACGGAATGACCAAATCGAAAGGCTTAAAGCCCAGCCCATTCATGTCACCCACTGGGACATAGGCCTCTTCGGTCACCTAAAAACAGGAAGCGGCAGTCACTGAGTGAAGTGGACAACAGTATGGACTGGTGAAGCCACAGGAGCAGAGCTGCTGGGAATTCTGCAAGCCAGAGAGGCTGAGATTTGGAGACATGACCTCCTACGAGGTACTGGTTTTGTCTAACTGGCCTCGGGCCCTCAGCAGAGCCTGAAGGGAAAAAAGCCCCAATGACCAATTACTAGAAATCGCTTGGCCGTCTCGCCTGTAAAATTCCCAGCAGTACCCACGGGAAAGTGGAAAAGTGAGAGACAGCAATGTCTGAGTCCCAAGAGGCTCCACCTGCAAAGGTTTAGTTGCTTGTGGCCTGGAAAAGAAGGTGCGTTTTAAGTGGCAGAGAGAAGCAGCAGGTGGCCTTGTCCCTGAACAGAAAACAAATGTGCAAATGGCAGCCGAGTCGGCAGCTGGCCTGCACACAGCTGTCCACCTGGCGCAGTAACCACGGAGACAAACGGCAATGAGCATGGACACACGGCGGCTGGCGATTCGTGGGGCGTGACCGTGATGCGAAGGCGGGTCTTACAGAAAAGGCGGGCTCATCGTGAAGGGCTAATCAGTGGGGACACACCAATGACCAGGTCACCCAGAGGGCCTAAGCAGTCCCCAGAAGCAAGTGGTAGCTTTTCTGAAATGAAGGCTGAGTAAACATAGAAACACAAGAAGGAGGAAAACAAAAGAAGGTGTACCCAGGGCCTGAATCCAGGGGGGCATGCATTTACCGGCACCTGCTCCATGGCTGAGACTTCCCCATCCGTGGCCTGGTTGGTGGCAAATGGAAATTAGTTGGGAATCGCACTGAGGAATACTGTGATTCAACAGATTTCTACAACCTCACGCTACCTCCTCCCTGCTGCGCCCCCTTGTACACGGGGAGGCCTTGCTCTCGTGGGCAGGCACGTTCATACTACCCTTCTGGAAGGCAGAAGCCCTCAACCCTTCTTCCAGCAAGCAGGCCGATGCTGGCAGGACTCCGCAGGTGAGTGGGGTGTGCAAGTTTTCCTGGGGCTGTCTGTGGTCACGACAGACAGCAGCAACCTAATGTCCACCAGTCAGAGCCTTGGGCAAATACCTTACGTAGGACTATCTAGGGAACACTGGGCCACTGTTCTAAAATGTGGTGACAAGCCGGGCGTAGTGGTGCTCGCCTGTACAATCCCAGCACTCGGGAGGCTGAGGCAGGAGGATCAATGTTTGTTCAAGACCAGCCTGGATTACACAGTGAGTTCCAGGGCAGTCTCAACTACATAGTGAGACCCTGTCTCAAAAACAAACAAACAAACAAAAAGTGGTGACATTTGATATTTAACATGGAAGGGCATCTATGACACAGTGAGAGAAGAAGCGAGTTGCAAAGCAACACGCACGTTATGATCCCACACAAGAAACTCAGGGGTCTGCGGTACAGGCAGAGAAAATCTGATGCCACTCAGCTCTGCAGCAAGGAGTCAGGGAAGAAAAATTTCAAAAACGTTATAAAGTTTACGTATACATTATTTTCAGGGGTTAGTGTTTTACTAAAGTTTTCACAAGTTCATTTTGAAAATTCTTAGACATTTTGCTATTAACCCAGTGACTCGATAGGGACAGGGCCTCTCACCACTCATCTTCAGTCATAACAGAGCCAGCAGCAGCAGAAAGGGCTGTGCCTCTTCCAGGAGCTCCACGAGCTGCTGCATTAAGAACAGCCTGAGCCTAAGCTCCTTGGGCTCCTCGGGTTGGGGCTAATGAAGGACCACATCGGCCAGGGGAAAGGAAGGACTGACTCTCGAGGAGAGGCTGTGGCCTGTCTAGGACTTCTCCACAGCAACAAGTAGGAAGCTGTCTGTCCACGACTTCACGTGCTCTGTGTGTGACATGCTTGACTGTGCCTTAAGACATCTGCTATCAAAGCAGGGCCAGGGATCGAAGGCCTTTTGACGTCAAACCTATAAAGGGGTCATGGGGAAGGAATCTACCAGCAGGAAGCCACAATGCTGCTCCCCCTGGGAAAGGCTGGGGAAGGTGTGCAAGAGGAGAGAAAAGCCCTTCTGCCTTTTAGCTTCAGCAGGTGCTTAGCGGGCTAAGAGCATCCACAAAATATCCTTGCCTGTGTGTTCTCAGGGACTACAGGGTTTTACCCCTCATGAGTTTGGAAGCCCCAAACTCTCCTCTCAACTGATCTCCAATACTTTGATCCCACCTTCCTCACTCAGACCTTCACAGCACCTGAGTGCTCTTAAACCCAGCCAAAGGACCAAAGGACCACAGGGCATGACCTCGCCCAGGTTGCTCACCCAATTCTAAGGACAGGATAAAAGCAAACTTCAAACCATAAATGAGCTGGATGTGGTGACACATGCCTATAATCTCAGCCTTCAGGAGGCTGAGGCAGGAGGATCACTGCAAATTCCAGGCCAGCCTGGAATACACAGCAGGACCCCTCACTCAGAAAAACAAAACAAACCCCAACAAACTACAACTGTGACTTTCTCTGTAAATAAAGACAAACATTCTAGCTGCACTGCTTTCTCCTCACAGAAAAAAAAAAAAAAAAAAAAA
>NW_022900940.1:36745504-36804812 GCF_012274545.1 Fukomys damarensis
CAAAAAAAAAAAAAAAAAAAAAAAAAATCCCAAATGGAAAACATCGAAAGTTGACAAGTGTTTACATACTTGAGATATAAATGAGCCATGTCCAGTCCTCTGCCATGATGTTTACTAATAAACTAACGTCAAGGGAAAGGGAAAAAGTTACAACAGTTTGTCAGCTGTTTGGAAGAAAGTCCTTGGGCTTCTGTTTGGAATGGAACCTTTCATTCTTTTCCATCGCTGCACATCATGAAATAATTAAAAGGTGCTTCGCAGGCTGTGGAGGAGGTGGGGTCATCGGGAGCCCAGAGACCCATGGAGGGAAGGTGGCTGCTCTCGCTCAGCCTCAGACATGGGAAGGGGGCTGGGGACACATGTGCCAACAGGGCTGGTTCTGGAGGTGACAAGAAGTAATTCTCCTAGGCGTCTACTCCGCTCCTGGTGGAAGACTTAATAATCAGAGGCAGACCTAAGAGTCATCTGGAATTGAAAATTAAGCCAGGCACGGTGGTACATGGCTGTAACCCCAGCACTCTGGGAGGCCGAGACAGGAGGATCACAAGGCGAAGCTCAGCCTGGACAACGCAGTGACTTAGTGAGACCCTGTGTCAAAATAAAAACTATGAAGAGCTGGGGGTGTAGCTCAGTGCTCAGGTCTTAAGGACTCTAGTTATGTGCCAGCCCAGATAGTCACATGACGGTTCCCTTCCGTTTCAGGCGTTCCTAGCTCCAGGACACAGTATTCCCCTTCACATAGAAAGCGAATCTCTTCCAAATCACAATTAAAGGAAGTTTCTGTCCTGAGATACGAGAATCAAGTCTATTGATGAAAGAGCATCGAGACCCTCTTTTCTCCAGGCATGTAGCAGGGGTATGCAGGAAGAGCTAACAGTGAAAACTGTCACATTTCTTTACTGTTTTGTGAAAGGACATTTTTCTGGAACGTATCTCTTTCTGAACCAGGCTTAGGTCAGCACACTGCCTGTGTCTCTCACCACACAGAAACCTTGGTCCAAATTCCCTCAGAGGCAAAGGGCTCTGTGCTTCTGAGATCAGGCTAGGGCTCTGCAAGGCGGTATGGAAGGGGTGCCCCAGTCAGGGTCCCACAGCTGGCCACTGTTACTGTACCTGATGCCAGCAGCAAGGTCTGGAGAAGGAATTCCACTTACCATGACAGTGAAGGGGCTGTTGGGAATATCGACACCGCCGAAGCGCACATAGATCACGTAGGTGCCCGGCTTGGCGGCCGTGTAGAAAATGTCATAGGTGCCGTCTTCATTTTCAATGACATCAGCCTCGGCCTCAGTGCCGTCCGGGGTCAGAATCGTGCAGGTCACTTTCCCCTTCCCAGCAGTCTTAGCGTCCACCACGAAGCCCACCTCCTCGCCAGTTTTCACAGTGGGGGCGATGCCAGGGCCTGGGGGAAAGTTGAGAAGATAGTGGAAGCCTCAGCCAAGGGCGTGTGGTCCCGAGAACAATCGCACTTATCTGCTGCAACAGAGGGACATCCTGAAGGTCACTTGAAGAGGTGCTGCTCAGGAGGGCAGACCCTGAGTCCCTTAATACATAAGGGCACCTGCAAGCTCTGAGGGCTCCCCAGGGCCCACTGAGGTTGGCCCTGGTCTGCCCACAGCCGAGGCTATGGGAGGTGAAGGTCTCTGGTCTTCAGCAAACAGACCGGGCATTTTTCTCAAGTGCCAGGTACGTGTAACAAGCAGCCGTCTACTAGGGCAGATGGAGGGGGACCAGCACAGCCGGCATGACAACGCCAAGGAGAGACTGTGCTACAGAAAATGGAACCAACTGCTCCCCTGAGAAGTGTTCTGCTGCACACCCACCCCCAAGGTTCTAAGAATTTATACCACAGGGTCGCCACACTGACAGAGGGCTTTACAAAAAGGAAAACTTGAAAGGATGTTTGGCTAGGGAATCCTTACTACCTTCCCCCAAACAACAACCAGTCTCTCTCTCTCTCTCTCTCTCTCTCTCTCACCTATAGAATCTCTTCATAAAGGAGTGATATAAAAATCAGGGAATACAGAAAAGCATGAGCTAAAAGCACATGGGTAAACAAAGAGCGTGGGACAAGGCAGAGGTAGGAGGATGGCAAGTTCAAGCCCAACTTCGGCAACTTAGTGAGACTGTCTCAAAACCTTAAAAGTTTTTGTTTTGAATGATTTTTAATCTAAAAAAATTTTTTAAAGGCCGGGAATATAGCTCAGTGAAAAAGCCAAGCATTGAAAAAAATAAAATCAAGTACAGGAGCAAGAGGAAGTGATAAGAACGTTTGTTTAGACTGTCAGAGGTAGAAGAGAAAAGTGGAGCCCGTTTGTGGAAGGCATTGGAGGACAGGCCCACAGGTGGATGGGCACCTCCAGGCTGAATAGCATTCTGCTCAGGACTTGCAATTTTTGCCACAGATGAGACAGGGAGAGCTCAGCAGAGTAATTCACCACCTTGCCCTGATGCCAGAAAAAGATGAGAGAAACAGGACATAGCAGGGTGGACTCAGGAGTGGATTCTGTTTTTTAAGAGAAGCAAATCTGTTTCATTTCAGAGGTGGGGGTTCATGTTTTACAGTCTCCTTGAGCAGCGCCCCCAAGCTTCAGGAGCTGTTCTTAGAGACTGAAAGGTGGCGCCGGTCACCTGGTCCTATCTAGAAAATGAGCAGCGAGGCTCAATGATCCACGAGGATTCCCGAGGAAAACCCTGAACCCTCTGATGTGGTTCTCTCACGCTGACCTGAATTGCCTTCGGGTGACTCTTGAAGAACTGAACCCTGTATTCACCAAGGCAGAAGTCTGCTGCTTCTCATGGGTGTCATCACTGTTGATGCCTCAACAAACGTACCCACTTCAGAAGCGATCTCAAAGCTACAGTGCGCCCGGCACTGTGCTCAGCATTTTTCTGGCCTGACCTCCATCAAATCTTTGCAATAACTCTGTGAAACAGTCTCCCATCCTGGACCACACTTGGATCTGAATTCCCCACCACCCTCTAAAAAAGTCTTCAATCTGAGTGTGACTGAAGTTCAGAAAGACTGAGAAACTTGCCTGGATCACACAGCTACTGCGTGAGCAGAGAGGGCCAAAGCCCACACTCCTGACCCTGACGCCACCTGCACTCACCTGTGGCCAGGCACTTGCTGGCATCGCCTGTCTGTGTAGCCCGGATGCGGTAAGGAGAAAGGGGGATGTCATCCCCGCCGTAAGTGACCCCAATCATGTAGCGTCCAGTTTTGTCAGGGATGTACATGACAGCGTATGTGCCATCCTTATTGTCATGGACGGTGGCTCTTTTGGGTTTTCCTTCTTGGTCCTGTGGATCACAGAGTTTAGTGTTCTGTTGTTAACATGCAGAAGCCTTTCATGGAAAACCTTAACATACTCTGTTCATTGATGAGCCTCTCTAATGGGAGGTCACAGAAGTAACAGTTTACTACAATCTAGTTTGGCTAGGCAGAGGCGTGGGTCACAGACAATGCTAGCGCGATGGTCTGTCAAGTGAACACGTCCTGTCTCAGCTCCATGTGCTCTCAAACACAGGGGTATATGCGGCAGTGGCTCCAGCGTACACAGCACCACATCCACCGCCCCGTTCTCCTTTGCCGACAGGACCCTCCTTAGCTGGGTGAACACACAGCTCCCATCCTGGCATCCTTGCTTGCCATCAGGTACAACCACAACATTCATGACTAACTTCTACCAAATGGGATGGCTGGACAATGAGGAAATCCTGACTGGGCTGCGGAAGACAGCCGATTGGACTGAGAGGCCACTCATGTCCCTTCCTATAGATCTCATGGCAGCCTCATGGGCCACGAGGAGACCTTAAGGACAGGAGCCACACACAGCAAGGTCCTAACTGATCCAAGAGGAAATTTCCATCCCTTAAAAATAAAAACACAGAAGAGTTGTAAAAGCAAAATACATGAAATTCACCACAAAGTGGTGTCTGGAGCTATACCCTCAAACCTCTCAGGTACATATGCTTATTCTCTCTCATAGCTACTAACTCTTCAGAGAGCTAATCTTTGTGAAATTGGTTATTAAAACCCTTGTTCTTAACCCTGGCCAGGAAGTTAGGTTTTGCTTTTATGATTTTTTTTTTTTGGGGGGGGTACCAGGGATTGAACTCATGACCTTGCACTTGTGAGGAAGTTAGGCTTTGCTAATAAGGATGGCTCCAGAAAATGACTGAACATTACCGTGATCTGAACAGCGAGCAGGCCTTCCCCGGCATCTCTGGCATCAATAGCAAACTCCACAGGCAGGCTGGCGGGCACTCCATAGGAGCTGAGGCCAGGCCCACTGGCTGTCACTTTGCTGGCATCATATGTGGGAAGGACCTTGACCTTAAAGGGACTTGACAGACACAAAGACCCTGGTCAGTAAGGTAACATGTCAACCCAGCCACATCTCACCTCTGTCAGAGAGACTGGGACTCAAAGGACGGTTTTACAGAGGAGACAGTGAATTAGATCAAAGGGCCATGAGTCCAACTGCAATTTAGAATTACGAGGTAGAAGCTATCATGTGACAGGCCAGCCTTGGCCTGAGTGCATTCCACAGGACACAGAGGAAGAAGGGTTCCCAAACTAGTTTGAGAAACATGAGTTAAACACATTTAAGCCAGTGTTGCTATGCCAAGACAATGGTCACCAAAATGGAAAAAACTTTATCTCATCTCATTCTCTTGCTTTATTCTTATTCTGTATTTAATATGCTTTATATGGTACCTGATGTACTAGTAAAGCAAATTATAAATGTAATTTTAAAATTACATATTTTACAAAGCTAAAGTTAAATGCGTCAATCTCCATATGAAACGTATATAGAGGGCATGGGTAAAACTTCCAACTTAACGAGTATGATTTAAAAAAACAAAAAACAACGTTTAGAGGTTCCACAAGATTTTTTAGAGGTTCACGCAAGATTTTTATGTAGTAATATGAAGTGGGGTACAAGGCTGCCACCCGGAGTCTTTTGAGAATGCCACCATCAAGGGAAGGGAGAAATACCTTTGTTTTAATCAGAAAACTACTGGGAGGTCTCCAAAGACCCCTAAGTTCTAATGTCAGCTTGCCTTTATAAACTAAGGATGGATGAAAGTGGGGGACAGCAGGGCCGGAACCACATACAGCAAGGTGAGTGTATGACAACACAGGTGTGGGGCTGGCAGGTCTTGGGGACTATCTGCCGAGGAACGGAAGAATGGGTGAGCAACAGGAGCCTGCTTGCCAATCCGCAGCTGGGCGCGCTTGCAGCTGGTTTGGGTCCATCCCTCAAGGGCCAGGCACTTACCTCCGAGGGATCTCTTCGTCGGCATATTTAACTGAGACCATGTAAGGCCCCTCCTGAGATGGGGTGTAGGTCACGGTGTGTGTGCCGTCCCCATTGTCCACTACGTTCACGGGCTCCACCAGGCCTGAGGACAGAGATGACAGATCTGAGCGAGACTCCCTGGCCTCCTCTTCACTCCAGCCTTGGCTGAGTCTGCACCAGGATCATATCCATCCCCGAGAGCGACTGGTTTCCATTGATGAGTAACACAAAGGCAAGCAGGCCATAATCACAGGCCTAAGAAATCAGAGGAGCCCAATTCATGGCTGCAGAGATGACCCCAAGAGACACCTTTAGCTCTCTGTTGGCTTCAGTACACTCGGAATGCCCTAGAGTATAATTAAGGAGACTGCCCATAATTGCTGCTGGAGGCTGTACGGTGAAGGTGCAAGCTACAGACACACTATGTCCTTACAAGCTGGTTAGGCATGTTGGGATGTGGCAATTTTACTCCACAGCTGAGAAAGTGTCAGAGTCCAGACCCTGAACAGCAAACATTAACCAATGGGATGGCCAGTCAAAACTGTGGCCACCTGGGAGCAGAATCCACTATGATGACAGCACGCTGGGGTACAGGTACCAGGCAAGTGAGTGACCAATCTCAAGGAGCCAGCAACTCTCAGTGTGGCGCCCATGGGGGATACTTAGACGCTTCATAAAGCACAGTCAAGGCACACTCGGGGCCAATGGACTTCGGATCCCAGCTCTCAAATGAGGACCGAGGATGGGTCAATGACAGGACAGGTTAATCAAAGCACGGCATGCTCATTAAGCCACGGCATGCTCATTAAGCCAAGAGATGAGGCAGGAACCCACTGATTTCGGAGGGGAGGACAGCAAGAAGCATTCAGTTTACATAATTTAAATCAGCAGCTAATGGGAAAATGCAAACCTGTCTCCATAAAGTCACCCTTCAGGTCACCTTTAAAGAACTCTGAAATGGCTTTCAGGGGGCTGCGCCATGACTGGGAATCCATCTCATCCGCTAAAATTAAAAGGCTGTTACTGGTGAATACTCCATAATGGAGGCAGATATCTAGTAAAGTTTCTCCCCGTGCTCCACACGCTCCCCCAACGCATCCTGAGGTTCAAAAATTTCATAGAATCAGATTCCAGATCCATGACCTCATTTCTCCCAAACCACTTCTTCCCTGAGCTTCAAAAGCCTTAACCTCGTGTTGAACCCCATTAAAAAGAAGGTTCTCCTCTTCAAAGGAGGAAGTCCGTATTGGCCACTTCTAGAGGTCAAAAATACATCACGGAAGAAAAATCCAGATTATTTAAGAAATTAAGACACACAAAGAGGAAATGTTTGTTCACCAAAAAAGGCAAATTCTAACACACTTCAGGGGTTTGTCCCCAAATGACCTGCCAGCCACACCGATCCTAAATTCCAGGCTGCCAACAAAACCCTTTCTCCAAAAGACTCTCTTGCTCCCGGGGGCTGGGATTATATCTGGCATTCCCAGGGGTTCTCCTATATTCCACTTGAAGCCTCTCCAAGAGAACTGCCCCCTCCAATCCCCACATTCAGATCACTCCCAGGCACCCCACAAATGTTGAAATAGGTAATAAAGCAGTCGGCTCAGTATTACATATGACAAT
Source organism: Fukomys damarensis (assembly GCF_012274545.1). NCBI lineage: Eukaryota > Metazoa > Chordata > Mammalia > Rodentia > Bathyergidae > Fukomys > Fukomys damarensis. The sequence continues at coordinate 36,752,437 of NW_022900940.1, forward strand.
CCAAATACTACTTGCTTCAACTAGCTACTTAAAAATTGAAACTATAAAAAGGAATCCAGGACTGTGTTATTAAGGAGAGAAAAGACAGACTTTTAGAGAAATTACAATCAATCCTGCATACTTTTTTTTTGGTGGTACTGGGAATCAAACTCAGGACTCTGGGCTTGCCAGGTAGGTGTGAAGCCACTGCATTACATCCCCAGCCTTCAGGCCTGCCTACTTTTATTTTTATTTATTCATTTATTTTTTTGGTACTGGAGATCGAACTTGGGACCTTGTGATTGCGAGGCAGGTGCTGGAACCACTGAGCTAAATCCCCAGCCCAAGCAGCCTACTTATAAATAGGATCTTCTTAACATGTGGCTAGATGACAGAGCAATAAAATAATCTGAGAAACGTAAATTTTATCTCGCAATCACACTCAAAAGCCCAGCACCTGCTCAAGGTCCCAGCCCTCCGGCTGGAGTGGGTGAGTCCGGGTAGGGAGGTAGGATGTATACTCACCTCGGGGGCCCACAACCCTCACTTCCAGGGGAGCCAGGCCGGCCTTGCTGCTGTCCACTGTAAAAGACTGCAAGATGCAGGCTCTGACACCAGAGCCCAGACCAGGGCCAGCAATTTTGACCTTGCTGGGGTCCACGACATCCTTCACAGGAACTCTGAATGGGCTGCCTGGAAAAGAAGTCATAGGCTCTGAGCACTGAACAGTGGGAGCCCTGCACTGCACATACCCAGACAGTGCCACTGCTCTGGGCCTTGATTATACAGGCCTCAGGCAGCTCCTGTCTCACCGCATGGCCTCCTGGATCATTTTCAACAACTGCCACCTACTGCGTGCAGATGTTGTGCCAGGTTCAGGACCCACGATGGCCAGCAGCCTTTAAGGGACCCAGTGCAGGAGGACGGTGTAAGCACGACTCTCTAATATCCAAGGTAATACGTGCTGAGAGGTGTACAGGAGGCAGCACTTAGGAGACAGTGAAGGCCTATGAGTGACATCTAAGCTGACTTAAGAGGGAACAGCAGTCACCCAGGGCATCAGAAGGAGTGGTGCTCCCAGCCACAGGACCAGCGAGTGCTGAGGCCTAGTGAGGAGGGGAAAGACTGGAACTGAAGGAGGAAGCTGCGCTGTGGGAGGACACCAGAGAGGAATGGAGAAGGCAGGCAGGGGAGGCTTTGCAGCCCGTATCTCCTATTTCCACTCTCACAAATTATCTCTGAGGGTCCCCTGGACTTAGCTCCCTCATATGAAGGCAGTACCTCCTGGCCACACATGACCGTCTTGGTTCCTTGGCAATCAGTTGAAACCTTGCTTTTTGCCTCAGAGTAAGCTGTGGCCTTGCAGCATAGCTGACCTCATGGGGGATCCGGAGGGCCTCTCATTTTCTGAGTGTCAATTTTAAAGACTGACGACACATGGAGAATACAAGGAGGTCAGGATTTGTGAGAAAGCATGAAACAGAGAAACAAGGGCTGGGCCAGGAACCTTAAGGGGACTCCCCACAGATGAGGATATCCTAAGAAACAGCAGCCCCAGCATTCCCAGCACTATGCCCAGGGCTGCCAAGACACTGCCAAGGGGCTCCATGCACAAAGAACTGAGACCCTGGCTTCCTAAAAACAGCTGTTTCTATGACATCAAAGTTTTTCAGCTAAATGAAAAAATGGCTGATGCTGGCCAAGATGAGCACAGCCCATCATGCTGGGGTTTAGAGAAACAAAAATGAACTTTATTTTACTGAGTGACAGTTGAAAGAGTTTAATGTCAACAGGTGATGACCACAGACTACTTCTAAGGCCAGTCTCTATGTTGACACTTCTATTGGAAGTTGTCTGAACTCAGCAAGAGAGAAGCCACACAGCAACATTCAAAGCTAAGATAAACTTAAGGTCCAAAATGGCAGGCACCAAGTATTATCTCCAGGCAGACATCACTAATCGATTATAGCATCCTTTCTTCCTGACACTCTGAATCCCAGTCAACCAGTGGCCCAGGCACCTACCACAGACCACAGCTGGCCCACCACAGGAAACCAGTAAGTCATTACGGGTGAAACAAGACATAGCTTAAAATTATCCCATGGGAAATATGTATGAGGCCAGGATACACTGGATCATTTTTAACTACCCAGAATCCCTAACAAAACAAATTAGAAGCTAGCAGGTCACTGTCTCAGTACCTCACGAGTTAACTAAGTAGCCTGACATGAAGGCAATAACCCAGCACCTTTAAATTTCTCTGCCTGGCACAGCTGTGACATTACTGCCAAGAAAAGTTGGCATTCAGTTCCAGGAGGCCACAAAGACTGAAACAAACTGTCCATATGTGAGGCAAAAATGCAAGTCAGTCTTTATTACTGCACTCAAAAATATCCCTTTGTGTTTCACTCACAGCTTAGCCAGCAAGGGCTCAAACTCTCACCCCTTGTGCAGGGGAATTCCAAGGCTGATGGCATCCAGCATTTTCCCAAGAGACGAAACAGCTCTGCTGCTGCCACAGCCAGGAGGTGCTCACCCTACCGCTGCCTACATGGTTGGAGCTACTGCAGCATCTCTCCTGACAAAAGCGATCCACCCATTCTTCACACTGAACTCTCTCTCGTTTCCAGCACTGTGGTAAGGAAAAACTCCAAGAGACTGTTTTGTCACTTAGCTCCATTCTTCTTTGGAGCAGGTCCTACAAGTTTTAGTTTTAAAACACTAGGCATTTAGTTTTATGAATGCTGGACAGCAAGCTTCTTGGGGGCAGGAGTTTTGTGTGGCTCTTGGATGAAACTGCCTAGATTAATGATTATAGTAATTTTAAAGATCTATACTGAATGAGCTGCAAGTACAAGTTTTATGAGAAACTTGTCACTTGGAAAGACTTAAGGCTCGTATGGACATCTGGGTAAAATTATTTTGAACTGAATGTCAGTGCTTTCTGATCTGTTTGAGAGAAAGATAGTGACCGTGAACAGGCATGCAAGTTTGCATACAGCAAGAAGAGAAAGAGGACAGAATCGGAAAAGTTGAGGGGTCAGTGGACACTCCAGCTCCCTGCAAGTCAATCCAGAAACCCAACAGGGAGCTTCTCAGCCTGCCCCTTCCTCTCTCAGCACTGCCCCATTGATAGGGTAGAATCCATGAGCCAGTGAGGTTCTTCCTGCTCTTCTCACCACCACCAAGACAGCCCAGGAATCCCTGGACCGGGAGCCTCTGCACCACGGCACACTCAGGGACCTGCAGTGTGCGTGTGTGTGTGCGTGTGTGTGTGTGCGTGCACATGCACGCGTGGTCACTCTATTAAGCAAACAGGACTAGAGCCTGTGGCGACTCCTCTCCCTGAAACAAAGAAGCTTCACTACTTACATCACACATTTCTTTTTTTTTTCATTAGTGCATGTCTGCAATACATTCATTTTGAGGAACTGGTACACATACACACATATATCACACCGTAGTCATTTTTACCTCCCTTTCCCCTCCCCGCCCTCCAATGCCCCCATCCCAGATCCCCTTCTCATCTCCACGAAGACCACCTTCCTGTTTCCTATCATCTATCCTTTATTTTGCTCTTTAAATTATGTTCACATTTAGAGTTTCTCTTTCCTGCATTTCTTAATGGTTTCAATCCTCACAGCAATAATTTTCAACGGGGTGGGGGGCTTGCCCAAGGACATACAGCAATATCCAGAGACATTTTAGGTTGTCACATACAGGGGTAGAGGGAGTTTTCTACAGGATCCGGTGGATACAGACCAATGATGCTGACCAACGCTCTACAATGTACAGGACAGCCTTTCTTAACAAGGAATTGTATTGCCCCAAATGTGGATAGTACAGAGGCTGAGAAACTCTTATTTTATGTAACTATACACAACCTCATTAAATAGACATTAATAGGAATTTGACTTAGTGTCAGCTACCAGGACTGTCAATGGAAAAAAGAAAACAGGATACATATGTGAGGTAATTAGGAACTAAGTACAAAATAAAGTAGAATTTTCAACTTTGTAAAGAACCAGACTTCCAGGATGGGGATGTAGCTCAGTGGTACCGTGCCTGCCTGGCAAGCACAAGGTCCTGAGTTCAATCCCCAGTACAAAAATAAATAAATAGGAAGAACCAGACTTCCCTTTGATCAGGAGCTAGATCTTCCAACATGTGAACAATCATTTCCAACAAAAAGTCTAAGTCAATGCTTTCTGTCATTTTACTGGTCCGACTGGGAGTTAGGGATATTTTGGGGGTAAGATACCTACGGAAAATTCTCCTTTTGCATCTGCCACAAACACCTGAGTGATAAGCAAAATTACACCTGTTTTCATGCAAAATCATGTTATTCTCTGGACAGTCAGGGAGGAGATCACTTACCGGGGATGTGGACTCCTCCATATGTGATATTAACGTCATAATCTCCTGGAGCAAAGGGAATGTATTCAGCGCTGCAGCTGCCATTTTTGTTGTCTCTGCAGTTTATCTTTGACTCTGATGGTCCCTCAACAGTTATTCCAAGTCCGCCAATTCCTGCCCCTCTGGAAAGGGTTGGGGGCAAAGTGAAACACACACAGTCCATGCTAGCCTAGTTATTGTCAGAATTCATTTAAAATCTCTTTATAAGCCAGGCATGGTTGAATATGCCTGTAATCCCAACACTAGGGAGGCTGAGGTAGGAAGATCAGGAGTTTGAGGCCAGCCTGGGCTACACAGTGAGTTCAAGGCCAATCTGAACTACATATGAGTACTTGACTCAAAAAATAAATAAAAAATAAGGGCCAGGGATTTAGCTCAGTGGTTCCACCACCTGCCTCGTAAGCTCAAGGTCCAGAGTTTGATCCCCAGTACCAAAGGAGGAGGTGGGGCTGGGGATTTAGCTCAGTGATTCCACCACCTGCCTTGTAAACACAAGGTCCCAAGTTCAATCCCCAGTACCAAAAATAAATAGCCCCTTTATAAACTATCCCATTTAGCCAACCGGACTCAACATGACACCATCTCTTAACACAGAGAATTTCTCAGGAGTCTAACATAAATCAGGCTTGACCTCTCCTTCCCAGTACTTGTCCTTTATTTGCTTTACAAACCTAACTGCACTGACTAGGACTGCAAATATAATGCAGGTTTGAACCGAGTGGTCTCCCCACAGCCGCGGCCTTGTGCACGCTAAGCAAGTGCGCTACTACTGAGCCACACATCTGGTCTTTTTTGCAGTCAAGGGAATATTAACAGCATTTCATTTATATATGAGATTGGCTATACATTTCTGCATTTTCAAATCAAGAAGCTTCCATCTAGTCCTAGTTGGCTGAGCACTTTTATGACTACGATGAAGAACTTTTTGATAAGTTTGTAGGTATATCTCATCTTTTTCTGTAACATAGCTTTAAAGAAGAAAATCTCCTAAGTATTGAAGAAACACTTCTCATAAAAGTAGAGACACCATGACACAAATGTACGGCACAGCCTTAGGGTGGGGGGCACTTTTGAAAGCAGTTAAATGACCCAGGGTTACTCACTACAGTGCCTACCTGGTAACCACAGTGAAGACATTGGGTTTGTTGGTCAAGGCCTCGTTCAGTCCAGGACCTTGGGCATGGACCCGAGATGGCTGGCAGCCTTCAGTTACAGCCACTTTGAAGGGACTGTTGGGAATGGGCACATCATCATACGTCACCTCTACTACGTGGACACCTGTGCAAAACAAACAGAAGCGTCTGTTTGGGGGCAGCAACTCTAGTTATGGGATTTATCTAGCACTCCACTATATGTGCAGCTCTTTGTCACTGGTGAAAAGGCAGATTAAAAAATAAATGAAGTTGGTGCAATCTGATTTTTAAAAACTACTGTCTTTCAATACTTTCTGTTCACTTGACAGTCACGTAACGCGGCTGGCCCACCGCAAGCCCCCATCACTACGCTGCTATTCAAGTCAGTCGTTTGCAGCACACTATCCTGATCTGAGCAAACCCCACCCGGCCATCATCCAATATACAACGGGAAACTCATGAAATAAAAAAGATTCGCATCCACAAATACACTGAAAATATCTTGCAAGGTATGTTGTGTACACCTGTTATCCTAGCACCGTGGTAGGCTGAAGCAAGAGAATAGCAAGTTTGAATCCAGCCTGGACAGGGTGGCAACTTAACAAGACTGACCCTGTCTAAAAATACAAAGTAAAAAAGGGGGCTGAGGATGTAGCTCTGTGTGAAGGCCCTGGGTTCATTTCCCAGTATGGGGTGGGGAGTATACCCAAATATTTATAGGGATCATCCAGGTAGCAGGGGTAGATGGGACTGGAATTTTTTTATTTATTGAAATCATCTAGTCCTGGTCTATCCTAACAGCCAAGAAATAAATACACAGTAAAAATAGCGCAAATGAAAGCATACCACAGCCTCACCTCCTCAGGGGAGGCGGAGGCTAAGCCCCAGCCCACCCATGACACGAGGCCAGCAGGCCACGCGCTGGGCAGACAGGTGGTCTGCTGTGAAGGGGGTGTCACACGTCCTTATCGCTTCGCTTGTGCCTCTACTGAGACCGACCCAGCATACGGGCCATGAGTTGGCATACACCACTGGGAGGGAACAGCGGAGTGCAGCTCCGGACCGGGTCACATCAGAGGACAGGACGACTTACCTTTCTCGAAGGGCGTGTACTCCAGCTGGTAGGTCCCATCGGCGTTGTCCGTGACAAAGCACTCAGTGGAGGCTCCCGAGGGATTGGCAATGTGGGCCTTGATGTGGTCACCCCCCACCTGGGTCAGGGGCCTTGAGTCCACTGTGAATTCAGTGGTGGCTTCCCGAAATACATCTGCAGAGCAACCACACAGATGAGAACATCACAGATACCTTGGACCAAGGAGCAAACCTCAAAACCAAGGTTCTCAGCCCTGGGACACATAAAATCTCATTTCTGGGACAGCAAACAACTGGTTTCCCAGATTCTCAGAATCACAAATTTAACCTTGTTATTGTTTGGATCAAGTAAGTCCTTTAAAAGGCTCACACGTTTAGAGGTAGGGCTTTTGGAAGGTGACCGCGCCCTGCAGCAGTAACTTCATCAATGGATTACTTCCCAGATGAATTTGTAACTGAATGGGCTGCTGGGGGTGGGGCCTCTCTGGAGGAAGCAGGTTCTGGGACACAACTTGGAAGGGTTGATTTCTGTCTCTGGTTGCTTTCTCTCTCTCTCTATTTCCTGCTCTTTTCGATTCCTGGCTGCCACAGCTATGAGCTTTCCTCTGCCTGCTGCTCCTGTCTTGTAACCTGGCAATCATGGACGGACTAAGACCCCTGAAACCATGAGCCATCATAAACCTTTTCTTGGAAGTTGTGCATGTCAGGTATTTTGCCTCGGAAACAGGAAGGTGACTGACTAGTCGCCCTCTCCTGCTTCCAAGGCAGTGTTCGTCTTGGCCAAATGACAACACAACCTCTTCTAGAGCAGCACTGGCTTCTCTGCTGGGGCAGTGACTGACAACCTGCTCTAGAGCAGCCACTATTCACACAAAGCTGGGGATTCAGGACAAATTAAAGTATAAAAACAGTCCAGTTCTGTAGCACATGTAGTGTTAGCCAGCACCACATTTTAAACTTTTTCAGTCAAGTCTGTAAATAAAATGTTGTTCCCATATTAAAAAAAAAAAATCAAGACTTCTGGCTCAGACACAGAAACCAGAAAATCTGCTGACAATGCTGGGCACCAGGCCCGTGGAGAAACAAAAAACAGAGCTGGGCAGTTGAGCTGCCTCTGGAAAGGCAATGTACCCACTCCCAACCTTGGTCCCAATTCCCTGAGGCAGGTAAGTCTGCCCAAGCAGCACCTGGCCCCCACAGGTGGCCCTTAAACCCCAGCTCGCCCTCCCCCTGTTCAGGAGACCTACCCTTTCCTTCTATGCCCGGCCCAAAGACTCTGACTCTGCTGGTGTCCACAGCAGGCTCCACCCGGACCCGGGCGGGGAAGTGCGGCACCAGCTCGCCCCCGTACTGCACGGTCAGCGTGTACATGCCGGCCGTTAGTGGCACGTAGGTCACCGCGTAGGTGCCGTCCTTGTTGTTCTGAATGCTGACTTCGGCTTTCGTGCCTGAGTCCGAGACGGCTTCCAGGCCCAGAGCCCCAGGACCCGCTTCCGAACAGTCAACACTAAGCAGCCCGGCTTCACCCACTTTGCCCTGCTCCAAGCCGGGTCCTGACACCACAACCTTGGTGGGGTCAAATGGCATTTCGATGTCGGCTTTGAAGGGGGATCCAGGTATGTGGACTTCTTCAAAGAGTATGTTCACAAAGTACTCCCCGGGTTTTGTGGGAAGGTAAGAGACAGAGCAGGTCCCATCGCCATTGTCAGAGCACTCGATTTTGGCCTCGCAGGGGCCTTCCACGGTTAGGCCCAAACCTCCCATTCCGGCTCCTTTGGTGTCAATGGTGAACTCGGCAGGCTTGCCCACGAGGCCACCTTCAAGGCCAGGCCCGTGCGCCTTCACCTAGTTCAACAAAGAATAAAAGTCAAACTCTGCCTGCAGCTGGGCACTGCTACTCGGCCAGCCCTGCCATCCACATCACAACTACCACCTCCGCTGAAGTGGCCCTTCCTCCTGGGCCCCTAGTGTCCCTTACACATACACCTGAGTGACACACACACACACACCACAACGCACTCAATGCTTCAAGTGGCAAATAACTCAAGAGCACTCAAGTGAAAGGTACAGGTCGGAGGCGTGGCTGTTGGCACAGGACAAGAGTGGAGATGGTAACGTCCTTCCCCCAGTCCTGGCTCTTCTGAACCGCAGTGCGGCACCTGAGAACTAAGAGCTCATCCAAACATAGAAGGGCTCTCATGAGTTTCGATATAACTCTGCCTGCTGTACCTCATTCAATAAATTCTGCGTACTCAAAAATTAAGCTGTTTTTTTTTTTTTTTTTTAAAGAGGAAGGGATGAAGCCTTCATCTCTGATTTCACAAACGAGACAACTTTGCACATTCACGCCATTCAGACTGGTGGAAATACCTTGAAGGCAGGGCTAGCACAAGAAATAATATTGAGGGTTACATCTGTTTATAATATGTTGTTACAGCTTCTATAGGGCAAACTCAGTCAGCCTCCACGTTTACCTCACCCCATAAGCTGGCTTTGAAGCAAATACCATTAACATACAAATAAATGAGGGCAAAGGACTCGGCAACAGGGAATCCCTCACCAAAGTCTCCCAGCCAGACAGGGAGAGCAGGGATGGGTGTGCCCCACCTGCCAGGGGATGCTTCCGCCTGACAGGAGACTCGGTCAGCCATTGGGAACTAACGTTCACCACGAAGTAACTCTCCAAAGGTCTTTGCCAGGCAGGACCACGGGACCATGGCGTCATATTTCATGACAACAGGGCAAGTTCTCGAACAAAAACAAAAGCTGACCTTGCTGGGATCTGGAGGCAGTGAGGCCTCCACCGTGTAGGGGCTCCCAGGCACAGGGTGTCCGTCGTAAGCCACGTCCACAGCGTACAGCCCCTCCTCCCGAGGGATGAACTTGGCTGAGCTGCTCTCCCGGCCTGTCACAGGTGCCACCAGGCATGGCACAACCTTCCGGGAGGGGCTCAGAATCGTCACGTCCAGCTTCCCCTGGCCCCCTGCGCCTCGGGTGTCGATGGAAAACTCCTGATCCTTCCCCACCTCGATCCCTGGGAAAGGGAACAAGACAGAGTGAGGAGCAAGAATCAGCAAATGAGCTCTTTGGACATCTCAACCTCTACAACAATCGACAGCTGATGCAGGAGGACAAAAGGCAATCGAGACTAAGCACCAGCACATTCCATCCTTACTAAGAACCAGCACAAGAACAATGATTAATTAACAGTGATCACCGCTAGCATTTACTAAATTCATTTGATGCGTCACCCCAACATAGGGGTGTGCATTACTAACAAATGGTAGCAGATGGGCAAACAGGCTCAGAGAGGTTAGGTAACTCCGCTAGGGTGAGACATATCGGGCGGGACACAAAGGTAGGACTCAAGCCTAAGTTTATCTAACTCCATGATCTTTTTTTTTCTGGGGAGTCACGTATCTGATGCTGTTTTCTTTACTCACTTTTGATGTTGACCTCATATCAAAACAGCCTCATAGGTCCATGTTTTATCTACTTATTCTTGGCAGGAAAGTCAATCCTCCAGCCAAAGCCAACCCTCCCCTCCCCCAAGAAGGCCAAAGCCGTAGAGCTGGTATGGGCCAAGGCAAGTCCTGAGAACTGACTTGGACGACTTTTGAAAGGTCTCCACAAGGCTGCAGGAAACCCAGTGTTACACTTGACAAAAACAAGGAAAGGACTTCAAGCAAAACAAAAGCACACCATGGCCCAGGAAGCCTGACTCTGGGGCAATGAGCCTGCCAAAATGGACACTGAGGACTCATGAGCAAGGGATCTCGAAGCTCTGCATCCCAGAGGGCAGGAAGCTTCTCCTAATTGGCACCCTGCTTTTCCTGTTCAGAAGTCAAATCTCTTGAGTACACAGGCAAGGAGTGGCATGGGGACATGTGACAGAGTTAAGCAGTGACCATTCACATGCTCAGAGCTGGCCGCCCCTGGCCACAGAAGCCAACATACCGAGCTCTCACTCTGCAGACTCCGGGACTGAGAGCTGGCCTTGTTCACAGTTGTGCATTTGGGTCCCAGGTCAATAAAAGTGCTCACCAAGGCCACTACCGAGACCCTGGAGGAGCCAGGACAGAGGGCACGGCAGATCTGCCAGGTATGCATTTGCCCAGCTTGACTGGTGGCCCTGTGACCACCACTGAAGTACATCCAGTCTGGGACCACCAGCAAAGGAAGGGACTTAGGTGTGAGTGGTTTTCAAGACACATGGCTGACTTGAAAAGGCAGGCTGAAGATGTACGGGTACAACCTAGGATAACCTAAGATTAACAGTGCTGAATGCCTTCTACTGACACACCTATGACGCAGACAGGAAGTGTGGAGGGAAGAGTGGAAATGAGAATTTTGGTCAGCCCTAGGAAGGGAGAGAAGTGGTGGGTAACATGTAGTCAACTCAACCGTAATTTTTTTTAATGAAAATAGATTTACATATGACTTATATAAAAGATAATTTTATAGGCATTGTGAAACATCTGAGGCTGAGCATTGTACATCGGTGTTTGTATGAAACCACTCTTTACTTTTATATATAAGAAATGCTCCACAATTTAAAAAAAAATTGAGCTGGACAAGGTGGTGCACACCTGGAATCCCAGCATTTAGGAGGCTGAGGCAGGAAGATCACATCACCGTGAGTTCCAGGCCGGCTTGAACTAGATACATAAGGAGAGCCTGTCTCAAGAAAAGAAAAGGAAAAAAGAAAAAAGAAAAACTGAACATGCCAACATGCTAAATGAAATGAGCTGATGAGATCCCTAACAAGCTAAAGGACCCCTGGATGGGGACACAGGGTAGAGGAGAGGGGTGCATTGTGGTTGTGGTTTCTGGGTGCCAGGGACTTCCCTTCATGCCTGTCACCTAAATATGATTCAAACGCCAAAGATGGTTGGCATAGTTAGAAACTCATCTGAAAGATGAGCTTTTAAGGAAAACGCCCCATAGCAATAACAGCAGTTATTGGAGGCTATGTACTGGCCTCTACGTTAATTGTCACAGTATTCCCACAGGCGTGCTCGTGACCATCCTGCCCAGCCCCTCCTCCTGTACAAATGAAAAAACTAGTCTTGCCAGGCGTGGTGGCGCACGCCTGTCATCCCAGCACTTGGGAGGCTGAGGCAGTAGGATTGCTGTGAGTTCGAGACCAGCCTGGGCTACATAGTGAGTTCCAGGTCAGTCTCAACTACATAGTGAGACCCTGTTTCAAAAAAACCAAAACAAACAAACAAAAACGAGTCTCGCTGAGGCTTGGTGACAGGTGGGTCGCAGAGTTGCTTTGTAACATGGCCCTCACTCAAACCCACACCTAAGACACATTTGCTTCCCTGTAATTTCCACCTTTTGAAGGGACTCAAACAGCAGCCACCCCGGACACTTACTATTTTCCAGCCCATTGATTTTTATCTTGCTCAGATCCAGTGGAGCAGCAACACCCACGGTGAAAGGGCTTTTAGGGACAGGGTCGCCACCGTAAGTCACCAGAACCTGCATGTTGCCCTGGAATGAGAGAAAGAGCACACTCTTGGCGGCCAGCACACAAGCTTGGTACTTCAACCTGCCCTCTGGACCCTTCATTCCTCCTAGAGAGTGGATTTAGAAAGCATCTGACGCATTTCTTCAAGCTTTTGACCAAGGGCAAGAACAACAGAGAAATCAGATCCAGTAAGAGCAGCTGATGACCACAGGGCATGTACCGAGCATTCACCTGTAGTGAGCAGTGGAGCCCTGCGCTTTTATTCATTTCCTCAATTCAGTCTCAAAACAGACCTAAGGCAACATTCCCACTGTTGTCCCCATTTTTTCAAGACAGGAAACTAAGGCTCAGCAAGGTTAAAGGAACTTCTCCCTCACACATCTAGAAAGTGTGAGCCCTTCCTAACCTGCCCCACCACCTTCCCACCCAACACACAGCCAGCTCCAGCCACTGGGCCTCAGGCCACCAAACAAACACAACCAGTTTTTCCACATCCTGTGGATCGGTTTCAGGCCACCTGGATGCAAAAAGGGATTTGCAGTAGGTTCACCAGGAGCGGAGCTGTGCTTTCTTCAAGCAGCACACAGTATCTCTGCTGTTTCCTCTGAAGGAAAGAAAAGCTCCATGCGCAAAGGTGCCCTGTACTGTGGGATCAGGAGGGCCCTGTGCCCCCCTGCTGTCCTCCCACAGCCTCTGGGCCAGCTTCCTCTCCCTACAGTCCAAGGCTCTGTAAAAGCCTGCTGTCACTCAGAAGATCAAGGTCCCCCAGCTCACCTGCCCAGGCATAACCTACAGGGCATGGAGGAAGAGATGGTCCCCTACGCCCCCTTCCCCATAAAGCAGGCTCGGGGACATTCAGGCCCTCCAAAAAGCTGTTGCTGATAAAGAAGTGTTGAATGGGCCAGGGATTTAGCTCAGTGGAACCATGCCTGCCTTGAAAGCTCAAGGTCCGGAATTTGATCGCCAGTACCAAAAGAAAAAAAAAAAGTGTTGAATGGATGTAGCTTTTGGCATAGGTATATTTTCTCACATTCCTTTTGTAGTAAAGAAGGTGAGGGCCCAGTGTTTGGCTCAGTGGTTCCCACACCTAACTCACAAGTGCAAGGGGCCAAGTTCAATCCCTGGTACCAAAAAAAAAAAAAGGAAGGTGGAAAGCCAAGAAAAAAAGTGATTGTATCAATGAAGATGGAAGAATTGATTTCCCAGAATTTTTAACACTGCATACAAAACCAACAGGCCCCCTACCTCTAGTGTATAGCATTTCATGGTAAAATGTGTACCGGTCAAACTCAGCAGAGCTGAGAGCTAGCCAAGGGACAGGAAAGGTCTCCTCGAACTGTTTAATGAAAGACTGATTCGTGACTTCATCCACCTTGGAATTCCCAAGGTGCCAACTCCTCAGTTTGCCCCTACCCCCTAGGGCGAGCCTTGAGGCTAAGGAGTCCAGGAAATAACCTTCTCCCAACTCCTGGAAGTCTGCTGGTCACTTCTCTGAAGTGCTAAGAAGAGAGGGAAAAGTTAAGCCCACCTATCCCATGAAAGAAAGTATCTTCTCATTACTTGTCACAAAAGCAATGCAAAAACTCAGATAGGGAATTAACTATATCTTAAATAACCTAACAAGGGAGAAGAAAAAAACCTCAGAAATGTATACCCTTGGTGTGTTTAGCATTTCCAGTCCACACCCCTAACCTCAGGCCCAGATCAGCAATGGATTATACTTTTTCCCTACAGGGCTGTGAGGAGAGAGCTCTCTAGGCCACCTGCATCATTTCTCCACAAGGTGGGTGGCTGCATGGTGGTTTTATTTTACATGCTTCTGAGATCTGACCCTTATTCGGATAAACACAGGTACACAAGGACCCTGGCCTGACAAAAGATGAATGGAGAGAGCCACCAACAGAGCCCTTTGTGAGCAGCCCTGGCCACCACACTAAGAACATTTCTGGACAGGGACCGCTGTCCCGCGAGGTTCTGTAAGCCTGCTTGGTTTCCTGAAGGCACGATGGTATCACATGGAGTATCTGATTCCTAGTGGTTCCCAACACACACCGCCTGTAATGGAGCTGCTGCCACCAGCTCTGTCTCAAACTGTTCTGGACAGGGGAACCTCAGGTGAGAACTTTAAGCTACAGATAACCACAGCCAAAGAAGGCAGAAGTCAAAGTCCTCAGGAAAACAAACCATCATCTTTCTTTCTTTCTTTTCTTTTCTTTTTTTGTGCTGGGGTTCAAAGCCATCACCTTTCTGTAAAACCCAGGCCTTTGACCTCAGGGAAGTCCTCAAGCTCCAACGCACCATGTCCACCCCTCTAAGGCAAAAAGAGCTAGGAGCACTGTGGTGACAAAGGCGGACACACCCACTGGCCACACATCACTTGTCCCCTCCAGAGCTATCACCCCGGGGCCCAGCAGGAGAGCAGCCTTGCTGGGGTCAAGAAGCAGGAGCCAGCAGTCAGGGGCTCGGGGCTGAGGCAGGCGAGGAGTCGGTCTGCATTGAGGGGAAGCACCCACCCGTAACACCAGGAGCTGCTTCTGCAAAGTTCCGGCCTGCGATTCCCAAAAACCACCAGGAGAAGGTACACCCATGGGCATCAGTCCTCGACGAAGGCCCCACCAGCCCTCAGAACCATTAGCAAGAAAATTATTTACCTATTTACCACTGAGCAGGCTGCTAAGAAAGGAATAATCTAGCTACCGAAATATCAGGAGGACTCGCTCAGCTGTGTGTGGTGGCGCACACCTATAATCCCAGCACTCAGGAAGCTGAGGCAGGAGGACTGCCATGAGTTCAAGACCAGCCTGAACTACGCAGTGAGACCTTGTTCAAAAAACAAAACAAGGGCTGGGGATTTAGCTCAGTGGTTCCGCCGCCTGCCTTGCAAGCAGAAGGACCTGAGTTCGATCCCTGGTACCAAAAAAACAACATCACTCATTAGGATTTTTTTTTTGGTACCAGGAATCGAACTCAGGGTCTTGTGCTTATGTGGCAGACCCTACACTGCTGAGCTATATTCCCAGTCCTAGGATTTTTTTTTAAAAAGCACAGGAATGGGCAAGCCTGGAGATTCAAGGCCATGTTTCTAGACCAACAGACTGGACCCTGCACCAGAAAGCTACTTATACTGCCCAGCAAATTCTCATAGAAGAGACACGCTCTCCAGGATGTGTAGCCCCAAAGGGGAACAACAGCCAAAGCCACCCACCCCCGCTCTCGCTGTCCCCCTGCTCAGCGGGCCCAGGCTCAGTGTTCTGCCCCTCCCATCGTGGCTCACACAGGGGCTCCTTCCCTTCATCAGGCGTAAGTACTGAAATCTAGGCCTTTCCACGAGGGTATCTATGTCCAGGACCTTGAGGTGTGAACAGGAAATAAAGTAAAATTTTCAACAAATAAAATGAGTACAGTTTCTGTTCTGCAAGACGAACAGTGGTGGGAACAGAGGTGGTGGAGGCAGCACAGCACGGTGAATGTATTAATACCACTGAAGGGCACTTTTAACACGATTAAGATGGTAAATGTCATTGTATTAATACCACTGAAGGGCACTTTTAACACGATTAAGATGGTAAATGTCATGTATATTCCACTACCAAAACATGAGTTTTAAAAAGTTTTAAACACACACGGCCAGGGACTTAGCTCAGTGGTTCCACGACCTGCATCACAAGTGCAAGGGCCCAAGTTCGATCCCCGGTATAAAAAAAAAATTTAAACACATAAATGTGAACTTGTATAAAGAGATTGTTTTTTAGACCCTTACTGCATAAAGTAATCAGGATAAAGCAAACCTGAATTTCTACATTTTGTAAAAGGGAACAATTATTTGCTGCCCCAAATAACACCTCAGGCCTTAGGGACTAAGGCTGAACTGGCTCTGTGAGAAAAGACCCCCCAATAAAACACCTCATAAAAAGGTAAACATAAACTAAGCTAAAAGGGCTGACAAGGAAAAATACAAGTGTGGCAGCTCTTTCTCCCTGAGTTATTAACAAGAGACTGAGAGGCAGCTGGAAAGGAAGGGAGAGAATGTTTGTATATACACGCACGAGCAAATGTGGGTGTGTCAGAAAAAGGTAGGCCTGAGCTCCTAAAAATCAGAAACCCAAGATGGAGGGAGATGTGGGTCTGGTTTCCTGCTTGCTCCTCAGGAATCCTGCAGGTGGTGTGGAGAGCACCTACCAGGCTTTGGTCAGTGTGCCCAGAGAGAGACAGAAGGCAAGGCACAGTGAGCCACCTCCCAGGGCGCGGTGCCACCCCTAATGCTAATCACATCCCTACTGTCTGAGGCCAGCACTGTGTAGGCCTGGCCAGCCAGAGCAGAGGACAAGAAGGACGCTACCTGCTGGGTAGGTGTGTATTTGACGGTGTGTGAGTAGTCGTAGTTATCAATGATATCTAAGTCCTTCACCGCATCACCAGGAACAGGGCTGCTGAACCGCACGTCAAGTGGGGCTTTCCCAGCCCCCTTGGTGTAGACAGTGAAGTGGGTTGGCTTCCCATTCTCCACACCTAGAAGGACATGGGGACATGAGGGAAATCAGGCCAGCTGGAGGGCTTTCGCTTTTAGAACCAGTCGGACAGGTTCAACTGCATGACACCGCTTTAGGCCTTAGCAGGCGGTGAGGAGGCAGCATGCTGTGCCTGCCTCCATCTGAGCCCAGGGGTGAGGACCAATCCCTCGAGGTCTAGATCAAACACACCCAGTGTCACTGCACACAGGAGAGCCCCACCCGCACCATCTTACCTGTTCTGCTGAGCCCTGGGCCTTCCGCCTTCACTTTGCTGGCATCATGGGAAGGGTCAACTTTCACTCTGAAAGGGCTGGCGGGGATTTCCTGTGGCAGAGATGCGGTCTCAGAAGAAAAGCCCCTGAGATACTGCCAGTGTTTAGCCTTCTGCCCAAACACACAGGGCAAACCTTAGCACATCTATGGCATGTGGGTGAAGTCTACACACACCAGCATTAGTGAGGCCACGAGAGTTTGCTTCTCACACCTGCAGCCCTGAGAGCACAAACAAATCTGGGGACTCTGAACCTTCACTCCAGGTGTCAGGCACTGTGTATGAAAAGAACAGTACCCAGAATAAAATCCAAACTGACGTCACTCTATGGGAGTGTAGGAAGGTTAACACCAAGGAGCTAAGCTTGGGGACCACAAGGACGGAAACAGAATGATTATAATTCCTCAAAAAGCAAACTGCAGACAGAATAAAGGCAAAGAGGTGAAGTCAACTCAAGACCATAATAACCTTTAGGCACAAAACTTTCTCCTGAGATTCCTGTTATTAAGTAAAGTTAATTTAAATCATAAGAATTTCAAACTCTCTGTTTTCATGGTGCTACTCACCCAATCATCACACCATACACCTGACACTTCAAAACGTCGCTCCCTCCAAAAGTTTAAGGGTGGGGCCACAGTTATTGTTTCAAAGAGGTTAAAGAACAACATGACTAGCAGTTATTTGTGTTTCAGTCAGAAGCCAGATGAAAGTGTACAACAAATCTGTCTCCACTCTGTCCTACTTTTAAACATTAAATACACTGCCTCACTTCTGTAATTAAGTGGTAAAAATTTAGTTCTAGGTATTTTTTTTTTCCTTCTTGGTTTTAAGGAATCAGAGAAAAATCATCAAGCAGTTGTAAGATACCTTCCTATTCTTTAAAAAACCAAAAAGAAAACATGAATTCATGTCAGCAGAAAGAAGCCAGGCTACTCCTACTCCCTTCTGTCACCTCCCAGGCCCCAACACATACCTGTGATGCAAAGAGAACTTTGATAGTGTATCGCCCGGTGGCAGGAGGCACATATTTGACTGTAAATGTGTCATTAGCATTGTGAATAATGTCAAAATCCACATCTTCCTCATCCTCACTTAACACCCGGGCATCACATTTAATGCCAACGCTGACATCACCTGGAACAGACCAGCTTATTAAAGCATCACTTTACAAGACACAGCCTGTCCTGCACAATCACTTCCCAAACAGCAACAGAACCTAAGGGAGGGAAGATGTTATGTCAAGGTTTTGGAAAGGGGATGAAGGGTATCACCGAGAACATGACATAGGCTCATTAGGTGAACAATTACCTATCCATATGGACTACTTCCTGGTTCAAAGTTCACAGTTTTCCAAACATTATCAAACGAACTTTCTTCCCAAAGGAGCCATAATCACTAGGTTATGTGAAGACTGCTCTCACCTTCCCCAGCCTCGGTACAGTCCACTGTGAAGTGAGTGGGCTCGTTTGCCTTCAGACCACTTCTTTCCACGCCTGGCCCAAACACTTTGACCTTCTGAGGATGGCTACCTTGTCCAATGTTGACCTAGCGAAGACATTGAGAAAATTAGCAAATACTCCAACTTGCAAAACATGGTTGCCAACAGCCCTGCAGGGCAGGCTAGAGCACTCTGCTTTTCAGGCCACTCCACCTTTCAAGGCCCACCAAGGATGGGCTCTCGCCTCATATATTCTTTGGATGTCAGACACAGAGCCCAGATATGGCAATAAAACAGACTTTCTCAAACGACAGCCGGGACTCGCCTCACCACCTACCCTGTAGGGGCTGTGTGGGATGTTCACACCGCCCCAGACCACAGAAATGGTGTGCTTGATGGGCTTCACTGGGATGTACGAGCAGGCGTATGTGCCATCCATTCTGCTCTTCAGCTGTATGTCGATTGGCTGGCCTTCCCCATCCTGCAGAAGGGCCAAAATTGGGAACAGAGATGCCCTCACACTGCCTCTACCAAGTAGGCCACTGTGACCTCCCGAGACAGCCAAGGGGTTGGTTACCCGCTTAACCTGCGACACTTAGTAGAGCAGCTAGAGTGCCTCGTCCTCGCTCCACGATGACAACAGGTAACAAAATGCCACATCCTTTGTTGTTTTTTGAGACAGAGTCCCACCGTGTGGCTCAAGTGGGTCTCACACTGCTGGGCTCAAATGACTCTCCCACCTCGCCTCCCAAGGGATGGGACTCCAGGTGCATGCCACACACCCCACTTTATTTACTTTCAACTATTATGAGCCATGGCCCTCCACAAGAGCCACGGCCACTCAGTGCTTTTCACTTGCAATCCTTATACTCAAGTTCTTTGGACAATTACATTAGATAAACACATTTTCAACTCCTGACAAACCTCCCATGGTAATCTGAAACAAGTCTTCTCTCCACAGAATGCAAATGATCTATCAAGTTCGTGAAAACTGCCTCGCTTCTGTTAGTCTCCACCCTCACGTAACCTCATGAGACAGAATATATTCTTATTATTCCCAACAACACAGGGATGAGAATGAAAGCTGCGGATCAAATCCACTGACCAACCCACCATCCCACTTTTGATTTGACAACCCCAGAAACGTACCTGTGCGTATATCATTAAGGGAGCCTTTCCAGCATCTTTAGGGTCCACGACGAACTCAGCTGGGTTGTTCACAATGCACCCAGTTCTCTCCAAACCTGGCCCGTATGCTTGGACCTGGGGTAAAGGACCAATAATCATTCTCTTTCTGTGCAATATGAGAATAAAGCCCCCCATCTCAGACATGGCAAACCTTTCAGAGGCCAAGGGCCCAAGCTGCAACCCAAAACCCAGGTATTTATTATCACACAGTGCCAACACTACAATTAAACCTGCACTCTTGGCTGCGGGTATGGTGCTGGGATGACTTGGCTCGCAAGCCAACAGAGAGGGCTCTGTGTGCCCACTGTGGCACAAGTGCCATGACTTGCCACCACTCCCTATATGACAACTGGTATCCAAGGAACGGGGCAGGCTGGTTTCACAATATCCCTGTGAGGATGGTTATGGGAAACAAATCTTCAAGTAGGCTGTGACTTCAAAATGAATAGTACTGCGCTTGAGGCTATGGCTCAGTGGGAGAGTATTTGCCTAGCATACAAGGCCCTAGGAACAATCAGCAGCAGCCCTGCAAAGAAGAGGAGGGGAGAGGAGGGGGAAGGATGGAGAAGTAAAAGAAACGAAAAGAGAAAACAGTAAATCCCAGGCTCCCTGCCTTATTCTGAGCTGAGAGAAAAAAAAAAAAAAAAACTTCTAGTAAATGGGGAGAGACCTCTGACTCTGTCCAATTTCTATGTTCAGAACCTTTATCATGGAGACAACATCCAAAAATTTGCAGCTCCCAGACAGCAAAGGACTGATGGTTCGTCAAGGAATGACCTAAGGCCAAGCCCAAACTAACACCAGCCTCAAGACACCTGCCCAAGTGTTCCCCCAGCAATGCACATAGGATAAGGGGCCAACTCCAATCACTGGCCAGGCTGGCTCAGAGAGTGTGCTCATCAGCCTCCTAAGAACTTGAGGGAAAGCCCTCAGGAACACTTCCCCAACTTAGGAGAAGGGGAGCTGGAGGTGGGCAGTTGAGACAACCTTCATCTATGAGTATGTGGAAACTGTAACCACAAAAAAATGGCAAGACTGGAACAGGATGCTCTGGGTTACAGGAAAATAGCAGCTCCGGAGTCCCCTGCATAGGTCAGGCACGGTCACCACCTGTGTTGTCTCCATGTGACCTCAAATCTCCCCAGATGCTCTAGAAAGCAGATACTAGTACCCTGAGAACAGGCAGAGTGATAAGTTACTTGTCCAAGATTATAAAAGAGATCAGGGTACTATCCAGGCCAATGACTTTCCAAAGATCTAAAAGGATCTCTGCCATCTCTCAACTCTCAGGGGTTAGGGGAATGCGAGGGGTCAGGGAAGAGAGGAAAGAAACAGGTCAGGCTGGCTCACCAGATCTGGGTTGTAGTCTCCTGTGGCAGGGCGGATGAGGGCCATGTATGGGCTGTCTTTTATGTCTTCGTCGTCACACATGATGTGCACAGCATATTCTCCAGGCTCTTTGGGCCAGTATTTGACATCACACGATCCATCGTTCTGGTCGTCATACTCGATCTTTGCCTGGGAAGGGCCTTCAATGGCAAACCCTGTGGGGCAGGGTAGAAGGCCTCTGGTTATAATGTAGAAAGAGTCTGTTTTATCTTCACTACCAACTCATTCTTTCTTCTTCCTGAAAAGCTAAATATCAGCAAGAACTCTGAAATCTGTGCCTCCTTTTCCACAAAACCAAGGTCACTGAGAGATGGAAGGGACAGCATGGATTTACTTTTCTTTTTTACTCAAATGTCTATTGGCAACATGGCAATAGGTGCCAAAAGCTTTAAGCCAACACCTGCTCCTTGCCCTACCGAGCCCACTTCTGGGCCTTTACCTGAAGGAAATAACTGAGGATATGTACTCAGCAGTGTTTACGTAGCACAACTGTGGAAATAATTGGAGAACCCAACAAGAGAAATGCCCCTACAATGCAATTCCACGTATGCCATGGAAAGTGAAGGCATGCCCTGAATTCGACTCATGCATACAGATATAAAGACTTCCCCAAATAGTTTATGTGAAAATCCACATTTGTATGCGTATGGCAAAAAAGTCTGAAAGAATATACCAAAAGGTTAAATATTATCTCCAGACTAGAAGGTTATATCAAGATGTTCAATCCTTCTAATAAGGAACATTAAATGATTTCTTTTTTTTTCCCTCTCTCCTTTGCTTATTGCTTTATCTAAAACGGGGCCACTAAACTATAGTACAAGGGCCAAATCTGTCTTACTGCCTGTTTTAATAAATCAGATTTTACTGGAACATGGCCACATCCACTCATTCATACTTTTACCAGATGTGGTGGTGTACGCTTGTAATCCCAGCACCTGGGAGGCTGAATTGCTGAGAGTTCCAGGCCAGTGTGAGTTACATAAGGAGTTCAAGGCCAGCCTGAACTACACAGTGAGACCCTGTCTCAAAAACAAAAAAACATAAACAAAACCATATTTTTCTATGGCTGCGTTCAGGCTCCAATGATAGAATCACAAAATTATGACAGACAGGTTGAAAATATTTGCTATTTGGCCCTTTACAGGAAAAATTCCCTAAATCCTAATCTAAAATAATCATATATAAAATGATCAGATTTATATTTCAAATATATATTCAGTTTCACACCAAAGAAAATATTTACCTCCCAAGTTTTTTTTAATTACATAATAAGCTTGATTCAAAATTTACCAGCGCCTTTTCCCCTGATTAGTTATGTTTTACTGATTGTACTAGTAGAACTTTTTTTTTCAGTGCCAGACACCAAATTAATGGCTTCGCACATGTGAGGCAAGCACTCTACTACTGAGCTACATCCCAAACCCTTCTTATATTTTATTTTGAAGCAGATCTCAATAAGTCACCCAAGCTGCTCTTGAACTTGTGGATCCTCCTGCCTCAGCCTCCAGAGGCCCTGGGATTATAGGTATCCCCAAGTTTCAAATTTCAGGAAAATTCACTCATTCGTTAATCTAACCAAGGGTCAATCAACAATATTTGCCAAGTGCCTACTACGTCCCAAGCACTGTTTAGGTACCACGCGCCAACCAAGGGCCCCGCCACCAAGCACAAGTGCAGGGAAGAAGGCCAGAGGCTGGGGGCAGTGGGCAACTAGAAAGGTCATGGGGTTGGGTCTGTGGCTTTTCAGGCTGAAATACAGGACTTAATCCACTCTTCTAAAACAAATGTGTAGGTTTACTGACTCTTGCTGTGGAAAAAGAATACTTAGGACACGTCAGTAAAACAGACATCAGAAGGTGTAATAGAGATAGAGATTCCAGACACACTCAGAGTGGAGTGTGGGTGTGTAAAGACGCAAGAGCATGTTATACACTGGAGTGGGGCACAGGTAAAGGGGTGCCTTTAAGACAGGTAATCTACGCCAGGTGTGGTGGCGCATGGCTGTAACTCCAGCACTCAGAAGGCTGAGGCAGGAGGATCGCTGTGAGTTCCAGACCAGCCTGGGCTACATAGTGAGTTTCAGGTCAGTCTCAACTACATAGTGAGACCTGTCTCAAAAAAAAAAAAAAGACAGGTGGTGATGTAGGATGTGCACTTTTATTGTTGGTTATAGAGCAGGCTGTTTATCTGTGTTTGAAGTGGAGACATGCTGTTGTCAATGTAGCTAGCTGTGGTCTGGGGGTGGAGGAAGCGCAATTTGTAGAAGTAATTTACAGGTGAGAAGGACAGGCCCAGTGTCTGGAGTTCAAGACTTTAACGCTATGGGGGGGGGGGGGGTGTCAAAAGCCAGGTGGCCTCCAGAAAGCGAGGTGGGGAGCACTTGTCTTAAAGCTGCAGTTTTTCTTAAAAGTATTGTATAACCTTAAAATCTCAGGTGTCAGGATGGCCAAGTGGTCTAAGGTACCAGGTTCAAGCTTTTACAATCTGAATTTCTTTGTATCCTTTTTGAATTTTCTTTTTTTGATTTGTGGGGGGCCCTACTTCACCCCCTACACCACCCCAACTTTGGTCCCTTAGTTTTAAGGGTCTGAAGAAGGCTGAAGGTCTGACTAGAACTGTTTTAGGCTGAGCAGGGGCATCAATCCTGTCTAGCTAGGGACCAAATTCTCATTTTGACTGCTCTAAAAAAGACAGGGAACTAGTGGGGATTTTTTTTTAAATGGGGAATCAAACACAGAGCTTTGCACTTGCCAGGCAGACACTGTACTGCTGAGCTACAGCCCCTGCCCCATCATTTTTGATAGCCTAGTAAGAGGGCAAGGGCATATGAGACATTAGCCCAAAACAGCAATGGATTGTGTAACATAAAAGAATTTTAACGTATAGCATCATTGCCAAAGAAATGTAAACTTTTTTATCAGGTTGTGCTATAGAACCAAGACATTAGCCAGTTATTAAAGCTTATAGCATAATTTGACACAGTATCAATTTGTTATATAGAAGATATATTTGTAGAGCTATCAGGAATGTATCCATAACATTTAGTTTGGGTTTTTTTGGTGCTGGGGATCAAACTCAGGACCTTGTGCTTGCGAGGCAGGCGCAGTGCCACTGAGCTAAATACCCGGCCCAACATTTAGTTTTGATAATGAATAGGTTTCACCTTGTGCTGTTATTTAGTAGCAACATTAACATTTCAATTTCCTTGCCTCTTTTTCTACATAGTTTTTTTTTCGTTTTTGTTCCTACCTCAGAAGTGCAGGAGGAAAATGGCAGCTACTATTCCACAGAGGCACCCAGAGAAAGGCCTGTGAGGGTGGTCAGGAGGCTGAAGGCAGTGAGGCTGGGCGAGGCCCCAACACCCAGTGGACAGCAGGCCCAGGTGCCCCGAAACCCTCGGGCCTCGACAAGATGCTGGCCAGCTGCCTCCACTTACCCAGAGACCCCACTTCAGAGCCAATGGATTCTACCACGAAGTCAGCCGACCGCCCGACGATGCCGCCATGCAGACCAGGGCCCCAAGCTCGGACTTTCTGCATGCCTGCTTCAGGGCCAACCTGAACTTCAAAGGGGCTAGAAGGAAGGGAATGAGAAGCATTAAAGAACAGTAAAGATGAAGCTGCCTACAGCCATGAACAGCTAACACTCATTCTCTCCACTTACCTGATCCTTTCACCAAGTCCCAAACCCCAGGAAAGCCCTTCGTCCACACCGTCCCCTTACAGCCATTGTTATGTCAACAATATAAGAGGTCGCACTCAAGCCACACATACTGCGTGGCGCTATCCTGCACTCAGTGACCTTTGTGTGCAGGGTTCTCCAGACTGTGAGCCCCGGAAGTAAGGAAGTCCACGCGTCTCCATATCCTACTTACACTATTAGAAACCTCAGCTGAACAGGCTGTACCCTCATGTGTGAAAGAGTGTGCTTCAACTTTAAGGTGGGGAGCTTTTAAAAAGTGTGCTTAGATACTAAGAATCCTATACCTGATCCTCAGTTTTGCTTCTGAAGTTTCGGTTACATGCAACCAAATGTCTGGCATACGTGTCCTTTTCTTCACCTCTCACCACATAGGCACTGTATCATCACGTCACAGAAGAGTCACAGTACGATGCAGTATTTGCACAGACTATATTCATACAGCTTTTAGTATGTTGCTCTAATGCTATTCTATTATGAGTTACTGCTGTTAACCTTTTCCGGTCCCTATTTTATAAATTAAACTTTACTTTGCACACGTATGTATAAGAAGAAACATGGCCAATCTAGGCTTTAGCACTCTCCTTGACTTCAGGCATTCAATGCAGGTCCTAGAACACATGCCTCACGGATTTGGAGGGACTTCTGAAGTGGCCAAACATTTCTCAAGGCAAACTAAATGTATTCAGAATTTAAAGTTGCCCCCAGGAGAGCTAAAGAATACAGGAGTGCAGGGAGGAAATGCAACACCCAGAAGGCAAAGCTTTGGGTGGAATCCCTCGGTTCCTGACACCACTCACATAGATGGTTTTAATGTAAAACCATAGCAGATTGCGCCCCCCTGGCATCTGTAAAAGGGGGCATTCATTGAAAAAACAAGTACTTCGGTTTCTGTAAGGCTGTGTAGACAGATAGTGCATTTGCTCTCTATTACTGCGCCTTCTGGCTTCCTTGCCTCCCTCCAGCCCCAAACCACTAGCATTTGATTTAAAGCAAAGCAGCTGAAACCACAGCGACTTTCTGCTGCTTTTGAGAATAAGCCAAATGTCTGTGTGCTACTCTGAGAGGGGGGGAAAGAAAAGCTTTCAACAAAGCAGATCTCTTTTCCCTCCTGCAGACTGCAAAGCAGCAGCCTGTGAGCTGCCCTGAGCTGAGGCTGAGACTCACCTCTTCGGAATGTGGTGTCCCCCCCACGTGATGGCAATGCTGTACTTCCCCGGGGTGCTGGGGTAATACTCGAATGTGTAGACCCCATCCTGAAAGCCTTTCTGCTTCACCAACTCCTCCAGGCCTTCTGTGGGAAGAAAGCACACAATCATTCCAGCACAACCTGAGGCTCGCAGCAAAAGCCAACACAAAAGCACCCAGTAGGCAATGTCCACAACAAGCCACGCAGGAAAACTGAGCTGCCTGAGTGCGGGACCCCCAAAACCTGGAAGGGGACTCCAGGCTAAAAGCAGCCTCATCTCTTCCCCAAAGCGTGAGAAACGGAGGGATTGCTGGCTAAATGGCTGGAGACAGTACTCTGGGCCAGAGGGACCCTGAGGTCCTGGATCTGTGTAGAGATAAATCTAGTCACCCCTCAGTACTGCCCAAAAACCGTCGCCACCCTTCTCAGCCCCCCACAAAAACTGGGGGGGTACCCTTATGAGTATTTGGCTTCAGCCCACCAGCATAACTTTTACCACTGACACCGAACAACAGCAAGAAAGTCCTTCTGTGCTATCTACAACAGGACAAGTTTTAGATGCTACACCACAAACCCAGACCCGGCCATCAGGCAGAAACTTGCTTTATATTGAGCACTGAGGTCTGGCCAAGAAAGCTGTTGAATAAAGCAAGTCTCTAAAGTCAGGAAGAAATGCCTCCTTGGCTCCAATTACAACAAGCTGTGAGGGAAGACGGCCCCAAAGGAGCCTGGCCCGAGGTCTGGGCAGTCTAGAACTTCGGTTGCTTGCAGGGCACAGCCTGCCCCAAAACTTGGTGCTCTGTGATCCAATATTAACTTGGTGAAACTCAGAATCCTCCTGCCCCAGTCTGATGACAACAGAGAGGGCAGGAGCAGCCCCAGTGCAAGAAACTCAATTCCAGGTGCCACGGGACCCAGCACGGCTACACCTCCTACCAGAAATGCTGGACTGCTTCTCTGTTCTGGACTAGACACCTGTCTCCATGTCTGCTGTCTCCATCCCTAAAGCAGGGAGTGAGAACAGGCTGCTGGGTATAACCTGGCCTCCAGTAATGTCACTTACTTACAAAGAAAACCCCGTGGTAGGGAATTTTATTTTCTTCCTATAAGCACTGATCACAGTAATAAGAGTAGTAACTGACATAATTTCATAGTCAATAAAATGCAAACCTGTACTGGGGCAATCAATGGCTTCGGAGAATGTGCTTGAATTCCAGATCAGATGCCTACAAACTGCGTGACTTTGGAAAAGAACCTTCTACTCTGAGGTTAGGTCTCCATGAATAAAAAAATATACCACTATGGGTGTTGCTCCAACAGCAGCATTTCTCCAATTCCCTTACATGGCTGCTGCTTTTTTTTTACTCCCAGTGGTCTTAATGTAATGTAAGGATATCAAGCCACCTACTGTCCTTGCCCACTTCCTGGGCAGAGAGTACTAATCAATCACAGCTCTCTTCCCCGAAGAGTCCAGATAGCCTCAATTCTTTGTCACAGCTCTGCAGACAAACCAATCAGAACTGCTGATGGGATGAAATCCATACGCCATAACTGAAAAGTTAGTGAAAAATCACAACGGAGATAGGAATGAAAGGAGCACTTACTAGGACCCTTCACGGTTATGCTGAGATCCCCGCTTCCAGCAGCTTTGGTATCAACTCTGAAGTCTGCAGTCTCGCGGATTCGAACACCTTTGGGCTGCAGGCCTCGACCACTGGCCCGGCAGGCATTTGGATTGCAGGCTACAAGCAGAGTTTTAACATCAGTTCAAGCGTTCATTCTTACTCAAAGATGAGAAGCCAAGGTAACTTGGAGCCAATCGCCAAAAAAAAATATTTGCTCTGTACAGAGTATGCAGCAGTTGCCCGAGCCCAAGGTCCCATTCAGGGAGCACACCAGCTCGCGAACAAGAATAAAACATAACTCTGTCAGGCCCCACTACAGAAGAACCGGCAGTCACTGTGGCAATGGAGAGAGGAAAGCGTGGCGAAACCACACTACGCTCCTGGCTCAGCCTTCATCCTTTCATTGTGAGGAGGAGTCAAGACGACTGAGTGCTGGACATGACTCAAATCTCACTGCCACACTCAAGGGCCCAGTAATTGGGAAAATCAGACTTTTTCAAGTCTACTTGGAAAATGCAGGGCCTGAAAATGTCTACCTGGATTCCAAACCGTAGGTCAGTCATTTCTCAAGCTCTAATCACGGTTGTCTTCCACATGAACAGCCAGGCAAAACAACAGAGTGCTCAAGACAGACAGTCAAGCCTCACTTGGCCAAGGCAGACCAACCTTTCAGCACTAGCTGTCACAAGGTTCTCAGAATCTGGGAGGCTATGAAAGCAAGGAGCAGCAGGAAATGCCACTTCTGACTTGACCTCTAGGGCTATTTCAAAACCCTAAAGCTCTCACACTAAAAGCTCAAGACTAAGAGAGTTTCTAGCACTCTTTTCATGAAAGGTCCACACGGACCTCTGGTGTTAGTCAGAGGTTGATAAAAGACACCTTTGTGCCCTAGGAATTCTTTATCTAGCATGGGCAACCTTCTCGTTAAACAGAAATGGGAAATTCATGGGTTCAAAGTCCCCTCGTCTACTAGGTGGCTTTTTCTTTCCAAATCTCACTCTGCATATGTGGTGGACCTCTACACACGGGGGTTTATAGGCTCCAGAAGAGACTGCTGCACAGAAGGAAGGTAACTGTAACATCTGGCTGCTCCTCCCTGCAATGTCCACACTTCCCAAAGAGGCAGACAAACTTTCTTGGAATTAAGAGAGAATTTTAGATGGATCGTGAGTGGGCTAAGTTTATAGTGGCACTTTGACAAGTGACATTCGTTTTCCATTGTGACAGAGATAGAAAAGTTCTTTTAACCTCAAATCTTTATAGCAGGAGGTAGTAAATCAGAAGAAAGGGTCTATTAATTAAATACTGCACAGTGTAAGTGATAGATGGGGTGGATATGCCAGAAATGAGAAAAAAAAAAAAAAAAAAAAAACAGTACATGACTGAGAGCAGGTCAGGAAACACTAGAAAAATCAGGAAAGCTGGTCCAAAGTCCTTTTCTTCTCATGTCAAAAACAGTTTTGCTAGGGGCCAGGGATTTAGCTCAGTGGTGCCACCGCCTGCCTCGTGAGGTCCAGAGTTCGATTCCCGGTACCAAAAAAAAAAAGTTTTGCTTAGGAATATTTTAAAGGTTTTGTTTGTTTTTCCTTTGTCAAAGGGAGAAAGGTTGCTCGCACTAGAAATAAGTCACAACAGGATGATAGGACTTCCTCAGAGGGTTTAAATGTGTCCTAAAACACATACACACACTCATGGAAATTTTGAACATGTGTAACAGTCTCAACATCTGAAGGGTAAATGCTCAGCTTGTAGAAATACTGAACAGAGCTGAAGAGCAGGCAGGAAACTGTCAGATCTTCTATTATCTTGCAAAGCCTTCGATATATTTAAACTCAGTTAGATAGTGGGTATGGGGTCTGGCTGCACAAGTTGTAATAACACCCGTATTTCCTGAAGTCACAAAGGGCACAAAGAACCGGCAGAAACAAACACCCCACCCAACCAGCCCTTACCAAGCAAGAGCCTCTGGCCCAGTGCTCGCAACTAGGAAGCCAGCAGCTTCAGGTCCAGGCTGGCCCAGAGACAGGATTCGGAAGAGGAAGCCAAGTCTGCAGGCGCAGAGGTGCAGATGCGGAGGATAGAACAGGAAAGGCAAGTATGGGTTAGAAAAGTAGGCACAGTTGGAAAGAAAAAAAAAGGAGGGGAGCAACCAAGTCTGGAGAGGTCTAACATTAGAGAAAAACTTGTGTTCCTGGTGGACAACGGATTAGAAGAGCAGTTAAGGGCACAGTTAACAGAGACGGAGGTTCAGCTCTTACGGACCCCTCACGGCACTGACTGTGACACGCAGGTGGGATGACAGTTAGAGGCAGGGGTGCTAAGTGTCTGGCAGCCAGGGAAGGCTGAGCAGCGGAGGCTGGAGGCCACCTGCTGCACCAATCTCGGTGACAGAAGCTAGCTCCCCCGTATGCTTCTTTGGGGAGCTCACCCAGTACATGAGTTCATACCCTTCATGCCCTTCGGTTCTGTGTGACTTACGAAAAATACAGATTAAGTGTTCTTTATTCAAAATGCTTAGGACCAAAAACATGTCTCAGACTTCAGCTTTTAATCTAATTTTTCTTTTTGGGGGAGATATTAGAATGTCTGCACGGATTCTGATAGTTAAGCATACTCAATCCCAAAATATGAAATCTAAAATGCTCCACAATCTAAAGCTCTCTGTGCCCTAAAACACACACATACACGCATCACATCGGTGCTCAAAACACTTTAGATTTTGAAGCATCTCAGATTTCAGATTGGAATGCTCAACCTACTGTAGACTGGATCTAAAATGCCCCCCAAAAGCCCCTGTGTTGAAGGCTTTGTCCCTAGCCTGAGGCATTACTAGGAGGTAAGGGGCCTTTAGGAGGCGGGTCTTAGTAGGCAGAAGTTAAGGCCACTGGGGGTGGGTCCTGAAGGGATCCTAGCCCCGTCTCTTCCTCCCTTTGCTACCAGCTGCCATGAAGTGGGCGGTTCCTCTGTCATAATGTACTGTGCCAGGGCGGGTACAAACGCAACAGAGCCGAGTGCCCATGGGCTGAAACCACTAAAAGTGTGCGCCAAAATAAACCTTTCCTCCTCCTATTAATTTGATTATCTCAGGTATTCTGTCACAGCGCTTGGAAGCTAACAACCTGTGTTAGTATTAACAGCTTAACGAGAGAGTAATTCACTTCCTGCTGAAGAAACCCAGCACAAAAGGGATGGGGCAAGGTTGGTATTGGGCGAGACCACCTTGCGGCCTCGGTGCCCAGCTGCACAGTCTCCAAGCCAGAAGCACTCACCTTCCCCCACTTGCACAAGAAAGGGACTCTTGGGAATAGTGTCCCCAGCAAAGAACACCTTGACCGCGTGAGGGCCAGGCTGCACTGGTTTGTACACACATCGGTACACCTGGTTTCCTTTGTCTTCCACACACAACTCCACCGTGTTCTTCCCCTGGGGATCTTCCACTTCCACGACAATGTCACCCACACCAGCTCCTGGAAAGAGTGAGCATTCCATGAGTCCGAGCTCCCGCTCAGACAGCTCCCTGCCGAGCGGTGCAAAATACAGAGGGATTCAGAGGAGCTTGGGAAGGTCACGCGGAGACACTGACCACCATCCTCCTGGGGTGGTGGGGCTGGCACTGAACTTGTTCAGGTTCACATTCTCTATTTTCCAAATTATCTACACTGAAAAGAAGGTTAACAATCAAGTCACGGGGCTGGGGATTTGGCTCAACGGTTCCACCACCTGCCAAGCAAGCACGAGGGCCTGAGTTCAATCCCCAGTACCAAAAACAAAAAAACAAACAATCCAAGTCATATGTCTTAGACAGGCCATCCCCTCCCCCAACAGGGTCTCAGCATAGAACTTCTACTAGATGATTGAGCTGGGTGTGGTGGTGCACGCCTGTAATCCCAGCACTCAGGAGGCTGAGGCAGGAGGATCACTGTGAGTTCGAGACCGGCCTGGGCTACACAGTGAGTTCCAGGTCAGTCTCAACTACACAGTGAGACCCTGTCTCAAAAAAATCAAAAACAAAAACAAAAACAAACAAACAAAAAAACTTAACTTTCTGGGCCAGGGATTTAGCTCAGTGGTTCTACCACCTGCCTCGCAAGGTTCTGAGTTTGATCCCTGGTACAAAAAAAACCTCGCTTGCTTTGGAAAATTTAGTAAAGTCAGAAATATATACAGAAATTGATTACTAATCAATCATAGTCAAGCCTGATGATAAAACTTTTGAAAAGCTAGTTTTACAAAACAGAAACACATAATACACATTGGGAAAATTTGATTTTACGGTTTGTTCTCTTTAAAAGACAAGTCTTCAGCTGGATGTAGTGGCACACGCCTGTATTCCAGCACTATGGGAGGCTGAGGAAGGAAATCACAAGTTCAAATCTATCCCAGGCAAATAGCAACTTAGTAAGATACTGTCTCAAAATTTAAAAAAAAAACTTTAAAAGGGGGTTGGGTGCTGGGAATGTAGCAGACAGAAAGAAGGCCCTGGGTTCAGTTCCCAGTACCCGCTCCAAAAAAAGGCAAGCCTTCAAATCCTGAGGACTATTTATATTTCAGGTTCTAGAAGAAAGCTCAAAGTCCAATCGATGGAAGAAGACACAATACCTGCTGTGTAGATGTCAAAATAGGTGGACTTATTGGCAATGTTCCCTGCAGCTTCCAACCCTGGGCCTTTGGCAGTGACTTTACTGGCATCTCCTTGGGCCTTGTCAACATTCACTTCAAATGGGCTCTTGGAGATGTGCTGTCCTGCAAAGAGGACGGTGACCTAAGAGGTGACAGACAGGGGAGATGTAATCATTTCTCCGTGCCTAGCAAAATGACTATTAAGCCTTGTGCATCAATGATCTTTTTCTGCACGCTCGGTACCACGTACACAAAGACAGCTGGAATCAGAAGCCGGGAACCAGGTAAACAGCTTCGATGGGACGCCTACCTGGCCCCACCATGCAGCTGTGACTGTGTACCTTCTGCAAACTACAATACTTATAGCAGATACGCTTAGCCTTTTGAGCAGGAAAAGAGTAACTCTTCTAGTCAATCTCTAGACATGCGTCCATCGGAGGGCTGTACGTGCAGGGCTTCCGTCCTCCCAGAATATCATATGTGTTCCCAAGATTTCAAACTGATAGTCAAAGTATTTTTCAAAGGACCAAGATCATTCTTAGGTATATATATTTGAGACAAAGTACAATGATTTGCATCTAAAACTTGAGGCACACTTCTTATCTTTGAAATTTTTTCAAGAGAACTGGATTGAGTTTCATGTGAATCCATACTTGGCTTGAAAGAATAAATTACATCGTAAAATGCTCCTCTTTAAGACTGCTTTTTTCCAAATTCATAATTTTTTAAGTTAAAGAAGAATCTAAGTCCAGGGGGATTCATGAAACGCCCAAGGTGGTGAGTGAGTAGAGTCTACGTCTCTGACACTGGCCCTAATACACAGGGATTGGCCATCATATGCTGCTGTGGGCCTTCTTCGATGTAGGGGACACCCCTGGGTCACCCCACTTCCTCTAGAACAGGCTCTCAGCCCCTGCCCTACGGGCTACCTGCACACACCTGTGACCAGAATCATGGGATTGAGCCCGTGAGTCGAGGTACCACTGTCCTATCTCAAAGAGAACTCAAGACACAAAAGGCCTGGGGCTTGACCACTGTCACTTCCCCAGGGGCTCAGAGTCAGCACGTCCTTCCAACCTCTGGCTTCAATGCCAGCAGAGCCAGACCTCCAGACCACTTCAGAGGAGGACACCTAAGGAATTGCTAAGGACAGAGTCCAAAGTTTCATCTACTACACTCCAGAGATGCAGCTGCGACCACCAGCCACCAATATGGAGTCAGACAAAACTCAGGACTTTATAAGGAACCTGCTGGTGGAATTTAAACAGAGAAGCTAATGTCTGAAGTCTGACTCACGGGTTTTAAGTTTTCTACAATGGGAATGGATACTTTGAAAAGAAGATAACTTAAGAAAATCACTCTTTGAGGCTTGAGTAGAGCGCAGTGGTAGAGAGCTTGTCTAGTATATGAGAGGCCCAGAACTTGGGACAAAGAAGACCCCTCTTCTTCCCTTAGATCTCCCTCTTTTACAAATATCCGAATAAGCCAAGAGTGTCTAAGCCATGACTCATCTTACTTTGTGCAGCCCGGTGACCTTGGGCAGATACTCCACAGAGTATGTCTTGTTCTTGTCGCTGACAGGGGTGACCTGTGCCTAGAAAGGAAGGGGTGTAACAGAGAAGGTGTCAGGTGTGAGGAATGCTGTGTCAGCCAAGGTCCTGCAGCAACCAGCCAGGATGGGAACCCTGGAGGTTCTACTTCCTGCCTGCCCGTCCTGCAGAGGGTACAGGAAAGAAGCAGCCTGAACTCCCACAAACAAACCACCTGGCGCAAAGCACAAAGTCAGGACTGGCACTGTCCAGGGCAAGCACTCCGTGGATGACAGAGAACATTAGACTTAAACATTCATCGGCTGAGTAGTTATTCAAGGTCTACAAGAGACAGGTATATGGTGTACACAAATAATTCTGGCAGTTGGGAGGCCGTGGCAGGAGGATCACAAGTTGGAGCAAATTCAAGGCCAGCCTGAGCTACATAGTAACACTCTGTCTCTCAAGTGGGGAGAGAGTGCGTATGAAATGCAGTACGCAATGCATGCCATTGTAAGTACCAAAAACAAAATAATGAGCAAGCAAGGTGGGTACATGCCCTGCCTCAGAGGGAAAAACAAAAAATACAACAGTAAATTTAGCATTTTAAATTGTGTTAAGTATCAGGAATAAAATATGGTCAAAAGAAAATATAAGCAGGGCCAGGGATTTATTTAGCTCAGTGGTTCTGCCACCTGCCTCGCAAGTACAAGGTCCCGAGTTCGATCCCCAGTGCCAAAAAGAAAATATAAGCAAACAGAAAGGCCCTGAGGAAAGAGACAAAGAATGATCAGTGTGAGAAGAGATCAGGGCATGAACCACCCCACTAAGGCCTTTGCTAAAGCCAAAGTGAACTTTGCTTTATTCACCCTTGTGTCCTTCAGAATTAATTTATAGTGCATCTCAAGGCACAGCTCTCGGCAAGTTACTTTAACCACTAGAGGCTTCAGGGTCCAGCTGGTGCAGAACACGGTGGCTGCAGTCTAGACGGAAAGTGGAGGCTCCCTTGCAGGCCCTACCACAGACCCACAGCTCCAGGGGAAGGGTGTATCCTCCAACATACCT
Source organism: Fukomys damarensis (assembly GCF_012274545.1). Classification (NCBI taxonomy): domain Eukaryota; kingdom Metazoa; phylum Chordata; class Mammalia; order Rodentia; family Bathyergidae; genus Fukomys; species Fukomys damarensis. Next base: position 36,787,057 of record NW_022900940.1, read on the forward strand.
CTTCTTTGTTCCCTTCTGGGTCCTCGATAAACACCATCACCTCTCCCTGCCCGGCGCTGATGGTATCCACAGTGAACTTGGCTGGTTGCTTCACCATGTTTCCGGTGGGTTCAATCCCTGTCACAAGTATACAGGGCTCATTAGACGCTGGGCGAAGCTGTGGCACGAACTGTCACCGGCTGTGTCACGCAGAAGGCAGGGACAAACTGCCCAGCAGCACAACCAGACAGCTGCAGAGCCTTATTTTGTCTGTGTTATGTAAGCAGCATGCAGGTGTAAGAAATGATACCCTGGGCTGGGGACTTAGCTCATTGCGTGTCTGCCTGGCAAGTTCAAGATGCTGAGTTCAGTCTCCAGTGGGAGGGGACACACGACCTCCCTTTCCCTGGTTCTTCCAATGGTAACATCACGCAAAGCTACAGCACAATATTACAACCAGAGAGCAACGCAGTCAGGATGCAGAGCCTTCTTGGCCACCGAGATGCGTCACGCTGCCCTTTTAAAGTCTCACACTTCCCTTCCTCCGCACCCTTCTCTTGCTTCTGACAACCAGTAATTCATTCTCCATCTCTATAATCTTATCACAGCAAGAATGTTTATCAATGGAAGCACACATTATGCAATTGCATGGAATCTGTTTTTCTTTAAGGGTTCTCTGCAGACCTGACCAGGGTTGCTACTCATACCAATACTTGTTACTCTGGATGGGGGAAGCTCACAAGAAAGACAGGAGACAGGCAATTTCAGCCCGCTCTACCCTCGACTCCAGGGAGAGAGGGGATAGAGACTGAGTTGGTATCAATCACAGCTCATAAAAATCCCTGAAGTGTGGAGCTGAGCAGGCTTCTGGGTTGATGACCATGTGCCAGGAGGGCGGCTGGCCCCAACTCCACGGGGCCAGAATCTCCTGGGCCCAGGACCCTTTCTAACCACACCCAGGGGCCTCTTCCTCTGTGTCCCTTGTTATACAATAACTCTGTCAGCACATGTGTTCCCTGCGCTCTGTGAGCGACGCCAGCAATCAATGACAACTGAGAGCCCACTGGCCTTACCGCTGGGTCTGCAAGGGGGGCGTTCAGGACGGAGTCCTGACTAGGGGCGCCAGTTTGCTGTGAGAATTGACCACACTAAGATGCTCAGAATTCAAGGATCGGTCATTATGGAGAAAAACCAACACTTTGGTGGCCAGCAATGTGCAGCACCAAGAATAGCAGTAGGAAGAGAGTATTTTTCCTTTAGTTTTGCGTGAGAATACAGAAGGGCAAACAGTTTGTCTTACACAATAAGCCCACACTCCTCTGGGATAAATGTCAGGGAGCACAGGGATGGGTTGTACAGCAGTTACTTGGCTAATAGTTTTGTGGGGGTGTCGTTTCTTGTTTTAAAGAAACTGCCACACTGTGCTCCAGGGTGGCTATGCCACTTTAAAGTTCCACCAGCAACGGGGGAGTAGTCCAGGCCCACTCCGTTGCTGTCACTAATTTTTATTTTTTTAGGCACTCTGATCGGGTATAGTGACTTTAGCATTTCTCTGATGCCTAATGGTACTGAACATCATCCCATATATGCCTCTCTGCGTTGGTTTATTCTCTTAGGTAAAATTGTGTTTTGCCGATTTTCTCATCAGATTTGTTTTTCAACTACTGAATTTTGCTAATTCCTTGGATGTCCCAGACGCTATGTGGACTGCAAGTATTTTCTCCCGGCCTTTAGCTTGACTTTTTATCTTTGCAACCATAAAAAGTTTTGGGATGTTTTTAAAGGTTTTTAAATACAAAACCAGCTGGGCATGGTGGCGCATGCCTGTAATCCCTGCACTCAGGAGGCTGAGGCAGAAGGATCCCTGTGAGTTCGAGACCAGCCTGGGCTACATAGTGAGTTCCAAGTGAGTCTCAACTGCATAGTGAGACCCTGTCTCAAAAAACAAAAAAAAAAAAAAAAAAATCAAATGCAAAACCAGCCCCAGGCTCCCAGTTCTGCGTGACATGACGTCCAGGTGGCCTGCAGGGCAGGAATGTGGGTGTGCTGCCCAACAGTGGGTTGTTCCTTTCACCAGGAAAAGCCCAGCTCTCCTCTGCTGTGCCAAGTATGCGGGACACAGATTCCCTTTTCAAGTTTTAAAAGTTTATGATTTAGGACCAGGGATTCAGCTCAGTGGTTCCACTGCCTGCCTTGCAAGCGCAAGGACCAGGGTTTGACCCCTGGTACCAAAAAGAAAAAAAAAGATAGTTTATGATTTCGATGAAGTCTAACTTAGCCATTTTTGTTCCCCCTCACAGGGATGCTTTTAATGTCAAATCTATGAACTCTCTGGCTAGCCCTAGATCTCAAGATCCTCTTCTTTACTTTTTCCTGGAAGTCTTATAATTACGTTTTATATTTAAGTGACTAATTGATCCAGTTTGAGTTAAATTCTGTTTTAGTTACAATACTAACAAGAAGTTTGTTTCTGTTTCTGCTTGTGGATGTCCAATTTCCCCAGTGTCACATATTAGAAGCTCTACTTCCTCTAATGACTTCTGTATTTCTCCTGTCTAACCAGTTGTACGTGTGATGTGGGTTCCCTGCTCTGCTGCACTGATCTGTGTTCTACCCTTCTGCCAATATCACAGTCTGGATCTCTGTAACGGTAGCTGAAATCAGGAGAACTAATCCCGCCCATGTTATTCTTTTTCAGTCTAACAGTCTCCCAGTGGAGCTACACACTGACTAGTTTATTTATTTTTTATCAGAACTATTGCCACTACTGTAGTTCCTCTGGCTTTTCCGTACACTTATTTCAGAACAAATGAATATAGAATATATCTGCAAAAGATCTTGCTGGGATTCGGGAGGGGGGGTGAAATGCTGGGGATCAAACCCAGAATCTCTAGGGCAAGCACCTCACTACTGAACTCAAACCCAGCCAGGCTGGAATTTTAATAGCAAATATGTTGACACGACATTTTGGCAATAACCAACATCTTTAGTATTTGACATTCATAATCCATGAAAATAGTACAGTTGTCTCTCTACTTATTTAGGTCTTTACCTCTTATCAGTGTCGTTTCTAGTACATAATATATAGTATATAGCTTCTAATATATAAATCTTGTATGTTTTATTACATTTATACTTATTTCTCCTTTCCTTTTTCACTGACTTGTATGCTATTTTTATCTTTTTTTTTTCGGTACCAGAGATCAAACTTGGGCCCTCGCGCTTGCAATGCAGGCAACAGAACCACTGAGCCAAACCCCAGCCCCTTTTACACTATGTTTAATTCTGGAGTCCAAATGCTCACTTGCGCTTGCGAGGCAGATGGCGGAACTACTGAGCTAAATCCCTGGCCCTCCTGATTTTGATATACTGCTTTTGTACGTATCCTTGACCTTGCCGGCCTTATTTATTCAGAGGGTTTTCTGCCAGGCATGCTGGTGCACACCTGTAATCCCAACACTCAGTAGGCTGAGGCAGGAGGATTGATGAGAGTTCAAGGCCACGCATACATAGTGAGAACCTATCCAGAAAAGAAAAACAAAATAAAAAGCAAAGTGGGGGTTGTTTTGGTGGCTTTGATTTTTATCACGATTCTTTGGGATTTTCAACATGCACATTCGTGTTGTCTGCAAATGGGGACAGTTTCAGTTTTAAATTTTTAACCTGCATGTTTTTAATTCCCTTTTCCTGCCTAATTTCACTGTTGGAAGCTTCCAGTATCATGCTCAACAGCAGTGGCCAGAGCAACTGCCTTTGCCTTGCCCCTGATTTGGAGGAAGATGTTCGGTCTTCTGGCACTAATTATGATACCAGCTGTGGGTTTCTTGTGGTCGCTACTCTGTACTGAATGGAGGAAGTTCCCCTCTATTCCTTTTTTCAGTTCTTATCATGAATGGCTGTTGAATTTTGTCAGGTGCTTGACCTGCTTCTGATACAAGGAGGTAACTTTTCTTCATTAGTCTGTTACAGTAAGATGGGAGATCGGTAAGATGGGAGATCGTGTTGAAAGATTTGCTAACAGTGAACAGGCGTGCATCACTGGAATAAGCTCTGCTTGGTCATGAAGTATAATTCATTTTATTTACTGCTAAATTTTGTATGCTAATATTTTGTGGTGGCCATTTACATCTATATTCTGAGGGATACTAGCCTGCAGTTTTCTTTTCTTTTTTTTTTTGATACTCTCTTTGGTTTTGGTATTAATTTCATAAAATGAGTTGCTAAACATTCTTTCTGCATATTTTCTGGAAGAGGTTGCATAAAATTGGTTTTGGCTCTTCTAAATCTTTGATGCGAAATCTCTAGAGAAACCCTCTGGGCTGGGAAGATTCTTTTTCAAGAACTTTAAAAACTCTGCAAAATTAAAGCCCATCATGCTAGCCCAGGCCCCAAATCCAAGCTACTGAAAGGATCACAAGTATGAGGCCAGCCTGGGTAACTCAATAAGAATCTGTCTAAAAATGGGGGGCGGGCCCTAGGGATGTGAGCTCAGTGAAAAGGACTATTTGGTCCCTAGTATGTCTCTCCCTCTCTCTGTCTCTCTCAGAGGCACACAAATTCTACTGGATATCATGGTATGTACCTATAATCCCGGCACTCAGGAGGCTGAGGCAGGAAGATCACCTCAAATTTAAGGCTAGCCTGGGATATACAGGAAATCCCTGTCTCACCCCCTCCCAATTGTAAATTAAATTTTGTTAGTGGTTACAGAATAATTCAAATTACTTCACTGCGGTTGAATTTGGTAATTTACGGCTTTTGAGGGAAGTCTACTGTAGCTGCCCACATTCTGCTTGCCACATTCTTTCTTCCTGTTATTCCAAGATTTCTTCTCTAAGTTTCCTTTCTGTTTCAAGAATTTCCTTTAAAAGGTCATCTCTTTAGGGTAGGCTGCTGATGATAAATTCGTTTAGCTCCCTTTGTCTGAGAATGAAGTGATTTCCCATCCATTCTGTGACCCACCCCCACCCCCGCCGCCCACCGTGCTAGGAATCGAACTCTGGGCCCTGCGCTTGCCAGGCAGGCGCAGCACCACTGGGCTACATTCCCAGCCCCTCTTACTGCTTTTAAGCTTTTATTTTCTTTAGGCTTTAAGCGTCTTTTTCCCCCTTTGGTATGGGGATGGAATTCGGGACCTTGCGCTTGTGAAGCAGGCAGCAGAACCACTGAGCTACATCCCCAGCCCGTCTTTAGACTTTAAAATTTACCTAAAGGTAGGTGTGGTGGCGCACACTTGTAATCCCAGCACTTAGGAGGCTGAGACAGGAGGATTGCCATGAGTTTGGGCTAGCTACATAGTGAGCTATGGGCTACAAAGTGAGTTCAAGGGCTGTCTGAACTACACTGGGAGACCTTTCCTATCTCAGAAAATTAATTAATTAATCAACTAACTAAACTAAGTAACTAAGATGTTTTGGGTTTTGGTGTTTTTGATGGAGGGTATTTATCCTGTTTGGGTTTCACACAGTTTCTTGAGGCTATACGTTTCCATCTTGTGCCAAATTTAGAAAATCCTAAACCAAATTTTAAAAAATAATAATTTAGCCCTACCCTCTTTCTCCTGTGTCCCCTCTAATATGAAAGTTAGTCATTTGTTATAATCCCCAGATCTGAGGCTCTGTTCATTTTTCCTTCTTGCAGACTGGGTAATATCCGTTATTCAATCTTTCCGCACCCTGCTCCTTTTGTCTGTCCATTCTGCTCTTGAGAACAGCCGATGAGTTTCGGTCTAGTTACTGTATTCTTCAACCCCACCGTTTCCAGCAGGCTGTTCTTCAGGTCCGCTCTTTGCCGGAGCCTTCTATTTCTTGCAGATCCTGTTCATTTTCCACTTGTTTTCAGGGCATCCCACCTCCTTGTTGAAGCCCATTTTAAAACCTCTGTCAGATAATTTTAACAGCTCTTTCACCTCAATGTTGACACCGATTGTCTTATATATTTGGCTCGAGATCATCCTGGTTCTTGTATGACAAGTGAATTCTTTTAAAGCCTGGATGCTCTGAACCTCTGGATCTCATGTAAACTTTCCATTTCAGCTGGTTTTTATGATACACTCTCGCAGGGAAGGAGAGCAAACCTCCCTGGTACCAGTGTGGGAAGAAATCCTGGGTCCCCATCCTAACTCTATTGATACTCAGGTGCAGGGGGCTCCCCGTTTAGGGCAAGTGGGGTGAAAGATCCAGCTCCCCACCAGGGCTCCCTAGTGGCTGGAAGGAGCAGTCCTGGCCTCCAGGGCTCTATGGCCTCCCTAGCACTGCCCCGTAGCAAAGCTCAGGCTCCGGTTTCCTTCTGCTGTTGGAAGTGGGACTATGGTGGGTCCTGAAACAGTGCCTGAGCAGCAGTGTTCTGCCTTACTAGGCTGCCTTTTTCCAGGTCTTCTGACAGTGAGGAGGCTTTTGCTGGAACTTGTTGTGCTCCTTGTTATATCTAGGTTTTTCAACATCTTCGGCCCCGAGTCTGGGACACACAGGCAAAGAAAACCCAAGGGACTACCCTGTCGTCCTTGGGCTCCAGGTCCTTAGCTGGCTGCCTTGTTTTCTTTCAGAGCCTCCTTGTCTTCCATATAATGCCCAAGGATTTTAGTGGTCAGTAGCAGGATGATCTAGAAAAGGTCCTGCCTATTGATCTACCCAGAAGCAATAGTTTGAGCTAATACTTTTTGAGGGACGAGTGGGTTGGGGAGGGTGACAGGGATTGAGCCCAGGCCACTCACACTAAACTACATCCTCCACCCTCTATTGTTTTTTATGTTGAGACACGGTCTCATTAAGTTGCTACGTTGTGCAGGCTGGCCTCAAACTTGCCATCTTCCTGCCTCAGCCTCGCAAAGGGCTACAATTACAGGGGTGCACCACCACAAGAAATGTGTTACGTTTTTCAAAAGCTTTTTATTACAGAGAATTCCAAGCCCATGCAGGCACAAACAGAACTGTCCAATGAACCCATGTGCCTGTCGCTTTGCTTCAACAACTATCAGTAACTCATGGCCAGCCCTGTTTCACCTTCACTCTGGCCTCTTTCCTCCCTAGACCTCTCATGTTTTATTCATAAACAAAACAAAACAAAACAAAGAAACAAACAAAAAAGCCCACAGTCTAAGCTCACTTCAGCACAAAGAAAAAGAAAAAAAAAGAAAAGCCCAAGACTGTGAAGGGAGGAAAGAGATGGCAGCTAAAAAGTGGGCCTTGGGTCTTTTATTTTCTACATTTTTCTCTTGCTCAAATTTTACACAAGGATCTGGTCCTCTTACAAGCAGATTTAACATGAACCTACAATACTGACACACATCCACTGCACCTACTCCGACTGCCTGGGAAACAGCCCACACCACAGTCTGTCGGAGGCTGCAGGCTTGTGGCCTGCCTGATCCCGGCGGGTGAAGAGGCAGAACCCGTTCCCGTGCAGGGATAGTTGGGCCCTCCAATGGCTCAGACTTCGGGCTTGCTATGCAGTAAGTGCTTCACACAGAACAAAGCTTCTGGAAAGGTTTCTTCTCAGCTCGTGGAAGGATGCTTTCAACAATCCTCACCCTGCCAGACAGCCAGCCCACCACAAAGGCCTGTCTGTGGCTGAGGCTCCCGCCACCCAACCCCAACCCCCCAAAACCCACTCAAACGAGGCAAGTCTGGGCTCAGTGACTGGGGCTGCAAGTGCTAACTGGCCGGCGGTAAGAAGCTGTTCCGATCCCAAGGATGAAAGAAAGCAAACTCTCAGCTCTTCTAGAGATGAGATGGAATGTTTTCTAACCCTGGGTCTGAGTGGCAGAAACAAGGCAATGCAGGCCACACAGAGGAGAGAGCAAAAGTGGCCCTGACCTTAGTCTCACCACGGGCCAGGGTGACGTATCACAGCCCACCGCAGTGACCACTTTGTCTTCTACTTTAAGTGAGAAAAAGAAGCGAATTCCATATGGTCTAGCCATTCCACTTCTAGGTAGATTCGGAACTGAGAGCAGGGACACAGTTATTTGTAAACCCATGTTCAAAGAAGCATTGTTCACAACAGCTGAAAGATGAAAACAACCCAATGACTATCCATAGACGAATGGGTAAACAAAATATCGCACTATATGAGGGAATATTATGCAGCCACAAAAAGGAAATTCTCAAACATGTTACCACATTCATGAACCCTGAAAACATACGTGCTAAGTGAAGTAAGCCAGACACAAGAGCACAGATAACACATGCCTTTTCTACAGGTGGCAACAAATTCAGGGAGACAACAGAAAATAAAAAAGCTGGAGGGAAAGCCAGGCATGGTGGCGCATGCCTGTAATCCCAGCACTCGGGAGGCTGAGACAGAGGATCATTGTGGGTTCAAGACCAACCTGAGCTACATACATAGTAAGTTCCAGTTCAGTGTCAACTACAGAGTGAGACCCTGTCTCAAAAAAACAACAACAAAACAACAACAACAACAACAACAAAAAGCTGGAAGGAAAGGAGAATAGTTATTGTTTAAGGAATGTGGTGCTTTTCTGTGGGAAAATCCTGGAAATGGGCAGTGGCGATGGTTGCATGACATTGTGAATGTACTTAATACCATCAGAACATGAAAAATGGTTTAAAAGGTCAATTTTTATTAAACTCACACACATATAATCATATATGAGGGGGGGAAGCAGAGAGGGAGGAGGGGAAAAGAAGAGAGAGAGAGAGAGAGAGAGAGAGAGAGAGAGAGAGAGAGATCTTAATTCTTTCCATGATTCTGGTAGCGAACCAAATTGGACAAGAACCAAATCAAATTCAGTGGTTTACGTTCAGTGTTGATCTTGTAAGGAAATTTGATTTGGTTCTTGTCCAACTCAGTTTACAAGCAGAATTGTAGAAAAAATTAAGTTCATGAAGCTAGGTGTAGGTGTGTGTGTGCGTGCACGCATGCATAGACACGTAAGTGTATATGTGTGTACATATGTGTTACATGTATATTTGTATTATACATATATATATGTATGTGCATTATACTGTTTGTATCTCCACAATAAAAACACAAAGAAATTACAGACCCATATATAAATATGCAAGAAAAAAAATGTTGGCTTTCCCCCATGAGTGCACAATGCTTACAAAGAGACAGAAAAAGGAAGTAGCAGCGGCCAGCTACATTCCTGAATCCTAGCAAGTGGTCATTTTCTAGAAAACAGCACTGTGAAAGGAAACCATCTCACATTAACAATGGGGAGACTGGACAGCCAGTGATAAGGTCACTGCAAACAAGTATTTTAGGCCTTGATTAGATTCAATCCACTTGGCCAATTTTGTTGACAAGCTTTATTTGGCTGTAGCTTTTCTGTCACTTAGGAAGCATAATCTTTCAACGCAGAGATTTCGCACTCTAGCGATCTGCTTTGCTTATAGCACAGAGAAAGGAAGGGTGGACAGCGGCCTTGGAGTGACTGGCCTCAGAGACAAATAACTGCATCATCCCACTCACTGCCAGGCAGAACCTCAGAGATGGCAAGTGCGTCCAACCCAGCGTTTTCAGGCTGTCCCCTGGTCTAAAACAAGTCTGAAAAGACAAGTGAGGAGACCTGGCCATTGGGGAGAAAAGAGCACACGCTCAGCATCTCTGAGGGTCAGGTGATGCCAGGCAGGGCCACACTCCATAGGACAGGCAAATGCTCGGGACATCCTATGAGACAAGTGCTGACGCTCCTGAGAGCCAATGCTACAGGAACAGGGGGGAACTGTTCCACGTTTTAAAAGTCTAAAGAGAAATAATTAAATATTAAGTGAAGCTTAAACAGATCTTTTTTTTAAGGTAATTAGATCTTGATGTGTAAAACTATAACTAAAATCTTTAGGACAAACTGAAAACAAAATGAGTAAACAAAATATCGCACTATATGAGGGAATATTATGCAGCCACAAAAAGGAAATCCTCAAACACGCTACCACATTCATGAACCCTGAAAACATACGTGCTAAGTGAAGTAAGCCAGACACAAGAGCACAGATAACACATGCCTTTTCTACAGGTGCCAACAAAAGATTACCCGTTTTCTCATGTGTGATGCTGAATAAACACTGTGGTTTTGTAAAGAGATACCCTGTTCTTAACAGAAGTTCACAGATGTCTGAAGGAATAAACTGCCACCATGCCTGCAACTTATTTTCAAACAATTCATCATCATCGACAACAACATCTCTCTCTCTCTCTCTCTCTGTGTCTTTCTCTCACACATACAGAGGGCAAGAGAAAATTATTTACTATGGTAACAACTGCCGATTCTGGGAGAGGATATTCTGTGTGCATAAATGTCATCCCGATTGTAACTATGAAAATTAAGAATTAATTAAAATTAAAATTAGAGAAAGTAGTAAGGTGCATCTCACTGTGCTGATGGTTACTAGAAAATAAACTGTACAGCCATGTAACTGTACGCTTTTTTTTTTTTGGCACCGGGGATTGAACTCAGGACCTTGTGCTTATGAGGCAGGTGGCAGAACCACTGAGCTAAATCCCCAGCCCATGTAACTGTACTTTTAAAAGCTAGTGTGCTTGCCAAGTGTGGTGGCACATGTCTGTAATCCCAGCACTCAGGAGGCTGAGGCAAGAGGATTGCAGTGAGTTCAAGGCCAGCCTGGGCTACATAGTGAATTCAAAGCCAGCTGGAATGGGCAAAACCCTGTCTCAAAAAGAGAAAGGAAAAAAAAAAAAAAAAGCTAGTGTGCTTGAAGTCGGATGACAACTAGAGCAACAAGTCCCTCCAAATGGTTTTAACCTGCCATCGTGCTCTGAGCGGCAGTGTCCCAGAGATGCCTCTGAATTATAAACAGGATGTCTCAGGCAAGGAAGTATCAGCTGGGGTCAACAATAGCTCCCACCCAATCCATAAATCTGAAGCAGCTTTCACCCAAAAGGAGAGATGAGTCAGCAGCCATGTGACCCAGCTCTTGCCCACCCACCACCGACTGGCAACCTGGGGAAAGACCCCTTCCCACCCTGTGGACCAGGCTGTGGTTCCTCTTCTGAAAGTTAAGAGCAGTGGCCCTTTCTTAGTCCCACCAAGAAAGTTACTGCTCCGGGGCTGGGGATTTAGCTCAGCGGCTCGGTGGCCTGCCTTGCAAGCACAAGGAGCAGAGTTCAATTCCCAGTACCAAAAAAAAGAAAAAAGAAAAAGAAAAAAGAAAGTTACTGCTCCAAAATCACAATATCATCATTGTCTATCACATGACAAAAGCATTTCTTAAAGCCTTCAATTGACAAAGCAGAAATATTATGGTCATAAATAAGTGAATCTCCCAGACATGGTGTCACATGTCTACAATCCCAGCACTTGGAAGGCTGAGGCAGGAGGATCATTGTGAGTTCGAAACCAGCCTGGGTTACATAGTGAGTTCCAGGGCAGTCTGAACTACACAGTGAGATCCCATCTCAAAAACAAACAAACAAACAAACAACTAACTAAATAAATAAATCTTAATTTTAAAAAATTATATGACAAAGGAGGCCTAGAGTATCTTGAAAGATTAAGCCAATTCTTTCTGATTCTGAGAACATTTCTTTTGAAGCCATTTAATAATCAACACCAGAGGACAAGCCCTAGTTCCAACCAGATCCGCACTTACCTCTGCCATAGGCCCTGGCTTTCTTTGGGTTGAGCTTGGGTTTGAGAGGAGCACCTGGCTTGAGTTTGGCTTTGGGAAACTGGGACAGGTAAGTCATCACCGAGTGCTCATCCACATCTGGGTGAATAATCTCTTCAGGCGTGATGACCTGGGACGAGGACAAAGTAGGTGAATGCTGGCATCACTCTGTTACAAATGTTAAGAAACTGAGTTGGCTTCTCATATAAGTGGAATCACATTCACCTACACACCAAGAATGACAGAGTTTTGAACTTTTTAGGGTCCTCACCAGCCCCTTTGGAAGCTGTGGGACAAAAATTCAAGCCCTTCACCTCCTCAAAGATTATTTTCAATGCTCTGGTCAAACTCTCCAGAAAGGACAAAGGAACAGACTATAACAAAACAGGAGGAAGAAGAAATAAGCACACACATGATTAGAAAATATTACCCAAAAAACTCATAAAAGGGCCTCTTCTGCTCATAGATTCACTGTGTGCTTCTCTATTAATACCCTACTACTGCAGTAACATAGAAAAGACCCATCGGTGACAACACAGAGACTTATTAGATATGTGGTCTCTAGACCACAGATATTAGCTATTAGGGGCCGTTTTTTAAAAGAAAAGTGAGGAAAGAGTGAATTTCTCCTGACATTCAGCTTCACAGCAAGACTAGACAGGCAATCCCTCTGAAGGTGTCAACAATCTCAGCTCCCCAGATGTCCCCAGATTTAAAGCATGTGAAGTCCTTTCTGCCTCCAACCAGGGTGCCGAGCACATAAGCCACCTCCTCGGATAGACAGGCTGTCCCGTAAGCCAGGTGAATCAAGATGATGAACAGATGAACTCAATTTCCCTCTCTCTGCGATAGCAAGCCCCAGAAAACATTCCGAGCACTACATTAGCCTACAGGAACAAAACAGCTATTTGGGTTTGAGCAGTCGCCTACAATACATTCCATAAAAAGTAGGATGTGTGCTGATTTGCCTCAGCGGCTCCTTTGACAACTTCACAGTGCCAGCATCACATGAACATCAAAAGGAGATGGTTTCGGGTTTAGGATCAGAAGAAAAACATACCATATACCACTTCTTTGGGTTGGATGAGCCAAGAAACAGATCATGTAGCAGAGACATGACTTCAAACCAAACCAAAAAACAGTCAAGCTCTTTCCACCTTCCAATGAATCATGTTACAAAATATACTCAATTTAACCCTGAACACCAACTCTGACCTTAACAGAGCCCAGAGCAAGGTCCTCAGTCCCATCGCACCGGCTACCTATACATTCTCTTTGACAGGGTTTTGACCCTGGGAGGCATGGTACTTACTTAGGGGGAGTTTAGGGGGAAAAACACTGGTTTTCCTCCCTGTTAACAAGACAGGACTCAACCAAGGAACATGGCCTCTGTAGACGGGATCTAAGACTTTCAATTTCCAAATTCTTTTTGTGTGATAGGACTAGGAACACTGTAAGGTCTTCCATCATTTCCAGTATGGTGATGTTCCACCCAAAAAAATGTACATTTCAGCAGTTCACTGTACTAATAAATGATGTTTGGAAAAAGGGGCCACTTTGAGCACCTCTTGTAATTGTAGAGGCCAAAAGTAACTTGTATTAGTCTCATGTCTCAATAAATTTAATGCTAAAATATTTATACAGGTTTTTCCTGATGTATATATTGTGTATTTGCATACACACACACACACACACACACACACACACACACACACGTGTGATACCACAGTACTGACACCACAGCAGCATACTACAGTAGCCAAAGCTCAAACTAAGAGTTAAAAATTTTGAAAGTCTTCAAGATATGCAGCAAAAAAGAACAGAAAAATTCCAGCATGTGACAAAGAGTGACATGAAGATTCCTGGATGATGTACAAGTACCTAGGTCCATGAGAACCTATTATTACGGTAAGTGGAGCAAGATAAAGGTCAGAGGAACGCTCTTTGAAGGCTGAAGGCTGAGACAGTCAATCGCCTGTCTGACCCAGAAAGATGTCCTGAGTGCCAGAAACAAAGCCAAGGGTGAGAGATGATACAGGCATACATACCTGCGGGACGCCCAGCCAGTCATCTGCCTGCTGCATGGCTTCTCGGGCATTATCCACAGGCTTTCGTGGATCCCAGGACTCCCAGTCTGGGCACAGACCTGTTGACACACACAAAAGATGCTTTTAGCATTAGCTGACTGAAGAGATTAGAAGAATCCCTGGGCTGAAACATAAACCCATTCGGTCTCAACTCAGAATAATCTCCCCCAAATTCTCAGTGAATGGCACATTTTATGGGCAAAATTTGCCACCGACAGGAGTGTGCCAGAATGGAAACTGCTCTACATTGGCACCCATTTCTCCTTTGCTGTGCTGCTCTGTATGAAGACGCACTTCACGTTCCTTGAAGGTCTGCTATATAAACAAATCCTGTAAAACTGTTTGGGCCTAGTGCCTTTACATAGAAGAGATTGTTTTGAACCTATTCCTGGCTATATCTAAAAGAACAGAATTAATATACTGTGTGATTCAAAAGTCCACTTGTTCAGGCCAGGAATTTAGCTCAGTGGTTCTGTGCCTGCCTCCCAAGCACAAGGACCTGAGTTCAATCCCTGGTACAAAAAAAAGTCCACTTGTTCAAGGGCACAGTACTGCCAGGCATGGTGGCACACGCCTGTAATCCCAACACTTAGGAGGCTGAAGCAAGAGGATTGCCCCAAGTTCGAGGCCAGCCTGGGCTACATGCTGAGTTCAGAACCAGCCTGAACTACATACACAGGGAGGAGACCCTGTCTCCAAAAGGGAGAGGGGTGCAAGCAATCCTACGATTATTTTAAGAGCCTTTGAAGCACAAGTAGTATAAAACTAGAATTAAAATCCTCAAATTTAAACTCGAAAGAGGCATCCTAAATTGTGTCAGGAGACAGAAGGAAGGGGGCACAAGGACATGAGCTAACAGTGCTTCAAATCACCCGAGATAACTCCAGTTTAGAGCCTGTGGGGGAAGACTGAGGCCTTGAATCAGCCCCACTCCCATACGCAGCTGACATTAGCCTATCTGCTCCGAGTGTGCTGAGAACCATCACCTTCTAACCATGAACATGCCCAGCACATAGAGAACACTTGGTAAAAGGAAAATATAATTGTTAGGCTTTTTTAAATTAAAAACAATTTTGGGAGGGATGTATAAACTCTGGCACTGGTTTTTCTGTTGAGCGTGTACCAGCAAACTCTACCGATCTATCTAAACCCTCCAATGGGGATAATTACAATCGTGGGGTGCACTCAACCAAGGGTGGAGAAGGCTCCAACTGGATCCTGACCGAGCACGGATCCACAGAAATACAGAAAGGGGCAAAGAAAACCATATATAGTCAAACCAGTGGTTAATAGAAATGGGTACTTTCCACTCCGTGGAATTTTTTAGACTTTCACGCCAAGCCACCTAATAGGACCACATGTTGCTGTTGAAGCCAAGGAGAAACCAGGCCCCAGTGTGGGAAGACACAGGACTCTGGAGTCTGGAAGCTAAAAACCAAAGCCTGCTTGAAGCTCGAGCACTGAGACCTTCGCTGGGCACTTACACAAATGGCTGGATCTGATGCTGAGGCTTAAACATGCCTGTGGACACGCCTAGAAGAGCTGGGCGAACAGCGTGTGTGCTCCCGCTGTCTGTCTTACACAGCAACCACAGCAAAGCTAGAATTCCCACCACAGCCGCGGGCCCAGGACCCACCCACTCCCACGGAGGGATGGATGAGGGAGCGGGGCGCTTACCCGGGGCACAGCTGTCCACCAGGGCTCCCAGGGCTTTGCCGTCCTGCCAGTTCTGGTTAAAGTTGGTGATGGGCAGGTAGGGGATCTTGTTCTGGATCCAGCCCAGCAGCCTCTGCTTTGGCGTCTGCTTCTTGGCGTCATCGTCCCCTTCGTCCTCCCACACGGGCATGGAGATGGAGTAGTGGAGAATCAGGGTCCACACCAGGCCCAAGATGAGCTTCAGGTTCCCATCCACAATGGCCTTGCTATCTGAGGAGACAGGCGCAGCTTGGTCATCCTTGGGTTGTGCTCCTTCTAAAGAAGTAAATGCGCTTTCCCCCATTAGAGAACCGTACCGAGTGAGCAGGTGCATTGCCAAATAACTGCTTGAAAGTACTTGAGGGTGGGAAAGGATGAAAAAATGACTCTAAAATGTCATTAACTGATGCCACTGTATCATGACAACACATTATACATTGTATTATTGTTTCTCTATTCTAGCGCATACTTAAAATTTTACGTAATAAAAAAAGTTTATCATTGAAAGAAATCATGCCAGGCGTGGCAGCGTATGTCTGTAATTCCAGCATTCGGGAAGGGAGACTGAGGCAGGAGGACCACAAGTCTGAGGCCAGCCCTGGCCACACCATGAGTTCACTACATAGTGAGACCCTGACCCAAAAATCTGAAAGGAAGAAAAAAACGTTCAGAAATATAGACCAAGAGAAAGGAGTGGGCGCCTCACAGGCAGCAGTCTGATACTGGTGGCATAGTCTATCAGACTGTGTGTATACTACACTAACAGCTACCCGTGTGCTGCTAAACAATCAGGTTTTCTGTTGGTTGCTCATTCGTTAGTTTGTTTGTGTACTTCTCTGTTGCTTTGTCTTAGTGGTGCTGTGGATCAAACCCAGGACCTTACACGCTAGGCAAGAGCCCCACCATTGATCTACATGTCCAGTCCTACAAAAATTTTCCCCCAGTACTGGCGATTGAACTCTGGGCCTTCCCAAGGTTTTACTAAGTTGAGCAGGCAGGGCTCAAATTTGTGATCCTTTTGCCTCAGCCTCCTAGAACACAGGGATGACAGGTATGTGCCATCATGTCTGGCTTATGATTGGTTTTGAAATGCTCCCCCCTAAAAATTATGTCCTAGTCACCATTCCCCTATAAAAAGTTGTTTCTATTGGGCCAGGGATTTAGCTCAGTGGTTCCGCCACCTGCCTCGCAAGCACAAGGATCCAAGTTCAAGCCAAAAAGTTGTTTCTACACACTCTTTATCTACAGGTTCAAGAAGCCAGCTTCCCCTTAAATCTCACCAACAATGAGTGATATCAATTGTCTTCATCTCAGCTACCCTGACAAGTGAGTCATTCAGAAGAGGAAACCCCAAAGGGGCTAAAGCAACTGGACAAAGTCTCTGGTGGCCAGGAGGGTAAGCGATTAAGCCAAAGTCCTCCAAAGTCCTCCCTCCACCAGCACTTCCGTTTCTCTGTCCGCTTTCCTGTTTCCACCTACACCATCCAAGCACAGACATCTGTAGAAGCAATATCTCCTCTTTTTCTCTCTCCTTCTAAACATCATCCACTGAAACTTCATCTCAGCGCTATCGCCCCACCCTGTCCCACCCAGCCACCAGCAGCCACCTGAACACGGGTTAAATACAACCGAACTACACATAACGAAACTCAACAACAACCACATGAAAAGCACATACATGCTGCTGGGGCCTGCTTGGCCTGCCACTCAACACTGAAAGGCTGGGGCTTTTTAAAAAAGTTAACCTATTGTTACATTTCTTGCAACAAAAGACCTTATTTAAAAGCCCACACCCAGAGCCACAGAAACCAGAATTTCACAGTTGTACAAATAGTATCTATATCTGATCATCTATCTACATATGATCACCGACACTGGACAAATAAACATCACCATAATCGGGCTGATAAGTCCAAATCCAAACAATCCTCATTCCAAGTTAAGGTATCAAGAGGTATTGTGGTTTGTTTTGGTATTGGTACTAGAGATTGAACCAAGGGCTTTGTGCATGCCAGGCAAGCATCCTACTGCTGAGCTACATCCCGAGCCCTTTTTCTTTTGAGACAGTGTCTCGCTGAGTTGCCTAGTGGTGGCCTCAGACTTGTGATCCTCCTGCTCAGCCTCCTGAAGACTTAGGGTAACAGGCACATGTTACGACATCCACCTGCATCCGGGAATTTCTATGTAATCAACTGATAAAAAGACGAGCAGGACTATTTCATTTACTCATACATAATTCATGGGGTCCAGTAGAAAATGGCAACTGGGGGGCCTTTTGATCAAAAAGTATTAAGAGGGCCAGGATTTAGCTCAGTGGTTCCACCGCCTGCCTTGCAAGCACAAGGTCCTGAGTTTGATCCCTGGAACCAAAAAAAAAAAAAAAAAAAAAAAAAAAAAAATTAAA
>NW_022900940.1:36804883-36818327 GCF_012274545.1 Fukomys damarensis
CAGGTTTGACCCGCGAAAAAAAAAAAAAAAAAAAAAAAAAAAAAAGAATTTAAAGATGACAGCAGCAGAGCATTAAATCAAGCACAGGGTCCTCTGAGAACACACATCACACGACCGTGAGGTCAGCCCCACTCCTGAGATCCTGTGGTCAATACAGCAGCACAATCTGCACAGAACCCTGGGCTCTGCACAGGACTTAGACTTCTGGGCAATTCATCCCACAAGTCTGGCCACTTTTCCAGGTGACAGCCCTTGACAGTGACTAAATGTTCTGAATGAGATGTCCCGTTACAGATGTTATCTTTGAAATGCTACTGATTATCGAGTTACTACCTACTGGTCATCATAAATTCCATATCAAACAAATTTCCAAGCCACTTTTCTTTATTCAAACTAAAGGGAGAAGTGCAGTCTTCAACAAGGTGGGCCAAAAAAAAAAAAAAATGACGTAAAACATATGTGTGCACATGGCTACATAGTCAGGGCAATGGCGGTGTTAAATGCTCCTCAAAAGTAAACCTGCAGATATAATATATAACTCAAAGTATGGAGCCAGTTTGCTCTATTTTTATTCCACTTACACATGCTGCTGTAAAGGAATGAAACAAGAGTCTTTTCTTCCAAAAAAAAAAAATCTTGGGGGAAATATGACCCAGTTAAAATCTGAGCCAAATGTATGAAAAATACAATGCCCAGAACTTCTGTTTCCAATGAATTCAAGGTGGGTGTCCAAACGAGAAAGCCCCCATGCAGGTCTCACTGGGATAAATGATGCCTTCATCCTGCTATGTGAAGAAGCTGGAGGGAAAGCGGTCTTCATTCCAAAAGTGATTTTGACAGGTGAAAGCTCAAATGTTTAACCAAACTCCTGGAACAATAAAAAGATGGAGGATTGCCCAAAAGGCCTCCCCGGGCCCCACCTGTAGGAAACAGGAGACTCCCCGGGGTTGACAACGAAATGCTACGCGGGTCGCAGTGTCAGTGTCAGACCATCGCCTTGGATCACAGAATTCTCAGCCCTGCATGTGCTCTGCAATGTTTATGCTGATGGCAGACACAGAATCGAAATGCAGAAGAAAGAAAAGGCCAGATGAGCCGAAGCTGCTTCTTCTTGAGAGCCACTTTTGTAAGATCAGCCAGGGCCCAGCCTCCCAGAACCCACCTGGATCTCGGCCTGCTGGAGGCTTCCCAACCCCACATCCAGCCATCACAATTCCCACATAATTCCTGGCTCTGTACCATACTGACCATCAAACCACACACATTCTCTCAAACTACTATATTAAGCAGTGTTGCTTTTACTTTTTTAGTTTTTTAGTTTTTTGAGACAGGGTCTCACTATGTAGTCCAGGCTGGCCCTGGTCTCACTTATTAGGAATAACTGTGCCTCGGATAAACCTCACTGGTTATGATAATGCCATTGTGCAAAGCTCTGAACTCACTGTGTAGTCTAAGCCAGCCTCACACTCGCAGCAATCCTCCTGTCTTAGCTTTGAGAGTGCTGGGTGCACAAGAGAAGCAGTTTTTGTTCGTTTGGTTTTCTGATTTTCTTGAAATAGGTTAACTATGTAGTTTAGGCTAGCCTCAAACTCATGGAGATCCTCTTGCCTCAGCCTCCTGAGTGCTGGGATTGCAGCGTTGTTTTCAAATGAGGGCAGTAGCTTTTTTACTTTGGGGGTGGGTGGGTAGAAGATTAATTTGAGCTACTACATTTCTGGGATGGAATTTCCCCCCATCATTTCTGCACATTGGTTCCCAGTCCTGTACAGCAGTATTCCATGGAATAGGGACACTTAGGGGACAAACCAGCTATTTTTAGGCATTTTTTTTCCATCTCTGCTCTTATCAGGAGGGGCCCGAACCCTACAGCCTCTATCCATAGCATCCCTGGAAGCCAAGGCTGGCACCTTCTCACCAGGCTGTCAGTGATTTACAGGGGTGACGGTGGTAACCCACGAGGACAAAGGCAATGGGTCGTCCTTTGACCACAATACAGCAGCTGCCCAGTTACAAACAGCACCAAGAGACTGCAGGACTCAAAAGAACAACAGTGTGTGCACCTGAGGCTGTCACCAAGGCCACACCCGGCACCATGAGCTGGCCATTTGGGTAAAGGATGCCACGTCTTCTATTCCCTACCACCCAGCTCTACTGCCCTTTGGGAGGAGGTGTGGCAGAGTGATTCCAAGAACAGGCTCTGGAACAAGCAGCTCAACTAGTTTTGTCACTTTCAATAGTCCGCCCCTCTCTGAGCCTGGTTTTCCATGTCTACCAAACAGGAATGACTACAGTCAACAACTTGCCTGGGTCGCTGTTCGGAGTAGGTTTGGTGTAGGTAGGTTTGAGAATGCCAAGAGCTGAGCACAATGCCTGGCACACAGTAGGCTGTTCATAAACATCACCTCTCCCTCCTACACTAATTCGCCTAATACGTAAGTGCTGCTCTTCCTCACAGCCCAGAGCCTGGGAGCCATCATCCAGTGCTATGTGCAAGGAAGAAACAAAAGTGCCCTGTGAACTAACATGTAGTTTACGTGTTCCACCTGTCACTCTCTGAGTCAAGTGATGCATCAGGAGGGCGAGGACCCGGCTTTCCTGTTGCAAGCAGACACGGTGGCCCAGCGTACTGCTTTAGGTCTGAGGGCTCTGCGGGGACACTACCAAGCTAAGCAGCTACAGAGACCCCGAGTAGTGCGCTCCTGGATTTCAGTACTCTGGTAGGTTGAGGCAGGAGGGTCACAAGCTTGAGCCCAGCCTGGGCGACTTAGTGAGACCCTGTGTCAAAATAAAATTGAAAGATAAAAGGACTGTGGGTGTAGCTCGGTGTGAAGGCCCTTGGTTCAGTCAGTTCAGAGGGAGATGAACATGGCCTGAGGTCCTCAGCAAACACTTGGGAACTGAACTACTGACAATACCAGATCTTTCTGAAACAGGATATGAGGCTACAGGCAGCCCAGGTGGGCTAGGAGTCCAGCCTTCCTGGCTTCAAAAAACCCCTAAACTCCCTTGATTCTTGGCTCCCAATCTGCTGGCCTGGAACTTCCATCCCACTGCCTCTCCTGCAACATCCAGCTCTGCAAAACTTGAAGGGGGTCCTTGCTAAGTGTGGCTCACAGTACATGTCCTGGTCTTCCACCTACCTCCCACGGCTGGGGTCAAATAACCACCCCTGGCAGCACACCTGCCTCTGCCCACAGGGTCAGCTCCACAGCCGGGAAACAGGCAGACTTTGCCGTCCCCACAGCACAGCACACTTGGCTGCCTGAGAGACAGGCTGGCACATGCTACAGATGTTTGCAAAACATAAGCTGGTGACTGTAGTCCCAGCTCCTTGGGAGGCTGAGGCGGGAGGATTGCTTGAGCCCAGGAGTTCCAGGCTGGTCTGGGCAGCACAAAGATATTCTGCCTCCCCAAAAAAAGGTACCCAAGCAGCTTCTTCAGACAGAATCCCGAACCTGCTCCATAACGTGTCCACCTCTGATCCCCTATGGGAAACAGAACGCAGCACTGAAGCAGGCCAGGGGACGCTGGGGAAGGTGCAGGTGGGCTACAGCACCCACTCTGCACCTTGGTTCCCTCCCCGTGGGCTGGGACAATGCCGGAACATGAGCACAGGGCTGCCGGGAGCCCAAACGAGGAGCTCAGCTACACTCGGACTCCCACAGTTTTCAGCCAACACTAATCTTACTACTCTTATTCCCGTCCCTGACTTCCACGTGCTCTTATCAACCCTGAGACATGAAACACACAGGCAGGAGGGAAAATGAAAACTTAGCAGTTGGAGGTGGGGGCTGCGGCTTACGCTGGGACTTCTGGGCAGCCTTGGCCATGACGAGGTTGAGCCCGCAGCAGCAGCAGCAGCAGCAGCAGCAGCCCACACAGGGCAGCTCCAAGGCCGTCCCGACTTAGGAGCTCAGTGACCGACATCCCCGGTCAGCTCTGCAGTTGCTCTCCTTACTGCCTCCTTTCAGAGCTGCACGGCAGCCTTCAAGTGCCCAAACAACAGGGCTGCCTGAACCGAAAAGAGGAGGTGACATTTTCCTCAGCTTCTCAGAGAAAATCTACTACAGACGCAGCCCATCCCTCTGAAACTAGGTTAAGGAAGATCCACCTTGGTCAGCTGCCCAGGAGCGGATCACAAGTCAGCAGGTTCAATGGTCCTTCCACGTCTGTTTGTTTTAAGTCAGCACTGAGGATTGAACCCAGGGCCTTCACACTGAGCTACAGAGATGTATAACCATGCGACTCACAGCGCTGACGACTGAAGCCCATGTAAAATCCTTTCTCCCCTTTCACCTCCCAGCCATGTGGCTCCTAGTAGGATTTCTCTCCCAGCCTCCAATCGGAATTCACGGTGTGGCTGTCTCTCAATGGAGAACGAAGAGTGAAGCTCGGGGCCCTGGACACAGCGGCACCCTCCAGGCAGGGGGTGAGAGAACCGGGTGTCCCGCCACGCTGAAGGCTGGAAAGTAACGCGTCTCACACTCTTTCCATTACTGCTCTTCTCGATTTCTTTTTCCACCTCTGTGTCTTTGTTATAGCAGTAGAAGTGTAACAAGGAGATGCTCTGGGCTTTGGAAGACCTGGAGTTATGTGGGCCTCCTTCAACGGGTAAGAGAAAATACAGACCACAGTAAAATAAGGGTGGCCTGGTACACAGGGGTCAGCGGGGTTTCAGATTCTCTTCAGCTTCGTGAACTGCTCAGGGGTTACAAAGGAGCTGTCGGGTTTTTACACATCACCCTATCAGGGGTTCAGGTATACTGAGAGGTTCACTCAGAAAGTCCTTTTATGTTAGTAACTTTTCAAGAAATCATGCACTAGGCCATGGTGCTGTGGGCTGTGAGGCCACATGGGGATCTCAGCAAGAAAGACTGCTCAAGTATGCAGGCATGGGGAACCCCAGCCTCGAGGGAGGCAGAGGCAGGAAGATCACAAGTCACAAGTTTGAATCTCACCTCAGCCGCTTAACGGGACACTCGCTCAAATTTTTTAAAATATATTTTAATATTATTTTAAATCTTATAATTATATAATTAATATAATATTAGAGTAATATATTTAAATACAGCTATATATTTTAAATGGCTGGAGATTTGGCTCAGTGGTAGAGTACCCCAGGGTTTGATCCCAGGTACCTGGGGGGAAAAAGTCCGCTAAAATATATTATCAGTGTCTACCATGAACAAGACACATGGCATGGAGGCTCAACTAAAACGATTATCGTGCAGGGCTTGGGATTTAGCTCAGTGGTGCCGCGCCTGCCTCGTAGACACAAGGTCCTGAGTTCGATCCCCAGTACAGTCAGGGGAAGATTATCGTGCAGACTGGCAATGCCTGCCTCAGGCAGGGCACAGAGGTGGTGGGAGTTCTCTGCAACGAAACTGAGTAAACACACCCAAACCCCTGACCTGAGATTTCCACTACAGGCTCAAAGTGCCACGTTCCTTATGCATAACCTCACACGTCAAGTCTCCTACTTTGCAAACTATTCCTTCTGTTTTCTCTCAATTTTTGCCTGAAACAGCTGGAACAATCTATTTCATAAATACCTGGCTTTTATTTCAACATGAAGAGTTAGTGAACTTTTGGATCATAAACCCTAACCTATTTCCTGGTTAAGAGGAATGACTTTATTTAAATAGCTTCCTTTTCAATGCCACTTCTGAAACAATTATTAATCGCTTTTTAGAATTACATAATATTCAACAACAAAGCCACACTAAACTAAACCATAAGTGAGATGGGTATATTATAGGGACTACAGTACAGTAAGTACCCTTCCACTTAGTATTACTGAGAAATCTTCAGAAAGTTAGAATGAAGACTGTAACCTTATCAGAAAGGTTAAAAAGAGAAAGGAGACATTCCACAACAGGCAAAGCAGTACACTATGAAGCCAGGTTTTGAGCTGAGCATGGTAGCACACACCTGTAATCCCAGGACTCTGGGGGGCTGAGATAGGAGGGTCACAAGTTCGAGTTCAGCCTAGGCAACTTAGCAACTCAATGAGACCCTGCCTCAAAATAAAGCATAAAGGACTAGGGATGCAGCTCAGTGCAAAGTCCCTGGTTCAATCCCCCCCTATTGCAGTCAATCAATCAATAAAGACTCTAACCTCCAAGCTATCGGTTCCTACACAAACTCATTCTGTTGCCGCCTCCAGTTCTCCTGGGTGACTGACAAGAGAAAGCCCCCAGGGACTCTGCAGCGTAAGCACAGAGCTGAGCCCAGCCAGCATCCAGCCGCTGGAGGCTTGGGCTCAGCGCCTCTGGAGGCTTGGGCTCAGCCTGGCGTGAACTCACAAGGGCCCTGGCTCCCAGCTCCAACCCCCCAGCCCCCAGCACACTGAGAATGCATCCAGCTGAAGTGACAAGGCTGGCTGTGACCCGAGGTCCTCGTTCCCTGTTAACTCTAGGCCAGCTGTCATGTAAGAGAGGCCACCTCCCTGATAGGGAGCTCACTTCCCTGGGAGCGGAGCCAGAGCCACAGCCACGTGTGGCCCGAGGGGAGTCCTTGAGGAAAGGGCGGAGGGTAAGAGACCAAAGAAAGCACAGCAGCTGCAGCTCCTGCAGCCTCTCCACCTGCACCCCTTCTGCAGCCTCCAGCCCCACCCTGTGAGGGTGCCGTCCTTGGTTAATGCCATTTTACAGGTGACATAACTGAGGCCCGAAGAGGCAAAGCCCAAAGTGACTTTTAAAAAAATTTTTAAAACAGACTTTACTGGGTTTTTCAAAGAGCTGCTTGAGGCTCAGAGCAAAATCAAGCAAAATATAAGAGATTTTCAATAAATTCTTGACTTCCCCCTACTTTCAACATCAGGCACCAGAGCAATGTATTCATTTAAACTGTTGAATCTACTTGACATACCACCACCCAAAGTCCAAGTTTACAGTAGGATTCACTCTTTGCTTGATCTTAGCCAAAAGGCTGAGAAGTGGCTTTTTTGGTTTTTTGTTTTTTTTTTTTTCCCCCAGTACTCAGGATTGAACTCAGGACCTTGCGCTTACAAAGCAGGCAACTGTGCCACTGAGCTAAATCCCCGGCCCTTACAGGTTCGCTCTTGATGTGTGTATTCCATGGGGTTTTGACAAATGTGTAGCGGTGAGTATGTGCCGTGATGGTCCAATGTGACTTTTAAGGAGAGCCTAGATATTTCCTTACCAGTGCCCACAACCGTCCTCCGGCCACCTTCCTGCATCTGTAGCGTGCTCGCACGAGGGAGAGGGCAGTCATTCACTCACCCTGTGCACGGGAGGCTGAGGACTGTCCCACAGCTGGAAGGCACAGTGCTTGGAAGGGGAACCAAGCTTCTGCCTCCCAGGGGGGCCCAGGACTTGCCCCTGCCCTAATCACCTCCCCATCCCTGACCTTCAAGGCTGAAGGAGAAAATGAGGTGCAGGGGCCGCAGGTGAGGGAGCATAGGCTCAGCAGGCTCAGAGCCAGCGCCCAGTTATCCTGCTCTAGGCCTCTCCCATCCCCTGGGGCTGGGGACTGCAATGACCTAGGCTCTGTCCCTCTACCCAGAAGCTTTCCGGCGCTGCCTCACTGCTCGCCTGGAACCATCCTCGGTCAGTTCCTTGGAGAAGATGAAGCTCCGCCCTAGGGACTCAGTCACAGCCTGCTGTTCCTCTGGACAGTAGGAACTGGGATTGCGGGTATTAATGAAAGCTCAATTTGTTCTTCTCTTTTTCTGAACTGGGAGAGGGGAACAGGACCTCGCTATACAGTTCAGGCTTGCCTTGAACTCACTAAGTAGGCCTTGAACTCAGGGATCATCCTGCTTCAGCCTTCCAAGTGTTGGGATTATAATCATGTCCCACCAACCCAGCTCTTTCATTCTTGTTCTTTTGGAGACCGGTCTCACTTTGTAGCCCAGGCTGGCCTCAAACTCAGGGCCATCCTCCTGCCTCAGCTTCCAAGTGCTGGGATTACAAGCGTGCACCAGCATGTCCACCATATTCTTATGTTCCTGTACCAACAAATACTTCCTTTCTGCCTACCGAGTGCCAGACTCTGCGCACTGGATACAAATGATGCTTTTTTTTTTTTTTATCATCTCTTTTGAACCCAGGGTCTTTACGCTGAACTATATTCCTGGCCCTTTTTAAATTTTATTTTTGGTTTTAACAATGGGACTTGCTAAATTACATGGGCTGGGATTGAATGCATGACCCTCTTGCCTCAGAGTGCTGGGATTAGAGAGGTGCTGAAATCGCACACATGTGCCATCAAGCCTGACACAAATTATACTCTTAAATAAATTAAACTGGCTCTAGAATGCTCCACAAAGAGATGGTGACATTATTACAAACGAAAATGGGTATGTCCAAAGGACAAACACAGAAGACCTTATTTAAGAGAAAAAGGATGAAAAGGAAATCCTGACTTTTCCCTTATACTAGGCTATCCACAGCAGACTTGCAAAAGTCGGGGCTGCTACAAAGCAAGATCAGGTGGCTTCCCTGGTTGGAAAGGAGAGAGGTCAGAGTGAGCGCGTTTCTCTTAACTCGCCTCTTGTTACAGGACTCATGCAAGATCCTTACAGAGATGGCAGCCTGCCCAAAGAGTGTGAAGTCATAAAAGGAACAAGCTTTCCACTTAAAGTCTTGAACAGGAATCAAACTGAGGGAAATTCCGGATAATTTACAACCCCTGGCTCTCACCACCAACAGAAAGAGGATGGAGTAGGGGAAGAAGTCCTGACTGCACACAGGCGTCCTTGCACGGACATTTGGGCTGCTTCTCCCCGTACTCAGCTCGGCTGCCAGCTAGAATCTGTACCTCCAAAAGCAGGCCTTTCCAGTCATGTGGCACAAGATAGTATCCGAATACATGTCCCACCCAGTCCCACCAGAGCTCCCTGCAAGGAGTCCCAGCCCGGAAGCGGCCACCTCCCAGCAGGAGGAGCCCGGCATCCATGGGGGGACAAGGGCGGGACCTGGGCTGAAAGGACCAGAGGCCAAGTGACCCACGTGTGCCGACCACATCAGGAGTCAGAGCCCAGGCACTGCCTGGGGGCAGAGAGCTGGGGCTGAGCTTGGGTCGGGGCTCTGTGTTTATCTCGCCCGACCGCACAAGAAGAATCAAAACGGAGCGCAGCACCCATCAAGCCGTTGTGACATCACGCAGTAAAGCAGGCCGTGCACTGCCCGACAACAGTTCGACTACAGCAACGGGGCTGTATGGACTCTTATTTTTCGATGTTCATTTTTATTCATGTATTTTATTAGTACATGTTTGCACTACACAATGATTACATTTATCGTGGGGAGTTTGTATATGTACATAACATCTTTTTTTTTGGTCCCTGTCCCTTCCCATCCCTTCCTGTTTCCTCCAACTTTTTTTTTCCTTCTCAGTACAGGGATTGAACTCAGGACCTTGCATTTGCCAAGCAGGGGCAGCACCAGTGAGCTACGTGCCCAGGCCTGCTCCAACTCTTAATCCCTTTCCCATTTGAAAAAGCTCCATTTCCATTTTTTTTTTCTTTCTTGAAAATCCCTTTTCTCTTCCTTCCCTCATCCCCTCCATCTCTATACTATTACTTTTTCTTATAAAAAAATATAAATATAAGTTTGGGGACCAACAGCGCCTCTAGCTAGCACTGTGAAGGTTCGGTGCCAACCCATTCTGGGCTGAGGCTGCTCAGAGCCAAATGCCCCGGCACCCAGCACCCCAACACTGCCAAACATTCCATCTGCTAATGACCCCAAGAGCCTGCGAGAGCCCCAGGATTAAGGCTGATAGAATCAAGATGTTCCCTGCTCTGTGAGCTGCTGAATGAACTGGCATTTTCTTAAATAAAATCTTCAGGCCACCCCAGACTCCTCTGGACAGATTCCTGAGCGGTCTGCAGGGGCCAGGCTGGGCCACTGCTGACAGAAAATTAAATGTGAGGTCAATAAATTCAACATGAAGCACGAAGTATACAAGAAAGTCCTCCAAGGTGATTTCTTTTTCTAAAGGGGAATGGGGGGATTGGTAGTGAAGTGATCTTTAGTCACTAAAGCAGTTCATGACAACAATATAATACAGAGTATATAATATGAATACCTCCCTGCTGCTAAGTAGTTAAATAAACTTTACGTGCAATAAAAATAACCGGCTGCTGCGGAATGAGGAAGGTGTTTGTGCCGACAGGGACAGGCACCGTGCTGTACTTACTACGAGAGGGAAGAGGGCAGCTTGCAGAAAAGCATGGATCCTGCGGTCCTGTTCTGTGGAAAGCACAGCTCTGCAGCCCAACACGCCCACCCGTGTTCTCTCAGGCCTCGGCAGGAGATGGGTTTCCATTTGTTATCTGCTTCTGAATTATTGACTCAACTTTTAAATTTCTAAATTGTACTTTTTCCTTTTATTATAAACATTGGCACATACATGTGCTGAGGAGAAGTGTTATAGCAGAATCACTTGTCGCAATGTGCGGGCACTGAGGCGACAAAATCGGCAGGCTTTGCCCAGTGGTGAGAGCAACCTGTCCGGCAAGTTTGCATCTGAGGAAAGGGGCTGGGGTGCTAGATAAGAAACAGCTCCCTGGGAGCTGTGGTGGCCCACGCCTATAATCCCAGCACTCGGGACTGAGGCAGTAGGATCGCTGTGAGTTCGAGACGAGCCTGGGCTACATAGTGAGTTCCAGGTCAGCCTTAACTATATAGTGAGACCCTGTCTCAAAAAAACAACAACAACAAAAAAAATTCCTTCAGGCCAGGTGTGGTGGCACATGCCTGTAATCCCAGCACTCGGGAGGCTGAGGCAGGAGGATCACTGTGAGTTCAAGACCACACTGGGCTACATAGTGAGTTCCAGGTCAGTCTCAAGTACATAGTGAGACTCTGTCTCAAAAAACAAAAAATAAACAAACAAACAAAAGAAAAAGCTCCCCAACCTCACCATGCAGGAAGGGGTGGCCCCACACCCATGTGACTTTCACTGAGGGCAAGGCTGCCCATCCATAAATGAACACCCAGGTGCATCGCAAGTTTACCAGGTTGTCTTTGAGGATCTCCTTTGACTCGGGATTGCAGTGGCCATTCCAGTGCCTTCCCATTCCACATCACACCCTGAACAAACAGGCTCGGCCTCAGGAGATGACCCCTGCCCCTTCCAAAGAGCTGACCGGGGGTGACAAAGATTATACCCCAACAAGAGGCAGCTGGATGCCTTTAGACATGTTTTTCAAGCCAACAACAAAATCAATCACCCACCTAACTCCCTCCCTGGCACCTTAAGGCACTCTCCATTAGCAGATGCCCACCTCAGTTTCCACCACTGCTTTAGGAGGTATCTTTGCAGCTCCATCTCCAAGATTTATAAAAACCGATGAACAAGTAAATTAACCCAAAGTCACACAGCTACTAAGCACTGTGGTAGGGATTTGAACCCAGGCCATCAACTCCGAAATCTGCTGCTTACCATTTGCTCTGGAATCCGGAACAGCCACACAAAGGAAGAGGCCCATACATGGACATGATGGGGTCACAAATGCTTCAAAAGCCATGAAAAAAACACCAGGGAGGAAAAAAGAATGCTGAGGGTTACATCACCCTCCTAAAAGAGATTTATTGTTGTGCCCCTGAACTCTGTCCCATGAAAAACCGCCCTGGCAGTAAGATAAACAGAGTAAATACACAGCAGGTCAGCCTTGCCGCTAACAGTGGAACACATTCTCACATTCCTGAGGCACACTGTCCAACTGCAGGGCAGGCGAGGGCCACGCGATTGACTGATTAATGTCCATGGGTCGCCCCAGCACCAGCCACTGCCCGACTGAAGGCTCGCACGCAGGCAGCCCGTCTGTGTATCACCAGTTTCTGCCTCCATTGTCTGTCCTGGAGCCGGAAGCTGCCTCCCAACTCCACCTCTTGGCCTAAAGCTGGCCCTGAGGAGCACTTGTCCAGCGACCGTGGACCACACATCAAGCTGGCCCTATGTTTGTACCACATGGGCCATTTATTAGAGCTTTGCTTAAATCGACTCATTTGTTTTTTTCTCTTCCTAGATTTTAAGCAATTATGTGTGTGAAATCATGGCTTTGACACGTAGCTGTGTTCTCCAAACACACATGAAAATACTTCTTATAATTTTTAAATGTTGCTTGTGTAACCCTGAAGATTATCTGGAGAACTATGTCTTTCCGGGCATCAAACTCAGGACCTTGCACTTTCGAGGCAGGCAGCGCCACCCCTGAGCTAAATCCCCGGCACCCTGGAGAAATATGTCTTCCACAAGGCTGTGGGCCCGGGGTTTGGCTCAGTGGTGCCACCACCAGCCTCACAAGCGCAAGGTCCTGAGTTCGATCCCTGGTTGTACTAAGTGTTTACTGGTTTTTCCCAGACCAAAGGGTTTCTGTGGCAAAGAAACTGCAGACACGCTAGAATGGGAACAATTATTTGTTTTTGAAGAGCCTCACTATGCTGCCCTGGGTAAACCTCTGGGCCCAGTGACCCTCTTGCCTCTGCCAGGCTTGCACGTTGAACAATTTTCAAACTGTGACAGGACTTCGGAGGACTTTTAATATGCAAATGCACACTGCCAATTCCAAAGGATTAAGACAGCACGCCAATTTTCCAAACATTACTGGACTGGGAAATTTTTAAAATTCCATTTCAAAGAATAACAACATTCTACAGAATATACTTTGGAAGATTCTACCTTAAACTGCTCTGTAGAGCCTTCACAAACACTTCTCCTAAACAGTCCAAGAATCTGGGAGGTCACATTTTATAAAGCTGGTGGGTGTGAGGTGAGAGACTCAGGAAACAAGGAAATGTCCTACAACTGCATCTATGGCTGTGATTAAGAAATTCGCACCCTGCTGTTTGGAGTCAACAAGTTTTGCCCATAAAGGATAGAGAAAGCAGGTACTGTTCCTAATTGAGGGTGCTAAAGGGAAGCACACCCTTCTGACACCCCTTTACCACCGTGTTTGTGAAACTGGTGATAACCAACAACCAGCTCAAAACCCACACAAAGAAACATCAAAACAGCTCTCTCCCATTGCAAACAGTAATTCTTACACAACAGGCAATGACTGAAAGGATTTCAGGCCAAAACCTTCCTGGGTTTGCTTTAGAGCTTCTAATGTCAAAAGACAATACACTGCCAAGTGGGAAGAGGCAGAGACGGAACCCAGTCATTTGGACCCTGTTTAAGCTGGCAGAAGGCGAAGGAGTCATCCTGAATGGGCAACTGGAATATCAAATTATGTGACCAGAGAAAGCTGCAGAACCTTCACTTGAGTGCCATTTAGTTCTAAATTCCTATGCAGGGGACAGAAGAGAACTTATTGATAAAAGTTAGTATGAATTAGAGCCAGGCTTTGCGGCCCATGCACTCAGGAGGCTGAGGCAGGAGGATTACCGCAAGTTCAAGTTTGAGGCCAGCCTGGGCTAAATAAATGGTGAGTTCAAGACCATCCTGAACTACAGAGTGAGACCCTGTC
>NW_022900940.1:36818536-36823901 GCF_012274545.1 Fukomys damarensis
AAAAAAAAGTTAGTACAAATTATTTCTTTAATAACTGAAACACATCCAAGTAGTATCCCTGGTGCTACTTAAAGATGAAATACTCATAACAATGGCAATGAGTCTTGAAACTTGGGTGGTGATGAAATCCACTCTACAATTCTACGTGGTACCAGGTCCAAACCTAAGATGCAGTCAACTGTATCACAAAGACAGGGCCCACACTGCCTGTAGCACCACTGGGATTCTAGTATCTTATTATGGTCCCTGCTAAACGGTAGAGAGAAATAAAGGAAAACAGGGGAGGAGGAAAGAAACTACTACCATCTGCTGCCCAACCAACAACCACCCCGAGCGAACCAACCAACCAATGACACATCAGCCCAACCAAGCCACCACCAACTATTACCCATACCCACCCTTCAACAAGCCAACCGAACAACAATCACCAACCAACCAACCACCCTCTCCATCACTGACCCACAAACCATCACCAGGACAGGAGCCACCAAATATCAATGACCACGACAGCCATAAAACCCAAACGGACTCAGCCGTGCCTACCCTCTCCACCAAAGCCACTTTGCCCACCCTCACCTGCTGGACCCTCTCGGCCGCTTCACCCCATCGAGCACCAGTCTCCTATTCCAACCACTCCTAAACCCCCAGTGATGACAGCAGGGCCACCCCATACCCAGGACCTCTCTCAGGATGCAGACTGCCAGAGGAAGACAGGTCAGGCTAAGTACAAAACTAAGAACAACAAGAGAAATTGAAACTAATACATCTTTAATCAAATGCCTACAAACTTCTGTCTTTTCTAATTGCTTCTTTGATATTCACAGAAATTTTATTACTTTTAAAAATGAGTTATAGCTTTGTTTTCACATCCCAAGAATTTCTAAGTACATGTTATGATTGCTAAGCAATCACAATCAACTGTAAATTATATTAGCCAAATGATAAAACACAAAATTAAAAGAAAAAGAAGACTGCAGGCATGGTGGCACACACCTGTAATCCAGCACTCAGGAGGCTGAAGCAGTAAGATCACCCTTTTAGGCCAGCCTTGGCTACATAGTGAGTTCAAGGTTCTTCTGAACTACATGGCAAGGCCTTGTCCCAAAACTACTATCTACTATCTAGCTCAGGCATGTATAGTACCACCAGGCTCAGCATGCAAAACAATTTTTTTTTTTAATCTTTCAGGACCAGGAATTTAGCTCAGTGGTGCTGCCACCTGCCTGGCAAGTCCAATACCAAAAACAAACAAAAAAATCTTTCAGACCAAGCATGGTGGTGCACACCTGTAATCCCAGCACTCAGGAGGCTGAGGCAGGAGGATCGCCTCCAGTTTGAGGCCAGTCTGGGCTACAAAGTGAGTTCAAGGCCAGCCTTAAATACATACCTAGCAGAAGGCCTTGTCTCCAAAACCAAAAGGAAAAAATTTCAAATTATTTTATGGCGATATACACAAAAACACACTCTTTTCAAGTGAAAGGCAGGTGTTTTGATTGTATTTTGCACACTTAGTTCTGTGCCCGTGGTCTTTAAACAACCCAACACCCCACACCAAGCCACAGGCTCTCTGGAGGCCTCTCCTGTGTCATAGCTGCCGGCAGAACATCAACCACACGGCCCGCTCCCTGCCAGATCAGCCCTGCTCCGGGACCTGTCGCTGTCTGGCCCTCCCGATCAGCCATCAGGACACAGCTCCGCTGCCCCTTCCCTTTGGCATTGTGCTTCGTGGCTGCATGAACCCCCTTAGTGTGCAGAGGTGTAAATCCCCACACGCTCTACTGGGAAGCTCAATGACCAAGCCCACCCAGCACCCTGAGGGGCTCCGCATCTCCCTGGGAGTGAAACCACCTAGGTCCGGGCCTCTTGCAGCAGGGGTGGGGGATAGGACAGTCTAGAAACCGAACAGGAAAAGTCCCACCTTCGTATTCAGTACTCTCTGCCTAGTAAAATTTAGTGCGTCTTTCCATTATAAGCAGAGACCATAGAACACAGCTGTATCAGCAGCACCTGCGGCTATGTCACCAATGAAATCATATCCTTCCCTATCATGGTAGTGTGATGACGGCCTGAAATACCCCTTATGCCATTACTGTATCAACACTGTGGTAATGATGAAAATCGCTACTCGATCTTGTTATTAGACACTGTAATATAGATGTGCACTTATTAATTTCTACATTCCAAATTTTTATCTTTCGTTACTGTATTTCAATATAACTGGCTTCCTTTGTAACACTACCTATCCAGCTAGTTATATAGCCAAGGACCTAACAGAAGCTCTTTCCCTTAAAAAAGGTGGGGGGGCAGGTACTTAGCTTGGTGGTTCTGCCACCTACCTCGTAAGCACAAGGACCCGAGTTCGATCCCAGGTACCCAAAAAAAAGCTGGTTGTGTGTGTGTGTGTGTGTGTGTGTTCGTACATGATATACCCAGGCCTTTTGCCTTTTTATTTTTTATTTTGGGACAAGGTTTTGCTAAGTTTCCCAGGCTGTACTTGAAATTACAATTCTCTTGCCTCACCCTCCCACAATACTGAGATTACAGACATGCACCACCATGCCTGGGCTTATTTATTACACTTTTTAAGGGCTGGAATAGACACAAAAGTGGAAAGTCTGAAGCTCTGATGAACAGCCAGGAATGGTGGGTGTGCAGTCCAGGCTGGCCTTGAGCTAGTGACCCTCCTGCCTCAGCCTCCCAAGTCCTGGGATTATAATTACACACCACCATGTGCAGCTAGGCTCAAATCTTTGATAACACAGATTTCTCCTAAAAGGTCGTTCACCTAGCTAACATCAGCCACTCACAGGGCAACAACTTCTTATCTGTGTGCCTTACTAAGCATTTCACCCACCGTGGGTATAGAGACTGTCCTGCTTTACAGATGTCGAAACAGAGGCTACTCCATTTGCCCACAGTGAGTGAGGGGTCACTGAGAAATGACATGGAAGGAAAAGGACATGGGGAGTCTGCCTCAGCTGCCCCATGTCGGGAACAACCTGGAGACGTGGGCTCAGTGCCTCTGGATTCTAAGCAGAGGCTGCAAGGCAAAGAGGAAGCTAGAACTTCAGGCCCAGCTCGGAGTCCTCAGTATGGGCAGAGCCCCAGTGAGGACTCAGTGGGGTCTCCCACCAGCAGTGAGGACCACAAAACTGGCAGAAATGTTTGGCTGACTTCCCAAGCAGAACCTCCAAGAGGCCCAGCAAAACGTGAACCACAGACCCCGGTCCATGAGTCCCTCTTTTCCCAGAATGCTTTACGGGAGGTTTAAAGAAAAGTAAGTGGTAACCACACTGAGTCCTTGTTGTCGGGTCCCCCTCTGGTCTGACAGCCCACTAGAGCCCAGCCAGCTCAGCAGGAGGGTTTAGGAAGCCTGAACCCAGAGGACACCCCGCCCACTTCCACCCAAGAGCCCTCTCACAGTAAAAGGGAGAAGAGAGACGCCCAGGACCCAGATGGCCCCAAAGTGCGAACTTTCTAGAACGACCCTGGAGCAGCCTAATGGACAGTTTCCACAAGTCTCACTTGCCCTGCCTGCCTGAACCCCTGCACAGCTCCTGGAGTGTTCCCTGAGACCAAGCCAATTTTTCCAGGGCCCTGGGCCAGCGGTGTAATCACAGGCCGCATCAGAAGCTTCTGGTCGCTCATCAGAACTCCGAAAGCCGGCTGGAGACTACAGGCAGAAGGGCGGGTGGCTCTATCAGGCTTCCTGTTGTAAGAAATTCCTCCACACCCCACCTGCGAGACTATTCGCATTTATGACCAAAACTGGAGCTCTGGCTTCAGAGCTCTTTCCTGAGGCCTGGGAGCTGGCTTTTCCAGCTGATGACATCACTGACAAGCTCCTGACAATGCCTCGCTAATACCTAGCAAGCGCACATTCCTCTCGGGTGAGGTCATGCTCGGCTAATTGCTGACCTGGC
Organism: Fukomys damarensis; assembly: GCF_012274545.1. Taxonomy (NCBI): domain Eukaryota; kingdom Metazoa; phylum Chordata; class Mammalia; order Rodentia; family Bathyergidae; genus Fukomys; species Fukomys damarensis. The sequence continues at coordinate 36,822,460 of NW_022900940.1, forward strand.
CCCCACGGCCCTGAAGCACAGCGAGGGGACCTCCTGCAGCTGCAGACGCCGCCCCTCAGCAGGCTGTAAATGGGGGCTGCTTCGGAGCTGGCAGTGGGACCTAGGGAGGCCAGATTTTGCAAATAAGAATACAAGGCGGCTAGTTAAATATTAACTTGGGTAAACAACAAATAATTAGTGTAAGGAAGTCCCATGCAGAAGCAAGAACTGCCAGCCATTCGGGGCATACTTCCGAACAGCTTTCCTTATTTGTTGTTTATCTGAAATTCAAATTTAACCGTTTTCCCTGGCAACCCTGGTGGGAACACATGTGGGTCTGTACCCTTGGTCTGGCTTGCGTGATTTCCTAAATTTTCAATTACACATTACAACAAAATAAATAGTGCTGGGGGTGTAGCTCAGTGGGAGAGCGTGGCTGGTGTGTACGGGCATGAGGCCAGGGTTCGATCTCCAGCACATTGTGTGTGTGCTCGTGCGTATGCATAGAAAAAATAAACACTAAGCTGTATTTAGGAAAATACTAGGAGCTGCTGGACTATGTGGAAGTGTGGAAATTGAGGTGGTAGAGATCATGTAACAAAAATCCAGAATTCCACTCTCCCACTGCTTCACAAATATCCTTAGTCCATTTTAAGGTTGCAAAAACTAGAAATTGAATGATGCACTTTCAAAGTGATTTATGCAAGAAAAGCCACAGGCCTCCAGGCGCTGCACTGTTGGGGAAGATGGCTTCGCCCTGCGTGGAAACATGGGTAACGGACCACCAGGAAGAAGTCTGAGGCCAAACATGCACGTGCTGAACTGCAAAAGTGCCTGGCGAGGAACAAGAAGCTCGGGGATACATGCAGAATCAATCTCCCCAATTCAGTTTTGTTTTTTTTGGTTTTTTGAGACAGGGTCTCACTACGTACTTGAGACTGACCTGGAACTCACTGTGTAGCCCAGGCTGGCCTCAAACTTACAGTGATCCTCCTGCCTCAGCCTCCTGAGTGCTGGGATTACAGGTGTGTTGCCACCACGCCTAGACCCAATTAGGTTTTTTCCAAAATAACAATACTGTTGAAAGTGGCTCATGGTAATCCACTGACCTATCTATCACCCCACTGGCACAGGCATTTGGGGCACATAATAGCATAAATGCATTTACTTTAGAGATTTCATTTCTTAAGTTACCTCAATAAACCAAAATGTTACACAGAGTCTCTAATACAAGCTAACGCTTTTTTTGTCTCTCCTGGTACTGGAGACTGAACTCAGATCTTGCACTTGCCAGGCAGGTGCAGCACCACCGAGCTATGTCCCCAGCAATGCTTTTTTATTGAATGAACAGGGATAAAAGCAAGAGTATGAGGGGCCAGGGATTTAGCTCAGCAGTTCGGTGGCCTGCCTTGCAAGTGCAAGGACCTGAGTTCAATCCCCGGTACCAAAAAAAAAAAAAAAAA
>NW_022900940.1:36824052-36852961 GCF_012274545.1 Fukomys damarensis
TGAGTTCAATCCCAGGTACCAAAAAAAAAAAAAAAAAAAAGAGCATGAGTGCTTTAAAAAAACTGTCAAATAAATACACTATATGGTTACAGGTTCTGGCTGACCACTGTGGCACACACCTGAATCCCAGCACTTGGGAGGCAGAGACAGGAGGATCACTGTGAGCAGAAGTCAACCTGGGCTACTGAACTACAGAGTAAGACCTTGTCTCCCAAAAAAAAGCACTTATATAGTTACAGGTTTTAAATACGTCTAAGATAACTTTTTTTTTTTAAGAACTAGAAATTTGGGGTAGGGTATAGCTCAATAAATAATTGGGCACGTTTAGCATGTATGTGAGAAAGAAAAAGGGGAGCCAGAAATTCATTCAGTCAACATGTCTTGCGCATGTGAGCCAATCTTTGTGTGAACCACTCATGATGTGACCTCACCCTTCCAACAGCCGCAAGAGGCCAAGACCCACTATTACCTTGCTTTCACAGACTCAGAAACTTGCCCAAGGCCGCTGTGCAGGTGACAGCTGGGCTGGGATTAAGACCGGGTCGCTCAGTCTGTGGGCTTGCACCAGTCTTCCCACCCCCAGAGCACCCAGATGAAGCTCAAGGTGCAGAACAAAGGTTCCAGACTAAAAGCACCCAGCCTTGCCAGCTTCTCCTTAGCTGGGGGACCAGTGGTGCCCCACACTCATCTCCACACTTTTCTTAAATACTTAAATACTCCATTCATGGCCACCCAACTCTTTTATTTCAATCAAAAAAAACAGCAACTTGTAACAGATGAGGACTGCCTGTCCTGCTGAGAAGAATAATTTTCTTAAATCTGTGGGATAATTCAGGATGCTGATTGTAGTTCTAGCAAACAACTCCAGAAGGTTTTCAAAAAGTTTGTTAAACTGGGCGTGGTGGCACACATCTGTAATCCCGGCACTCAGGAGGCTGAGGCAAGAGGATCGCTGTGAGTTCGAGACCAGCCTGGGCTACACAGTGAGTTCCAGGTCAGTCTCAACTACATAGTGAGACCCTGTCTCAAAAAACAAAACAAAAAAATAAATAAAATAAATTTTAAAATAAAAAATAATTGACAGGGAGGGGTGCAGAGATGGAACCCAGGAGCACTCTGCCACTGAGCTGTACCCCCAGACTTTTCAGTGAGGGTCACATTAAACTGTCCAGGCTGACCTTGTGATCCTCCTCCTGCCTCAGCCTGCAGAGCAGCTAGGATTGCAAGCCTGTGCCATTGCATTTAGCTTAATCGATTCTTTAAACACATCATACCACCCCTGGTTGTGGGGAGCAGACACTTTGCACCGAAATTATAGAAAATAAGATTGTAACACACTGAAATTGGGGGAACTGTAAAAGTCAACGTTCAACACTATGAACCTTAGTCAGTCGACCATTAGTTACATTTTTCTAAAAAATTACACGTAATTAACCACTCATTACAAAAGAGGCATGTGTTACTAGCAAGGCATTATAATTGCAAGATATTACTTTGCCCAAAAAAAGTTCATTAATGGGTGAAATCTGTTGAGGAACAGGACAGCCACAAGGGCTCAATGATTACTTGCTAATTATAATGACAGATTACCTAATAATTACACTAGAAGAAAGGTATCATTTCAATGGAGAGCCAAGGCTCCACTTGGATCAAGTGATTGCACTTAGCATTTTAATAACAGGACAAATTGCCACAACGCACCTGCAGGTAGGTGTGCCACGGGAAGTACCTGTGATGTCTGGAAGGGTACTTGCCAAACTTTAAACTCAGTGAATCCAGAAGAAAGTGGAGCACCCTACATCCTCGCTCCTCCACGTGGGGCACAGCACTGGCGTCTCCTGGAAATCAGCCGGAAATTCAGTTTCTCAGGCCCTGATGTCTTCCGGAATCAGAACGTACACTATCCAAGGATCGGGGAAGGAGATTCCCCCTCCCACACGAATCTAAAGTTTGAGAAGCACCAGTTCTACACGACAACTGGTCTGGATTCTTCAAAACTGTCAATGTCCTGGCCAGACATGGGGAGCCGAGCCCGTAATACCAGCTACTTAGGTGGCAATGCCCTGTCTCAAAATAAAAGGCTTGGGTGGGCAGTTCAGTGATAAAGGGGCTGCCTGGCATGCACAAGGCCATGGGCTAAAAAAAGTGATGTGTACTTTTAAGAGACAGCAGGCAAAGGTGACAAAACAGTAATGACTGGAGATGCTTGGGAAGGGTTTTTTTTTTTTTTCTTTTGGTACCGGGGATCAAACTCAGGTCTTTGAGCTTGCAAGGCAGGCGGCGGAACCACTGATCTAAATCCCTGGCCCCTGGGAAGGTTTTATAAGTACTTGTTATACCAACTTTCCACATTATCTGCAGGACTGAGCATTTCTAATAAACTCAGGAGGAAGAGAAAAATAACTACATCACTGCTAAAATGGTAATTTTTAAAACAAGTCAAGTATTTGGAAAACAAATACATGAAAAGTTCATTAAACTCTAGCTAATGATCTGTGTTAATTGTATGTATTAATTTTCTTGGCAGTACAAGAAAGAATACCCTTTTTCCCAGAAACCAACTTTTCTGCCCAGATGTCAAAACATTCCAGAAAAGCAGAAGTTACTTAGGTACAATTTGCTGGAAAAGTTTCTCACTTAACAGCAAATATAGAGGAGTTGACATTCCAAGAAAAAATTACAGGCAAATGAAGTATAAATCTGAAAAACTCTATACAAAAATCCTATACATTTCATCATTTGGCCATAAAAAGGAATAAAGTACAAAAACAAAAAAAACATGGGTGAACTTCGAGAAAATTCTGCTAAACGAAAGAAGTCAGCCAACATCAGAGCACACAATGGATTCCACTCTAGGAAGAGCCCAGAGCAGGCAAAGCCAGACAGAGAAGTGAACTTGTGGCCGCCAGGGCTGGAGAGAGAAAGGGGGAGAAGTCCTAAAGGGTATGGAGATTTGCCGGGGGATAAGCGTCCTGAAATTAAATGGTGGTGTCAGCTGCACAACTCTATGAACACACTTAAAATTGTATACTTTAAAGGTTGAACTCTGTGATACATGAATCTTAGTATCTCCATGCTACAAGCTCTTCTGCCCTATTCTTGCCAGCAGGAAGTAGAAACAGTTACAGGTAGGACCAAGACACACCCAATCTCTACTGAGGCAGGCTAAGAGAAATAAAAGTTAGAAAGAAAGGAGACAAGAAAAGAAAGTCACAACTACAAATTGTACATCTCCCGTTTTGTTTTGTTTGTGTGTTGAGACAGGGTCTCCCTATGTAGTTGAGGCTGGCCTCAAACTCACTTTGTAGGCCAGGCTGGCCTTGAACGCATGCTGATCCTTCCGCCTCAGCCTCCCAAGTGCTGAAACTACAGGCATGCACCCACAACCGGCCTACAAATTGTAGTTTTAAGAAGACTGCAATTTCCAGAGCCCAGTGAAGTCACCCAGGGCAAGCCATAGCAGCATTCCCTTAATTAAATGTAGGCACCTTTCCTTTGAGACCCATCACACCCCAATTTCTCAGAAATACTACATGTTCATAAATCGGTTTGAGAAAGTAAAGAACAGGAACCTGATCTTAAGATACAGGAACAGTTTTGAGCATCCAAAAAATGTTTAATTACCATTTTTTAAAAAACTGTGGCCGGGCATCCAAGCACTCGGGTGGCTGAGGCAGGAGGATCACTATGAGTTCGAGACCAGCCTGGGCTACAAAATGAGTTCCAGGTCAGTCTCAACTACATAGTGGGACCCTGTCTCCAAAAAATAAAAAAAAAAAAAAAAAAAAAAAAAAAAAAAAAAAACCTGAACCCAAACTGAACGTATAAAAGGGGCTAGTACCTGGGCTGGGGATTTAGCTCTGTAGTTCCACCACCTGCCTTGCAAACCAAAGACCAGAGTTTGATCCCCGGTAACCCTCCCCAAAAAAGGCTAGTACCTTGCTGGGGGTCAGGCCACCTTTCCCAGTGTCCCTGCCACCTCAGAACAGCACAAATGGTCCACACTCTGTTTCTTCATGTGAGCACTAACATCTCTGCCTAACAAAGCTCTCCTGAGCTTCTTATTGAAGAGTCCTGAAAATTCTCTTTCTGCAACCCTGCAATTCTATTCTGCAAGTGGAGTAGTTTAGGCTCCTTAACACAGCTTCCCTGTTCCCTGCTGGTGACATCTCTGACCCTCACAGCCCTGTGTCACCCTGACACCGGGTCTCAGAGTTCAGACCCTCAGGCTGTGCCTCTCTGAACTACTATGTTCTAATCAGTAAAGTTGGGGCTGGACAAGAGGTTATCTCGAGGTTCTCCAAGACATTATATTAAAACCAGCTCGTCTTTTACTTCTGTTTTAAACAGCACAGCTCTTGAACTTTCCTGAACTTTCAAGAATAATAAAGCTCCACTTGGCTTATCCAAGATCGAGTGTCAGGTTCACGGCATCAAGTTACTTCCTTTAGATGGTCTTGGGGCTGGATAACAGGGCATCTCTGCTCAGACTTAGCACTGCAGCTCAAATCAAAAAGATGGAGAGAAAAGTGACTGTGGAGTCAGGGATTGGACTCAGTGGCACCACGCCTACCTTGCAAGTGCAAGGTCCTGAGTTCAATCCCCAGTGCGCACGCACACACACACACACACACAAAACAGTGACTGCAGTAAGTAAGGATTTTTATGGAAGTTTTCCTTGCTGTGTTCTTCCAGCTCCACTCCCACATATTAATACTGGAGACAAGACCAGCCACTGGTGGAGGAAATCTGGTAATCCGGTTTTTCACACCTAGTGGAAGTCAGAATGGTGGCAGGACACATTCCCTCACTTGGGCTCATCCCAACAAACTTATTTCTCATCTTCTGGGCAGCAGAAGCCAGACCCTGGAGCCACAATGGCTGTAACTCTCTACAGAGCCAAAGGCAACACACTGGAAGTAATCAGTGTTGATTGGTGTTTGGGGAAATCCTTGGCCTGAGCGTGCTCTTTGATTCAGTTTTTCCAGTTGGAGCCATCCCGAGTCATGCTGACTCGGGCCTGGAAGGAGGAAATTCCCATTCATGCCTCTCAGACGGTGCCGTCTCCCCTGCAGGAAGGAAGGGCCCACACCGGAGCAGGGTCCAACTCAGAGTCCCGAGGTGCTGAGCCCTGCATCCCTTCCAGGCAGGAAGCAGCCAGCTGGGCTGGAACTTCAGCTGACATTTTCCTAGCCTGGAGAGGGGCACTACTGATTCCCACCGTCTCGGTCCTATGTGGCTGCTTCTCAGCCAAGCAAGGAGTCGCGCTGTCTGTCTGTCCCTCTGAGGCCACCCACCTGCATCTTCCGCGGCAGATGCCCCAGCAGCCCTGTTCGCAGCTGACTGGACTGGGGTGGGTCCTCTGAGGTAGGCAGGCTGAACTCAGCCCCTTCCAGGTGTCCACCTCAGCCAAGAGAAAGGGGAAACAGCTGGAGACCGCAGACAGCTGTGACCGGAGCAGTGAGTGCTTGCAGAGCTCATGGTAAAGGGGAAGAGACAGATACCAAGGAGATGGAAACCAAAGGTCTTGGCTGCTTTTTTCACTACTGCAGACTGAACTGAGGGGACTTCACACTAACCTACAGCCCCAGCCCTTTTTTCTGTTTTATTTTGAGACGGTGTATTTATTGCTAAGTTGCCCAGGCTGGGCTCAAACCTGTGATCCTCCTGCCCTCAGTCTCCCAGCCTTCTCAACCTCCCAGGGTGCTGGGACTACCGGTGTGCGCCCCATGCCCTACTTCCAAGGCTTTCTGAATTTTGGATTCCAAACTTTTTGAGGCCCCGCTGCAGGATTTCCCATGACCTGTGAACTCAGGGTCCTTCTAGGGTGAGCAGCTGTTTCTGCTGCCCAGTGCAGGGGTGGGTTCATGTGATGGCCCCTGGCACAGGACTGGTTTAGAGCAAGGCACGAGATTCCAGGGGTCTACACTTGTATGGGAGTTAACAGAAAGAGGATTTTTTTTTTCCTCTCTGCTTCCCCTACCCTCTGCACTGGGCTTGGATACTGGAGGCCTAAAGGAATAGAGTTGACAAAGGGCCACTCTGCCACCAGCTGGTTCCCAAACCTGAAGCTGACTGGCACTATGGAAGTGGAAAGAGAGAGATCAGACCCTGGTGATCTTTTTTTTTTGGTACTGGGGATCGAACTCGGGTCCTTGTGCATGCAAGGCAGGCCCTGGAAGCACTGAGCTAAATCCCCAAACCCCAGACCCTAGTGATCTTTTCTTTTTCCCCCTTTTTTTTTTTTTTTTTTCCTGGTACCAGGGATTGACCTCAGGACCTTGAGCTTGTGAGACAGGTGCAGTGCCGCTGAGCTAAATCCCCAGCCCGTGATCTTTTTTTGTTTGTTTTTTTGATAGGGTCTCACTGTGTAGCACAGGCTAGCCTCAAATTTGCCGGGATCCCCCTGCCTCTGCCTCTCCAGGGCTGGGATTACAGGCACCACCATGAGCCTTGAACCCAAGCATCCATTGGGGACTTCTCTGTCCTTGGAGCAAGTGGCTTCCTCTTTTGTCTTTAATCTCAAATGAGTTTCTACCACTTGCCAGTTTAAAAAATAAAGTCATTAAAAAACATAAAGCTCTCCTAACAAAAGATAATTTTTTCACTTAACGTAGCAAGTTTTTCTCACTTGTACTCAAAAGAATAAAAATTTGGGCACTGATTCACAGCAAGAGATTAAAGAGGCAACAGATGGGTTTAATGATTACATCTGTGATCCCAATTACTCAGGAGACTGAGGCAAGAAGGATCACAGATTCATGTCCAGCCTGGGCATCTTAGCCAGACCTGGTCTCAAAATAAAACAGGGCCAGAGATGCAGCTAAATGGCGGAGCACTTGTCTAGCATGCATGAAGCCATGTGTTCAATCCTCAGTACCAATATATATAGTTTTGTTTTTAATTTTAAAAAAGCCAAGCATGGTAGCACATCACTGCAATCCTAGCTCTCTGGAAGGTGAGGCAAGAGGATGGCTGCAAATTTAAGGAGAGCATGGCTGGGCGTGGTGGTGCACGCCTATAATCCCAGCACTCAGGAGGCTGAGGCAGGAGAATCGAGACCAGCCTGGGCTACATAGTGAGTTCCAGGTCAGTCTCAACTACATAGTGAGACCCTGTCTCAAAAAACCAAAAAACCAAAAAACCAAAAAAAAAAAAAAAAAAAAAGGAGAGCATGGACTGCACAGCAAAACCCTGTTTCACTCTCTCTCTCTCTCTCTCTCTCTCTCTCTCACACACACACACACACACACTCACACACACACATAAATCTGTAAACACTAAACCAGCTGAAAGCTGAATAAGAACACACCCTTATAAGATCCTTTAATCAAACAGAAATTATGCATATCTGAAGTTCACCCTGTATAAAAGAAGACGGAGGCCATGACAGTCCAATTCTAACCAGCAGTTGCTCAGGATACTGTAAGACTTCTGCCTGGATCACAGAAAACCCACCTGCACCAAACACAGGCAGCTGCCCTGAGAAAGTACCACACCAGCCAGGGTCTAAAACAGCAATTTCAAGGGCAAGGGGAAGAATGGGCAAATTGGCAAATCGAAGAAAGAAATGGTTCAATCACACTGGCCACAGAAAGAATCTGAAGAATGCAAAAATCTCTAAACAGTCTAATGAGTCTCAGAACACTAAAAAGAAAGCATTGCAGCCATCAGGCCAGGATCCTTTGTGGGGCAGCTGAGTTAGCTGTGGGCCTGGGACCACCCAGAGGGCCATGGTCAGGACTGGCTGGAAGGCCTCCTGAGGGAAGCCCATGAGGAACAGCCAAGCGGGTTCCAGGGAGGACTGTGAGGTAGGTTTAAGGAATTTCAGGGGCATAGCCCAGATGATCTTCAGCAATCCTACATCTGTTTCAACCTAGGTTTGTTAAAACAAAAGACTTAGACTGATCCCAAAGCTGCCTTCAAGGATATATGGCTCAAGGCAAGTACAATATTTTAATGCTCCTTGCCTGAAGCCTGCCTAAGATACAAAAGCATTGGGAGTGGATATGTTAACTATTATTTGGAAACCAAGTTTGGAAGGAAAAGGAAGGCTTAGCAGGCTTATCGCTCACTGGTTTGCCTCACTGGTAGTACTGGTTGGGAAGGAAGGTCTTCAGGAAGAGCCAAGTCCTTCAAGAAAATCAAGCAGCCCTTTGAGGCCACCCAAACCCTACGGAGGACTCGCAGGCATTTGACAATGTGTCCTTAGGCTCAAGACTAATCCGGCATACCAGGCACTTAGCTGGCTGAGGTAAGTTCATACACCTGATGACTCACTGCTGGAAATCCCTGCTTACACATCTTCTTTTATAAACTTAGAGCAAATAATCTAAGCTTACTATGATAACATGATAGGGAGAATAAACAGAATCAGGTTAAATCCTTCTGTCCACAAGGATGCCACACAGAGTTCTGTTCCGTGGAGTCCACCCAGATTTGCAGCTAGTCCAGCAGGGGACCTTCACAGCCTCAGTTTCCCCATCTGTGAAGTGGAGGTTAGCACCATTCCTCAGACCTGTGAGGATTCACTGAGAGAACAAGCACTCAATCATTCCGTTACACCCAAATAATACGTGAAGTTTCTACAATGATCAAACATTTGTAAACAAAGGTATCTGATTTATGTTGTTTGTTTTAGGTTTTTTTGAAACAGGGTCTCCCTATGCAGTTCAGGCTGGCCTTGAACTATATAGCCTGGGCAGGCCTCAAAGCCTGGCAATCCTCCTGCCTCAGCCTCCAGAGTGCTGTAAATAAAGGCATGCACCACCACAACCGGCTCTGCTTTGTGATCTACAAAAAGCAGCAAAGCTTAAGAAACAATTTAGAGGAAAAAAAAGAAAGAAAGAAATCAAGCAAGACGTGGTGGTGCATGCCTGTAATTCCAACACTCAGGAGGCTGAGGCAGGAGGATCTCTGTGAGTTCAAGACCAGCCTGGGTTACATAGTGAGTTCCAGGTCAGTCTCAATTACATAATGAGACCCTGTCTCAAAAAACAACAACAAAAAAGAAATCAGATACACTCAAGTGCTGCGTGAATGGGACAGAGGGGGAGGAGTGTTTTAAGAACTATGTCCTCAGACCTAGCCCAGCAGGACCCACCCCCGTCAGGACTCCCAGGCATAAGCCAGGAGGTTGCCTCACCCCACTCAACAGGAAGGACAAGGCCTCCAAAGAAGCACACTGCCGGCCAGGGGACAGTGGAAGGAAACTACTTGGCTCTGGCAGAGTCAGTTCCTGCCTGTTTGCTTTTGCTCCCTGAGTCAGGGTGTACTAATAATCAACAAATGCCAGTCCTGCATGAGAGAGCCCAAGATGCCAGGCACTTCCGCACACTGCTGCGGGGTTTGACAGGCAGCACCCCAAGGATGTGCTTGCTTCTGGGCATCTCTTCCCAGTAGAAGATTTCACCTCCTTGGTGGAAGCTGGGATCAGTACTGAACAACAGAGGTCAAAGCCTGAAACTTCCCACCCACTGATAAATCATGGTTCCATTCTGGGCCTGATCACAGGCACAAAAGTGTCTGGTGCCCTTCTCAGAGCAAATCAGAGCACTTCTGGATTTTTCAGATTTCCATTAAGAGTTTGCTCAAGCTGGGGGTGGTACACAGCTGTAATCCCAGAATTCTGGGAGGCTGAGGAAGGAGGATCAAATGTTTGAGCCCCGCCTGGGCAAATTAGCAAGATTGTATCTCAAAAAACTTTAAAGGTGTTGGTTGGGGATGCACCTCAGTGCAAAGGCCCTGGGTTCAATTCTCAGTACCAAAAAAAGAGAGAGACCCACATTCCTATTTTTTTACCTAACAAATCCTAATCTACGCCGCCTGCCTTGCAAGCTCAAGGACCTGAGTTCGACCCCAGGTACCAAAAAAAAAAAAAAAAAAGTCCTAATCTAGGAAAGCAAGAAACAAGTCCAGCTGGGCAGAGCGGCAGAGGCCGTAATCACAGCATTAGGAATCTGGGGCAGGAGGATTTCGAGTCAGAGGCCAGCCTGTGCTACACAGTGAGTTGGAGGCCAGTCCGAGCTACATGGCGAGACCCTGTCTCAAAATACACACACACACACACACACACACACACACACACACACTCTTGACACTCAACAAAGTCAGGGATTACAGTTACCAGCTGTTCAGCACCATCGAGACCAGTGGAGGCGAACGTATGGTATGGCCCACGTGCCTCAGCAGGCTATCCGTATCACTCAAAGCTCTAAAAGGTTCGCCATCACTGAGCTAGACAGACCTCTTCATCCCATGTGCTGGGCACTGGGATAATCAGCATGGCCTTTCCACAGGGGGCAGCATAAGGCAGACAGGCTGCTGGACAGACCTTTTAAATCCATTCATTCAGAGAACATCCGATTCTGGCAAAGCAAAAAGCCAGCCTTAATTTGGTGCTAAAAACACATTAGCAGCTGTTCCCATAATAGTAAAAGCAAGCCTCAGGCTCCAAGTCTTGAAAAACCTTCAAGAATTTAGTAACAATTGTTTTCACTAATTTTATGCATCTTTTAAAGAACAGTTGCCTAGTATTTCCAGCACATGATAGTGCCTTCCTATTTATTAAGATGTTCTGTATTTCCCTTTTGAAGTAAAGGAATACAAAATAGAGTAAGCAGGGCTGGGGATTTAGCTCAGTGTTGCTGCCGCCTGCCTCTCAAGCACAAAGGCCTGAGTTTGATCCCCGGTACCCAAATAAGTATGAGTAAACAAAAAAATAAATAAATAAAGAGACAGAAAAACCTCAAAGTAACAATGGCAACTGCAGAGATTGTGATGGTGATAAGAGAAAGCTGCCGGGCTTAGCACTCTGGAAGGCTCAAGCCCAGTCTGGGCTACTTAATGAGATCCTGCCTGAAAATAAAAGGGGCAGGAATATAGCTCAGTAGAAAGGCCCTGGGTTCAATCACCACTGCTTCAATTTTTTTAAAAAGTGGGTTTGAGGGTAGCAAAGGGCTAAGAAGCTGATGTGGTATAGAATCATGGTCAAAAACAGCATCGTGGCCAATTTATGATTATACTTCATACGTACAGTTCTGTAGGACCATGGGCGGAGAAATGACAATTCCACGTGGAGGGTTAGAAGAGGGCCCCACTGGGGAAAACCTATCCCCAGCTGGTTCCTAAAGTACACAGAAAAACTGAGTGATCAGGAAGAGGCAAGAGCAAGGTGGGCAGGTGTGAGGAGAGATTCCAGATGAGGAAACAAAGGCTCGGAGACACGAGAGGATGAAGAGCACAGCTGGAACAAGAAACAGGAACTCTGGCTCCTTGGCCCTCTCATCTGCACTCCAGGATCCTCCTTCATCTGAGTCAGAAGCATTTAAGGCCACGGGTTTACTTATAAAGAAAATCAAATCTGTCCTAAGACTTGAGTCAATTAATTAAGAAGCTTACATGATGGGCCCAACACAATTAGGTTTTATGGAATGAGGGCCCCGCTTGTCAGTGAGAAAAGGTTTCACCTGAAAGTGCATCTGTGCAGATAGTGGGCCCCAATAAAAACCTTTCCCACGCAGGTGCCCTGGCAGGCTGTTCGGCCAACTCCTCTCCAGGGAACGAGGTTGTTTTCTACCTGGGGCCAGGCATGATAAAGAACCTTTTTAACTGAGTGACTAGAAATTCTCAAAGCTCCCCTTTCCCTCCTAATAGAATCTTCCAGTCTGGAATAGCGCTCAAAACTGAATGAAGCTGCTGGCTTGTCAGAAGTCCAAGCCCTATAACCATGATCTTTTTTTTTTAGTTTTTAATTGGGCAGAGTCACTATGGCTGAGCTACATGTTCCTCTCCTTCAACACAAACCCTGGAAGGCACTCACACCCCCTATTCCTCATATGCTCCTCCATTCTTTCAACTCTTCCTCCTAAGAAGGGAGGCAGGGGCCACCTGCTGCTTACACAAAGGGGCTATTTTGCACACTCATCCAGAGTCTGCAAAATAGCCCCTTTACGTAGTTACCTGGTGTGGGTGTGTGTGTGTGTGTTGCTTTTAAACAGGGTCATGCTATATAGTTCAGGCTGGCCTTGAACTCACTAAGTAGCACAGGCTGGCCTTGCACTTGAAGTGACTCTCCTGCCTCAGCCTCCACAGTGCTGGGATTACAGGTGTGCACTGCCACACTTGGCCAAGATTACCTGGTATTTTAAAAGGCATGGAAATTATACCACTTAAATTTAAATTAGATTTTATTATATCTACATCTAAGTAACACCTCTTAATTATACAGACAGCTAAAACAAAACTTCAGTGCTGGGGACTTAGCTCAGTGGTTCCAGCGCCTGTCTCACAAGCGCAAGGGCCTGAGTTCGATACCTGGTACCAAAAAAAACCCTCAAACACTCCACAATTTACACATTATATGTGTTTTCCTTGTCTGAACTGCTTGTGAAGTAAAGATGTAATTTCACTTCACAGGTGTAGACAGGTGCTTATCCTAAGTCACCAGGGAAAAATACGTAGCCAAGGCAACAATATTTCAGAAACCGAAGGTGTTACTAAAGAGAAAATGGAATATCCTATTGCAGTAACCCAAAGTGAAAGTCCTGACATTCTCCCAGCTACTTGGGAACCCCCAATTTCAGGTGCAGTAGAACACGGTGATCTAGGGTCAAACACTCAGGCCAGTGACTGGTTGAGGAGTGAGCAAGTGACATAACCTGGACCAATCACAGTTGAGTCCGGGGTCTCCCTGGGACTGCTGGGCCAGGGGCCTGCCTTACTCCTCGAGTTACGGCTATGAGTCCTGGAAAATGCTACACAATTCTGCCCATGCAGGGACAGCAGAATCAAGAGAGAAACAGAGCCAGGGCTCTTTGGTGACCTGGAAACCTCTAGGTCCACCGGCCTGACCCACTCCTACGCTTTTCAGTTGCTGAAGCCAACAAGCTCCGGTTGAGACCACCAGGATTAGCTGGGCTTGCGGCGACTCGGAACCATATGCATCCTAACATGTCAAAGTCTTTCTCACTGCTTCCTCACTGTGCAGCAAGTTATTAGACTCTTGGGGCCTGGTTTCCCCACTGGTTTAATGGAGATACTCCCCCGCTCAGAGAAGTGCTAGAATTGAGTGAAATACGTGATACAAAACAAAACCTTCACAGTCCCCGGAGTGTAAAGGGAACTGCTCACCGGTCAGTCCTAGGAACCTGGCTGTGAGAGATTACGCACCTGGCCCCAGAAGCACCTGCCTCTGCTAGTCTGCCTTGTGGTGGGACTGCAGGGACTCTTTGCTATACAATTACTTAGGGAAACTGCCGTGGGGAGAATGGAAACCTCTGTGACAAGGACAGGGGTGGGGGAGTGGGTGGGGGTGACCAAGGCCATAGCCTCTTTCACCAACCAGCCTTAAAAGTACTCTTAAAAATACTTTTCGGCTGGGGATTTAGCTCAGTGGTTTTGCCACCTGCCTTGAAAGTGCAAGGTCCAGAGTTCGATCCCTGGTTCAGAAAAAACAAAAAAACTTCTGGCTCGAATGTGCGAGAAACTGGAAGTCTCATACACTGCTGGTGGAGATGTAAGATAATACAATCATTTTGGAAGACAGTTTGGTGGTTTCTTAAAAGTTAAACATATACCTATGCCACATGATCCAGATCACTCAAAAAAAAAATGTACGTTGATAAGCAAGTAGTACAGAAATGTTCACAATAGCCTTATGTAGAAGCAACCCAAGCGTTATCTTTGTTTGGTTGGTTGGTTGGCTTTTTTGGTACCGGGGATTAAACTCAGGACCTTGCGCTTGGCAGGCAGGCAGCAGAACCACTGAGCTAAATCCCCAGCCCAACCCAAGTGTTATTAACAGAAGAATACATAAACAAAATGTGGTATATCATACAACAGAAAATTGCTCAGCAATGAAGAGAAGAACTAGCCAGGCGTTGTGGCACAGGCCTGTTAATCCCAGCACTCGGGAGGCTGAGGTAGGAGGATCACTGCGAGTTCGAAGGTAGCCCAGGCTACATAGTGAGTTCAGGGCCAACCTGAACTAAAAAGGCAGACCCTGCCTCAAAAAAAATAAAAATAAAATAAAGAAAAGAGGAAGAACTATTAGTACATGTAAGAAGGATGGAATCTCAGTGACACAAAAAGTGCTCTGATTCTATTCATACAAAAATCTAAAATAGCGGGGCGTGGTGGCACACACCTGTAATTCCAGCACTCGGGAGGCTGAGGAAGGACGATCACAGTGAGTTCGAGGCCAGCCTGGGCTACATAGTCCAGGACCAGCCTGAACTACAAAGCGAGACCCTGTCTCAAACAAAAACTCAAAAATAATGCAATCCAAACTAACTTCTAGTGGCAGAAAGCAGATCCACGGTTGCCTGGGGGTGGGGAAGGATGGCATGGACTGATGAGAAGAATTACAAAGATGCACAAAGAAACTTTTAGTGCTGGTAGTTATGCTCACTGTATTGTTTATGATAATGGGTCCGCATGCGTAAATATATGTATACATCTTTCTTTATTTTGAGGTAGGGATCGAAGCCAAGGCCCCAACTATGTATATAAGAATATAGTGGGGCGGGGGATTTAGCTCAGTGGCACCATGCCTGCCCTGCAAGCACAAGGCCCTGAGTTCGTCCCCCAGTACCAGAAAAAAGAAAAAGAAAAATAGTGTATAAATTTGTAAAATGGAACATTTTGAATGTGTCACTTTTTGACTGTGAGCTATCCCTCAATAAAGTCATTTTTTAAATTAAATATTTATGCTGGACCCAGTGGCACATGCCTGTAATTCCAGCTACTCAGGAGGCTGAGGCCAAAGGGTCACAAGTTCAGGGCCAGCCTGGACACCCTAGCCAAGACCCTGCCTCACAATAAAAATAAAAAATAAAAAGGACTGAGGATACATGTCAAAGGTAGAGCGACTGCCTAACGTACTCAAGGCCCTGGGTTCAATACCCAGCACTGAAGGAAAAAAAAAAATTTAAGCATTTCCAAGTTTATATGTTCAGCTGTCTGATAAGCTGGATCATAGCCCACAAACTAGCTGGAGGCCCCCAAACCATAAAATGGAACGGCCGAAATTTGGCCACAAATACAGTCATTCTCAGTGTGCAAAGTTTTCTCATTAACACTCATTCCACTATTAAATGAAATTAGAGTTTTATATACTTTCAAGGACAATGCAAATATTTCAGCAAGCACTTAAACTATTTCCTTGACAAATATCTCCTTCACTTGGACAAAAACCTATTGACTAGACGCTCCTGGAGGCAATCTGCTGGGCGGGGGTGTGTCTCTGAGAACCCCATGCCCATCAGGGCCACAAGCAACAAGAGAGCCTGACATGCTAAGGTAACTAACTAGCCGGGTGTTTCCACACACTTGGGGAGCAGGAGGAATATCTCTGGTCTTAATATCAGCCTGGTGTCTTAAGGATAATCTATTTTCTTTCTCACAAGCTGGGCCCAAGCTTGTGTTTTTCCCCTTCCTCTCATCAAACTGGACAACGCTATAGTGATACACTCTTAGGGGCCTCTGACAAGCCCAGTGGCGGTGGACCTGTGGCACTCACGCTGCAGTGGGCTATGTGTATCATTGAAAACCCCACATAAAGGTTCGCCATCACTGTCTAGGCAAACAGTACCACTGAGCTACATCACCAGGCCACTGACAACTTTTCACAAGGGGAACATCCCGAACACACCAAGGGAGATATGACATAACCACTATGCAAAGAAGAAACAAAAGGTCACAGAGTCGAACTCTCCTGCATACCCCTCTTCCTGCAGCCCTAGCAACTACTACTCAAAACTTAGTGATCGCACGCATTAGTATGTCCATGTGCAGTTTTTGAGGTTTTTTTGTTGTGGGTGGGGTGGGAGTTGGCAGCAGAATTTGGGATTGAACCATGGTTTTCACACTGAGCTACAGCCCCAGTCTTTGTTTGTTTTTTTTTTTTTTTAATCTGAGACAGGGTCTTGCTGAGTGGCTAAAATGCCTAGGCTGGGCCCAAACTTACGATCCTCCTGCCCCTGCCTCCCAGAGTGTTAGAATTAAAGGTGTGTGTCACCATGCCTGGCTACAGATCTGTATTTTAATACAAATGTAAAATAAGTATCATACCAAAAAAAGTATCATAGCATCTCTCTGCACTTCGCTTTTTCTGCTCATATTCTGATTATGAAATTGATCTGAGAGATACCTTCGTCTGCGCCCAC
Organism: Fukomys damarensis; assembly: GCF_012274545.1. Classification (NCBI taxonomy): domain Eukaryota; kingdom Metazoa; phylum Chordata; class Mammalia; order Rodentia; family Bathyergidae; genus Fukomys; species Fukomys damarensis. The sequence continues at coordinate 36,840,219 of NW_022900940.1, forward strand.
CCTGCATCAGATTTCAGCCACCTCAGATCACCTACCTCCCCAGGACCATCCACTGACCCAGCCCAGCAAATGCCTGTCTGCAGCCTCCTGCCTCAGGAGGGCCCACACACATGGGCACCAGCCTGGCAGCTCCAGGTAAAGACTGAACCCCACCACCGCTGGTGAACAGGAGCTGTGGGGCCCTGCATCCTGTCCTCCTCCAGATGCCCAATTCCAGGGGGTCCCAGCAGAGCTGGGACTGTCACCCACAGCTGTGACTCTGATCACCCATCCTAATACTGCTTTCATCTGCTTCCCTGCCTCACTCACCGGCCCCCCTCCACTTCCTGGGGCCACCTCCCCAAACAAATCATCTCTTTCTGGGTGGGGTCCTGGGTCCAGCCCTGCTCTGAGAATTCACACTAGCGAATTCTAGTTTATACATTTTTATTTCTCTGTATTCCGGTTTTTTTTTTTGCGGGGGGGCATTGAGACAGGGTCTCACTATATAGTCGAGACTGACATGGAACTCACTATGTAGCCCAGGCTGGTCTCGAACTCACAGTGATCCTCCTGCCTCAGCTCCTGAGTGCAGGGATTATAGGCATGCGCCACCACGCCTCCTGGCCTGTATTCCATTTTTAATGACATGATGCATTTTTGAAGAATATCCCCCATCTAATTGGAAGTATCATTTTAAAAAGGTTTTAAATGACACTCAGTGGTTGAGAAATGATCAATTAACAATGAAATATAAAGCTCAGTGTAGCCTTGTTCCTAAGATGTTTGTAAGATAGATTCATGGTGTGTGTGGGAGAATATGAATGTGTCTAGAAAACTCAAAGGGGAGTGAAGTTATTAATCCTGTGCCTTTCTCTGAACAGTGAGAAATAGGCAATTCTTTCTTCTCTTACAAATAATATTCCCAATGAAGATCCCAAAACCCATTTTTTTTAAGTTTAAAAAAAGTATTCCTAACCAGGAAAAGATAAATGCTATGCAAATTATATATAAACTAGGACCAGGGATTTAGCTCAGCAGCACAGCACCTGCCTGGCAAGCATGAGGTTCTGACTTCAATCCCTGGTACCAAAAAAAAAAATTTATATAAACTTAATGAGCAGGAAGGTTGCACAGGAAGTGGGAGGCAGGAGTCCCGGAGGGCCCCAGGGATAAGAAGGACACACACAGGGCCCCACATGTGGAACACAGGGGCCGAGGAGGTAGAGGGGAAGCCTGCAGAGAAGAGCAGACTTGCATGTCTGTCCTCTTACAGGGGACACTTACTGGAACAAACCCCTTCTGCTCTTCCACCTCTTCCAAAAGAGTCCGTGCTCCTGGAGGGAACTGCCCCCACCCAGAGCTTTGGGGAGGACTGAGGGGGACTGAGCTGCTGGTTCAGAAACGCCATGGGATTCAGCTTGGGTGAGTTCTGCTAGGAGGTCTTTCCACTGGGCCCTCACAGAACTCCCTGCTACGAAGAACCAGATTTACTATTAACCAAAACAACTCAGAGGCCCAAAGAACCTGGGCCCTTGATAACATCACAGTGCAGCTACATGGTTGCTGCAAACTATAACCCACACGGCCCGGGCTGGCGTCTAGGGAGCCAGTTTTCAGTCTCCCTGCGGGCAGCTGAAGGAACTCGGCCCCACCTCCTTTCTTGAGGCCTCCTCTACCCACACCCAGTATCTCAGGAGCATTGCACCAGCTGCCCCGTACCCCACGTCCCTTCTGTATATCCTGATGCCAGGGAGCGTGACCTAAAACCCCAAGCTGATGGCCCCTTTTCCCCATCTGGACTAGCAGTGCAAGCCTTTCAGTCAGACCACCGTGGGGTTACTCGTGAGCACTCTGACTGCTTCCCATGCAGCAAGCACTTTACAAACTGTAGCTCATTAAATCTTCACACCCACTCCTTGGGTAGAAACTGTGATTATCCCCAGTTTACAGTCTAGTGCACTGGGGACTGCGGCTGCAGAGAAATCCCTCCTGGGTCCCACAGTAAATCCCAGCTACACCCCAGAGCTGCCTGATGCCCAATTCATTCTTTCACATCCTCACCCATTCATTCTCTCCCCTTTCTCTCCTCCCCGCTCCCCAGTCTTGCCAGATAACCCAGGATGGCCTCAAGAGCCTCCTGCCTCAGCCTCAGGAGTGCTGGGATGCACCACTATAGACGGCGAATCCTCATTACTAAGCATGACTTCCCTCCTCCCAGAAACTCAAGGGAAGGAAGCTGTGCTCCAGCCTACGGGAAGGACTTAAAAAAACACATACTCAGCCTCACATCCCATCAGCTGACAGAACACCATTCATTCCTAGAAATCGGCAGCACGCGGTGTCTCAGAAGCCCATTGCTGGAGTCCATCTTGCTTTGCAGAACCCACAGGACACAATGAGGGGTGGGAGGGGAGTGTGAAGAATGTATTAGGACACTGTGTGCTATCTTTTCTAGCTAAAACTGACAGGGACTCTGAGAACTCAAGTCAGCTTTCGGGGAGATAGGGTTAGAAATTTCATAACCTCACCATATAGAGTTAAGATGAGTAATTATCTTGAGCTCATAAAACAAACAAGGATACAGCTCTAATACAGAATTTCTCTGGAATCATTTTGGGCTGAAATGGGTTTACTGTACATTACACAGAAGAGTCAAATTAAAAAGAAAAAATTTTCTAAACGCTTAGAACTCAGTCCTGTGGCTTCCTACTTAAACCCCAATCTGCTCACTCTTTAGTTACACCGACCTACTCCTGCGGCTGTGGTCAGCGCCCAGGGCCGGCCGTGCTGGCCTCAGCGTGTGGTCCGCGACAGACTGCACAAGGGCCAGAACAGAGCATCTGTGCTGAAGCCCCCTTCTCCGTAGGCCACTCCCAAACCTCCAGTCGATGCCTAAAACCTCAGATTCAAGAGAATCCAGTGCCTTCTCGCGTTAGCAAGCACTTAGCAGCACTCTGGCCGTCACTCCGCGTCCGAGATGCTTCAGCGACAACAGCGGGAATTTCTTCTTTCTTTACTACTTCACGATTTGTTCGGACAGCAGATTTTAGCAACCTCAGCACACAACTTTTTTTTTCCCTTTCCTTATTAAGTGAAGAACTTTCACCTTTTCACTTAAAGGAAGTACTGTGCGGCTTCTCCTTGGCAGAGCCGCATTACCGACATCAACTGCTCACCCTGGACCCCCCAAGGTCCGACAGGGGGTGAGGCGAACCCGGGCCTGGGCGGGGCGCAATGAGCAGCACCGGGGTTCATCAAGCTGCCTGAGATGGGGCACAATTTTAAATGAATGGTTTAGTTCTGTGGTTTTCCATGTAGTATTTTCAGGCTCGAGTTGGCTTCAGATACGTAATGCCATTGAAAACAAAACCACCAGGGCCGGGGGATTCAGCTCAGTGGTTCTGCCGCCTGCCTCAGAAGTGCAAGGTCCTGAGTTTGATCCCCAGTACCATTAAAAAAGAAAACAAAACCACCAGTAAGGGGGCACCGTGACACTCTCATCTGTCTGCATTTCAGAGAAAGGGGATTCTTTCCAATCCCAATCCCTTCTCAGTCTCTGGAGGAGAAAGGCTCAGGACCATGCGAGGCTACCTTCCAGGCACCTCTCAATCTCTCGCTGATTTGCCCTTTTAACAGAAGGAGGCCTCAAGATGAGGATGGGGAAGCTGCTGGCTCGGATTTAATAACACTGTTTTGGTTTTATTTATGGTTACCTTCCCTTTACTTAGTGACACTGCTTTTCCATTTATGATAGTGACAAAATCTCCTCCCCAAATACATCTGCTACAAAAATGAGTCAACTGCAGGGGAAATAATACGTGAAAGCTTAAGCGAGCCGGCCACAGAACAACACACACACTTCCTCGAGGAAGGACTGGATTTTGGAAAACTCGGACCTAGTCAGGCTCTCCCATTTTACAGGTGGGGAAAGGCTCAGATGGGGGTTCTGGTGATGGAAGCAGGCTGGGGGTAAGAGTAGAGTCCTGCAATCCTGGGGACCCAGGATCCTGCTAAACCCAGGGTACTGGCCTGCCAGAGGGGAGGGGGCCAACACCTGTTGATCGTATTGATAACGCCCAAGAGTCAGCTTTAGTAGCTGGGGAAACAAAAGCCATTGTGCTGCTGTTTAGTTTTTGCCCGGTCACATGGAAAAAAGCACCTGGGCTGACTAATTTGTTCCCATCCTTAAAAGCAAAGGTCTGCATTAATCACTCACCCAAGTAAGGTCTTCACAAAGTTTGCCTTTGAGAAAAGTGCTGGTGTTCTCTGTTAGGAGAAATAACCTAAAAATGAAAGTCCGTAATGCTGCAGTATGAAAAATCTGGCCCAACCGTGAAAACAGCAGGAGCTTGCGTTCCAGCGGCAAGTGGAAGAAGCAGGTGCTTTATTCGAGACACAAACAGATCCCATGAGGCGGGCACTGGTGTGACTTCCCGGAAAGAACAGAGAATGTTGCCCCTGACCCCAACCTCCCCACCCCTTCTGGTCTCAGGAGACAAGATTCACTGCTGCCCATCTCCTCAGATATAAAGAGTAGTTTCCAAGCTCGTGACATGAGGCTGGATATACTAGGATTAAGGCCACATCCCAGGACACCGAAAATCTTGGCAGCAGGTGGGGGCTCCACCAGGAGCCCAGATGTCAAAGACCCAGGATAGGAGGAGGAAGCCACCCCCAGGGCCCAGGCAGGGACCAGACAGGCTTCTGGGGGCGGGAGCACCTGGCATACTCCCTCTGGCTCCAGATCAAAGCACACGAGGCAGCCAGAAGCCACTGGACGACCCCCATGTGCCTCTCCAGCCCTCCTCCTCTGCTCTCCTCCCCAACTCTGCTAAGCTCTGAAAGAGCAGGCACCACCTCCATGGCATTAATATAGTCTCGCTTTTTCCTCTGGCTAAATGGGAGGCGTGAGGCCTCATGGCCGTAACCGCCCTGCCCTAACACTGAGGCTAAGGACACAAGAGCAGCAGCTGTCATTTACTGAGTCCTTGCTATGCACTGGGCAAAGTATAGAGAGCTTTAGGTGCACACTTTTTTTTGTTCGTATTGGGGTTTTTTTTGTTGTTTTTTTGTTGTCATTTGTTTGCTTGTTTTTTTGAGGGTCTTGCTTATGAAGTTCAATTTGTCCTTAACCTCACTATGAGGCCCAGGCTGGCCTTGAACTCTGATCTTCCTGCCTCAGCCTCCCAAGTGCTGGGATTATATGCATGCATACCACGCCCAGCTCATGCTTCCCTTTTTTGTTGTTTTGTTTTTGTTTCTAAAATGAGGCTATGTCCCTGGGCTGGTCTTGAACTCAAGGGCTTGAGGATGCTTCCACTCCAGCCTTCAAGATTAGCTGGAATTACATGGCCCATGCACAACAGGCAGAAACTATTTCATGATCACCTCTTACATTTAGAAGACCCGGTCCTAGGCAAAGCAGCTTCTGGGGGGCAGCCCGCTTCTAGTGGGGCAGAGCCAAGATTCAGACCAAACAAGGGTGTTACTGTTATACCACTCTCTGGAGATCATCTTTCCAAGGGGTGTCCCAGAAAAGAAATGAGAAGGAAGGGCATTCTAAGAGAAAAGAGAAAGATGAAAGAAAGGGAGGAGGCCTTTAATTCTAGCCCTCTGGGAGGCTGAGGGAGGACGATCACAAGTTCAAACCCAGGAGGAGCAGAGCATGGTGGCTCACTACTATAGCTACAGCACTTGGCAGGCTGAGGCAGGAGGACTGCCCCAACTTCGAGGCCTGCTTTGGCTACATATGAGCTCAAGGCCAGCCTGAACTACACAGCAAGACCTGGTCTCAAATACAAAAAAAATAAAAAAATAGAGCCAGGGATTTAGCTCAGTGGTTCTGCTGCCTACCTTGTAAGTATAAGGCCCTGAGTTCGATCCCGGGTACCATAAATTAAAAATAATAATAATATAAAATAGAGGATGGGGGTGTGATTCAGTACATAGAGGCCCTGGGTTCAATCCCAGGGATAGGGAGGAGAAAGGGAAGGGGGCAAGAGGGCAAGTTGAGGGGGGAAAAATCCACTAGTCAAACATGGAAAGAAGGAAAGGAGAAAAATCCCTCAAGAGTAGCATGTTTTCTACTCTTACAGCAGCAACATTGGCCAAATAACAGAAAATGCCACTTTTCCATGGCTCTACCCAGTTGCTACTCAGGTGGCCTCTAGTCTTTTAGGAATGAGGCATCCTTAGGTACAGGGCATCTCTGGCCTATTTCTGGGTATATTTTCACCTACCTGTCCCCCTTCCTCCACCCTAAGGGGACCATCCCAGGTACAGGAACCAAGGAGGGAGCTGGGGGGGGGCAGCCATTCTTGGGGCACTTAGGACCCTCGTGGACTGGCCAGGTGTTGTACTGGGGCTGTGCCAAGGAACCTCTGACCACACCAGGATGCTCCAAGGACGCCAGCCAGGAAGTGGCAAGGTCTATCTGGGCCAAACTCCCAAGCATTCAGGAAGTGGCTCACTCTCTGTGCGAAAGTGGTTTCCATTCCATTTCTTTGCCTCAAACAAAGCTGAGACAGGATGATTCCATGGGGCTGGTGTCCCGAGGGCTCCTGAGCAAACGGTGCCTCCAAAAGACTTGACAATGTAAAAACCTCTGGGCTGCAGACAGTCGCAGACTTCTCAAAGTGCCCAGGCAGGCAAGGAAGAGTCCAGCCACAGCTACATTCTGTGAGGGATACTTTTCAAATACCTCTAAACTGCTGCACAACTGAAAGCTAAATGAGTTTCCATGCTGGGCTAGTCATGAGACTAGGTCACAACCGTAACCAAACATAGCAACTGTTATTAACAGACCCGGGCGGTCCCAATAAAAGTTGTTCCTAAAAACTTTTAAGAGACAAAGTGGCTGGAACACCCCTGCTCCATGGTTGACCAGAACATATTCCTGGACCAAGGGAGGTTTCCAAACCATAATTAGACTCAAACAAGACCTCTCTGCTGGCCTAAACTCAGCAGAAACCCAAGCGTGACTCTTATTACAACCATCAGTATAACCAAAATGATTTCACAGAACATTTCCAGCTCACAGTCCCATGTTTTTTGTTTGTGTGCTTGTTTGCTTATTTGTTTAAGGTGGTGAGGGGGATTGAACCCAGGCCCTTGGCAAAGAGCTACATTTTCAACTCTGTGAGACAAGATCTCGCTAAAATGCCTAGGCTGGGTCTGACTTGGGATTGTCCTGTCTCGGCCTCATAGAATCTTGGGGTTTATAGGCATGCACAACCACACCTAGCTTAGTCACATTTTTTTTTTTTCTAAGAAATAGTATTTCCCTTTTCCCCACAGCAATCAAAAGGCAGCTTTAAAGAGAAACTCCCTGAAGGCAGAAAAAGATCTGTGGAAATTCTTTGCAGGTGAGGTATTCCCATCTGTCTTTGTCCTTCCAACTTGTTTGCAAACCTAAAAACTACAAATAAAACATTTTAAAGAAATGAATTTCAAAGACATGTTAATCTGACAGTTTTAAAGCCTTAGGTGGCGCAGCAGTTTTTAAGTGTTTGAAAAGTGCCCTTAATGGTCTTAAAATCTTACTTCCAATAGGAAGGGAAGATTAAAATGTCACTGGTCACAGCGGGCGTGCCTCAGTTTCTTGATCTGGAGGATGGGATTACACCAGCTCAGAGTTGCAGTGAAGCTTCCTTTAGCTTTGTGAAGAAGCACTTAGCACTGCCTGGGACTTGGAAGGTACTCAACGTACATTCACTATGTTTCCAGGAAGTGTTAGGGTTATCAGGTCTCTCAGTGGCTTCCTATTAAATTCACTTTCAGGCCGGGGATTCAGCTCAGGGTTTCTGCTGCCTGCCTTGCAAGCACAAGGACCCAAGTTCAATCCCTGGTACCAAAATAAATAAATAAATAAATTCGCTTTCTAAGCTTCACTTGGCAACGTGGAAAAGTCCTTGTTCTTCACTAACTCAAGCAAACTGTAGATGTTCAAAGGAAGAACACGAAGAGCAGAGTCCTTGAAGTTCGGTGCCCATTTCCGAGGGGAGGTGCTCTACCGGGGGCCTCTCTCCATGTTCCCGCTCCACCACTGGCTGTAAAGAACCACTGTTTCATGTTTCCTGAAAATAAACATACTGCAAACAACTCCGCGGTGCCGGACTTACTGCTCCACCCATTATATTACTATTTATCCAATGTTATTTAATGAATCCCTACTGGAGGCAAAGCCTTAGAGCCACAGAAAGAGCACCTGACACTGTCCAGCCCCGGAGCGGTGATGATCCACGCAGAGAGGGACAGGCAGGGCCCGGGTCTCCAGCTCACAAGGGACGCCCACGGAGGTCAGCCAAGAAAAGGGGACCATTTGGTAGGAGGTCCGTGCCCGTGGGACATGGAACGCCACAGCGTGACAGCGGACTGCTCCCGGAACAGAGCAGCCCCCACTACGGGCACAGCCTCCTGCAGCCAGACAGGCGTGTGACAAACCACCCCCCAGGTGCGTTCCACCCAGAGCTCCTCCCTCGGACACTTCTGGGCTCTGCTGGCTGGTGGCCAAGGGTGCAAAGGGCCCTGTCTCACAGGCAGCAGACCCCTGGGCTCCAGTCCACACCTCTGCCTCCTCCAAGAGCTCAGGCAAACAGAGCCCCGACTCCAATCAATAGAACTGCGGGCCTTTCAGGGCCACAGGCCCTTGGGTTCCTAGGGGCAGGGTCCCCAACCTCTGGCTACTTCACCACAGAAGGGACAATCACTTTGTTCTTGAGAAAGAAGCCCAAGCATCTGGTAAATGGCTTCACAGAGATACAGAGAAGTCAGCACGATCCACACAAAACAAACAGTACCAGCTCATTCAGAACTGGACTGTCCTGGGTGGGAAGGGAGAAGGGAGAGATGCGGAGACTCTGATCTCAGCCCCTGAAAATCTGAACTTAGGTGCCACAGCGAATCTGCATAGTCCCCACCACAAATCCACACCCATGTGCCTATATAGAGTGAATGCCAAAATTCCGCCCTGTGTTCCAAATGATTCCAACCTCATTGGTTGCCTTTATATCTGAAAGGAAATTCCAGAAAAGTTGTCTGGCATAGCAAAACTGGCCTTATAAAAATACCCAGAAAGGTGACCCATTTAGTCAAAGGAGCTTTCAGATCTCCATGAGAAAAGGAATTCATGCCAGCATAAAGAGCTTTCAGAGAGGGAGAACAGGAGTGTTGTGTTAACGCCCAGACCTTTCAATAAGCCAGCCCTGAGCTGCTGGGGAGGCTGAGGGCTGAGGGGGCGAGGGCTCCCCTGGGAGGAGCCCAAGGGGGCACAGCAACAGGCTGTCCCTGAGGCTGCCCGAAGATGCGTGGACGGACGGCAAGGAGGCTGCCCACTGGGTCAGGGCCACCAGACTGGCAAGGGCCGGGTGCCAGGCGGGAAAAGAAAGGCAGCACGGCTCCCAGCACACCCTCCCACTGGCTAATGTTTAAAGGCAACAGAAGGAAGAGGTGTGGGCAAGGTCACTTCTGACAGAGCACAGCTGAGCCAATGGCCACTGGCACAGGATCTCCTGGCACAGGTGGCTCTCAGCAGCCCCCACACACCTGCCCTGTGGTATGCAGAGAGCTCCCACCACGAGGATACAGGAATTTTTCCTATCTCCAGCCGGAAGCAACCTCTAGCTGGTCCCTAACTGTCCAGACCTGCAGGGACACTACTGCCCCTAGGAACCAAACAAAGCTGATAAACAAACAGAGACAGGACTCCAGAAGCGGGTGGGATAAGGGTTCTGGGGCGAAACAGAGTTCCTCGGTGTTGGAACAGGTAGGGCAGATGGGCCCAGGACAGTTCTGACTTGTAGGCATTTCAAGGCCGTATTAATCAAACCCAAATGAATTAAAATCTGGAGCAAAACAAAAGAAGCAAACCAAACAAAAGCGAAGCAGTAAAAAACAGTCCCTCCCACATCTTCTCACTCCACAGCTTTATTTTACCATAAAAAGTATTGAACCTGACTATGTGGCTGACATGAAAAGATTTTACATCAACCATGCAGACAAGCACTGTGCCTGGCCCACAGGAGGAGTCCAAATTTAAGCCTGGGTTTTTTCATCTGTAAAAAAAAGAAGATATAAAGCCTCTAGCTTTGCAGGGTCCATAATGAGGACTACAGATAGTAACAGCAGGGCAAATTGGAGGATAGTGCATCCCTGCAATCCCAGCACTGGAAGGCTGGGGCAAGAAAACTGCAAGTTCAAGCCCAGCCTGGGCAACTCAGAGAGACCCTATCTTAAAATAAAAAATAAAGGGGCCAGGGATTTAGCTCAGTGGTTCTGCCACTTGCCTCACAAGTGCAAAGTCCCGAGTTCAATCCCCAGTACCCAAAAAAAGATAAAAACAAAGGGCTAAACTCAGTGCAAAGGTCCTGGGTTCAATCTCCTGTGCTACGAAGAAGAAGAAAAAAGAAAGAAGAAGAAGAGAAAAAGAAAAACAAATCTGGACAGTCAGATACAGTAGTGCAAGCCCGTCATACCAGCAGTTCAGGAGGCTGAGGCAAGAGGATTCCAAGCTCAAGACCAAACTGGGCAATTAAGTCAATGCCTCAAAATAAAAAAGTAAAAACGGACTGGAGATGTAGCTCAGTAAAAAGGCGCTGGTTTCAATCCTCACTACTGAAAAAAGAAAGGAAAAAGGGAAAGGAAACTAGCTGGGCACGCAACTGTAATTCAACATACTTTAGAAGCTAAGGCAGGGGGTCAGAGGACTGAACTGCACAACTTATGAGAACCCTCCTCCACCCTAGTCTCAAAATAAAAATAGTACAAAGGACTGGGGATGTAGCTCAGCACTCCATGGGTTCAATCCTCAGTAATGAAAAAAACAAAAAATAGGAAAAGTAAGAGATTCATGGCAGGCATGATGGTGCACACCTCTAACCCCAGCACTCAGGAGACTAAGAAAGGACTGGAGAATTTGAGGCCAATGTGGGCTACATAGGGCCAGCCTGGACTACGTGGCAAGACCCTATCTCAGGTAACAACCACCCCCCAAAAAAGTTAGGTGCTCAGGACGATGCTTAGACAGCATCACTAGAGATTACATCAGAAGCAAACTGGGCGTACCTCTCCATTCAGGAGCACAGCAATGCATCATCAGGACCCAGAACAGCCGAGGAATAAATAGGTAGAGGATACAATTCCCCCTGCCAAGCTTTCTACCTGTGCTGCTTGGAAAACTCAGCTTCTAGTGATGGAAAATTAGAGAAAGTCAGATGCTTTGTCGAAACACCTCAGTAGTGTTGCCAGTATTAACTAAGTAAAAAAGCCTGACGATCACTTTGCCTATACTACTGTAGACAGCTAAGCCAGGGAGAAATATTCTAGGCAGTCAGACAGGAATGGGCCCTCATGGGAGTCACTGCAGAGGATGAGAACACATCACAACTGTGGCTGGAGGCCAGGCCTCAAGATAAAGACAGAACACAGGAGGGTAAGGAGGAAAAAATGAGAACCAAAACCTGTCGTGTAAAGGTACCAGATCCCAATGATGAGTGTAACTGTACTGTATACTTAAAAGTACCAATAAACTCAATTTAAAAAATAAAATAAAAAGATAAAGACAGAATGACCAGGCCTACGCACTTCCTCAGGGGATAATTGGTTCATTAGGTCCAATAAAGTCTAGATAGACAACAGTCATCCCAGTGGGTGACTGAGACCCCCTGATCCACCCCTTCCTAAAGAAGGGCCTTGTTCTTTCTAGGTACACTTGCTATGTGACCCACTTCCCCGTTGGATCAATATGACCCAATCGGCTAGACTTGTAACCTTTTTGATTGATCATAGTTTGGACCCACATTGTACCCACCTGCTGATTTCGCTCTATAAAATTTCCTTTGAGAAAGAGCCTCCTTGGTAATGGCCTTTTGGGTCCCCCCCTTTGGGTGCACGTTCTCTCAGGAGCTATCTTTCTCAATCTGTTATTCCTTCAAACTTACTCTTCGATTTTGGGGAACACGAACTCAGCGCATCTGACATCCAGCAGGTTGGGATTTAATTTATTTCCCCTGTGTCAACATTGTATTAAAAGCCTGTTAAGGATAGTGTTCTCAATCTTCTCCATGGGACAAGTGAAATGGATATTTTATAGGATAATTTTGTTAAATTTTGTCATCAGACTATGAGCATAAGCGAAAATCCCAGTTTTTATAACCAGTTTGCAGAAGAATTATGACATCCATTAATTTTTCAAATGAACATATATGAAAAGCGCTATAAGGCTCTCATAAGAAAGGCAGGATTCATACATAACTCAGAATTTTTCTTACCCCCCAGATCATGGTACTAAGCAGGCCTGATTAAAATACCAGTAGCTCTGTTCTCAAAACCAAGTACAGCCACTGTCCTCTGCTGTTGAATCCAGTCCTAAGGAGAACTGGTCTTATCCTCTTTCCCAAGCTCTCTCCCAAGCACATGGACTCAATCTTCCAGAACAAGCGAGCTGGGCACCTAAATAATCCAAGGTTGGTTTCAAAGTCCCTGAAAAGGAAAGTGCTGCTGTTCATTAAACGATAAACCTGAGCTCATTTTGGCATCCCTGGCACATTTCAGTAGGTAACTAGTTTTACAATAGTAAGGTAAAACAGGCTGGGAGTGGCGGTGCAAGCCTATAATCCCAGCACACGGGAGGCTGAGGCAAGAGGGTCACTGTGAGTTCGAGACCAGTTGGGCTACCATACTGAGTTCCAGGTCAGTCTCAACTACATAGTAAGACCCTGTCTCAAAAAAAAAAAAAAAAAAAAAAAAAAAAAAGAAAAAAGGTC
>NW_022900940.1:36853044-36860076 GCF_012274545.1 Fukomys damarensis
AAAAAAAAAAAAAAAAAAAAAAAAAAAAAAGATGGCTCTGATAGACAGACAGTCATGGAAGGGAACTGTCACCATTACAAAAGCAGGAAAGGGCTCCCACCCAGTGAGGCTGAAATGGATCGTTCACTGGATTTACTCAATTAAACCTTTCACTGGGAAAAGGTTATAACTATGGATCCAGCTCCTCGGGAAAATCAAAGATGAAAATTAAACGCAGATACTAGTATGGGAGGAGGGCTAACATGTGGGTGCAGCCCAGTAGGAGCACACTTGCCCAGCATGCACAAGGCCACAGGTTTGGTCCCCAACACGATGAAAAGGAAAAAAATGAAATAACTCAGTATAGAAATACAGGCCCTCGGGGAGCTCTAAGGCACATAAAATAACACCATCACAGCCAGGAAAAACTTGGTCCTCTATTTAGATTTCTTATATACAAAGAAACTAAGTTTTATAATACTTAATAATATAGACTGATAATGGCATATGTATATAGCTTATAAATACACACATGAGCAAGAAACATGGCAGGCATGGCAGCACACGGCCATAGCCCCAGCACTTGGGAGGCTGAGGCAAGAAGATTACTTCAAGACTGAAGCCAGCCTGGACTACACAGCAAGACCCTGCCTTATAAGAAACAAAAAAGAACTGGGCGTGATGGCAGAAGCCTGTAATCCCTGCACTCAAGAGGCTGAGGCAGGAGGATCGCTGTGAGTTCGAGACCAGCCTGGGCTACATAGTGAGTTCCAGGTCAGTCTCAACTACATAGTGAGACCCTGTCTCAAAAAACAAAAAAAGAAACCAAAAAGAAAAAGGAGGGGAGGGGAGGGGAGGGGAGGAGAGGGAAAGGAGGAAGGGAGGGAGGTGAGGAGGCAGGGCAGAGCACACACACACTCCAAACTTCTCACTGAAAGGAGCAACCAACAGTTGAGACCCCAAATTATATGATCGCTTCAGCCAGGTTCACCCCTCCCACCTGTGGTAGTTACTTTGCTCGTTGCTAAGACAAAGTACCCGACACCCACATGTTACTGGCGGAAAGGTCTGTTTCAGCTTGCCACCTGGAGAGGAGGTTTCAGGCCACAGTCAGCAGCCTCCAAGGCAGGGTGGCACAGCAGAGGAGAAACAGTTCGTAGCCAAGAGGAAGGCAGCAGGTTCTTTGTCCCTTTACACTGCATCCAGGCGACCCACGGGAACCTGGGGTGGGGACCCTTATTCCAAGCATCACACCCTTAATCTCTGCCTCACGCACCCTAATCCTGCCACCCTCAAAATTCCCACCTAGGCCATGTGAGGCTTGGGGAGGAGAGAGCTAGATGCCAGCCATGACCCGCCCTAAACTTGCTCAAGGAAAACACAGCTGGTGTCCTCCTTGGTTAGAAGCTCTCTGTGAACCTGCCCTGACTACCTGTTTACCACTCATCTCACCCAAGTTTATGACCTCCGACCTAACACTCTTCTCTGCTCACCTGACTACATATTTGCCCAATTCCAGCCAGGCTTTCAACCCCAAATGAAAGGCCCCTTCCTCCAGGGTGCCTTCCAGATGGCACACACTCCAACCCAAGGGCAGATGCTCCTCCTTTAGAGAAGGCTGGCATCTAGATGCGTACTAGGCACAGTAGCTCAGCGTCAGCAGCACCTCGGGGGTGGCTGAAAATGTGGACTCTCAGCCTTCACCTCAGCCCTGCATTTCTAACAAGGTCCCGGGAGAGGCATGCATGCCTGATATCTGAGAAGATGTCTCCTGTCTTCTCTGTGTACTCTGTGGTGTCTCTTCTCACCACACGGAGCACTGTGTGAGGCAGGCAGATGTGACTCTCATTATTCCTGTGGTCCTAGCACCTACACCTGGGCTTGGTTCAGAGCTGGTCTTTCACATACTTGTTAAGTGAGGAAAGGATGAAAGAAAAAAATCTTGGGAAGCATCTTCATCAGAGATCATAGCCAGGGGGAAACAGCTGACAAATCAGGTGACAGCAACAGGAGTACAAAAGCATCTAGGCCAGCGGGAGGACAGATGGGAGACGAGACAAAGTCCTGGACTTGGGTTAAAGCACAAAAAGATCGGTAGTGGTAACGCCGGCACTATAATGCTCTCAGCAACTCTAAAGAGAAGTAGGATCAGAGATGTTCCAGTAGTGGGCCGGTGTTGCACAGCTACTAGGTGAAGAGTAGGGATCAGAACCGAGGCAGTACAGCTTCAGGATCACGTCCTGAATCACGAGGCTGTACCCAGTAGCACCTAGTATGTGCTGACCACAAAGAAAGGAGCAGAGCAAGGGCCCCTGGCCTTTGAGCCCCTGGAGGCAGGGCCTACAAGCTCCTGGTTCTGAGCATCTGCTACCCAGGGAGCAGGGCAGTCTCCCTGCTTTAAACCAGCAGCCTCCTCGGCAGCACCAGCTCTCCAAGAACGAAGGCGGCTGCTGACTGGCACGCTGGCTCCGCCACTGCTGGAGGAGCTACACAGGCCCAGCCACCATCTGGAAGTGATCTGGCCCAGAGATTTCTGAGCCGGGTGGGAGGTTGGGATGACCAGCGGCCTCAGGGCCTCAGCTCCCATAAAGCTCAGAAACAAAGCAGGTGTGAACAGGCCCCCCAGGCAGCCATAACATACCGGGGGTCATCCCCTTCCCAGGTGGGGACACCCTCGGGAGTCCCCGAGCAACACTAGCCAACCAAGCTGGTCTCTCCAGAGCAGCACTAAGTGTGCTTTGCATGTGCAAGCCCCTCCCGCCAGCACGCCTTTTATTAAGGGACAGTACCTTAGTTAACAAGCGCTCGCACAGCACTTACTATATGCCCCGAACTGTCCCGGGCACTTTTAAAATATTAACTTTTTACATCTTATAACAGCCTTTAAAGGAAGTAGATATCCTCCATTTTAGCAATAAAAAAAACCAAGGCACAGAAGTTTCTTAATAGCGACTTTGTCTCAAGAGGGATTTGAACCAGGCCTCTCAGCTCCTAACTGTACAAAACAATAATAATGAGGCTAATGTGCTATACCTTGTTGCAAAGGGCCCAGAATGTGTTAATTCTTACCCAGCAAGATGCTTAGATAATTTTTAAGCATTCCCTGGGTCTGGGCTACCCTGCCCAGAAGACACGGTGGCATTTGCTAGGCAGTTCAGGAAGGAGAACTTAGGGTTGTTTGTACACTGGTTTGGGGGTGAAGGGACAAAAGGGAGAGGAAGGAAAAGGGCCTGTGTGGAGCGGACACCCACCATCCTGGAAACTGCCGGGACAGGAAGGCTTGAGAACATAGCCCCGCCTGGTCCTGTGCTGGCTGGTGCAGGTTAGGTGAGTAAATATCAGGGTCAGGCCGCATCTTCTGAAAAGGAAAGCAATCCTTTCTCTAAAGGACCAGACCACAACACACTACCCAAACCTCCAGGCAGCCTCTAATTCATTCTCTCAAGCTGAGGGACCCCTCTTCTTCCAAATTGGCTGAGTTGTCTGGTGTCAAAAAGGTTTTTGGAAAAACAAGTAAATAAAACTGCCAGATCCTGGCAGACAACTAGAACTAAATATGCTGAGGCCTCACTATGAACTGGCGGGGACATAACAAGAAACTAAAGAGCATTTTTAACTTTGGGATGGAGCCTAGAGTCGGCCCACCTTCCAGTGAACCACAGTGAGGGAGTAGTCAGGGCTCTCGGAGGAGGCAGAAACACCAGGTCCCCAGCAGCCACTGCTGCACCTCTAGCCCCACAGCTGGGCGCACGTTCGTGATTCTAATGGTTCCCACAATGCACTGCTGGGAGTTATCCAAAGCACATAAAACTGAGTACTCATTCAGTCATGCCCTCCCTGACTGTGGAGTAAAACTTGATCCACTGGGTAGCAGGAAATCTCAAGAACAGAAAGCCACCCTTGAAGATGGAGCAGCCATTCATTCCTGAACAGATCCAACCAGGACACAGGGCAGCAGCAAACTGAGCCTACCCACCGAAGCGCAGGGCAGGCCACTCAGCTCCTGGGACTCTCGCCACACCCCGGAGGGCTCACCCCGCCATGCACCCAAGGCCCTGACACCCCCATTTGCTCTAAGGCTAGAGGTTCAAAGTGCAGGTACACAGGTGCCATTCCAGCACCCAGACCTGCCACACCTACTGGCAAGGGTCCCAGTTAAGGCACAAATTCAGCAGCAAGGTAGGCCTGGGCTTCAGAAACCATTTACAGTACTGGATGGCTGGGTCGCCCATGTGGTCATTACTGAAAGTTCAGTAAAGCCATCATGATTACTGAATATTCAACACAGGTGATCAGCAGCACACACTCAGAGGTTGTCCCCATACAACACTTAATGTCCTTGTCAGAACAAGACAACATAACATAAGCAGCAGGAAGAAACTAAAATCCAACTTGGATGTGACTTTCGTCTGTCTTGGTTTCTTCCTTTCTGGTGGGGGCCATTCTGCACAACAGCTGCAGGGCCAGAGGGAAGAGGCCTCAGGCTTTACCCCTAGACCAGTCCTGGCACCTGGCTAGACTTCTTCCGGCCTCCAGAGGCTGGAAAACCTGCTTGCTCTGAGATCTTTCTGGAGAGCAACTAGGCAGGAGTCATAAATACGTTCACACCCTTTGACCTAGGAACGCACTTCAGGGAACATGTCAGAAAAAAAATTTTTTAATGAAAATAAAGCCAGGCATGGTGGAGCACATCTGCAATTCCAGAGCTCCAAGACTAAGGCAGAAGGACATCAGTGAGCTCAAGGCCAGTATGGGCTACATAGTGAATTCAAGGCCGGCCTGAACTATATAGCCTATATAGCAAGACCCTGTCTCAAAATTTAAAAGACAATGTAATTTGTGGTGGAGAGGGCTACAGAAAGAAGCTGCTATAGCCTTCAGGCCCATTTCAAAGGAAGAGGAGCTAAACCAGGAATGTCAGGACACCCACCGCAGCCCTGAGGCCTGGGAATGTTCAAGAATGAAATGGTAATCCCAATGACTTGCCTCTAAACCCAGCTACTCCGGAGTAAGGTTGAGGCAGTAGGACGGAGTAAGGTTGAGGCAGTAGGACGCTAAGTTCAAATCCTGTACAATTCAACAACTGCAGAGAATACTCTATCCTCCCCGCAAAAAGTTTGGTTTTTGTTTTTATTGTTGTTTTTTGTTTTGTTTTTGTACCGGGGATAGAACTGGGGACCTTAGGCAGGGGATGGAACCACTGAGCTAAATCCCTGGACCCCAAAAAGTGTTTTTTAAAGTAAAAAGGGCTGTAAATGTAGCTCAGCGTAAGAGCTCTCTGGGATCAATGCTCATATATGAAAGACAAAAAGAAAGGAAATCTTGAGGATCAATTTTTAAAGTGTAAGAGACCCGACAAAGTCTGGAAGGGGACACACTAGCTCCACGCTGATGCAAAGCCATGCTGCAAGCAGATGCTGCTGTGTAAACAGCTGCTAAATCAGGCAGCCCAGGATTTTCTGGTGCTGTGGTTTCCTTTTTTTTTTTTAAGAGAGATTTTATGTCATGTTTGGATACTCCTGGCTTACTTTAAGTTTCTTTGTGTAGTTAATTAAATAAATACACATTTTTAAAACAAAGAAGAACAGATCCCAGTCGAGCTCAGCCAGGCCTTGAAATTCCTCAAAGGAAAGGCTGGTTTCTGAAGAGGAAAGAATTCCAGAATTCTTGAGATCCTCCCTCCCCAGTACAGGAGAGGGACCCCCAAAAAGGACAACAGACCCCCACCCCCTGCACCTCCATGCTGAAGAGAGGCGCGCTGGGGACGGCAGGCCTTCTAGAGACAGCTGGCCAGTGGGCCCAGGAAGCTGGAAGCCCGCGGCCAGGACAGGTGTGGGGGAAGGCCAGGGCACGGCTGGGTGGAGGCTCAGCCTAGAGGGAACCCCTTTTCAACTGGAGAAAGTGCCAGCTGCCACACCTACCTCCCTTTCTTTCGGTCACTGGACCCTAATAAATTGGGCCTCATTTCCTTAGAAAGAGACCCCAGACCCAAGCCGCTACAGCAAAACATGCACAATGCAGGCGCATACTCTGCACACCTACACAGGCTTTCTGCACACTACACACACAGCATATGCACGCCCCCACACACACACACACACTACAAGCCTCTCAGCCGCACTATCACAGCCCACGTCCTGGGCAGCCCTGTGACCCCTTTGTAAGCCTCCAATTACCCAGGATCAGGAGGCAGGTCTCCTCCTCACTCCAGCTCCCTCCCTCTCTCAGGAAGACTCTGCTGAGAGGGCAGGGAAACAAAGCCTCCTTTCTTATTGTCACCCGCTTCCTTCAATTCTGTACCCTACTTCCTAACCTTGGGAAAGTCAGCTAACCTTCTGGACCCCTCATCTGTAAAATGGACTATGTACACCTCAACTAGTGGGATGTATAAGGACACAAGGCTGGGGACACACAGCAGGAACCAATTGAGCACTCTACAAGACAGAAGTTACCACCAAGTGTGGTGGCACACAGGGTTAATCCCAGCTATTCGGGAGGCTGAGGCAGGAAGGTGGTAACTTCGTGGCCAGGCTGGGCAACTTCGTCAGAACACACTTTGAAATAAAATTTAAAAGAGGCTGGGGACGGGTTCCTCAGAGATACACCACTGGCCCAGCAAACCCGAGGCCCTGATTTCAAACCCCAGTACCCCCCAAAATGTCAGAAAAAACAGAAATTACTATTATCACCACCATCTCTAAACATGAGGGGACCTGCCAGCGCGGAGCCAGGAGCAGGAGTGAAAAGGACACACCCCCGCGGCTCCCCTCCGGGTCCACACCCATTCCGGCGTGGCGGGGAGGGTGCAGGTCTTGGTCTCCACCGAGGTGGGGAGACCCGAACGGTCCCTCCCAGGTCTCTCGCTCGGCCTTTGGGCCAACGCCCACTCGGGGGCCGCAGAAAGCAAGGGCCTGGAGCCCCGAGCCGAAGGCCAGCGCTCCGGGGAGCATAGGAATCCAGGACCCCGCCCCCGGGACGGCGGACGCGGGTCCCCAGGTCTCCAGCTCCGACACCGGCGCCCAGGTTCAGAGAAAAGCCCCATCTCCACCTGCG
>NW_022900940.1:36860313-36860786 GCF_012274545.1 Fukomys damarensis
AAGCGGGGCGCGGGAGCCGGCGCGGGCACTCACCGATGGACACGAGCTTGATGCTCTCCCGGTCCAGGAACTCGAGCGCCACGGACACGTTCTCCAGCTGCATCTGGCGGAAGGTGGGCCGCTGGTGGTACTTGCGGTACATGTGCTTCTGGCTGAGCACCTCGAGCAGCGCGATGAGCCGCAGCCCGTCGCTCAGGTCGGTCTGCAGGTTCCCGATGCGCTTGTTCACGCACTTGAGGTGCTCATTGCACCAGCGTGTGAAGGTATTCTGCTGGATCTTCTTCCACGGCGCGTCCTCCGCCAAATCCTTCTCGGTCACCGGCATCCTGGCGGCGGGGAGAGCGCAAGGCTCGACGAGCTGCCGGGGTCTGAAGTCGGGAGGCCCAAGGGCCGGGGGAGCGAATACAGAGGCGGAGCGCGAGCGGGGCTCGAACACGCTGCTGCCGTAGCCGCGGCCGGAGCTGCTCTGCCGT
>NW_022900940.1:36860874-36866065 GCF_012274545.1 Fukomys damarensis
CCCCGAAGCACCGCCCCCGCTCCGACCCTGCAGCAGGCGGTCCCGGGCCGCGCTCGCCCCCTGCCGCCGAAAGCGGGCATTGTACCCCCCCGCCGCCTGCAAGGACGAAGGCTCGATTCCCATCTCTCCTGGCAGGATGTCCCGCCTTCAAGAGAAGGTCACCCAGCCAGCCCCAGAGTGTGGAGGAAACTTGAGCAGGCAGGACCTGCACAGAATAGGCAGGGACCGAGACCTGGGAGGAGCGCAGGAGCTGGGGAATCATTCATCATCCGCTTGTAGGTCAGTAAGGGTCATTGTGCTCCCCTGCCGTGTGCCAAGCTCTCTTCTCAGCCAGCAAAGCAATGGCCAGTGAGACAGGTTTACTGTCTAACACCAGGGCGTGCAGAGCCTGATGTTGTTACCGCAAAGTTTAGTAGGAATAATAAACAGCGTGCGAGGGTTTGCCTGTAGTCTCAGCACTAGGCAAGGAGATCATAAGTTCTCTCCCAGCCTGGGCAATTTAGTGACTTACCAAGTCTTTGTCTCAAAGCAAAAAATAAATAAATAAATAAAATAAGGAATGAGGTTGCTCGGTGAGAAAGCCCTGGGTTCAATTCCCAGTAAATAACAATAACAATAATAATAATAATAATGTTTGCTATTAGTCACCTATAGCTGATATAACAAATTATCAAGGCCATATCTCATGGGGGGGAGAACACTAAGGACTGAACACAGGACTTTCACACTGAGCCACATCCTCATTCCTTATCTTTGTTTTATTTTGACACAAGTTCTTGCTAAATCATTTAGTCATCCAGGCTGGTCTCAAACTTGCTATCCTCCTGCCTCAGAGTGCAGGGATTACAGTGGTTGCCACCATGCCCAGCTAAACCCTGGTGTCTTTTGAAAATACAAATTTCTAAAAACAAAACAAATAAAAAAAGAGCTGGGTACACACCTGTAACCCCAGCACACACACACAGGAGGCTGAGACGGGAGAGTTGCCCCTAGTTGGAGACCAGCCTTGGCTACGTAGTAAGATTAAGGGCCCAGCCTGAACTATATAGTGAGACTCTGTCTCAAAAACCAAACAAAAAAAAAAACTATAATAAAATGAAAATAAAGATGTCTTATCTTATAGTTCCACAGATGTCCCATATGGGTCTCGCTAAGCTAAAATCGGGCTTTTGCAGGATGCATTCCTTTCTGGAATCTCTGGGGGAAAAACCTCTTCCCTTTTCTTTTCCAGCCTCTACAAGCTGCCTGCATGCCTTGGGATATGACACATTCCTCTGTCATCCGCAGAGCCAGGCAGAGTCTGTCTGGCACTGCCGTCTCTGGTTCCCATAGTCACGTCTCCCTTGACAGTGACGGGCCCTTCTGATTATGTGGAGCCAGTGGGTTAGTCCAGGCTGAGCTCCCCACTTCAGTCAGTTGGTCAGCAATCTCAATGCCATTGGTGGCCTTAATTCCCCTTCATCATGTAGGGTAATATTCATCAGTCCCAGGAAGCCAAATGTGAGGGTCTTGGGGGCCACCATTCTGCCTTCCACACCGTGTATAAGCACCTACTGTGTACCGTCCAAGTTCTGTGCGAGGTGCTGGGGTACAGAGGAGCCTGAATAGCCATGAGTACTAGCTAGCACCAATACAGCACCTGCTGTGCGCTGAGCCCTTTCCTCACTCTGAGCCCCACTTTGGTTTGTTGTTGTTGTTTTGTTTGTTTGTTTGTTTTTGAGACAGGGTCTCACTATGTAGTTGAGACTGACCTGGAACTCACTATGTAGCCCAGGCTGGTCTCGAACTCACAGGGATCCTCCTGCCTCAGCCTCCCGAGTCCTGGGATTACAGGTGTGTGCCACCACGCCCGGCATCTGGGCCCCACTTGACTTAACTGAGAGGTTAAGTAGCTGTCCCTGGATACACAGCACAATCAGAACTGGGACACAAGTCTCTAAAAAAGGCTGAGGGTGCCCTGGAACAGAAGAGGGCTCCAAACCCAGCCATGTGGAGGGGTCAAGGCAGGCAGGCACCCTGAGAAAGGGGCCCGGTAGGGTGGAGGGCAAGGGCTTCCAGCCCTGGGGTTCAGTGTAACCATTCTATCTTTGGCGCTGGCAGCCTGGGGGAGAGTGTTTCCCTTCCCTGGCCGTAGCAGGGACTCAAGACTCTTTGGCTGCCCCTCCCCCAGGCTGTGGTTCCTCATACTTTCCTCCACTCATACTCATCCATCAGAACTTTATCAGCCAGCGTGCCCTCCTCCCTGCCTGGAGAGTTCATGATCACCAGCTGTCCACGTGCTAAGGTTCCCCTTTACGTGTTGCTTAAAAAGTGAAATACAGCCCGGTGTGGTGGCACACGCCTGTAATCACAGCACTCGGGAGGCTGAGGCAGGAGGATCCCTGTGAGTTCGAGACCAGCCTGGGCTACATAGTGAGTTCCAGGTCAGTCTCAACTACATAGTGAGACCCTGTCTCAAACAACAAACAAACAAAACAAAAGTGAAATACTCCTGTAAAAAGTGACACACTCCTGTAACTCTGTGAGGCTGAGGCAAGAGGATTGCTGCAAATGTGAGATCAGCCCAGTCTAAATAGTGAGTAAGACCAGCCTGAGCTATGTAAGTAGCACCTTGTTTCAAAAACAAACAAACAAACAAACAAAAAGTAAAGCCAGGGATGTAGCTCAGTGGCACCACACCTGCCTAGAAAGCACAAGGCCCTGAGTCCACTCCTCAGCACCCCCGAAAAAGTAAAGTGACATGGGATAAGGCCAGGGATTTAGCTCAGTGTTTCCTCCACCTGCCTCCCAAGTGCAAGGTCCTGAGTTCGATCCCCAGTAAGGAAAAAAAAAAAATGACACAGGTTAAATTATAGTAATATAGTCCTGCTTTGCTCAAAACAAAGGCATTTCCTGCAATGCAAGCCTTTAAGACCAGAAAAGTCCCTGGCAAACCAGAACAAGTTGGTCACCCCACCCAGCATATCCAAAATGTCATCATTTCAACATACAATTGATATTTTAAAATATTGTATACTGTATTTTTACTCCTTTTTTGTACTGTCTTTCCAAATTGAAGTGTATTTTGTGCTCACAGACTATCAATTTAGATCAGCCACATTTCAAGTGCTTAGCCGTCACCCATGGCTACTGGTGGGTACAGGGTTGGACAGTGGGGGGGACAGAGATGGTCAGTTCAGGAGCTGGAGACAGACATGTACCTCTCCAGGATCCTGACCTTGGGACCCCTGTCCCTCTTTGTGAAATCCATGTCCCCAATTCAGGAAGTCCCAGGTAAATTTCTTTTTGTTGTTGTAATGTTATTGTTTTGGTTTTTTGAGACAGGGTCTCACTATGTAGTTGAGACTGATCTGGAACTCACTATGTAGCCCAGGCTGGTCTCAAACTCACAGCGATCCTCCTGCCTCAGCCTCCCGTGTGCTGGGATTACAGGCGTGCGCCACCACACCCAGCTCCCAGGTAAATTTCATCCTGTGGTTTCTTAGCATCTTAGGGTTCACTACTTACGAATAACGTGTCGTCAGGGGCTGGAGATTTAGCTCAGGTGGTTCCGCTGCCTGTCTCACAAGTGCAAGGCCCTGAGTTTGATCCCCAGTACCAAAAAAAAAAAAAAAAAAAAAAAAAAAAAAAATTTAAATAACATGTCAGAATATTCATTATGGGACAAAACAGAAGTAATAATAATAATAAAAGCTTCCACTTCTGGAGTATTGGTGTTATCTCATTACCCTTCACAGGAACCCAGGAGATACTACTCTTATCCCTATTTTACAGGTAAGACACCTGAAACTGGAGGGAGTAGTGCTAAATTCCCAGAGGAGCAGAGCACAGATACGAAGAAAAGCCATGGTCATGGTTAAGAGCAGGGACCTGCAGCAGCCTCCAACCTCGTTTCCTTACCTGTAACCCACAAGGACTTGAGACCTCCCGGGAGTTCTGATCCATGAGAAAAGTGTCTGGAGCACTCAGCCTGGGAGATCCTCTGCGGGAAGACAGACATTGCTGTCCTCCTGATTATTGTCACACCTTCCGGAGTGCACGTGCGGAGTGTGGACTGAAAGCCCCAGATGTATTCGTTTGTTTACTTGTCTTCTTTTTGTGGTGCCAGGGGTGGAAGCCTCATGCTTGCCAGGCAAGTGCTAAGCAATCTACACCCCAAATCCCAAATTACAGATTGAAGGACCCACTTTCCAAAGAAAGGGACAAACAGGCCTCACAAAATGATTTTCTGTCCTCTGCAGGGTGTGGCCCCAGGCTTCTCTGGCCCAGGGTGGGGGCCTTCTCAGTTGTAATTTCACACCAGTGTCCACACCCTGTTAGCAAGAAACAGAAACAAGATCTAACCGTATCTGGGAGAATATTTGCTCTGCCTCCACCACCCAGAAGGAAAGGAGCCGGTTCCCAAGCAGCTTCCCGGAGATGTGAGAAGGCCCCAAGCCCTGGCTGGCTCTGCAGGAAGGGAGCAGCGCGGAGCTGGCCCTCCCCACAGGCGAGGCCCAGGCACTGACTGTTTTGAAGGTCAGAAGATCCCGCTGGAGGAGGCTCAGGCCTGCGCCCCAACTGGCTCACTGTACCCCCCTGCAGCTGTGGGGCTCAGAACAGGCCGAGCAGTGCTCCCGAGAGTCCCTCTCTACTGGACTCACACTGTGGGCTCAGGGACCCGGCTGGAATTCTGTCCTTTCTGCTCCCAGCTGTGCCCAGTGCCACTGCCTAGTGCCAGGAACTGAGCTAGAAGCATCTTAACTCAGAATCTCTCTTCTAATCTTGCCAAGAACGCTATGAACGTGATACTACCATTATTGTCCCATGTTCCAGGTAGGGAAACTGAGGATCCAAATTAAAGCCAAGTCATTTACTCAAGTTGGGTAGATAGTGACCCCAGAATCCAGATCCACGCCTTGTTTTTACCAACTCAAGAGGCTGATTCCGGGCCCCTAGCTCTGCAGACCCTCCAGTCCCAGTTTACCCAGAGGCTGAAGCGGGGAGGGCAGCAGCCGCTGTGAGCACTCCGTGGGTTGCTGTCACTCGGCAAGGTGGGGAGACAGGGTCAGGGCCTCTCTTCCTCCCGGGGCCTTCCCAGCCTTCATGGACACCAGACTGAAGCAGGCCTCAACCCAACCCCAGACTTGCTAGAATTACAAAAAAATTTTAACTGCAAAATTTTTTTTCTTTTTCTTTTTTTTTTTTTTTT
>NW_022900940.1:36866084-36904128 GCF_012274545.1 Fukomys damarensis
GAGACAGGGTCTCACTATGTAGTTGAGACTGACCTGGAACTCACTGTGTAGCCCAGTCTGGTCTCGAACTCACAGGGATCCTCCTGCCTCAGCCTCCCCAGTGCTGGGATTACAGGCGTGCACCACCGCACCTGGTTTAAATTGCAATTTTTTTTTTTTTTGGGTTCTATTTGGTTTGGTTTGGTACCAGGGATCAAACTCGGGATATTGTGCTTGCGAGGCAGGCTGCGAACCACTGAGCCAAATCCCCAGCCCTAAATTGCAAATTTATACTGGGGCCCTCTTCCTCTTAGGAGTCTGGCTTTTGCTTCTTTAGAAGATTTTTGTATGAGTCTGTTCTTTCTTTTCTTTTCTTTGTTTTTAAACGGCAGACAAATACCACATAGCACTTTTCTGCTAAAGAAAATTATGTCTAGACTGCAGAAGGCAGAAATGCCTATAATTCCAGGTATTCGGGAGGCTGAGGCACAAGGAGTTCAAGGCCAGTCTGAACAGAACAAGACCCTCTCTCAAATAAACAAATAAACCAAACTAAATTGGGTGACCTGAATTATCCAAACTGAAGTAAGTAAGTTTATTTGTTTGTTTGAGACAGGGTCTTGCTTTGTAGTTCAGGCTGGTCCTGAACTCACTACGTAGCCCAGGCTGGCCTGGAACTCGAGGTGATCCTCCTGCCTCAGCCTCCCAAGTGCTGGGATTATAGTTGTGAGCTACCATGCCCAGTCTGCAGTGTTTTTTAAACACACACTGTGGGTTAGAATGTAGAATGGCATATCTGCTTCAGAAAACAGGTTCTTAAAAAGTTAAACATATGGTCACTATATGATCCAGCCCCTTCACTCGTAGGTGATAACCAAAGAGAAATAAAAGCAAGTGTCTATAAAAAGAGTTCTGTACCAGCTTTACTTTTTTCTTTTTTCTTTTTTTGGTAACGGGGATTAAACTTGGGTCCTTGTGCTTTCAAGGCAGGCGGTGGAAGCACTGAACTAAATCACTGCTCCCCGCTTTTTTTTCTTGAGACCAGGTCTCCCTATGTAGCTCAGGCTGGTCTCAAACTTGTGGTGATCCTCCTGCCTCAGCCTCCCAAGGGCTGGGAATACTGGGATGCACCCCCATGCCCAGCCAGCTTTACTTATAATTGCTTAAATCTGCAAATAATGCATAGAACCATTAACAAATGAAAAGCTGGGCAAACTGGTGCCTCCAGGCCACAGGAATTGTCCCTGGTGATGGAAACGAGGTGCTGGTGCACTCAGGGGCACAGATAAATCCCAGGATAATTATGCTAAATGAAAGGATCCAGGCAGAAAAACAGAAGAGTTCAGAGCCTGTGTTCCTATTTTACAGGAAATTCTGGAAAGCACAAACTAGTGTGCAGTGACAGAGAGATTAGTGGCGCCCATCCTGGGGATGTGGGCAGAAAAGCAATGAGGACAATTTCAAGGGCACAACGCATAGAAACCTGGGCCCTCTGACTGCTGTAAGGCGTTTGCCTTCCAAATCTCATCCCCACCCATCATTCCAGAGGATGCAGAGCACAGCAAATGTGCTCTTACTCAAGCTCAGACCAGCAGCGGATCCCGCCGATTTGGACTCAGATAAGGCTTCCTTATCTCCCTTGCTCCCTGAAGGCCAGCTTCTCCCCACGGAGGCTACAGGCCATGAGGAATACGATGACATGTGCACTGTGAAGCTGGCTTCGGCCGGTAGATACATTCTCAGTTCAGAGCACAAGCGCCCCACGGGATAGGCCCTTCCAAAAGAGCTGCAGGTCAGCCCTCCCTTCACGTGCTCAGACTTCTCCAACAACAGGGGAGGAAGGTGGCTGAAGCCCTCCCTGAGAATTTTTTTTCTTGGGATTCCCTAGAGGCAAAATTGAGAATGCTCCTGTCCTGGGCATGATGGTGCATGCTTGTAATTCCAGCCCTGGGGAGGCTGAGGCAGGAGGATCACCTCCACTTCAAGGCTAACCTGGACTGCATAACAGGGTCCTCTCTCAAAAACAAACAAACAAACAAACAAAAACACTGGAAACACTCCTGGCTACAGGAAGCTCATTGATGAGCAAAAAGAAAACAGTAAAAAGAGCTGGCCAAGCCTCAAGGAGGTCTTGGCAGGTCTCCTATAGCCAGGTGTAAGAGGTCTGTTCCCCCCACACATGCTTTGTGGGTAATGGACATGGTCACCTTTTTTGTTGTTGTTTTGGTAGTATTAGAGCTGAACCCAGAGCCCCTTTACAGTGAGCTACAAGTCCTTTTCCTTTTCTTTTTTTTTTTTTTTATTTTTGGTATCACAGATTGAACTGGTGACATTGTGCTTGCACTTTCAAGGCAGGTGGCGGAACCACTGAGCTAAATTCCCAGCCCTACAAGTCCTTTTTCTTAATTTCTAATTTGGAGATAGAGTCTCACTAAGTCACTAGATTTCTCAGCTCCTGGGCCCAAAAGTGTGACCTTTTCTGTGCATTTCTTTTCTAATGCATGTGAAATTGCAGAATGGAAAGGTGTGCTTCGGAAAATTGGTAAATGCATTCAACATATCTTGATCATTTTCTTTCTTACTTTTTTTCTTTGGGTTTTTTGAGACAGGGTCTCACTATGTAGTTGAGACTGACCTGGAACTCACTACGTAGCCCAGGCTGGTCTCGAACTCACAGGGATCCTCCTGCCTCAGCCTCCTGAGTGCTGGGATTACAGGTGTGCACCACCACACCCGGCAATTTTGATCATTTTCAATCCTGTTACCTCCTCTTTCCTACCCTGCTTTTCTTGCTGGCACACATCACTTCCTAGTGCATAGTGTATCAACTGTGTACCCTGTATAATTTATTTATCTTGTTTATACTCTGCCTTCCCAAACAGCTCCAGGAAGATACCACTGCCTAGAACGTGCCTGGCCTGCAGCAGGTGCTTGGTAAATACCTGACATCACTCAAGCGAATGAATCTTTGCTGGCGGTTTCAGACCGAAAGTATGGCTCTGCTGCTTTTAGTCTCGTGACATTCGGAGGTTGCTTTAGTCAACCTCTGACGCTTCACCGGCCTCGGTGGCCAAAACAGAGCAGTAGCATCTGTGCTTCTCAGGCCACCAGCAGAGCCTAAGCAAGAAGTGTGGCCACACAGGGCATGAGCCACCTTTGCTACGGTTTGCGTGTGCTGTGTCCCCACGGGCTCGCTGTGCGGAGGGCTGGTTGCTGATGGGATCTGGAGGCGTGACTGGATCGCGAGGGCTCTCCCTGCCCCAGCAGATCGATCCACGGAAGGGATCATAATTTGATGCCCTATTGGAAGGTGATGGAAACAGGAAGTGGGGCCTACTTGAAGGAAGTGGGCCATGGAGCCGTGACACTGGGTGTTGTATCTGGTCTCCAGCCCCTTCCTCTCGGGCACTCACCCTGCGCTTCCCAGAGGCCAAGAGGTGAGCAGCCCTCCTCTGCCACCTTCTTCCCCCGTGATGTTCTCCCTCGCCACAGCTGACCGTGGACGGAAACCTCTGAGACCATCAGCTGCAATGAACCTTTCCTCCTCCAAGTTGATTTTCGCAGGCCTTCTGTCACAGTGACGAGAAGCTAACACCCTTAAGTGCCCTGGAAAGTTTCTGAGGGTCTGCTCGTGCCAGGGGGGATGCCGGGCACGGAAGGGTGTGGGCACATATCAGAAAGCTCCTGCCTGCCGGGAGCTGGAGCCCAGCCAGAAGGACAGAGATGGCAGCCAACGCAGCCTTGGGCTGGGGATTTAGCTCAGTGGTGTCGCCGCCCCCTCGGAAGCGCAAGGCCCCAAGTTTGATTCCGGTACCAAAAAAAAAAAAACAAAAAAACCCAAATGCAGCCTGATCACAGCTCTGATCTACCATGGATCGAGCCAGTACTTTGCACGGTTCCATGTTACCCTTGTAATCTGGGCACCACCAGCAGGGAAACTGCAGCAAGAATTTAAGAAACAGGGCTGGGACTTAGCTCAGCAGTTTGGTGGCCTGCCTTGCAAGCGCAAGGACCAGAGTCCAATCCCCAGTACCCCCCAAAAAAAACCCAGAATTTAAGAAACAAATGCTTACTCTACTCCTAGGTATATGTCCAAGAGAAACGAAGACGTGCGCACACAGAGACAGATAGGTGAATGGTTTTGCTGGGTGATTCTGGGGAAGGAAACCGGGGCCTCACACATACTAAACAAATGCTCTGCTACTGAGGGACACCTCCAGCCATGTCTATTTCATTTTGAGACAGGGTCTGTCTAAGTTGCACAGGCTGACTTCAAATTTTTGATTCTCCTGCCTCAGCCTCCCCAGCACCTGGCATTTCAGGTATATGCTACCACACCTGGTTCCCATATGAATGTTTATAGCAACATTATCCATACTAGCCAAAAGGCAGAAATGACCCAAATGTGCATCAGTAGATAAAGAGATTAACAAAATGTGGTATAGCCAGACAATGGAATATTATTCAACCATAAAAAGAAATGAAACACTGATAACTGCTACAACTTAGATGAAGCTCAAACAAAGCTAAGTTAAAGGAACTAGACGCAAAAGATCACATACTCTGAATAGTTTTATTTTTTCTTTTTTTTGGTTTTTTGAGACAGGGTCTCACTATGTAGTAGTTGAGACTGACCTGGAACTCACTATGTAGCCCAGGCTGGTCTCGAACTCACAGCGATCTTCCTGCCTCAGCCTCTTGAGTGCTGGGATTACAGGCGTGTACCACCACACCAAGCCTCTTTTTTTTTTGGAGACAGGTTCTCTCTATGCAGTTCAGGCTGGCCTTCAACTCACTGTGTAGCCCACATTGGCCTCTAACTTGCAGCTGTTCTCCTGCCTCAGCCTTGTAAATGCTGGGATTACAGGTGTGTGCCACCACACCTGGCTGAATAGTTTTTCATGCCAGATTCCCAACAGGCAAATCAAAGAGCCTGACACAGAGTCAAGGTCACCAAGGGAGGGGACAGGGGAGGAGGGAGAGTGATGATTTAACGAGTTCAGAGTGTTTAGTTTCGGGGGTAATGAAAATGTTTTAAGACTAGAGTGAGCCGGCAGTTGTGCAACATTGTGAAGTAGTTTATTTTCATTTCTTGGATCTGTATTTAATTCTTTCTTAGAGTTTCTAGTTTTGTGCTGAAATTCTTGTTGTCTGATTTGCAAATACATTAATCACAGCTATTGCAGTCTTCTTCAAAGCTGGGGAAACTCTGGACTTCAGCCTCTCCTTTCTGAGCCATCTCCAAGTGATGCTGGTGCAAATTTGCCCAGCTGTGTCCAAGCATCTGCACCCGGCCACCCCACCTGGGCATTTTTTTTTTTTTTTTTTTTTTTTTGGTACCTCGGGACCTGTGCTTGCAAGGGAGGCAGCGGAACCAAGCTAAATCCCCAGCCCCAAGGAAATTCCTTTTTAGATAATAACAAGAGCTGCCATTTATTGAGTGCCTCGAAGGGGCTGAGCCTTTTAAGAATTGTACACCTATTAACTCACTTCGTCTTGTCTTCGTAAAAAGCCTAAGCACAGGGTTGGGCTGAGAGCTCAACGATAGAACACTCATGCAGTGTGTGTAAGACCATGGGCTTGATTCCTAGCACCTCAAAGGAAAAAAGGAAAAGGCCTCGAAGCAGGTCTTGCCACCTCTGTGGCTGTGTGGTTGAAGGAGCCATGGCCCCGAGAGCTGAAGACATTGACCGGAGGACACACAGTTTGTCCAAAGTACAGTAGAGACATGAATCCAGGTCCAGCCACCTCTGGGCATTTTTCTTTCTGACTGAAAAGGAAGGAGCAACCCGGCATTAAAGCCAGAAAAAACTTGCCAATGCCATGTTGAAAATGGCCGATGAGGAAGTTAGCAGTGATCAGAAGACAGGCATGGAGTTCTGAGTTCCGTTTGAGGGGCCCTGGCTTTGAGGACGCAGTATTTAAAATCCCACAGGCGCAGGGTCTTCCTCTGTAAACCGAGACTGATGAAGGGACTCGGCCCCCACCCCTGACCCTTCTCCCCTCTCCAGGGGAACCTGCCCTTCCCACTGGGGAGGCCTGGGCCAGGGAGAGGCAAAGGGATCCAGCCGCCTGGGCCACACGGGCAGAGCCCACATCCAGCTCCGGAAGCAAACTAGAGCTGGGCACCAGGGCCTGCCATGGGGAAGGGTGGAGAGAGCGCCTTTCCAGACCAACCGAGGCCCCCTGCAAGTCCCCGTGATCCTACAGGGAAGCAGGTCCCTCAGCACACCGCCACCCCGAAACCTAGTGCCTCGGGCTTGCTCAGTCCCTCAGCAGCACGCATTCACTGAGGGTCATCTGTCATTCCGGATGCTTCTGGTGGCTCGGGACAGAAACCTAGATTAAATTCCTAGAGCAAAAAGAGGGTTGGGCCAGGGATTTAGCTCAGTGATTCTGCCACCTGCTTCACAAGCGCAAGGACCCAAGTTGGATCCCCGGTACCACAAAAATGAGAGAGAGGGTTAAAGCCAGGCATGATGGTACAGGTCTGGAATCTCAGCACTCTGGGAGGCTGAAGCAGGAGGACCACAAGTTGGGGCTGCCTGGAGAATGTTCAGTGATTTAGCAAGACTTTCTATAAATATGCCAAATACAATTAAGAGGACCGAAAGTTCTGAGTTCAATCCCTAGCACCACACAGGGTGGGGGGATCAAGGGTCCCTGTGACCAGACAGGCTAGGGGTTGGCTCAGACTGGGCCCAGGGTCTTTGGTGCCATCATCACAGCCCGGCTCCCTCGACGCTGGGCTCTGCCCCCGCTCTGTCGGTGCCTTCTGGGTCAGTCTCTTCCCTGTAGTGACACAGATGAGGGCCAGCTGTGCCAGGCTGAGCCCTCAGCAACCCCTGCAGGCGGAGAGGCAGCGGGAGAGTCCAGGGCTGCTGCTACTGGCTCCGGTGGCCTGGCAGAGCTCAGTGCGAGGACCCCACTTCTCCCTGGCTGCGCTGCCCCAGCTCACACACTGCAGGCAGGAGGGGCAGCCGGCCCCCAGCTGCTGCTCTGGGGGACAGGGAACCTACCATGCCCCAGATGCTGTTCTGAGGGCTCCAGGTATATCCTGTTCTCCCTGTCAGGCAGGTGAGGAAGGGCACGAGCGATCAAGTTACCTGCCCCAAGTCACAAGGTGGGGAGAGAGCAAGGCTGGGCCTCAAATTTCGGACTCCAGAGCCCTCCCTCCCAACCGCGCACCGCTCAGCTCCTAGCATTTCATCCTCAAGCCCTGTCCTCTGCCACACTGAATCCCTCTCTGTTCCCCAAAGGACAAAGCTTCCCTTCACCTCCTGGGATTCTTTTGCACTAGCTGCTCCTTTTGCCCAGCATCACCCCTTTTCCTTTAATTTATTCGTTTATTTACCAGTAATATGTTGATGTTTTTCTTTTTGAGACAGGGTCTCACTAAGTCACTAAGTTTCCCAGGCAGGTGTTGAACTCCTAATCCTCCTGCCTCAGGGTCCCAGAGTGCCGGGATTCCAGGCATGCGGAACCACACCCAGCTGGCACGCAGTGATTGCGCGTATGTAGGAGACATAAAGTGGCATTTCAACGCACGCCCTTCCTCAGGTTACTTTCCTACTCATCCTCGTATCCTCAGCTGACACGGCTCTTAGCTCAGCCCTGCTTCCTGGCCCTTTCCTGTGCCCACCAGCCTGGCTGCCCCCAGGGTGGGATGGTGACTGCCGGCTGCTGGTGAGGTGCCCGCGGGTGTGAGCCCCCCTGCTGCTGTCAGAACACGCTGGGCACAGGCTGCTGGGCACGGGCTGCTCACACTGCCACAGTGCCACGCGTGACACACACAGATTGCTCACACTCGACTGCGGAGGCCGGAAGTCACGCCTGGGACCCTCAGCTAAAGTCGAGGCGTTGGCAGGTTCCAGGGCCGAAGCTCCCTCACCTCGCCCAGCCTCTGAAGGCCACTCACATCCTGGCTTGTGGTCTCTCCTTGTGCCCTCAAAGAAGGCAGCATAACATCTTCAAATCCCTTTCTTGCTGGGCACAGTGGTGCACACCTGTAACCCCTGCTACTTGGGAGGCTGAGGTAGGAGAACCACAAGTTGGAATCCAGCCAAGGTAACTCAGCAACACCCTGTCTCAAAATGAAAAGGTGCTGGGTTCCATACCCAGTATAGCCAAAAAAAGAAAAAGGAAGAAGGGGAGGGAAGAAAAGAAGAAAAAAAGAGAAGGAGGAGAGGAAGAGATGGAAGAGAAGAAAAAGCTATCATTTCTCTTTTTTCTCTGTGTCATCGGTGTCCTCTATCTGGAAGACAGAAGGAGGGGAGTCCCTTTTATAAGAGGTGCTATATTAAGCTCCTTCAATTATCCAGGAAAACCTCCATCTCAAAAGCCTTCACTTAGTCACATCTGTCAAGTCTACTTTTCCGCATAACGTAACATTCACGGCACCCAGAGATTAGCAGGAGGGCTGGGGATGTAACTTAGAGGCACCACACCTGCCTGGCAAGTGCAAGGTCCTGAGTTCGATTCCTGATAACAAAAAGAAAAAAAAAAGATATATATATCCTTTTAACCAGAGACACCTTATTTTATTTTATATTTTATTATTGTTTGAGACAGAGTCTCACTACATAGTCCAGGCTGGCTTTGAACTCACTGTGTGCTCCAGGTTGGCCTTGCACTCATGGCCATCCTCCTGCCTCAGCCTCCCAAGGGCTGGGATTGTACATGTGTATGTACCACCACACCCTGCCTGGACAAGGACATGTTGAAGGGATACCATTCTGCCTACCACAGGGGTCAGACGTGCAGGCTCTGAGCCAGAGGGCCGCTCTCGAATGGGGCACTTGCTGTGCATCCAAAGGCTCTGATGTCCCTGTGCGGCAGGGCAGAGCTCAGACTGAAGGAGCACACACCGTGAGGACCACACAGCTGCTTAGCCAGGTCCAGGTGCAGCTCTGTGAAATGCGAACTTGGGTGTCCCTACCTCACAGCACCCTGGGCTGTGCGGGGGGGGGCAGTGAAAGTGAGGGACAAAGGTTGATGTGGCTGTTATGTTAGGGCTGGGCTGGGGCAGAGTGTTTGCCTCACTGCCTGAGGCCCTGGGCTCCGCCCCTAGCCATGCAAAGAGCTTCTAAAAGAAATGCGGTTTTAGTTTAGGCTTCTACCAGCAGATCCTGAGTCCAGGATTCAAATTCGTATTGCTAGGCTTCCCTTCCAGGGGTGACTGAGAAGGTACTGGCAGGGCAGGTGGGAGGCAGGAAGCCTGCCAAGGAGTTTCCAGGCAGCTGGAGCTGACCCCCAGAGGGGCCCTAAGCTAGCGGAGTCTCCCCTGGAGGCCCCTGAAGGTGGAAGAGTTGGGGATTCTCCCAGGCAGGACTGGGGGCTGAGGGAGAGGAGAGGCCCCGCTCCGGAACCTCTGTCCTCCACCCTGGGCTGAGCCGGCTCTGGCACTCAGAGGAAGTCCTCAGGCGAAGGGTCACTGACCTAACCCTGGCCAAAGGGTCTGGGTGGCACAGAGGGTTGCTGCAGACATCACTCGGGTCACCCCTGCGCAGGGACCCTGATCAGGTCACTGGACACAAAGCAGATCCTCAACAGAGCGCTTGGTTGCCTTGGAAACAGACTGGGCCAGAATGGAGGCCAAGCCTTCTGGGCCTTCTGCTGAGGGGGGAGGCTTTGAACCACCTTCCTGACCCTGACTTTCCCCAAGGAGAGGTGCTGCTGGGTCAGGCTGATGGAGCAGCCCCAGCCACAGGTGCAGCCCAGTCTCCACAGCAGGTGTCTGGGACCCAGAGGAAAATGGGGTTGGCAGGTGAATTCCTGGTCAGGCCTGGACACCAGTCATAATCCCTGCTTTGCCCGGGGAACAGAGGGACGGCGAAGTGTCCGGGCTGGGTCACACAGCGGAAAGCAGGGCTGTGGAGACCTTGGTCCTGGGTGGAGGATGCAGCGTTTGGCCTTCTGAGATGTGGGCGTGAATAATGCTCAGAGTCAGGCGGACACAGGAAAGGGGGAGAAGTCCCCCAGGCGGGGAAAGGCCAGCTTCTCTTCCGAAATCAAACCTGGAGGCCTCATGCACCGGGTCCCCAGTGGTGGGGCAGAGGTTGTTCCCGCTTCAAGGAACCTGCCAGGCCTGGGTCCCAGGTCCAGGGCTGGTCTGAACATGAGGCCAGAACACTGGGGTACTGTACCCTCGGCCTGCACCCCACCAATCTTCCAGTCCCCTCTCTGCTCTAAACCCAAGGGGTTCAGCTAACAGAATGTGGCCTGCGCTCAGAGCCTGGGATTTGGGAGACACGCTGACCTTGTGAGAACTTCTGAAATGAGGCCTTTTTTGAGGTGCTGCTCTAACCCTGGGACCCAACCTCCACCCGTGATAGGTACACATGACTGTATCCAGTTTCTTTTCTTTTCTTTCTTTTGCTAAGGAGAATTCATGCTTATTTGTATAATGCAACCAGTACCCTTTAGCCACAAGTTTATAAAATATATATGTATATATATTACAAGCAGAAACTAATGCCAGCTGGCATTTCTAAAAGGAGCCTAGAGCAGAGGAAACATAGTTCTAGCCAAAGGGATACAAATTAAATTTTAAAATGTTTAATATATTCCTTCTCACAGTCACACTGCCCCATCAAAGTGGTTATGACATGCACACGGCTTCTAACAAGCTCAAAGTACCGCCATGCTTTTCAGCCAGTGTATTCACAACATCGACAAAGATTATTCAGATGTAATTTTTTTGTTTTTTTGGTACTTGGGATCAAACTTGGGTTCTTGTGCTTGTGAGGCAGGTGGCGGAACCTCTGAGCTAAATCCCCAGCCCCAGATGTTATAATGTAATTCTATTTTTTTCTTGTTGTTGGGTTTGTTGTTTTGGGGTTTTTTTTGTTTGTTTGTTTGTTTTTTGGTACTGGGGATTGAACTCGGGTCCTTGCACTTGCAAAGCAGGCCACCGAACCACTGAGCTAAATCCCTGGCCCTTAATTCTATTTTAATGTACTTTATAAATACCTTCAAGTATGGGAGAATTTTTTTGGGGGGGTGGTACTGGGGATTGAACTCAGGCCTTTGCGCTTGAGAGGCAGGTGGTAGAACCATTGAGCCAAATCCCTGGCCCATGGAAGAATATTTTAAAGGACTTTTCCTTTTTTTTTTGCTACTGGACCTTGTGTGTGCGAGGCAGGCAGCAGAACCACTGAGCCTCAGCTGCTATCCAGGGTGCTGGGCTCAGGGACTCCACCTCATCCAATTTCTGAGAGGCAGAGAATGATTCAGTGTCAACCTGCTGACCTCCTTGACCCAGGAAAGTCTGCAGTCAAGAGCTGGGTTCTAATCCCAGCAGCCGTGTGACTGTAGACCAGTTACCTAACCTCTCTGAGCCTCTAATACTTTCCTTTTGGTAAAGGAGTTGATCATAACAACAGTGCCTGTCTGGTAAAATTGTGATGAGTAAACACGTGAAGCACTCAGCACAGAGCTCTGCCATAGGAAACCATCCACGGCTCTGTCTAATATGTATGATCCCACTCATTCTGCTAAGAACCCCAGCCATGCTCACCTAGTGCCCTGCATGTCCCGATCAGACTGAACTTCCTGCTAACTTTTCCCTGGAAG
Source organism: Fukomys damarensis (assembly GCF_012274545.1). Taxonomy (NCBI): domain Eukaryota; kingdom Metazoa; phylum Chordata; class Mammalia; order Rodentia; family Bathyergidae; genus Fukomys; species Fukomys damarensis. The sequence continues at coordinate 36,877,638 of NW_022900940.1, forward strand.
CCCACTGAGCCAGCAACTCGGACTTGTTCACCATGGTTTCCAAAACAGCACATATTTTCTAAAATAATTCTTATTTCACTCACGGTTCTTTGGCAATGAGAGGGCAATATAACATCCAGCCCATACCATGCATAGGTGCAGCGCTGAGGCACCTTCTGCAGCCTAGGGCTTTGGCCAGGTACCAAGGAGAAACACAAAAAAGCCACAGTCCCTCAGCACGGCCTTTGAGGGACTCATAACCTTTCAGAGAGGATAAATCTAGGCATAGCTAGGCTTGTAAGGCATCACATATGCACAGGGGCTCACTTCTTCCGGTCAGCCTTATGTCCCCGCGCCTGGAACATAGTTAATGCTCAAGACATATTCACTGAACCCATAAGTAAGACAAGAAGGAAGCGATTGTTGCTGATGGTGGAGTCACGGTGACACATTTTGGCGTATGACTTGGAGAGTGGCGTGACCTCGCTGGATTCTTAGGACACCCTGCAAGGAAGGCGATGCTTCTGCACCTGTTGTGTTTTTGGTCTGTTTGTTGTTTTGCCCTCCCGGGGGTTGAGTCCAGGGGTGCTCTTCTACTGAGCTACATCTCCAGCCCTTTTTATTTACTTTTATTTTGAGACAGAGTCTTGCTAAGCTGCCCGTCAGGGCTCGAACCTACAATCCTTCTGCTTCAGCCTCCTGCCTGGAATGACAGGCCCTGCCCCCACCACGCCTAGCAAGGACCATCTTGTACACAAGAACTAACGAGGCTCGCGGAGCTTCGGTGTTCGAAATGAGCTTCAAATAAAAGTTAAAGCACACAGGGCGGGGGATTTAGCTCAGTGGTTCCTGGTTCCGCTGCCTGCCTCACAAGCACAAAGTCCCGAGTTCGATCCCTGGTACAAAAAAACAGTTAAAGTGGACAGAGATGGGTGTGGAGCGCGGGTGGAAGGCGCAGCACTGCAGGGGGGTGACAGGAAGACAGGGCCGTCAGTGTGTGAAGAATCTCTGCGGAGGGTGAAGAATGAGGGGGCCCTTTGCACCTAAGAAAAGGACTCCAACGGGCAAGCAGAATACCACGGAGGAGAGAACCACAGGCTGTACCGCCAGACCCTCCCAGGGCAAGGCCCACCTCTGCCACTTAGGGGCTGTGTGACCCAAGCCAGTCACCTGGCCTCTTGGCCCGAGCAGCTTTACCTTTGTAGGGGAGTGGCCGTATCACCCTTAGCAGGCTGGGCCGCTGTGGAGATGAAATGATGTCACGATTGCCAAGGGCCCAGCGCAGCCTGCGTGTCCCCTCCTCCATGAAGCAACCCTGTCTCCTGTGCAAGGGGGGAGCGTGGAGATCGCAGGGCACAGCGCTGGGCCAGTGCCACGTCAGACTGCCCACTCCGTTCCTGGGTGGGGTCAGCCATAGGATAGACAGACAGTGGGTGTTGGTGGAGGGACGGATGGACAGACAGGCTGAGGAGCAGCCTCCGTCCTGCAGGGGGTGAGCAGCGGGCGCCCACAGGTGTGTGTCCTGGAGTCCGACAGTTCCCAGTTCGGGTCTGAAGAACCTGTGTCTCATCCCTGCCCTGGGCAGGATGTTTGCTCTGCTCTTACTTCCGCAAGGCAATTAACTGTAAATATTGTCACTCCAAGGAGACAGATTTCAGGTCAAGCAGCCCTTCCCTCCCTGAGCAAGATCTTGCCACAGTCCTGTGGCCCGAATCAGGATCCTGGAGTTTTCATTCTCAGAAGCTCAGCTCCGGTTTTTATTTTCCTTTCGTACAGAACAAAGCATTATAACCCCAAGCCTTTCGCTTTATCTCAGTGACGGTCTCCTACAACTTCTTCTATACACTCTGCTCCTCAAAGTTAACTTCCCCGCCAAACTGCCACCCTAATAAACACCGCCCTGGATTTGATCTTCATTTGCCATCTTAGGCCTCCTCAAAGCCAGGTACTGTCTTTGTCTAACTGCTGGCGGCTGTGGCCAGGCCTCGGCTGTACGGCATAGAACTCACGCCCCCGTCCTGAGTGGGGCAACAGATCTCACCAGTTCCAGCAGCTCTGTGGCTGGGTGAGAAGCACCATGGTCACAGAGCTGCCTCTGTGTACAAAGGTGGAGCAAAATATACGTGATCGACGTTCCCTGCAGGAATACCTCAGGAATGAGTCACATGAAAGGGCAAGCATGAGGACAGAGGTGCCAGACTGTTCTGTGCGATCTTTTACATTTCAAACTATGGCATTTTGCCTTTTTGTTTAAGGTAACTCTGTTTTTATTTTATTTTATTTTATTTATTTTGGTACTGGGGCTAGAACTCAGGGCCTTCCACTTGCGGGGCAGGTGCTGGAACCACGGAGCTAAATCCCTGGCCCCTCTATTTTTATTTTAAAAATAAAGATCTCTTCTTGGAGGTATAGACTAATTCCTGCTCTTTCCTACACAAAGGTTGGGTTAGACCTACTGTCTCACTTCCACAGAGAACATATAGAAAGTGAAAAATAGTTGCTTAGGGGTTGGGGGTGTAGCTCAGTGGTAGAGCACTTGCCTAGCATGGGTGAGGCCCTGGGTCCATCTCCAGTCATGAAGAAAAAGTTGCTTTCTATCTACAGAGAAGTCTGACAGGTATCACCTGAGTACCCTGTCAAGGCAAGCCTGACATCCCCCACCCCCCCACCCCTGCATTAGGATATAATGACAAGGTCTCACTAGCAGTGATCCTCCTGCCTCAGCCTCTTGAGTGCTGGGATTATAGATGTGCGCCACCATGCCCAGGTTTAGTTTTGTTTTTGGCTGTACTAGGGACTGAACCCAAGCCCTTCACACTGAATTACATCCCCAGACCTTCCTTCCTTTCTTTCTTTTCTTTTTTTTTGTGGGGTGGTTTGAGACAGGGTCTCACTATGTAGTTGAGACTGACCTAGAACTCACTATGTAGCCCAGGCTGGTCTCAAACTCACAGCAATCCTCCTGCCTCAGCCTCCCCAGTGCTGGGATTACAGGCGTACAAGCCTGGCCCTCTTTCTCTCTCCCTCTCTCCCTCCCTCCTTCCCTCTCTCTCTCTCTCTCTCTTTCTTTTTGACACAGGGTCTTACTAAGTCAATAAATTGTCCTGTCTGGGCTTGAACTTCTGATTCTTCTGCCTCAGCCTCCCAGAGTGCTGGAATTACAGGCACACACCACCACGTCTGGAGTAGCCTTTTCTTTACGACTTCCTTTATAAACTGTCCATATGTTCCGTAGGAAGGTGCTATCAGCATGTGGAGGAACCAGCAACACATTGCCCTGCCTGATTTTTTTGTGGCCTCAGACAGAATTCCTTCCAGGCTGGGACCTGTTTGTGCTGGATTTTACTGCGAAGCCACACCCCTGCTCTCTCCCCAACTCTCAATTTTTTCTGTCTCCACTCAGCTCCTGCAAAACCGTCCAGTCATCTCTGCTGTTGCACGGCCCCACCCAGCCCAGATGAAGGCCAGGCCCACCTCACCTCAGACCTTCGTCAGCGTAACTGTGGGTGGAAGTGACCCCTTCCTTCCCTGACTCATCAGGCCTCTGGGTGAGGTCAGAGCAGCCTGTGCACTCCCTTGGGGCAGGGTCCCTGTTCTCCTTTGGGGAGGATGTGGAAATGGCTCCGGGGTAAGGAGGTCTGAAGGCCTCAAATCTGTTACTGGTCAGCAAGGTGGGGTAGTTTCTGAATCTCATTTTGCCCTTCTGTAAAATGGGATAATGTCCGTCTCTAAAGAATTCAAAGGATCCCTTTGGAAAGGTATAATGAGAGCCTGGTGGAGAGGTTCACACCTGTAATCCCAGCTAGTGGGGAGGCTGAGGCAAGATAATCACACATTCAAGACCAGCCTGGGCAGCTTCAGAAGATCCTGTCTCAAAATAAAAAAGAATGAAAAGGACGCGGGGGCAGCTCAGTGGTAGAACGAGAGCCTAGTGCGTGGGCGCTGGACTCAATACCAGCCTTGGGGTGGGGGAAGGGAGGGAGGCGAAGCAGAAATCAGTACAAACAGGAGATCTGGGTCCAAGCCTTCTTGAAATATGTTTTAGGTGGACACAGAAGGAATCTCAGAGTCTAACTTCAGCGTTCATGGAAACGTGACATTCTGTGTGCTGAGAGCAGGGTCAGCTCACCCGTGCGGGGCACAGGCTTCCGGGCTCAGTCGGGCCTGGCACTTTAACCCCCGCTGTTGCTCAAACGTGATCCCACGTTTACCTTTTGCATGAGGCTCCACAAATTCCGTTGCCAGTTCTGTGAATGGATTCTGCGAACGGACCAGGATTCTGAGCACTGGGGAAAGAGGGGTGGGTGGAGGGACAGAGAGGAGGCTGTGAGCCAAAGAAGCCGCAGGAAAAAAAAAATCCCTGGGGAAAGAGCTAGGCTAGGCAGTGAGTTTTTGTACAAAGTCTTGCTGAGGTGGAACCCTCCTCTTTTAAGGCTTCAGTGACTGGCACTTCTGGTGACGGGGCTGGATTTTGTTTTGTTTTGTTTTACATAGGGTCTCGTCCAGGCTAGCCTCAAATTCCGCAATCCTCCTGCCTCGGCCTCCTGAGTGCTGGGTTGCAGGAGTGCACCGCCACGCATGGCTTTGGATTTAGTTTTGGAGGTTGTGTGAGTGTGTGTGTGTGTGTGTGTGTGTGCGCGCGCGCACGCGTGTGCACGAACATGTCAGCAGTGGATCCCATCCCTTTCCTGCAAGTGGCAGGAGGATGGACTGCGGCCACGATGGACACCGGCCACAGCTAACCACGCACCCTGGAGAATAAACCCATAAAAGAGGTAGAAGTCCTCCATGGGGGTCTCCCGGTCCCTGCTAGGTCTAGTCTGTCTGACCTGGGGACCTGTTATTCTTTGGAGACTCTAAATTATGGGATTTTTTCCCCCCTGTACTGGGGATCGAACTCAGGTAGGCGAGGTGCCACTGAGCTAAATCCCAGCCCTCTGAATTATGGGATCTTGAGGGCCAGGGACAGAGCTTCTGGACCAGAGCTCCTCGTAGGGGTCCCTGAGGAAGGAGAAGCAAAGGAAACAGGACCAGAAGCACTCAGGTCTGAGCCTGGGCCTGAGTCCCACTTGGCAGCCGGCCAGCCCAACCCCGGCTCTGACGCTGACCCTGACCCTGACCCTGATTTTACTCCTTCAACAGTCTCTAGTTGAAGTCCCACCCGGCCCGCCCCTGAAGCCACACCCCTCTCAAAGCACCAATCCAAATCCCGCCTGGTCTCCAGGCTCCAAGGCACCGCCCCCTCCCACTCCTGCTGCTGGCTGCCTCCGCAGGACAGGCTCCCACCTCGAAACACTGGCAGCTCTGTAGGTCACAGCACAGGCAGTGTTTGCTTCCAAGCCCTCTTTGATTTATGAAGAGTTCCGTATTCAGCGATCGCCTCCACTGTCACCGTCTAAGTTCAGTGTTAGCTAGGAAAGCGCCAAGTAGTAAGTGGCGGTGAGAGACCTGAGTCCTGACACCATCCATGTGGACGGGGGTGAGGATGGTGAGGTGGGTTTTTTTTTTTGAGAGGATGCTGATATTATTGTCGTTCTTTGGTTATGACTTGAGATGGATGAGAAGGAGCTGGACAGACCCGGCAACGCAGATGTGGCGCTCGCCATGTTCTGGGCCACGCTCGGTACTTTGTGTAGAAGTCATTCAGTTACCACGATCTGCCTGTGAAGGCGGAGTTGCTCCGGTCCTCCTGGTAGAGAGGGGAACACTGAGGTACACACAGAAGACGCAGTGATCTGCCCATCATCACAAAGGTGGAGCTGGGTGGCCCGCTGCTAAAGGAAGAAGCCTTTTGTCCTTAGATGCGTCTGCTTCCCAGGTAGCTACCACCATGGTGCCTCAGTTGACAAACTTGATTTGTCTTACGATTTGGGGGAAGATGGCCATGGTTTTGTTTGTCGCTTGGTGTAAAGTTTATGAACAAGAGCAAGATTTTTTTTTTTTTTTTTTTTGAGACAGGGTCTCACTATGTAGTTGATACTGACCTGGAACTCACTATGTAGCCCAGGCTGGTCTCGAACTCACAGCGATCCTCCTGCCTCAGCCTCCCAAGTGCTGGAATTACAGGCATGCACCACTACGCCCGGCCCCAAGAGCAAGACTTTGACAAACACTCTTTGTGAACCAAACTATTTGTAGACGGAAGTGTTCATGAACCGAGGCATCACTGTATGTACTGAACGGAAAATATGCCTCAGGAATTATGCAGAGGATTAAAGCATCTCATGGAACCCTTCACACAAGCCTCTGTGATAGCGACAGGCACCGCTGTTTATCCCCATGCCGCCAGGCAGTTGCTCAGAGGCCTTCAGCAGCTTGCTCCGAGCCACACACTGTGCCTTGGCAGTGCAGTGTGCCGCTTTCCTCTCGGTGCAGTAGACGGGCTTCCTGCAGGTATGTTTGGGGTCCACTTGGCTCTTATCCCATCTGGATGCAGCCTACAGTTCACGACAGCAGGCTCGGGGCGGCTGGGCGTGGAGAGGCTCAACTCCCTCCCAGTGAGGGTGACCGGCCCATCATCTGCTGTTCCACTTCCCACCCACGCAGGCAGGAAAAGCCAAGCTCCATTCCGTTTCGGGAAGTCTTGGTTTTCCCAGAAGGCAGGATGGGGAGAGAGCAGCCTAACTTTCTAGTAAATATCTGGGGAGGAGGAGCCAGCCCCGACCTGTGTGGGTGTCACCTGCCTGGAGCCAGGGGCTGGACGAGGTGACCTTGTGGGAGCCTCTCCTCCAGGTCTGGGCACCTCAGAGGCTGAAGGCCCCCGAGACAGGAGGTGGCCCAGGTGGCGTGGTGGCGCACACCAGTAACCCAAGCTCTTGGGAGGCTGAAGCAAGAGGATTGCTGTGAGTTCGAGGCCAGCCTGGACTACAAAGGAAGACCCCGACTCAAAAGACCAAAACCAAATAAACAAACAAGAGGGAAGGCACGAAAAACAAAAGGATCAAGATGCGATATGTACTATGTACAAATTCCCCACCATGAATGTGTTTATTATATTTTGCAAACATATACTAATAAAAAAGGTGAGAGAAAAAATAGCCAGGTGTGGTGGCACATGCTTGTAACTCTAGCACTTGAGAGACTGAGGCAGGAGGATTGCTACGAGTTTGAGGCCAGCCAGGGTTACAGAGTGTGTTCAAAGCCCAGCCTGAACTACATAGTGAGACCTTGTCTCAAAATACCAAAAAAAAAAAAAAAACCCAAAAACCAAAAACTCAACAACTGGGCTGGGGATGTGACGCAGTGGTTCAGTGCCTGCCTGGCAAGGTCCAGTGCATGGTGGGGGGAACAACCAACAACCAAAAAGTGAAAAAAAAAATATATGAACATTATGAACATGATCCTATTGTCACACTTAATACAATTAACTGACCCTCTTTCCTTAGAGGATTTTAAAATCATAACTCCAAACCTTGCAATTATAATCAAACCCTACACTACTTTTCACCTATGGTGCCATATAACTTGTTTATTGGATTGTTTCTTTGGGGGTTTTTGTTCATTTGTTTGTTTGGTTGGTCTTTTGTGAGAAGATCTATGTAGTTCAGGCTGGCCTCAAATTCTCAGCAATTCTCCAGCCTCAGCCTCCCAAGTGTGGAGATTCTAAACATGTGCCACCATGCCTGGCTTGGTTGGCAGTCTTGGGTCTGCTCTCCTCAGTCTACAAACTCTACAAGCAGGGATCTTTGCTTTGCTTGCTCATGTAGGCTAGTGGAGTCCCAGGACGGTATCTGGCATGTACTGATGGTCCCATAAAGATTTGCTGGATGAATGCATTTATGAATAATTCAGGGAAGCCTGAGAAGGAATATGAATATGATATAGCAAAAGAAATAGATTAAACATTTAAAAAAGGAAGGAGAGGGCCAGGAATTTAGCTCAGTGGCACCGTACCTGCCTTGCAAGCGCAAGGTCCTGAGTTCAAGCTCTGGTATCACTGGAAAAACAAAGAAAAAAGAAATGCTGGGCAGGGTGGCACATGCCTGTAATCCCAGCACTTGGGAGGCTGAGGCAGAAGGATTGCTACAAGTTCAAGGCCACCTGTGCTACATAGCAAGATTCTGTCTCTAAAAAACAAAAACCAAAAGAAGACACTGCCAAAAGGAGCACATGATGTGTTCTATCGTCAACAACATCTTAGAGTCAATGACACAAGACAGTTCACAAGCATCCAACTACCAAGACAGAGAATAGCTAAGAAGCACTGAGCTCTTTCCTAAGAGCTTTTCATTCACTGTCTAATCATCTTGTCTAAGATAATTCCTATCTAGATATATTACTATTCCTATTTCACCAATGCAGAGACTGAGGCACAGAAAGGTCAAGTTACTTCCCCAATGTTACCCAGCTGGGGAGAGGCAGAACCAAGATGACCAGCAGCCATCTGACACTGGGACCTGCATGCCAAATGCTGACCTACCTGCCTTGCATTCAGGGAATGCATAGAATTCTGTGGTTATCATTTCCACTATTAGCATGTGAGGGCGCAATCTGTCTGTGTCAGAACTTACTGAGTGCTGAGGGAGAGCTCTGCATGCTCACAGGAGTCCCAGCAGAAGAGCCCAGCCCCTCTGATCCGCACAGATGTACAGAACCATCACCCCATTGTGGAGACTCAAAAAACCCATGCTATTTCAGCCAAAGGTGCTTTCAGGGCAAATCAGGTATTTAAGTGCTAGTAGGGGCAGAGTGGATGAAGCCAGCCATGGAGAGCAGGGTGGAGAAGCCAGGAGGGCTTCCTGGAGGGGACCTGTTGAACCCATAAACCATCAGGCCTCTGGCCGGGATCCCATACCATGGCCACCTTCCCAAGAGAACAGGGGAAGGAGGCTGGGGATGGTTTCATGGCGTGATCCCTCACCCACAATCTGCTCTACCCCATTCTGGAAGTCTCCACTGGCCCTTTGGCTCACAGCCTGGCCTTGGACCCTCTTCTGAGCTACAGTGAGCCTATCACCAAGCCTGGAGTCCCTGAGCACAGATACCCAGAATGGCTCCTGCTTTCTCTGGGCAGGGACGGTTTCCTGATGAGGGAGCTTTCTCTACACTGAGGCCACCAGCAACTCCTGAGCCAGGGCCTGCTTGGTGGGAGCCAGGATGACTGCTCATGCAGTGCTAGAGACACCCGTCACTTACTGGGGTGTGATGTCAGCTCACCCTGCTCAGCCTCACTTTTCTCTTCTCTGGGAGGGAGGTGTGTATTGGTCCACCTTCCCAGCACATCTGGGAGGATGTGGGGACATGGCAGGGGTTAGGGGTAGCATCCATGGCTCTGGTCCTCACTGCAGTAGGGTTGGCCCACAGCGGGCAGGATTCTGGGAGGAGCTGGAGGGCAGTGAGGATCTCTTTGAATATCCTGTTGGTTAACCTTCTCTGGATCTCAGTTTACCATTCTGTAAAAGAGGGGTAAGAACAGGAACTTGCTATGCATGGTAGAGCATACCTGTAATCCCAGCACTCAGGAGGCTGAGGCAGGAGGATCATTGCAAGTTTGAGGCCAGACTGGGCTACACAGTGAATTCAAGGCCACCCTGAAATACATAGTGAGACAATGACTCAAGAAAAAGCAAAAACAAAGAGAAGAAGAGAAGGAAATGCCTCATCTCATCAGGATGAAGTAAAATCATGCATGCATACAGCAGGTGCTTACTAAGTGTCCGGTTTTGCCATGATTTCCTTCAGCTCTGGCAAAAACCCTCCAGCCATCTCCATTTTTCAGAAAGGGGAATGGCCCAGGGAAGAGTAGGGCTTGTCCCAAGTCACACAGAGGTCAGTGATGGCCTGAGGCCTGCCCATGAGTCTGCAGGCTGTGCCATCAGCTTCCGGAGGGCCAGCAGGTAGGGACGACAATGCTCGGGCCAGGGCAGCTGGCTTGGGCACTGCCCTCAGCGACAGCAGCACACAGGACGCCAGACTTGCAGCACTCACCTGTCCACTGACTCCTGAAGGTCTTCTTGGGGGTGCACCCTGGTTTCGAGCTCTGTAAGACCACCTAGGGGTGGAGCTTGCCCTCCTGCTGTTGCTGATGGAGGGGCAGTGAATCTAAATAACTGTAGTACTGAAGACTGGTCTACGGCAGTATCTGCAAAGCTCAGAGCCCCGAATTAGTCTGTTTCTGCTGCTGCTGCTAACAAAGTACATTACTGGGCTATTTATTTTGTGATGCTAGGGATCTTGAGAGGACTTAGGCAAGTGCCCTACTGCACAATTACATCCCAAACCCTCAAGAGAAATTTTCTTACAGTTCTGGAGAGAAACCCAAACCTGAGCGACACATGGCTATACCCTTAGCCTGACAGGAATGGCCCAGTAAAGCCTAGGTGCGGAAAGGCAGGTAAGTGAGGAGCTAGTCTAGGATGGCAGCAGTCGCATAGCTGCGGGCTGCCTCTGCCCGCCTTTTCCTTTTCTCTTCCCACTTACTCCACGTGCCTCGGCTACTGTCTCTACCTCACAGGGGATCGAGCGCAAGCTGGGCAGGCAAGACCGGCGTGGCCAATCAGAGAGCCCTTCCTTCCCCAGACCATGGTGATTGGTTCAGGGGTGGCACGTGACTGCAGCCAACCTGCAGACCTGACTGATAAAAGCTGAAAGGGCAGAGTCCTGAGGACAACAGACGGTTCAGTGAAAGGAGTCAGCTTTTTCCCTTTTTTGGAATTGCTTTTCTGCCTTGACTAATAGGTCTTGGTCTCTCCCACTGGGTTGGGAATTTCCTAGTCTTTTATGTCATCTTCACACACCCCACCCTCTTCCCCTTCAAGAGCCTGTAAGAAGAGCCCGCCAGACTAACCGCTTATTTGTGAATTTAGGTTACTCACCTAATGTCTGTCTGGCCTGTGGAGAGCACCTGGTCTGGCCTCTCAGTTCACCACACAGACGAGGGAGCCCTCTCCTCTCCGAGTCTCTAGGGTGGGACAGTGGTTTGTTGGGGGCTCCTTAGCTATGGGCAGCTCCCTAGGGGCCCCCCAAAACCTAGAAGCCCACCCCTGTCTTGCCCTCACCTCCCATTCTCTTGGATTTTCAAATGAGCTGCTTATGAATTTTGAACTGGGCTGGAATCCTGAAGCCGCTGCTTCTTCACAGCTGAGTGAATCAGCGACTTCTTTCTCTGCGCCTCAATTGCCTGCCTCGTCCGCAAAAACGTGGACAATAACAGCAGCCTTCTGGGTGGCTGTCACGGTGTTGAAAATCATAGATGACACGTGGGTCCCTTAGGGTCTGGTAGTTGGCAGATAGTTAATACATGGGGGAATAATCTGATCATATTTTTCATTTGAAAAGTAAATACGGAGACGCCCTGGGCCGCCCCTCCCATCTTAAACCAGCGGGCGAGGAGTCCTCTCAACAGCCAGCGTCAGGAGGGTGTGGAGGTCGGACACAGGCCCCACGGGACCTCCGTCTGGCCGCCTGCTGGTACTGGAGGGCGCAGGGCCTGCAGCTTGCGGGCGGCCCCACCACACCCAGCCCCTCAGCCCCCTGAGTCAGCCTACTCCTTAAGCCCCTGCAAAGCCCGTAAGTCATTTCCTGGCAGCCCCAAACAAAGGCTCAGAACCCGCAGTCCAGGAACTGGTCCCTTATCGCTCCAGGGCCCGATAAGAAGGGCAGGAGGGCTGAGTCAGCCTGAGGAGCTGTTTCAGGACTCGCCCAGCCCAGCCTAGCCTGTGGCCACACCCCATTCCTTCTCTGCGCCCTGGTCCTTGGTTCCCGCCACTCGGCTCTCCCACTACCTGGAGAAGAAACTGGTCACAGCTCCCCCGGGAGGGGCGCAGGCCAGGAAGTGGAAACGCCCTGCAGTTTATGGGGCGGGTGGACTCTTTCTGGGGCCTAGGGAGTGGGGCGGGGGACAGGAACTGTGAGGAAGGTGGGCAGGGAAAAGGTGAAAGGCGTTGGTGCCCCACCACCAGCTGGAATGCTCCATCCAGGTTCTCGGGCTGTGCTGGGCTGCAGGCGAGGCTTCCTCTCTGGTCCTCCCTCCTCCCAGCCCCTCAACTGAGGACCTGACCATCCTCCACTCAGGAGCTGTCCTTTTGAAAGCCGCATCTGGAGGGAGGGGTCCGGAAGGGCGCATACAAAGAATGAAGACGGAGTTATGTACTTTACCAATTCCGCTTGATGAACGTGATCATCATGTACCGCAAACGTTTGCTAATAAAAATTAAAACAAAAACACAGCTGCTCATCCCACTCCTACTCAGGATCCTGCTGTGGCTCCCCACTGCCTTGGGTGGGGGAAAGCCTGATGTCTTAGCCTATTCAGGCTGCTGTAACAAAAGGTGGGTTATCAACATAGAAATGCATTTCCTCACAGTTCTGGAGGCTGAGAAGGCCAAGATCAAGTCACAGGCAGTTTCTGTGCCTGATGAGGGCTGGCTTCCTCACTAGCTGCCTCACAGCCTCCTTGTGTCCTCACAGGGAAGGGGACAGCAAAGTCTCAGGCCTCATTAACAAGGGCAGGAGTTCAGGCTCGTAGCCGTCCTACCTCTCCCTAGGTGCTAGGATTCTGAGCCAGGACTGAGGGTGTTAAACATTTAGATCATAGCACTCAGCTTTCTTCTGACTCCCAGGGCCTCCTTCCTCCTTTGCCCTAGGACAGGACCCCAGCTTCTTGGGCCTCTGGACTTCTGCTGCTGAGAGAGTAGGTGGAGTTCCAGGAAAGTTTCCTGGAGGAGGTGGCTTTCAGTTATTCTGGAGTTCTGACAGGAATGGGAAAGGCAGAGAGCCAGGCAGGGGAATCCCAATCTCAGCAGCCAGCAGCCACCTCTTCACAGGCAGCGGTTCCAGGGCACACACAGGAAGCTCAACCAGTTGTGCTGCCTTGGAGAAGGGCCTTTCTCTGTGCCTCTGCTTCCTTCTCTATGAAATGCGCTGCTAGCGGAAAGGAAGGAGAGGACCCAGGAGGTGCTCGTCTATTCTCTCTGCAATGGGGGTTTTCTCCTGCACAGACCTGGCTGCTTCCCTGGTTTGGGCCAAAGAGCCAGAACTGGGGGGAAGCAAGGCCAGGCCAGCCTGGATTTTCTGATTGTTCCTGGCCATGTGTGCTCTGCGGGCTGGAGGGAGGAAATTCTCCACACAAAGACAGGAAGGCAGAGGTGCTCCAGGCAAAGGCAAAGCTCTCCCTGTGCTTGATGCTCCAGTATCTCTCACCCCCAGCTCAGCACAATGTCACAGATGGTGAAACTGAGAGGGACTCTACCTTCAGTCACACAAAGGCAATAGCTTCAATTCCCCCCCCCGCCCCGACCTTATTTTTGGTACCAGGGATCAAACTCTGGACCTTGCACCTGGGAGGAAGGTGGCAGCACCACTGAGCTAAATCCCTGGCCTCTTCCTCCTCTTTTTAATCTCTTTTTTTTTTTTTTGGTACTGGGGATTGAACTTGGGTCCTTGCACTTGCAAGGCAGGCTACCGAACGGCTGAGCAAAATCCCCGGCCTTTTATCTCCTTTTAAAAAGAACCTCAAAAAAACAAAAACAAAAACAACCAGTTGTGGCTTTAAGAGAATTCACTTTACATACATGTTAAATAGCTTTTGTGTGTGTATGCATGTGTGTGTTTGTGGTACTCGGGACTGAACCTCTGTACTGAGCTACATCCCTAGCCCTTTTTTTCATGTTTTATTTTGAGATATGGTCTCAATAAGTTGCCCAGGCAGGTTTGAATTTATGATCCTCTTGCCTCAGCCTCCCAGAGTGCCGGGATTACAGTATGGGCCATGTTCTATGAGTTTTAGTGAATTTACACAGTAGTGCAACTGCCACTACCAACCAGTTTTCAAACACTTTCCTCACATTAATTGTTCATCTGTAGCCACTCCCACCCCATCCCCTCCATGCAAACAGTGGTCTGTTTTGTTTGGTTTGGTTTGGTATTGGGGGTTGAACTTCAGGACCTTTCATTTTCAAGGCAGGCTCTGTGCCACCGAGCTAAATCCCTGGCCCAAACGGTAGTCATTCTAATTCTATAATTTCATCTTTTCTAAAAAGTAACCCTTCCTGTGGAGGAGGAAGAAGAGGAGGGGGAGGGGAAGGAGGAGAAAAAAATAAAGAGAAGAGAGAGGAAGGAAGGGAGGGAGGGAAAAAAAAAAAAAAAAAAGTATAAACATTCAGGAATAACCTCTACACTCCCAGGCCTGGCCTCTTTTGGTTTAACTCTGAACTCTCAGATAAATTTCAGGTCAGGTCCTGTTGAGGAGGAGCTACAGTGGTCCTGCCAGCCAATGCCTTCCTTCCACGGACATGAATGCCATTCCTCCCAGAGCACAGCGTGAGGCAGCTGTGAGGTACTCACAGGTCTCTTCCTGCCATCATGGATGGTGAAGGCCACACCAGGTGCTGTACAGGTCTCCAACAAGCCACACTGGGCTCAGGGTGGCTGCCACTCCCACTAGGGGCAGTTCCAGGCTGCTATTTCCAGCCTTTTTCCTGGGCCCCAAACTGCCTTGCTAAATCACATATAGTCTGTGACTAGTCAGACAGAAATCACCAGCTGCATCTACTATGAGAGAGAAATCACCTAAACCAGATCCACAACAAGCAGCTAAGACAGCAGGGCAATTTGGCAGTGCAGCCAGGGCACTGGGCTGGGCTTTTCCTACAAATCACAAGCAGGTGAAAATCAGAGCAGTCTCTGACTTCATTAGAAACTGGTCTTTCTTCTTTGGAGAACCTAGACTTTATCCAGTGTTTCTACCAAAGTCTTTATCCCTAGAGCAGCAAAACTGTGAGTTTGTCAGAGGGGTTGATTAGGATAATCATAATAAACTGTGAGGGCCTCTTAGCTGTTCTAAGCAGTATCTTATGGGGTTCGTACCACTAGCACTCCCATTTCACAGATGAACTAAGGCCCAGAGAGGTAAAGAAATGTTAGTGGAGACAGAGCTAGGAGGTAAACCCTGGAAGTTGACTCTTCATATCTGGGGCTGTCTAGACTTCTGCTGTGGAGATGCTTGGCCTTCTGCTGAACTTTATTAACAGGCTGACACTGCAGCCCAGAGTGCCTGGGGGACAGATCAAAGCTGACGTCGACGTTGCCTGGGGCCTTGTTTTTCTGGCTTGCCAAACTGCCCTGATGAAGCCAGAGGTTTGTGATGCTGGGTGATGAAAAATGAGTTGGGTGAGATAGGTATTACGAGTTCAGCTGTGTCTCCCAAAAAGGTATGTTAAAGCCCTGACTCCCAGGGCTATGAATGTGACTTTATTTGGAAACGGGAACTTGGCAGATATGATCAAGGTAAGATGAAGTCATATAGGATTACGATGGCTCTAAATTCAATAACTGGTGCCCTTATAAGGAGAGGAAGATTTAGAAATCCAGGTACACTCATGAGGAAGAAGTGAGTCCCGTGTGAGTCCCGGGCAGACTGGAGCAAACATCTACAGGCCGGGGATGCCAATGACGACCAGCCACTGCCTGAAATGGGGAAGAGCAGGGAGCAGATTCTCTCTGCCCAGAGGGAGCCAACCTTTCTGACAGGTGGACTTCAGACTTCTAGAATCATGAACTTTGAGGCGATCAATTTCTTTTTTTACTTTTTGTATCAGGAATTGAATTCAGGACCTTACACTTGCCAGGCAGGTGTGGCGCCACTGAGCTACATAGCCAGTGAAATGATGAATTTCTGTTGTTTTAAAAGCACTCAATTGGTGATCATTTGTTTTGACAGTCCTAGCAGATAGTCATTTTCTCGCATCTTGTCATTTTGCCAGTTTCCTTAGTATTAAGGATTAAACACTATAAACTTTTATGAGATCCCTCTTGGATTTCTATTTGGCCACAGTACAGACCCTCTGTCCCTGCAGCTCACTCTGCCCACTTCGGTACATGACATTCCCCCATTGTCCACGCCTTTTCCAGGCACCAGGAACAGCCAGGCTATCCAGAAGAAAAATGGTCCCTCCTAGCAAGAGGAGCTAGTCTTGGTACCAAAAAGCTGAGGGGGCAAAGGGAAGGGTGACCCTTCCAAACCCAGCCACATGTGAGGGGTAGGGAAAGTGAACAATCGTGAACCCGGGTCAGAACAGCCGGCATCTGGGCTCTGTGAAGCGAAGCCGCAGCCAAGCAGCCCACACAGGACAGTGAAATCACTTTGAGGCTGACTCACTCAGATTGGTTGAGAAGTGTGTGCAAGGAGGAAGTCAGCTGAGTGACACCCCAGCCCTGCTGCTCACTGGGGCTCTCAGGGAGGGGCAGAAACCCTGCTCAGGGCACCTGGACAGCAGCAGCCTGGGGTGAGAGGCAAAAGGGAAGAGGTGGACTTGGAATCTCATGCACTCTCGCACTCAATCAATGTGATCAGGAACGTGAGTCTGACCTTCAGTGTCTTATGTGAAGAATGGCCTCCCTCCCCTCTGGTTCCCTCAAGGCCCTGACAGACTCAGGGATGAGAAAGCACAGGGCCTCACATGAGACTGGCACAGAAATACAAAAACAAATTAAGTCATCTGCAAAGGCAGCTCCTTCAGCTTTTCTGAGAAACTCACTGGGTGCAGGAGGGTGCTAGACAAAATCAACGTAAGTAGTTTTTTTTTTTTTTTTCCAAAAAAATGGAAAGTATCTTTTCAATTTAAAAGAAAGTTAACTTCAGGTGGGCCTGGAGGTGCACAGCTGTAATTCAGCACTCCGGAAGGCTGAGGCAGAAGGATTGCAAGTCCAAGCCCAGCCTGGGCAGCTTAGGGAGGAGGGAAGGGAGCTGGGGATGTAGCTCAGTGCAAAACTAAGGTTCAATCCCTAGTACCAGATCATTCCTCCCATTCTAAGTGGTGTCTTAATCCCTTTTTTGAGGCAGGGTCTCCCTATGTAGCTCAGGCTGGCCTTGGATTTGCTGTCATCTTAGACAGCTCGTGGGGTGGGGAAGTACAGGTTTCTGCTTTCCTTATCTTGCGCTGTGAGTCTCCTCAGGCCAGTCAGCCACACCTCCACCATCTGTGAGAGCCAACTAGAGATGGCAACACATCACAATCCGTCTTTCAGGACTGGACACCTTCCCAACCCCAGACCCCTGGCCTGGTACTTCTCCTGCTGCCTAGGCCTGCACCAACCAGAAGGTGTTAGGCTGAGGAAGTCAAGGATTTTGCATCTTTTAATTTTTAAAATTTTCATTTATTTATTTAGTTTTGGGACTGGGGATCGAATTCAGGACTTTGCATTTGCGAGGCAGGCACCAGAACCACTGAGCTAAATCCCCAGCCCTTATTTACTTATCTATTTTTAAATCTTTTTGGTACTGGGGATTGAACTCGGAACCTTGCGCTTGTGAGGTAGACGGCGGAACCACTGTGACAAACCCCCGGCCCCAGGACAGGTTTATTTTTAAGCCAGGATACAACTTAGCAGAACCACCAGGACGCCTCCTGCTCAGCACTGTGCCAGCTTAACCAAACAGGCAAGATGGCATCCACTTGGCTCCCAGGGGGAAATGGCTTCACAAGCACATGCTGACGCCGATGAGCATGTGGTGTCTCTGGGGACATCGTGTTGGGGACAATTCTGAGCAAATTTTTCTTTGATGACGTTGCTTGTTTTCTGAGACAGAGTCCAGGCTGGCCTTGAACTTGTACCGATCCTCTTGCCTCCCGAGTGCTGGAATTACAAGTGGGTACCACCACACCAGGAGTGAACCAATTTTTCAAATTTTTCTACTGATTGCTAGCACCAGCCTGGACTGCAGCAGCAGGCAAATCCAGGGCTCTTTCCACAGAGCCACCCCTGTCTTGCTCCATCAGCTATACACAAAAATCTCCCTTTGCCCCGAGTCTACCTCTGCAGCCCCAAGTGGACTGAAACTTCAATAGAAGCCTGAAAGGAGCAAAAAGGGAAGGAGGTGTGGGACCATCAGCCGGGAGACGCTGGCCATGAATGAGACTTCTGTTTGCCTGCCCTGCACATGTAGAATTTTGTATGAAAACAATGAATGGAAAGGAGGTGAAAACATATTCCCCAAAGCAAGGACACCATACCCGGCCCCCATTCCTCGCTTATCAAAGAGCAGCTTTGTTGGAAGCAAAGTGCAAGAGAAGCAGGGCAGATGTGCTAGAGTTTGGGGGAGCTTGGATGTTTGGTTTTCAAATGCCAACCAAAAGAAAAATCAGGGCCCCAGGACCGGGGATTTAGCTCAGTGTCATTGCGCCTGCCTTGCATGTGCGAGGTCCTGAGTTTGATCCCCAGTATTGGGGGAAAGAAAAAGAAGAATCAGGGGCCCAACTGGAAGTGGAGCTTTCAGATTCCTAATCACTTTCACGACCATGCTCATATTGGTGTGATGCTTCACAGTTTGCAAAATGAGTTCTCATTTTCCGGACGGAGGGAGGCCAGGTTGGCCTCGAACTCCAGGCAATCTGCCTGCCTCTGCTTCCTGAGTGCTGGGATTACAGCATGTTGTACCACACCTGGCTCTCTTCTTCTTTAATCTGGAAAGTGAACAGGAAGCCCAGTTTCGTGTCTCTTAAAAATTCAGAAGACATTGTCAAGTTTCATGGGATGCAACAGTCAGCTGGAGCCTCTCTGCTTTCCAGCCGACCCCTCTGCTGACTTGAACACCCAATTTGTTCCACGGCCGCCGCGCACAGGACTAGAAGAGGCTGCTTGTCACAGGTTAGGACAGCTGGCCACCAGCTCTCTGCTGAATGGAGGCCTTGCCAATTCCTCCACACAGAACGAAGAAACAGATCTGCAGCAGAAAAAGGAAAGGCCAACAGGCCACAAGCAACTTGTTCAACTCAGTGGGCTCCTTAGCTCACACAAAAATAACAGAAGTCCCTGTCACAGTTGTGATTATTAGGAATAGGCCCCACCACCTAGAGCCTGGGTAAGATACGGTCCTCTGTCCACAAGGATGGCAGCAGAGCAAAAATAGTTTCAAAGGACGGTGTCCATGTGGCTCAAAGATCTATAAGAGAAAGGCACAATAAAAGGTAAAAAACGATGGTAAGTTTTACTCAGCATGCGTCAGTTAAAGCTGCTATCTCCTGCCTATTTCTCCTTTACCCCTGTAAGCTTCATTTTCCTCCTGCCACCGCTCCACAAATACAGGAAGCTGTTGATGTATCATCACTATTTATACCTTCCCTAATAGGTGAAGTACAGTGGCTTTTATTTTTCATTCAATATTGTTTCAGCCCTTTTGGGGTTGATGCCTATTCATGTAATTGATTGATTTTGATGTCTTTGTAGTGGCCATTAGGTAGCCACACACCATAATTCATGTTTCTCTATAGATGAACACTTTTAGGTTTTGCTCTGACAAAAATTGCCTCTCGTGGCCAGACAACAGTGGCACAGGCCTGTAATTCCAGCACTCAGGCTGAGGCAGGAGGACTGCGGTGAGTTCAAGGCCAGCCTGAATTATATTGCAAGATCCTGTCTCCAAAAAAAATAAAATAAATAAAAAGAAGCTGAATGCTTCTTTGAATAAGGGCTCTCATCCACATTTTCGGGTGTATACATGACAGAGTTTCTCCAAAATATATTACTGGGAGATTGCTGGTCAAAGTACTGTATGTTTTCAACACTATTACACACCATTCCATTGCTCTCCTAGGTGGCCAAGTTAATAATTTAGCCTCACCAAAACAAGTATTTGTTTTCTGGTACTTTAGGGGCACTCCCAGACCATTTTTTCAATATAAAGTATATATTTGCATTTCCCTAATCTATTTATTGGCCATCTGAACCCCTCACCCAGGACTTGATAGTTCATGTATTTTTGGGGGAGAGTTTGGGCATTGATTGCTTTTTCAAAAAATATTGGAGAGCCAGGTGTGGTGGCGCACGCCTGTAATCCCAGCACTCGGGAGGCTGGGGCAGGAGGATCACTGTGAGTTTGAGACCATTCTGGGATACACAGTGAGTTCCAGGTCAGTCTGGACTACACAGCGAGACCGTGTCTCAAAAAACAAAAACAAAACAAAACAAAATGTTCGACAGAATTCAGCAGAGATGCCAACAGGTCCTAGGCTCTTATTTGATGGAAGATTTAATTCCTAATGTAATGTCTTTACTCTCCCATCCACCCCTGTACTTGGGATGGAAGCTAGCACTTCTGCACTGAGCTATATCCCCAGCCCTTTCAATTTTTTGCTGTAATATATTCTTTTTTTAATAGCAAAATTTATTGGTACATTTCAGACATACATGATAACATTCATCACAGGGAATTTGCTGTACATGGTATATCCCACCTTTTTTCCCATTTCCCCCTCCCCTCAAGATCCCTATGTACAAAAGCTTTTTTTTTTCTATTTTTTCTCATCCCTTCCTATCTCCCTCCTCCCTCCCTCATTCTCCTTCTCATTTGAACATTTTCTTCCCATTTCCTAATTATTTATTATACATTTCAGTCCTTATTTCCACTTTTGGTTTCTCACACCAGAGAAACAATGAGGTATTTAAATGTGTGTGTCCAATTTATTTCACTTAAGAGTATGGTCTCAAGCTCCATCCATTCAGCTATAAAATGTCTAAAGCTCATCCTTCTTTCTGGCAGAGTAGTACTCCACTGTATAAAAACCCCACATCTTCTTTATCCACTTGTCAGTTGATGGGCATTTGGGCTGTTTTCCAAGATTTAGCTATTACAATCTGTGCTGCCATAAACATGAGTATGCATATATCACTGTGGTATGATGATGCTTTTAATTCTTTCAGGAAGACACCAAGAAAGGGAATAGCTCCCAGCCATTTTTAAGATATTTTATTTTGAGACAAGGTCTAACTCACTTAAATTGCCCAGGCTGGGTTTTTACTTAGGGTTCTGCCTCAGCCTCCCAGAGTGCTGGGATGCAGCATCACACCCAGAATTTTCCTGCTCTTCATTGGCCTGTTCAGACTTTATTATTATTATAATTATTCAGTCTTAGGAGGCTATAGGTGCTAGGAATTCATGCATTTCTTTTAGGGTTGTATAATTCATTGGCATATAACTGTTCACTAGTCTTATGATCTACAGTTCTGTGGCATTGCTTATAAGGCTTTTTTTTGAGGGGTGGGTATCGGGGATTGAACTTGGGTCCTTGCGCTTGTGAGGCGCACAGCTCAGGCTGGCCTTGAACTCACAATGTAGCCCAGGCTGGCCTCAAACTGGTGGTAATCCTCCTGCCTCAGCCTCCCCAGTGCTGGGATTACAAGCACGCACTACCACACCTGGCCAAAACAAGGTTTTGAGAAGTTGCACAGATTGGCTTTGGGCTTCTCCTGCCTGTCTCCTGAGTAGCTGTGACTACAGTCATGCAGCACTATGCCTAGCTCATTTTGTAAGTTGACTTTGTATCAAAGCCATGATCTGTCCTCTTTTCTAACAAAGTTTTAAACTCTTATTTTTGTGTAAGATATGGAGACGGGCTTTTATTTCTTCTATCTGGAAGCACAACTATCCTCAAACTATTTATTGAATTATGCCTCCAGTGATTTATAATATGTGCCCTCTATTAGAATTCACCAAAATTTTACAAGTGCTTGGGCTTTTGAGTTTTGTAGTCCCATTAATGTATTTATCCATCTCTGCCCTAATGACACAGGAGATTAGGATGTGACAAAGCTGGCTGGGGAAGTAGGTGTGACCTGTTAACTACAAGATCCTGGAACACTTGGCGCAGAACAGTTCCCAAAGCCCTGACCGGGACTTCTTGTGAGAACTCAAGCAGGTTTTCAATAGGAAGCCTAGACCTGACATCTGCCTCAGACAGGATTCCAGCACCACCTCTCAGGACCTGTGTGGAGCTCTTCCAGGTTTCCTGGACAGTACAGACGTACACAGACACCAAGAAGAGCTCATAACCCACTCTGCTTCCTCCATGGGGTACTTTTACCTTGCTTTTTCTATTAACTGGCCCAGCTCAATCTACAGAGCCAGTTCTTTTCTCACTCTTCACTTTTACTTTCTGAAATAAACTTTGCTAGATTCTAACTCCAGAAGTGGAGGCAAGCAACCCAGAATCTGGTAACATTTATTTGGTGAGCTACTTTCAGGAGCGACCTGATAGCACCAATACTGTATTCTAAACCATTACAACCTTGAAATTTGATAAAACAAGTCTAACCTCCTTTCTTAAAAAAAAAAAAAAGTTTTTGTTTTGTTTGGTTTTGGTTTTGGTTTTTTGAGACAGGGTCTCTCACTTTGTAGTTGAGACTGACCTGGAACCAAACAATCATGGAGCCCATGCTGGCCCTGAATTCACAGGGATCCTCCTGCCTCAGCCTCTAAAATGCTGGGATCACAGTGTGTCACTATTCCCAGCTGAAATGACAACTGCTATTAGCAACATCAAGTGCTAAACTAGAATCCTATAGCAAATGTGGTTTGCAGGGAAAATGTGATCAATTCTAGACACTCACTTTTTTTTTTTGGTACTAGGGATCGAAGTCAGCACCTTTTACTTGCCAGACAGGCACAGAGTTCTATTCCCATCCCCTAAACAGACTTTTAAGGAAAATTAAAAATTGACTAGGGATATAGCTCAGTGTAGGGTACCCTGCCTACCAGCATGTGCACAGGCCTGGGTTTGATGCCTAGCACTCCTCTCCCCCACAGGAAGGAAATCAAAACTCACCTTTGACAGATGAATTATGCAGTGCAGGAAGAAGTGTGATGGGAGGTTAACTATCTCAGATCAAGTGTTCAGACGAACCAAAATGATATACTCTGCAAAGATCACATGGACAGTAAAGTAATTCATGACAGAAACCCCGGAGTGGATGAGTGGGAATGGTACAGGTTTTCCATGCTGTGGCTGCTCCTGATCTTGTCTGCCGGGAGGAAAGCTCCTCAGCCCTAGTGGAAGGATCCTATCATTTAGCAGGGAAAGGAATGCTGTTCAAGCAGCATGCCCACTTCAGATGTTATGTGGACATCAGGAGAAATAAATATACCAGAATTTCTGGGCGGGGGGTTTGAGACAGGGTCTCACTATGTAGTTGAGACGGACCTGGAACTATGTAGCCCAGGCTGGTCTCGAACTCACAGCGACACTCTTACCTCAGCCTCCTGAGTGCAGGGATTACAGGCATGCACCACCACACCCGGCTATACCAGAATTTAGGATGAAGAAAAACCCTAGGATGTTATTCAGACAAGTATGAATCTACCTACATACTCTAGTTTGAGATGAAAATGTAACAAAGTGGAGAGCAGGTGCACGGCAGGAACATTACCTACAAAAGCTCTACTTGGTTCCCCCTCTTCCCTGGTCCCTTTAGGCTTTATTCATGGTGTTCCTGTCTTTTTTTGGTACAGGGGATCAACCTCAGAACTTTGCGTTTGCAAGGCAGGCGTTGGCACCAGAGCTAAATCCTGGCCCAGTGTTCCTGTCTTTTTCACAGGCTTTATAGGATTTATTTTGGTGTTATTGCCTTACAGGGTAACAAATCATATATCCTAAGGTCTGAGCCATGCTTAATCTACTGAACGAGCAGCACTATAAACACCAACAGTGTGACACAGCAAACACAGGCCACCGCATGCAAGGAGCTTATCCATCAACCCACTCCCCAGGCCACCCAGGGCAGACTCCCTTCAGAGGCAGTCTGGTGAAACTTTCCTGGGGCTTGAAAAAATAAAGAATATTTCATTAGTTATCTATTACTTGAAAGGTACAGTTCGATCACTTAACCAGGCAAAACTCCAGGACAGTAAAGGTCACCATCACTGATCTACACAAAGCCTTTAAAGTTCTTTCTAATCACAGCGCCTTGAGCATGTACTTCAAGAGAAACCCATCCTTACCCCCAGGCCATCTAGAAGTGCAGTTTACCTGAATGTACCTGGCTTGGATGACTGGGTGGAAGGCGCGAGGAAATGCACCCTTCTCTACAGGCTCCAGGGGCTTGTCTTCTCTTTCACTGTCTTGTAATTTCAGGACCTTACCTGTACTTTCCTTGCACAGTAAAAGCTCTAAGACACACTAAAAAGGCCTAAGTACTGCTAGCATGTGGAACAGTGCCTCATATAAAACACTAAGTGATTTTTTTTTTTTGGTTTTTTGAGACAGGGTCTCACTATATAGTTGAGACTGCCCTGGAACTCACTATGTAGTAGCCCAGGCTGGTCTCGAACTCACAGCGATCCTCCTACCTCAGCCTCCCAAGTGCACCACCATGCCCGGCTACTGTTTCTTAAATGAATGGGTAAGCCACTGAAACCTGGAGACACATTATGGAGTAGAAGACAGAATATTTTGGTTCCCAACTTTCTAACTACGATTATGACTACAAGTTAAAGGCTCTGACTCTTCTCCCTAATAAGCAAAAAGGTGAGAATGGATTCCTCCAGCATTATACTTCCATGTACATATGCAGAAAGCATGTCCAAAATTATAAGACTGCTGAAGGACAATTAGAATTCATAAATGCAAACGGATATTAACCCCTTAAAAACAGGTATAGTACTTTGGCAAGTTACTCATTCAACTACAGAAACCAATTTGGAATCCTTTTTGTTTCTAAGCGAATCCAAACAGCTTTTTAAAAATTCTTAAGTTACTATGGGCACAGTGGTGCATGCCTGTAATTAAAGCATTCTGGCGGGATGAGACAAGAGGATTACACTTTGAGTACCTTCTAGCAACTCAGTGAGAACTTGTCAAATTCAAAGGGGGATGCGGATATAGTTCTACAAAGCCCTGGGTTCTAGCCTCAGTGCCACCCCCTTCCCCAACTGACAAAAGCAATATATATTGATTACTAAAAATTAATCAGAAACCACAAAGGGGAAGGAAATTTGCACACAATCACTAATAGTGCCTCGGTATAAATTTTTTCAAGTCCTTCTGCTATAACACGTGTCTATGTTTTTTTGCCTTTCTAAAATCAGGGTTATTCTACACTGGTAATCTTTCTGTTACTTAATAGTATAAATTATCTTTCCACATACTTTGCAAGCACAAACATCTGCAGGGTACGAATAATTTATTTAACCAATGACCTACTGATGGATATTTAGGATATTTATTACTCTTACAAAAAAATCTGTATCAAATGTCCCAGTACTTAAATTTTTGCACATACTTTTGTTCTCAAAATAAAATTCCAGAAGTGACATTTTGAAGCAAGGTTATATTTTCAAGTCTACTAGTAGACTTTTTTCTTTGGTAGCTGATTCCATCCTCTTGGTAGTAGATATATAGACACCATGAAGAAGCCAAACGTAACGTGGGGTCAAGTCTGGTGACTAGAGAGGTCAAACTATGTAAAACTATTTTGGCTTGAAAGTTTCTGACTATACAGCAATGAAACGGGTTTTCACACTTGACTCAAAGTAGCTCTGAAAGGCTATGACAATAGGAGTTCTAAAACTGTTATGGGTGGCTGGTTTCACCATCAGACTAAGAATGTTACTTCTTTTTTTTTTGGTTTTTTGAGACAGGGTCTCACTATGTAGTTGAGACTGACCTGGAACTCACTATGTAGCCCAGGGTGGTCTGGAACTCACAGCGATCCTCCTGCCTCAGCCTCCCGAGTGCTGGGATTACAGGTGTGTGCCACCACGCCCGGCTCTAAGAATGTTACTTCTGAAAGAGACAACTATGAAAGAGATAAACAGTCAGGCGATGATACATTCTTAGGATTCATAATGTTACAATCAAAGCCAATTGTATACATAGATATTTTGAACAGGTGAATCAATCAATTCATTTAAAATAAATAAAATAGATCTAGCTCAGTGGCATCATGCCTACCTGGCAAGTGCAAATTCCTGAGTTTGATCCTTGGTACTGGAGAAAAAAAAAAGATGCACTGGGTCCACCTAAAACTTTTAATATTTGAAACAATTTTTCATTATGACGTTCTCATAAAAATTATTTATTACTTGAATGGTATTTCACATACATTATCTTTTAAAATTTCACATGACCATCATGAATGTATTATTCTCTCTACTATACAGATGAGGCAAAGGATATGCAGAAAAATGATTTGTCCAACGTAACAAAGTTAATAAAAGTCACAGCCAAGACGCCAATACAGATCTGTTTAACTTTTTGTTTATTTTTTTGACACAGGGTCTCGCTACATAGTCCAGGATGGCCTCCAACTCGCAGTGACCCTCCTCCCTCAGCCTCTGACTGCTGTGATTACAGGTATGCACCACTACGCCCGGGTAGATGTTTCATTTTAAATACTGTGTTTTTGTTTTCCGATGCTGTCATGTAGTACCTTTGAAAATATTTTATATATCTTGCAGTATTAGGGATTGAACTCAGAGCCTTTGCATTGAGCTACACCCCAACCCTTTTTATTGTTTTGTTTTTGGGGGGTGGTAGTTTTGAGGCAGGGTCTTCCTTTGTAGCCCCAGGCTGGCCTTGAACTCGCGGCAATCCTTCTGCCTCAGTCTCGCAAGTGCTAGGATTACAGGCATGCACCACCATACCTGGCTCTTATTGTTAATTTTTGAGACAAGGTCTCACTCGATTGCTATGTTAACAAGGCTGAGAAGTGACTTTCCAGCCTTAGCTTCCTGGAGTGCTAGTATTACAGGTGTGATCCACCATGCCCAGCTTCAGTTGAATAATTTTTTTTTTTTTTTTTT